>NC_046333.1:29678942-30303942 GCF_000738735.6 Corvus cornix cornix
GGCATCTCCTGCAGGCAAGTTACTGCTATGTCATCTTTAAAATGGCAACCCAAGTTCACGTTTTAGGAGCATTGATGGCAGAGAAGCCCTCTGATACTGCACCCAAGGAGGTGCTGCTGTGAACCCACCATGGTGCATAGAACTCCAGCAGCACAGTGTCCTTGTCTGCAGTAAAGGTGTCAAAGTTTGCATCATTCAAGACTAATACACCATTTTCTTCTTTAACTACAGAATCGTTGTCATCTTCGTCATCTTCTTCATCGTCATCATCGTCACCATCATCATCAACTTCTTTTGTAACAGATTCTGGAAAAGTAAGAATATGATACAGATTAGATTGTGTCAAATTTAACATTAAAGTGACAGTACCAGATTAAAGACAGCTCAGATATCTCCTGTGGCTAAGAAAAGTACCCACACAATGTAGTTTCTGCTCCACATACAGTGACAGCTATCTCCGTTTGCAAAGAGCTTGGACTCAGATATTTGACCATTTCAATTTTGTCCACACTCCACCAGCTAACACTGTTAATATTTCAGTAAAGTATCAACAGGTATTTCACATTTCAGGGTGAACTAACAAAACAGACACAAGAAAATTAAAACTCACAGAGCTATGCAAGAGTTGCCACTAAGGTTTGCTGGACATCTTGTTGAAATGCGGGCAGTGAGACATGTTTTGCCAGGCAAAAAGGGCACACAGATGATACCTGACTTCAAACAGAACCCCTTCATCATTAAGCAGAACAGCTGTCCTTTAAGTGTAGCCAACTTGAGGTTGGGAAAATCAGTGTCTTATACCAAAAAAGCAGGTGTTATCTGTCCCCAATGCTTCCCTTGTACCCCTACTCACAAGACCTGTAACACCACAATAACTATTTGCTGCTTGTCTGAAGGTCTAACAGACACAGTTGCGACAAACACAAATGTTCCAATTTCGCTACTATCAAGGTGGTTTAGAGGCAGCGCTTCAAAATCGTGCTTCTTTGCTGACTGCTCCATCCACCTCTGCCACTCATTTTCACTTACAGTGATGTTTCAGGTCTGCTATTCATCGAGGAGTCTTTCCGCTCACAGGAGCGTCGATCACGCTGCTCTGGATCAGCACCAGGCTGCAGCGAGTGTAAAATCAAGTAACTGACTGCAGGAGTCCCATGAAAACCCACTCCTATGCACCTGGCAGATGCCAGGTACTCTTTAAAAAAAAAAAAAAAAGAGGAGTGAAAACTTCTTTCAAAGAACTTTTGGGGAAGCCTTTGATTTAAGGCCACTGGTCCAGAACAGGCCTTTCAAGGAGAAAGCAGACTTGTTAAATTACCGAAGCAAAATTAGCACGTGAAAGCTGAAGCCAGGGCATTTCTACTGGTTCATTCTTTGTTGGCTTGGAATTTGAGATGGTTTCTTCAATACCTGACCTTTCATATGTTCCTTTAAACGTTTTTTTTAAAAAAACCCTGCTATCTTTCAAGGAAACCAGACCTTTCTGAAGGATTTTAAAGGAATTCCAGTTACAGAACAAGTAATGAAAATATCTCATCCCAAATGAAAACTGTAAAACAATGAAGGTACGTCCCTTTCGACCAGTGGGATTCCCAGGAGTAGGATGGAAAAAAAAATTTAAAAGGAAAAAATAATTAAGGTTTCTTGTTCAAAATTATCTTCTATTTAACTGGCTTTTGACTGAGCTGAGAGGAGTTACTGCAACAGTGTTCTGAAAATACTCTGATTTCATCAGGAACTTGAAAGTTAAGAATGATAAATATGTGCTATACAGGTATGAAAAAGAGAACAAAACAAATCCCACTTTTCTCAGACCAACAGCAGAGCACTCTCACAATGGATAAAATTATGCCATTAAATTGCAATAACTATTTTTTTTAGAAAAAAGTATACAAAAACAAGCCTATATGCTCTCAGGAAAACAGTATGCGCTCTTGAAGAAAATATGTTTATTTTAATGAGAGGTCAACTCGTGGTACCACGAAGCTTCTGATGAGGGGAGAGATCACAGGAGATCATTTATCACACAACAGTAGTCAGCTGGATCAGGTTTCTTTAACAAGTACTAGTGTTTCACCTGATCTTTGAAGCAGCTAAAAGCACTATTTGCAAGCAGACAATGCCTCCTGTGTTGCAGCACTTGCTCACCCTTGAGTGAATCTATGCCATCCCATACCTGCAGGACTGCCCTGGTGGAACAGCTGGGTTTCTGGGGGCTTCAGAAGGCAAAACTTCTGCCTCACATGGGTGCCCGGCAGTTCTGAGGGCTGTGTTTCACCGCAGGGTACTCCTGGTTGGCCTGTGCCTGAATTCCCGGTCATTGCATTCCTGGCAAATTGCTTCAGATACGATTTTTCCTGACACAAAGGAATGTGAGCAAAACTAGCTGGCCAGTTCTGCTCATGCACCTCAAACTATCCACCAGCTTGTGATTCTTGTCCCAGCTCACTCTGCTCGCTACCCACCCCCGAGAGAGACAAAGACCACAGCAGCTACTGTGGCACCTGTTTTTTAGAAAAGCAAGAGCAAGGTATCACCTGCAAAAACATCCTGCAGGGGTGGAAAATGTAACTACTAGATCCACCATCCCTCACTGAAATAATTTTGTATCTTTCCCTGCGAGTGGCTGTGCAGCCTGCCAACGTCAAACTTCCCTGACAGTGACACATTGTCAGGGGCATTATACACACCCACTTCCTCCCCCCTGGAGATGGAGGCAGGACAATAGCACTATAACAGCGGGACTCCACCTTTTCCCGAGTGGCTTAAGGAGGGTGTGCATTAAAAAAAAAGTTAACCACACCTAGATATCGGTCCTCAAGAGTGCAGACTTACCTTCTGTAGCCTCCAGCTTCACCAACACCTAGGGCTATCATAGCTACCTCTGACACCCCTTTACTGTTGAGAATGAAAGACCTGTTTCAAGGACCCAACCAAGCACGGGAGGAACAAGCAGGACGCTTTTTTCATTAAGACCAAGAAACTTTCCTCTGCATTAAAGATTTACAATTTAAAGAGAACAGAATGAGTCTGCCCGTGACACCTCAAGTGGCAGGAGTATCTAATAAATACTTGCGTAGGTCAGATCATGAAAATAAAACAGCTGCCCCCAAACTGAAGTGTCTTTGTTTCTTAAAGTGACTGGCAAAGCCGGTGGACAAACCAACAGCTGTGACAGCTGTGGCTAAAACCTGCCCTCTGGTAAAATATGGGTCATCCCCTTTTAATGAAAAGAATTATTTTCACAAATTTCAAGAGATTACTACACAAGTCAAAAAACATGATCAAAAAGGTACTTATTTTAAGACTTGAAGTACATGATGCTGGCTGGCAGGTCTTCTTCAGGATGACAGCTACTCTGAAATTAGTTCTTAGAGAAACTCCAATGAATACTCAGTATTTATCAGAAATATGGCCTAGTAACATTTTCTTAAACAAAGCAGATCCTGTACAAAATAGCTGCATCCAGACATCAGTGACTTGGGGATTCTGCCTGAAAGTTTCGTTTTGAGGACCACACTGTTCCCTAATTGGATGAGCTCAGTTTTCAGAAACCCAGAACTCAGGACTCATCATCTGTTGCTAGGGCATTCAAAAGACTTTCAACAATATCAGCCCCACTCAGTCTTTTCTGTGGTGGATCCTCTACATGATCTCTCCTTTCCTGTCATCAGGATGCTAAGGGTATAGCAGTCACGATCCAGGCTAACCTCACTTTGAGCATATTCACATCCCTGCCCTAGTAAAACCTCACTTCCCAAATCATGCAGTGCAACAAGCTGGGTTTGATCAGAACTTTTCATCTCCCCAACAATCAGTGTGCATAAGATTACTTCCTTGTTGCAAAGTAAATTTATTCCACTTCACACAGGTCTGCATTCCAAGGGCAAAAATGGAAATCCCCAACCATGTGCACTTTTAAGGCAAAGGCTTTGTAAAGCCTAGTTCATGATCTATATACAAATTCAAGATACACAATAGAACCTGGAAAACGATTCAAGCTGGGCAAAGGATTAGTGTTCAGCTTCCACACAGCAGGAGATACTTCCATCACTGTGTACCTTTGATCCCGAGAATTCCTACGATGAGAAGAACAGCAAGCACGGGAAATACTGATGAGAGCCTGCCCACAAGACGCTGAGCCACTGCTGCCAGCCACAGGTAACACTGTAACATCACAGGTGTTACTTCATCCTTTGAAGGTAGCAGAGGAAATCAGCACTAGGCTTTGCTACATGTTACACAAAAACCATAATCGTGTTCTAGCTAAAAGCAGAGAAAGAGGCATAGTAATTGTATTCCAGTTTGCAACAGAAAAAAAGGGAAGAGCTCCTAAAGGAGGAAAAGGAAGATTCTTTATCTCCATCTCCTTACTGCAGATGCCATATCCTTTAAAACAAATCTCTTCATCCTTATCCTACAGATCATACAGTTAGTTACACAAATAGGATAACTGATTTAAATGCACTTCTGCAAGTTTTAGTGCCTGTTCAGCGAGCAAGAAGTTGCAGGACATGAGTTCAGAAAGAACTTCTTCAGAAGGAAGAAGTTCTTCCATAATCCAGTCTCTCTAAAAGCCCTCTAATACTTAAAATACAGCAGTGTTCATGTAGGAAATATGAAAGATGCATAATTTACCAAAATCCACATGAAAGAAACTTAAAACCAAAAAAAGAAACACCTTCAAATGTCTGCCTCCTACATACAGGCACTAAACTCAATAAGCTTGAGCAGCTTTGTTTCAGCTAATTTTGGAAAGGAGGAGACACGCGTCAGTGAAATTCAAAGACAGTGGGAAGAAACACCAAGAACATGGTAACATTGGACCTTCCTTCTGTGAAAAAAAAGTAAAAAATCAGTTTGAAACACGAAGAATGCACAGATTCCCTGAACAAAGGAGTAAGTAAAAGAATGCTCAGTCACAGAATCATAGAATGCTAAGGGCTGGACGGGAGCTTAGAGATCTTATAGTCCCAACACCCCAGCCATGGGCAGGGACACCTCCCACTAGACCACTGCTTAAGGTCTTGAACACTGCCAGGATTGGGGTATGCACAACCTCTGTGGGCAACCTGTTTCAGTGTCTCGCCACCCTCACAGTAAAGAATTTCTTCCTCATATCGAACCTAAATTTCTCCTCTTTCAATCTGTACCCATTACTCCTCGTCTTATCACCACCGTCCCTGATGAAGAGACCCCCTCCGGATAACGAATCGCAATCTGTCCGACATGAGTCGGAATAACGAAGTCGCAAATTTCCTGGTGATCTAAAAGCCGGGGATTGCCAACACGGCTAATTGTTAGCTTGCTGTTAACTTCGCGCTTGGGAGAGGCGAGGCAGAGCCGCCCCACGGCGCAGGACACACGAGCAGCGCCGGGACAAGCGGCTCGCGCAGACCTCAGCCCTTCACGGGGCAGGCTCATCGCCCTGCGCAGAGGCCTGCGAGGAGCATCCCAGCCCCAGCAGGGCCCCGCCAGCCCGGGCTCCCCGCAGCGCACAGAGCCGGGGCCGCGCCGGCCGCCTCCCGCGGGGTGACCCAGCATAAGCCGCCGGCCCGGCCCGGCCCCTGCCCGCGCTCACCTCCGTCGCCATCCTCCTCCTCCTCCTCGTGTGCCGCCGCGCCCCGCGCCAGGAGGGCGATCTGAGCCAGCCCCAGCAGCAGCACCAGCACCCACAGCCCGCGCATCCTCATCGCGCGGCTTCTCCCAGCCCGGCCCGGCCCGTCCGCTCCCTGCGCTGCGCTCTGGCCGCCGCCCCCGCCCCCCGAGGCACGCCGCGCCCGCTGATTGGCTGCCACCCCAACACGTGCTTGGCGCGGCCGCCAATCAACAATCGTCACGAGGGCCTCCGGCGCGGGGTGCGTGGGTTTCGCGGATCCCGCGGCGCCCCCGGGGACCCCCGGCGGCAGCGGCCGCGGCGCCGCGGCGTGACACGGGCGCTACCAGCCGGAGCGGCGGGGAAAAGCGGCAGCACCGCCGCGCACAGAACGGCCCGGCTGCTCTGAGGTGCCGCCCCGCCATTGGCCGCCGCGCCGCCGCCAACCGCGGGCTGCCACGCGTGGAGCGCGCGGCCGCTCCAGGGGCGGGGGCGGGGGCGGGAGGCGGGAGGGACGCGGCGGCCCCGCCCCGAGCGCGTGAAGCCACATCGCCCTTTGGGATTGGCGGGCCGGCGTTGGTGGGCGGGGCCGGCGGCTCGCGGCAGCCTGTGAGGGCGCGCCGCGTGCGGCGGGGCGGGGCTCTCCCGCGTGGGGGCGGGGGGGGCGGGGCGCCGGTGAGGGCCGTGCTGGGGCTTCTTGGATTCTTACATTGTGAGAGTGGGATTTAGGTAAATTGCCGCGGACGGGAAGGGTGGCATGGAGCCGTTGCGCCTGGGGGTCCCACAGGGGCCAGGGAGGGTGCGGCGCAGCGAGCCCCTCGGTAGCGCCGTGATTGCACGGGAAGGTGTCACGGCGCAATTTCTGTCGATGGTTATCCAGATGCTTTATCTTGTGAACGTCTAAGATGCAGCTGGATGGTGCCAAAACCTCGGCTTTTGGTGCTAGAATTGCCAGTCTGGCGCCACACTTGGGCAAATTGCAGCTGCTCGTAGGCTCATGGAACAATTATTTTAGTTTTTACAAAACTTTTGACTCTAGAATAGGTAAGTTGTAAGTATAAAGCACTGCCGAGTTCAGTGTGCGGCAGTTACACTGCAAAAGAGTAGCAGTAGTTTATGATAAATGTCTTCAAGGTTTTGAAAGGCAAGCTTAAAATATAAACGCCACAATTTTAGAGGTTTAAGACATTGCATTGTTCTGAAAGGCTACTGTTCCATCAGTTGCCGTTTGACATTTGCAAGTGGTCTGTAGGTTGAACAAAAACCACATTAAAGGCCTGCTGTGTTCTGCATTCTTAAGTTATAGCCTGGAAGTCAGTGCCTTTCCTCAACTCAGCTGCCGGACAAGTTATCTTGAAAATACAGCAGCTGATACAGGAGCAGTTTTTTAACTTACTTGGCATACCACTAGAATGGAGTGAGACCTGATCTGAACAAAGTTAAAGCTGTCTGGATCCTGCCAAAATTGTGATCCTGATCCTGCCTGGTTTTGGTATAGATATAAATATTAGTTTGGTTAACACTGATATTCAGTAATTTGATGATAGCACATAATCAGATTGGGCACTCCATGTTCTCAGTGGGAAAAATTAAGAGTATGGAAGGCTTTTATTTAGAGTCTTGTTCACTTTTTAACACAACCCTTGATTTGAATATCATCTTGGTGTGCAAAATATTTACTGTCTTTGTCCTCCAAGTTTATAAGAGAGATAGTGGCTATTGTAATCCATATTTTTCAGATTTATTGGAGATTTTCTAACTGACAGTGGTCTGTCAAGGTAGAGGAGTACTGTCAGGCCTCATACTTCGTGGCATTGTCCAGGCCATTGCAAAAATGGTTAAAATAGCTTGCAGAAAAAGTGAGCATGTAAAATGGGGAAGTGGTATCAGTATTGCTTTTGTCTGTTGGAGTGTGAAATACTGGATTAAATGCTTTTTCTTTCCTGATGAGTTTTATGGTTATTGTGGTTTCTGTCTAAATAGGTTAACCAATTGAAAAAGGAGATCAGAAAATTTGCTAGGCAATCAAAGGTGCCAAGTACCAACATCCTGCCAGACAGCGGAAAGAAAGTGCAAATAGTACAAATATAGGGAAGGTGGGTTTATTATTCTTATTTGGACTGCAGAGAAAAGCCTGGAAGGAAGAACCCCTGTGATCCCTGCTCAGCCAAGGACAGCCTGACTGAGAGATTTGCTGAATTGTCAGTTCATTGTGTGGGGAGTTACAACATCGGTAGCCCAGATGGATCTTAGGCACGTCTCACTAGACAAACAGGGCCTTGGCAAAAGACCATGGTCTGGTCTGTCCTCAAACCTGCAGGGCTGTGCCTGTCTTCCTAGATTAGGGTTGCACAGGATGGCACAGCGAGTATGGAGTCGCAAATGGGACACCAAGCAGACGCGTGATTCATCACAGACCAGCTGGGGTGCAAGCTCCATGCAATTGTGAAATACACTGCGCACTTGGAAGAGCGTGCCAGCTGTGCAGCTCTTCCAAAGGATTCCTTCCTGCATTCTGGAGGCCTGCTTACCTGTGGGACTGACCATATGAAGCTGAAAATCCTCTAGGCTAAGCACTACTGGTAAGAGCACTGCTGCCTTTTGCCAAGTGCTCGTTCCTTATGTAAATTAATAACAGGAACACTCTGCTCTTTGCCAGCAGAGTCTCTAGGCAGAAGATAGGTGGAACACAGCCTAGTATAGGGTCATCTATGGGTTAGATGCATGGAAAAGTGAATGGCACAGGTCTCTTGCAGCTTGTCTGATTGTTAGAAATTGGCCATACAAATCCCTCATCCCAAGACACACTGGAGGGCCTGGAAAGCATGAGGCCTCGCAGATACCTGATAGCAGCTGTTGTGCTGCAGAAAAATACAGGTATTAGTGCACTCTGGTTATTTGAAAGTGGGTTGCATTTTGTGCACACTGTGTTTTCATAACCTGATAAGGTGTTAACATCATTATTGGCGGACCTGCATCCTCGGGAACAAGCAAACTATTGTAGTTCTTAAATATCCTTTTTCTCAGGAACATTCAGTAAGTGTATTTCCTGTTGGTTTAAGTTGCCAACGGCTACCTTAAAGCCTTCACAGGTTGTACCTGTGTTCTCCAACATCATCAAGTAGTGGACTGTAGAAATCTCTCTTTGTAGCACACTGTACTTTTCTGCTTCAAAAGGTGGCCTAGACACTAGTAATACTGTACATCATTCTGTACATTCTGTGGGGTGCAGCTGTTGGTCTTAGAAGATGCATATTCAGCACTAAATATCAAAAAAGAAAAAGCCAATGTTTGTTCACAAAAATCCTGAAAAGTTTAAGGCATGTCAGACTAAGCTACATGGGTCTAACTTCTGCTATTAAAACATATTACAATCTCAAAAGTAAATTTGGACCTACTTGGCCTTTCACGGTTTGTGAGTCGACACAGGCAGGCAGCTGGGACAACGACGAACTCGCAGCACGAACTCAAAGTGTAAATTGAGGTAAAAATGTAAGGTTTGAAATGGCACAGTGTCACAGGTGTTTTAAATGATTTTTCTGGTAGTTTTCTTATGAACTTCAGTTATCTTGTTTGCATAATAGCTAAATTTTACATGATGTGTGTTGCCTTGCACATAATCTTCATGTAAATCACTTCAGTGAACCTCAAAACAATGCGTAAAATATCCATCCTGATTTGCATTTCACCCAAATCTAAAAACAATTTAGAGCAAGAGAGACACTTGTAGAACTCATCATTTTTTGCTCAGTGGGTGATTCCTGTATTATGATGCTTATTTTAAAATACCATTCAATAATGTTCAGTCATCATTGTATGAAGACCATAGAAAGTTCCATATGAAAATGTTCCACTTCAATGCTACTAAATTCTTGCCAGTTAATGAAATCTGGTAAGTCACAGTAATATAAATACTATTGATTCCTGTATTACTCTCTTGTTTTGCTGCAATGATTTTGAGTGTCTATCTGGATGGCTTTTTTTTTTTGCCTTTTCTTTTGCCTTTTCTTTTTTTTTCAGGGGCCTGCTTCTTAGTTCTTGGTTCTCTGGTGCCCCTTGTTCTGTCGCTACCAGCCTTGGTAAAAATTCTCTCTCCATCTTTCTTACAAGACTCCTTCATATGTTAAAAGGCTGCAATAAGTGTCCCTGGAGACTTCTCCAGGCTGAAAAATTCCAACTCTCTCAGCCTTTCTTCAGAGGAGAGATGTTTTAGTCCTCTCATCATTCCTGTTGCCCTACTCTGGAGTTGCTGCAACAGGTCCATGTCTTTCTTGTGCTTCAAGAAAGGAGCAGGATTCCAGAGCTGGACACAATATTTTAGGAGAAGCCTCACCAGAGCAAAGTAAAGGGATCCCTCTGGATAGCATTTCGTCCTTCTGGCATATCAAGTGTATTCGGACTCTCCCTGCTGGGAGGATTTGGGCAGCATTTGTGATAGTAAGTTAACCAGTGCCCAGGCAAAGGAATATGATTACTTATTCTCAATAAACTGAGATGCTGGCTGGCACAATGCTGGCCTGTGCTAAGCAGAGCACTTCCAAGGACTTTGGAACATTCTTCTGGAGCTGGCACGTTCTTGGAAGCTGTTTGCGTGCAGCCAGCCTGCTTGGAGAATGAGAGAATTTATTAGCATAGGTAAGCATGTCCACATTGGTTGGCCTGAGTGCCTAGGAGTATCCCAGACATGCCTCATTTACTGGTATAGGTGTGGCAGTTCAGTGATTTGTAAGTTGGTGCCAAGAATAGCAGAGAACATGTAGGAAAGTATGTACTCACTGAGGTAAGTGGCCTAAATTCTGACCCTTACAGTATTTTCCTTAGAGTTCTACATTGTAAGAACCCATGGGTAATGAGATTGCTTCAGGTGTCTGTGAAGTTACATCTGAAATTTGGATGACCACCAATCCAATACAGCTCTGTAAGTGGAGTTCATATCTAAACTGTAGTTTAGATCTATTTTTTTTTTCCTTCAGATGAAATATATACTTATAGAACACTTTAATGAAGTTTATTGGTAAATGAACATGGAATAAGCTTCAGAACTTTCAGCAAAGTCACATTCAAGTGCTTTCTGTGTGCAAACCAAGTCTTACTGGTGTCAGCCCTATGGAGTGCAGATAGCTTGCATGTAACAGAACCTCGATAGTGACTACTGAAGTACCTTACATTTTCAAAAATCATTTTTCACTTTTTTGTTCAGATGATAGAATGTCCTGCCTCCTGTAAAGGACAATTAAGCATGGTGAAGTTCAGTGCATTGCTGGCTCAAATTGCTGGCTTTTAGAGGCAAGTATTGAAGGATGCATCTTAAGCAAGCAGAAGAGGAGGAACTGTGTTTTTCTCAGTGAAGGTGCTGGTGAGAGACGTGTGGAGGAGCAGTTGTGCTAATGGTGCTGTGCAGTCACTGGAAACACTGGTTTCATTTTGGGGGTGTTTTGAGGGGTTAGTGGAAACAGATGGAAATACAGATTTCCCAGCATTGTCTGTTTACACTTCAGTGCCTGAGTGGATTTGTCTCTGGTCTTAATTTATGTTTACTCTGATCCTTTGGCCTGTGAAGAGATCCACTGATCCTACAGGAAAAAAAGAAGGGGATATAACATGGAATGAGCATCCCCTTGAAATGAGGGTCCCATCTCCATCAGAGCAGGTGTGGTGTCATATGCACAGTTGGTCACAAGGTGTCAGTGTCAAAGAGCAAGTTGGAGTGAAAGGCCTGGGAAGTTGATCTCCCAGTTCCCTATTCTGCGAATTCGGCAGGAAACAGTTGCTGCGTTGGCCCCTGGCATTGGAAACTGTTGTAGGATTGTTGGAGCTTGATGCCATCGTGCAGGTCAGAAGTCTTTTCAGCCCTTTGCAGGGTGGCTTTCGTTTGGTTTGTGCAAAAGACCCAGCAGAAAGCTGAGAACTTCCTAAGGCAAGGTGAGAGCAGGAAGCAGATAAGTTTAGGAGCAGGAACAGATTCTGGCCTGAGGGGGAGACTGTTGCCCTTTGGACATCTATCCTGTGTGGTACAGTACTCCACTAGGCAAAGGTAAATATCTCACATACAGCTTTCAGCTGACATGCAAAAGCACAGGCCTTCCAGGTTGTCACATGTAAAGAGCCCATGTTTTTTAATCCAGGAGGATGATTCAAGGGGTTTAAGACTGGCCTGGCTTGCTATGACCTGTTCCAGATTACATCTGTGAAAAACTTCCTAACAAAAACTGCTGTGTATAGCTGGCACAAGATGGCACAGCTTTTCCATCTCAGGCTGTGCTGCATGGGAATTAAGGGCAGGGGAGCCTGTGGGGCCACGGGAAACCCACATTTATAATTCTTTCATTAAAATGTCATTATTTTGGCCCATCCTCCCTGGGATTTCCAGGAACTTCACGAAGCAGCTGTTTTCCAGAACAAAAAACATGTCAGAATAACTCATGGTTGCTACTGAAACATTGTTTTCCAAAACTGTAGTTAGGACATGGTCTCCTTGAGATTCTGTTAGATGCTCAGTAGTTCCTTTATGAAAAACCTTTCAAAAGGGTTACAAAGGAAGATTAGAAGTCCTAATTCTCTCTCTTCCAACTCTGACTAAAGCTGAGTAACAGAACATGCACTACTATAGATCAAAATTTCCTTCTATTTATAGCAAATCAGCACTAGACTCCTTGAACTGTGAGATATATTTATTTTCTAATTATCGTTGTGTTATTTTCCAAGATGCTCTTGCTTTCTTATGCTGTAAAGGCTCAACCTAGTGCATTTTTCTCCTAGGCACAGACTTGCATTTGCAGTTTGTTGTAGATTATATGTTTAAAAGCCATGTCATTCCTGTGTTGCTTCTAGCTTTTTTTTAGGAGTAAAAACACCAAGAGATGCCTCTTCTTGGTCTTCTGCTTTCAAACAAAATCAAGGCATAAGTTATCCTGAAATCTTAAATTCTTAAAAAATTACATTGGCTAGCTGACATCCACTTTTCTCATATATGTACAGTTTGCCAAACTAGTATCACATTATTGCCATGAGAATTCCCTCCCTGCTATCCAGAGCTGCTGTTCCAGCCCATATGGGCATACCCAAGCTCACTGCTTTGGGTACCAGCAGTGACAAAGCTGTTGAGAAACTGCCAGTGTGAAAGCCTTGGAAAGGTTTCTGCAATTTGTTCTGATTCAGATTCACCACCATGCAGCTTAAAGCTACTGGAATACAGGCAAGTCTGAGTTTTTCCCTGCAAACCTGCAGAACTGTACGCTACGTTTGTGACTGTTGCTCCAGTGGCTTCCATTTCCCTTTTCAGAGCCTCTTGCAGAGCAGTGCAGTGAGAGCGACCCTCTGTAATTCTACAGAATTCAGCCACACTTTGCCTGTATGTGAACACAGGCGGCGAAGCCATTTTTGTGCTTATTTCCATAAGAAAGCATATTGCTCTCTCACCTCATTCCGTGGGTGGCAGCTGCTTCTGATTTGTGGTCAATATTCTCAGGTGGATTGTGGGTGAGCAAGGAAAGCATCTAAAATCACTCACGTGCAGGCTTTGAAGTGTTAGGCGTTTACACTCAGAAAAGCAAAAAAGAGTTCTGCAGCACATCCTCTCCTTTCTTTTGGTCTTCTAACCCTCTGACTACGGTTAAAACCAGTTCTTTGTTCAAAATCCTGCCTGCTTCCTGTTAGGGAGCCCCAGCCTCACCTCACCTGGCATCTCTGGGAGAAGCCCATTGTTTTGTTGGATGAGCCAGGAATGGGGCGGAGTCAATCATCTGTGCTAGTATTGTCATTACACTACCTGCTGTTACATTGGCCTCATGATTGTAAGGTGGCTGTTAGCTGGTGATTTATCAAAACGGAGTATTTGTCATGTGCCTGCTTAAAGTCTGAGGTGGTCCAGATTGGGAACAAATTTTATGTTATTCTTTGGCTGTTTGAGCAGGGTCTGTGTAGGAGGGGTCAGTAGATGCCTGGAGGGACTGTGTGGAAATCCCATATTTTGAGCCTGCTGCTGATGCCATAAGGAAATAAAAACCACACATAGATAGAACCATACAGATAAAAATGCAAATACAGTGCCTGTGTCTAATTTGTCTTCGTGTTGGGCCATCAAATTCCATTGTATTTCTTAAAATTTTGTGCCTGTATTTCAATCCTACAATGCTCTACATCACTAATACTTTTACTCCTTCAATTTTACATATCCTCTTTTTTCAAATGAATATTTATGTAGAACTTTCCCACACATGGAAACTGATGAAAATGGGGAGACAAGGTTGTTCTACAAGGAAGGCTAATACTTTTCATTTCCAGTCCCTTCTTCTCGTGCTTATGGAAGGTCCTTCCTGTTTAAGTGACATTCCTGGAGAGTGAGGCATTTTCAATCTAACTTGCTACTTTGTGCTGAAACTGACTTTCCTGCGCGGAAAATCAAGAAGACAGGTAGACCCACGGAGACAACATCAAAGAATTGGAACAATTGCAGAGGGAAATTCCCATTCACAGCTTGTTAAGTCAGCTTTGCAGTACTTCTGGATGTCTTTGTAAGGGAGCAAGAGGAGAGCAAAGCAGTGAGCACTGAGGAACAGAACTGCTTGGGAAAGGAGAGGATTTTTTCCAGACACAAAGGAGAAATGGGACGTGGGGCTGCAGTTTGCTAACAGGCTTCGCCAGCTGGGTCCTGGCCCGGCCGGGGCGCGCCCTGGGGCGGGCGGGCGCCGGGACCCCACCGGGACCCCCTCGCTGTCCTCCGCTGTCCGCGGTGCTGAAGCTCCGCGGGAAGGTGGAGGACGGGGAGCATCCGGCAAACCGAAAAGATTTTAGTGTTTTGCGTGCAGGGGAATGATGAAGAATTCCCTGCGTTGGCTTATGGTGAGGTGGTGGCCGCGGTAGGTCTGTGCAGGGTGGTGGTAAAACTTTGGTAGTCGGAAAGTCTCGTTGGCAGTGCTTGTAGCTGGGATATCGGTTCAACAAAGAGAAGCCTGGACGAGGAACCAGGGCAGAAGTCCAGCTTCGACGATGCAAAGAGCTTGTACTGAAGTGTATCCAAGGCTCCACCTGTGTCCTGGAAGCGAGTTCAAGTAATGGCGGTGTTGGGAGTCTCGCATATTACAACCTTTTATTTCCTGCAGCAATGAAACGGTCACATTCGCTGTCCACCCACCTTCCCACACGCCCACACACACCACCCCAGAAAATAAAAAGAAAAAGAAGTATATTTTTCTTGTTTGAGAATAGTGCTTTTTTACAGTAAAAAGCAAGCTTTTTATGCCCGGTTTCAAACCTGTCACGTGGAGTCATTGCAGCAGGAGGTTTACTTGGAATCAACAAGGAAATTAATGAGGCTGTTAGCTGGGTTTTGTAGGATCAACAGGAATGAGCTCTGTGTGTGCTTTGCAAGGTGGAAAACGTGAGAGTAGGAATACTTTGTGTTTAGAAACCTCAGCTCTTCAGGTCACTTTTAATGTGTATCCTTAACCATGTGTAGTCACTGGAAAGCAGGAGCATACACAGTTTATGGCCACGTTTAAGACAGTGATCCTCCCTGCCAGCTAAGCCACAGAGTGGACGGCTGGGAGTAGCCTGCTGCTGGGCTGAGCATTAATGTGCTCACCAGCCCAATGCAGGTATGAGGTACTGCCCACTGTCTCTGGGAGTGGGTCAATCCTTGATACTGTCAGGTGTCCATCTTCTGACCCTCTGCATTTCTGTGAGGAATTTAGATCTTTTGTTGTTGTTGTTACTCTGGAATATTTACATGACTGTTTCTGACTCCACAGGTTCTTTCTTTGGGTTTTGTTGGGGCTTTTTCATTTGCTTATCTTGCTCATTTTAGGTTGCTCCATTGACAGGAAATTCTTCTGAATAAAGCCAAGCCAAGGGCCCAGCCAAACCTCAGGTCACATTCAGCTGAACCTCAAAAGAGATGGCTATGATCTCCAGTTTCCCTCTTTGAGGGTTTGATCTCTTTTAATCATTGGTGGCATTGTTTGGTTGATAATTAGGTTGATAATCAAGCTGAGTCTCCACTTACCTCTCTGTCTAGTGGGCTGCAGCAGGGTTTGGAGGCTTAATGGCAGCTCTCAAATCAAAATCTGGTATCACAGTATATCCAAACACCAGCCTATTTAATACCCTGACTAACTGGACCTCTAGTATCACCACAGCCCAGCTTCTTCTTGATAATTTTTAGCCTCTTTAGCATTTTGTTATCATCTGTTTTTGGGTGGGGATGGAGATACAATACAGAGCTGGATATAGGACACAGAGTTCAATGAACCTTTGGTCTAACCCGGTAGGGCTGTATTTTTGTTTTTAATATTCAAGTCAGGTTGTCAGCTGATTTAGAGCACCTGAGACAGTTCTGAAAAGATAAGAATTCAAGATCCTAATTTTGTTCAGTGACAGGTTTTACAAAAGCACACAGGTGCCTGAAGTCTAAATTCATTTCTGCTCCTGTAAAATTTAATTGTGTTAGGAACTGAGGCAACAACAATGTCTGTTACAGGTGCCTATTCTTTCACAATTTCCTCTAGCCTGTATGTTGGAGAGTGGCAGACTGGATGGGTATTCGGTGTAATTTGATGCAGTCTTTGATAAAAACAGGCTTTCTGAAAACATGTAAAGTCTTCTACACATGGAAAAGTAAAGGGACAATATTAAAATAACTAGACTGCTCGTCTAGGTGTTGACAGAGTGAATGTTACCATGGATACCCCAGTCTGTTTACAGTAATAGTAACAAAAATAAATATTTTCAATTCACACCCTGCTTTTCAACTCAAAGGATCCCCAGGTGGTTTACAAATGACATGCAGGGATTACTCTACATGGCACTGAACTGCAGTCACAGGAACTGTCCAATAACCTTTATTGGTGCTGCCTGGCAGTGTTATGATCCGGTTTAAACCCAGAAAAGCAAAGCAAGCTAAGTCTCTGTGCATAAACCAGAAAGAATTTAGAAGTTTCAAAATATTCCCAGAAACGAGATTAAAACCAAATGAGGCTAGATGTTGATGCCAAAAAATGGATGTATTTTATTTAATAGTAAAAGAGGCAAAGAAAAAGGAAGAGAAAATAAAGAAAGAAAGAAATGAAAAAAAGAAGTGTGTATGGGGGGTGGGGGGACAGGGAGAGGTGACAGGGGTTAGGTGGAAGCATATCACCCATCCGAGGGTCCCAACAAGGTCTCGTTGCTCCCCTCCATCTGGTCTGCTGGTGGTGAGGGTCTCCTGTCGCCACCGTGGCCACGCCGCCACTCGCCACCACACCACACACCAGAGAGTGCAGAATCCCGTGGATTAATGTACGCTGTGGGCCAGGTGGGAATGGCCACGTGCCTCCTCTTGCAGGGGCTGGCTTGACACACTGTCCCTTGCAACACTGAGGCTCTGTTGCCTCATCTCTGGTGCAGGGTCTGGGGACCCCTTTGGGGGGCCCCTGTGATGGGCCATGTCACCCCTTCTGCTGTGGATGAGCTTCCCCCCCTGGGTGAGGGTCCCTCAGCTGGGCTCCTCTGCACAGGGGAGGATGGGCGGTCACTGCGCCTCTCACCAGAGGCGTTTCCAGCACGCACCCAAAGCCTCTCCTCCCTCCCCCCTTTGGTGCAGGGGGTCTGTGCCAGCCTGGCAGCTGATAGCCCTGGGGGCTGTGGTCTCCACCTTGGAGGTGTTAAGCCTGTGCTTTGTGAATGTCCCCAGCCCTGAGTTGTTACTTTATCTTATCTTCATCAGCGAGCAGTGTCAGGCCTCAGTCAGGGCCTCATTCAGGGTGCCATAGTCTTCTCTGCAGCTTTTGTAACACGGTTTTAAAAGTCCTTCAAGAAAATGTTTAAGTCATAAATTGTAATATTTCAGTCTCTGACAGGCAGTCCTGAGTGAACCTGTATGGATTAAACATTCCATAAAAGCAGAATGTAAATGGCAGAACTGAAATATAGTCAAGACCAAAGTGTTGGAAGTGTTGTAGCTAATAGATGTTATTATTTCACGTGTCAGTCTTGAAAGGCTGAGAATCCTGGAAGACCAGGTCCTCTTTCCTGTGAAAAACAAACAAATAAAAAAGACAACAAAACTCTCCCCCCAGCAAAACAAAACAAATCAAAACAAAACAATGAAGAAAACATTTAAAAACAAAATGTCTGAAGTTTAACAAAGACAAGTGCTAGATTCCACTTCTGGTACGGGACAAGCCTGGATGTATGGACAAATTGGGGAATGAGAGGCTGGAGAGAAGCACTGTGGAAAAGGACCTGGGGGTCTTGGTTGATGGCAAGTTAAACGTGAATCAGCAGTGCCCTGGCATCCAGGAGGGCCAGCCGTGTCCTGGAGTGCATCAGGCAGAGCATCACCAGCCAGGCAAGGGAGGGGATTGTCCCACTGTGCTCTGCACTGGGGCAGCCTCACCTCGAGTGCTGGGGGCAGTTTGGGGCATCACAACATAAAACAGATATGAAGTTATTAGAGAGCGTTTACCATTACATAAAATAGAGGATGAGAGGTATCACTAAGCATAGGCTGTCTGAGATCCTCCAAGTCCTTTACAAATGATTCTTAAGGGAGTTTGGAAGTGGTTCTTCACTACATAAAATAATGATTCTAATAAGAGCTACTATGCTGACTTTCTTTCAGCACAAGGCAATCCAGGGAGAGCCCAGCGCAGGAATCCTTAGTGCACTAATTCCTGATCCTTGTTTTTACAAAACTGAGCTCACTTCCTATTCAAACAGACATTTTCCACTCTCATTTCACAGCTGTAGAGTAAGACATATGACTTGAAATCACAGCAGCCTTCAAAATAGTACAGTTATTCCAAAGAGCACAGTAATTCCCAATAGTACAATTAATCAAGATCTGTAGATACAAAAATGCTGCTAGCAAGGATTTTCTTGCTATTTTCTAAGTCCATGAGAGACTTTTCTCTCTCACAGAAGAGGTAGCAGGGAATGTAAACAACTAAGCCACCTGCAACCTTGAAAAGTCTTGTTTATGGTATAGTAGAAAAATATTTTGATAATGGATGTTTAGGATTTTAGCCAATCACCCCAAGGGGTAGCTGATCCTTTGTCCAATTAGACTATGAAGAAAAAGGTCTATAAAAGAGTTTGTAAAATAATTAAATAAATCAATCTTGCTGCACAATTCCTGCCTGCTGGATCTTCTGTCCTCCTCCTCCCTATGGCTTCCGGACACGGTGATATACCCTAGGGCCCAGACCTTCCGTAATAAAGATCATCAGCTGTGAAACATCCACTCAAAGGGCTTCAACAGCACCAGCATTCTGGGCCCTGCTCTTTTACTCTACTGAATTTTCAGGATAAAGGGCAAGTGACTCCATAGCTTTTATCCCTGTATTCCATCGGAAGATTTGAAAGAATCCTCACTATTTGAACTCCAAGGCTTTTTAAGTAGTAATCATCAAAGGGGGGATTCTCTTTCCCTTTACCTGCTGTTCCTGCTTTCTGCAGGGCCATTGCTTGCCATGGAAACAGCTGTGGCTCTCCAGCCATTCTGGGCACGAAGCAGCTGACCAAAATGTTTGCAACTCATCTTGCAAGGTAACATGGGATCTTGGTAAAGATCTGTGAGGCTGCAGATTTTGACTATCCTAAACCCACTTTCTTTGGGCTTGACATCTACAGGGCATTCCAGGGGCAGTGGGCCAGGCTGCTACAGAGCTCCAACAGAACAAAACTGGAGCAGAATCCAGCTATCGTGGATGTTCTCAAATGTTAAGGTTCCAAAGAACCAGCTAGCAATCAGAAACGTGGGGGGTTTTTTTCAGGAGGTACATCTTGCTGCAAAAAAAGGAGGTCGGGCTCTGTACCCAGAGCAAAGTTCAACATTGAAGTGGGCAAGAAGTAACCTGAAACCATTCCACCTTGTGGAATACTCCTGAAATTAATTCCGTTTCTCCTTTTGTCCCCTAAATGTCACTGAAAAGGTGACTTTCCTTTGTTGCTTGTTTTTAGAACTAGCAGAGATGGGAGAAACATTCGCGTTCTTAGTTGGAAGCATTAGTGACCAAATGTTTACTTTTGTTTCTTCACGTCCTTTTTCTTCTCAGTGTTCAGATTGGCGTACAGGGCATACTCGTTTGGTGTGTTGTACTTTTGGATCCTTTCAGAAATAGGTTATGGACTGTGAGGACATTTTTTTCATTAGCTTTCTAAAAGATTCTGTTGCCATGCATAGATTTGCAAGCATGGAATGGCTGCTACTGTGATGTCAGCAGGAAGTTGCCAGGCCATGCTGCTGTCAACAGAACGTGGTTGCATGGAAACCCTGACTGTCCAGAGCACCTCTCTGACATTCTTGATGGAAAAGGGGTACCCCTGATCCAAGGGTTCTCAGCTGACAGGCTGCCCCTTTGCACTGGGGGTGCCATTTTTTGCTTTTTCAGTGCACAGTCTGCAAAACTGCTGCACAGTGAGGCTAAAATGTTCAAGCAAATCTCTGCTGCAGTTCGCCATTTTTTTCCATTGGCCTATTCTTTCTATACTTGCCCAGACAAAGTCTGGTTGGTGACTCACCTAGCCAGTAAGCAGAGGGTTTTTTCTAGGTGCATCCAATTTGGCTTTTGTATCAATGAGTTTTTATGCTATCCCTTAGTAACTGAGCTGATTTTGAAACAAAATGCTGTTGAGATACCAGGACTTTGGTAAAGCTCATGTCAACATCTCCAGCCAAAAAGGGGATGTCTGTAGCTCTCCATGGGGCGTGAGCAGCTTTTGCAATTGAACCTGCAGGGGTTCTTTTCCTGCATGAGTTGGCCTGTGGCAGTAGGGTCTGTAATTTCCTCAGTTTGATGGCTCAACAAAGATGAGTTCCAAATGCCGATTGGCAGAACTTCTGAGAAGTCTGTCTAAAGACCCTGCAGTTATCTCCAGAACTGAGGGAAAGCAACTTATTTTCTAAATTCTGTGATTAAAAGATTTGATGGTCTGACTTTACAATGACTGTAGAAAAAGAATAGCCTAATATACTGTGCTGTTTTCTTGCTTGCTATGTAAAAGAATTGTCGCTACTGGAGGGATAGCGACAATACTGGAAGAAATATGCTCTTTATTTGGGTTGGCTCATTCTGTGGGGTTCCACACAACAGGGAGTTTTCTGACAATATCTGTTTTATTTTTCCCTGCCCATTACAGGTGAAGTCACACATGGATACAGAAAAGCCCATGCTTCGGTGAGTCACAAAGTAACCTCTGACGTTCCAAGCATTTCAGGATTTTGGAGCAAGCCATGAACTTTGCCTGCTGCAATAGGTGCCAGCCTTGTAGCCTGAAAGAAAGTCCATGTCAGTGTCTTTGCATCAGCAAAAAAGGGGTCCCTGGCTGTTTTGTAATTTTCTCTTGAAGAGCTTTTAAGCAGATGAAAGTCTGGTTTTGCAGACAGAAGGTTGCTTGCTGTTTGTTTTTAGCCATGGCGGAATATACAATTCACAACAATATGCAGTGCTGTCTAATTAGCCCATTCTAATTTAGTTTTAGCAACTTAGAATCTCATTTCTATCCAAGTTTATGATTTCTCCTTAGTACAGCTAGAGAGATTGACGCATATAAATAAGATTGTAAACCATTTGTAACTCCCTGTCACTCACACTTCTCTCTGTCCACAGAGAACAACACCAGAATCAGGAGCTGCTTGGGCTCCCTCTTTTTCTAAAGAACATGAGGAGGAGGAGGAGGAAGACAACCAAGCTCCACCTGTTTTTGGACCAGAACCTGAACTTCCAGAATCAGTAAGGGCCAGCTTTTGTCAGCATTGTCTTTGATGTAATTCAGAGCTTCCTGTTTCTGATCAGGCAGCACTGGTCATTCATGGCTGAAAATTTGGAAGGCTAGTGTCTTACCGAGACAAAGTGCTTCCCCTACCGCCAGCCACTGTCACCTGGAAAATCAGCTCTTAATTTTCAAATTTAGTCATAATTTTCCTGTCCTTCTGACAAGGGCCATGACTTTATCTTAGCATTGGATAAGAGGTAGTGTTGTGTCTTTAAATGCTACCTGTGTAAGAGCGAGCTACTTTGTATCAGTGCGGGCTGCCTGTCATCAGCCCAGCCAATCATCCAAAGGTGCAGTTCCCAGCCTTGCAGGATACCTATGGAAACTGTCCTGTGGAGGTAGATAAATGAACAGCTTAGACTATGCCCATAATTTTTACATGACCAAAGCTTGGTGAGAAGAATCCGGCATAGCCCTGCCATATGTCAAGAGAAGGCTGGCCTCTGTACGGCTGGAACATGGTTCCTAATGGCCACTTCCTAAAGCTTGAAATACTGATGAGAAATATCTCTGCTAGCCATGTTTCTGACACAAACTGATTTCTTATCACAGATCTACACATCCTCTGGAATAGTAGCTGACACCTCACCGGTGTCTTCTGTGAGAGACATTCCCACACCTGAGAACTCCAGCACCAGCAGTTTGTCTAGCAGTACCTACCAGGAGCAAAGGAGGATAGAGGAGGAGAGTCTAGAGAAACTGAGTAGGTCTTCTGCAGTTTTTGTCTGATAGAGCAGTGTTAATATTCATAGACAATGAACACTTGCCTTGGTATCTGTTCTTTCCCTCTATCTGTCTCCTCTGAATGTTTCTCCCTTTTCCTGGTTTCCTGTCAAGGTAACACTTCAGAGGACTGTAGAAAACCAGTCATTGTGCAGGCCATCTGTGCTACGGAGCTGCGTTGTTACCAAAGTGACTTCAGCTCACAGCCCCAAAAAGTGGGGCTGCATTTCTGATCTGCTGGATGGTGTTATCTCCATTTTGAAGTGATCTTTCATTTTGTTCTTTTCAGGGAGCATTGTGACTGTGGGAGACCCCGTCACAAAATACATTGGATTGGAAAAGATTGCCAAAGGGTAAGTCCGACCACAGCTCCTTCTCCAGAACCACAGGCTAGGTATTTTGCTGGTGTAAGATCAAGTGTGAAGTCAGGCAAGCTCCAAACATGTTCAGACACTGGGTATAGATCCTTCTGTCTCTCAGTACTGATTGGTATTTATAACTGTGATCAGAAGGTATCATCAAAGAACTTCATACAGTCAGTGTCTTGCCTTCAGCAAGGAGCAGGACCTGGAGGATCTCCTGTCCCTCCAGTGCCTGGCACCTCTTTACCTATTTTCTTAGGAGAAATAATTTTTTCTCAAAGTAATGGGGCCCTAGGTAGGTTCAAATAAGAGATCTGAGAACAGAGCAATAAGAGTTCTGAGGGCTCAGCAAGGCAACATGGAAAAAGAGTGAAAAATGTTACTTTCCAGTTTTTGCAGACATGTTCCATGCCCCACCCCTGCCCCCGCTTGGGTTTTGAACTAAAGTAAATCCAGTGTGTATATCTGAGATTTGTACCAGCCCTTCATGTTGCACCGAAGTTTTCTTTTGGACACCCTCCATGGCAGAGGGCTGGTGGGCTGCTGTGCTCTTGGCTGAAGAGTAGGTGATGCCAGGTGTTTCATAAACACTCCAGGCAGCAGAGACCTGTCTGGGCAGGCTTTCACCTGTAGGAAGGAACTAAATGGCTTTTCCTTTCTTTGCTGCTGGTTTATTTCCAGAGGTTTCGGAACGGTCTATACAGCAACTGATACTGCCACAGGAGGAGAGGTAAGTGTCAATAATCCCAGATTTTGCAGCTCTTGAGTAGTTTCCCCTCTGATGTGAGCTGTGGCTGGAGCGTTGGGTCTCCAGGAGATCTTTCCTGTAAAGGCTGTTCCTCCAAAGCGCAGACTAGCATCAGCCTGCCCAATCCATTTGGGACAGCTCTTTGGGGCTACATCTTAAGGTTTCTGAAAGCTCATTTCTGGCTGACAGTGAATACATCTGATTCTTCCTGGTAGCTTCTTATCCCGATGCAGTGCTACGCTTTGTAACTGTGCTTAGAGGTCTACAAGGGACCCAGGGCATATCCATAAAATGCCATGGAGTGGATTGTTTATTTTTAAACCCAGGAAAGAACTGCAAATTTAAACTGTTCAAGAATGTTCTTTAGAGTTGCAAAATCAAAATTCAACAAGCTAGGAAGTGGTAGGATTGTGTTTTTGGGGGATAACTTTAATGATCCTTTTAGGATGGCATTTTACCCGTGATGTCTGTCTGTGTTTGCTTTGTTATGCCTTCAAGAGCAACAGTTGCATTTGAAAGAATTATCAAACGCCATAGAATTCCTAAAGGATTCCCAGATATTTTGTGATATTTTCACAGGAACAAAACTGCTTTGTGCTTGCCAACCATGTGTGAATGGTAATAGTGGTGATAAACTAAGGCCACCAAAGAATTTAGGTGCAGAGAGTGTTGTTAGAGCTTTGGGGTTGATAGCTTAAGAGATCATTTTTACCAAGCTGACAAGGCAAAATGTCTATGGCCATGTGTCCTAACTAGCACCTGAGCTAGCAGAGACATGGACTGTCATAACGTCAGTGGCTAAGCTCTGATGGGTAATCACAAGGTAGTTTGGCATAGCTGGGCTCCATTACTCCAGAAACACTCACTCCATGTTCATTCTGATCTCATTCCAGAAACGCTCACTCCATGTTCATTCTGACCTCGTGCAACAGGCTTCTCAGGTTAATGGTTTTCAATGTCATTTTAGGTGGCCATAAAGCAAGTCAGTCTCAGAAAACAGCCCCAAAAGGAACTAATTGTCAATGAACTTCTAGTTGTAAGGAACAATAAGCACCCCAATATTGTTAACTATTTAGACAGGTAAGTAGTTCTGGTATTGTCACATGAATATTCGTTCATGTACTGCAAGACAAAGGTTAATAAAACCCCTTTGGTCACTGCTGGAGAGCTGAGCTTTTTCTTTTATTTATCTATTTGTATACAAAATATGGGAGGAGAGTGCATTTTGTTTACATTAACCTTTTCTGGCATGCATTGTTGGAAGACTGTTTTGAAACACCTGGGTCAGCCCTATCTGACTAAAACAACAGCCTCTAAGTTCATTACCTCCATGTGGTTTTGTTGGTTCAGCTTGGTTCAGGTTTTTCTTTTCTTAAGTTGAACCTATTTTCTGTGTTTTATGATAAGTGCTGATAACTCATCATAGAAATTATTTCCCTGCATTTTTCACTTTCTTGCTCTAAGACATCTCAGTTTTCATGGATGGGCCTTTCTCATTTTCACTGCACAGATTCCAAGTACTGTTTCACCTAGAAAGAATGCCTCTTCCTGTTATTCTCTGTTCATTTACAAGTGCCCTGGAAAGAGGAATAAACTGTAGTGTTTTTCCTAAGGTAATTTAGCTATACACATTCATCTCCATGACACGGTTTCCTTCTTTCAGCTACCTTGTTGGGGATAAACTCTGGATAATTATGGAATACATGGATGGAGGACCTCTAAGCAGTGTCATTAAAGAAGTCCATATGGCTGAAGGAGAGATGGCAGCCATCTGCCGAGAGGTAAGGGATGCCACTGGTTCTTCTGATTGTTTGGGCAGGCTGGTACTTCTAGATAGGTGGTAAGAATAGGAGCGATTTCATGTTCAGAGCTTTGTTTCTGTGTTGCTTTGATGATATGGAGAAGCAGGAATATCTTAGGTGGAGGACCTACCAGTACAACTGTTGTGGTAGTCTCTTTTTTTTTAAAATTTTATTTACTTTTCTCAGCTTCTCCTCTTTGAGCATTTGCCTGGAGCCTGCCTGTATGGCACTCCTTGCCTGAAAAGCAAACATGCTGGTAGCAGACTTTTAAACTAACAGCAAACAATTGTTTGTCACCTGGATGGAGAGAGCCCATGCCCTGCAGCAGCAGTCATTCTGTGTGTTTGCAGGGGACAGGATGTAACAACAATTGCCATTTCTCTTTCAAGAGGTAGTGTGCCTTCACCTAAAAAGATACTGCTCTGCTACTGATGAAGCAGCACATGTGCGTGGTGTTGTCAAAAATATGTCTTTACAACACGATGTTCTGCCACTACTCACCTTTCAGCTAGAGCAGAAGTCCTTTTGAGCCATTTCATTTCTTGGGTGATGAAATTGGGTCATTAATTTTTACCTTCCTGTTTGTTTTTTATCTATCAGTGCCTGCAAGCACTAAATTCCCTTCATTCCAACTTTGTGATCCATAGAGATATAAAAAGTGAAAACATTCTTCTTGGAATGGATGGATCTGTCAAACTAGGTAGGTATTCTTGGTCAGGCACAGCATTCCTGGGATGTGGGGTGTGGAGCTGCTTAAGACTGACCACCAGCTCCCCAAGAGCAGTGCCTGTGGAAGTGCACGGACCACTGCTGCAAGCTAAGAGTACAACTGCAATGTGCAGAGAGGTCTTGAGAGAAACAAGGTGTCAAGAGTGGCTTTGGTTTTGTGTGACCCTTCCAGAGGGGAGGAAGTGAGATCTAAAGCTTCAAGTGAATAAAAGCCACTGAGTGAAATGTGGAGGTTTCTATAAGTGACCAATTCTATATTTCCTCAGTTACCACCCTGAGGAAACAGAGCACAGCTGCTTGTCCAGCTAGATTCAACACCACATTCTCAGAGTGGGAAATGCTTTGGTTTAGTTTCTTAATTCAAGCTGGCTTTAACAACACTGGGTTTCCTCCTCAGCTGATTTTGGCCTTTGTGCTCAGACGACTTCTGAGCAGAGCCGGCGGAGTTCGATAGTTGGGACGGCTCACTGGATGGCACCAGAATATGTGAATAAGGATGCATATGGGACCAAAGTTGATATTTGGTCCCTTGGCATTGTGGCGATAGAAATGCTGCAAGGAGAACCTCCTTACTCTAAGGAAATTCCTCTCAAGGTGAGGTGCAAATACTAGCAGATGCCACTGTCTCTCTAATCTGTCTCATGTTTTGTCTCCTATGAGACAAAATCCCATTCACCTCAGCTTGGACTAGTTCAACCAAGGCCCATCTACCAAAAGCTGTCCTTGGAACACATCAGCATCTGGTGTAGCTTTGGCTACATCAATTGGAGAACCTCAGAAGAGGAGTGGCATGTTCCAGTTAAAAAATGGCCCATTTTGGCCTTCAGCGATGCTTCAAATTTCTCATGCCCTTTTTGAACTCTTTGAGCTGTGTCTCAGAAGGACAAGAAATTTTCAGTGGCAAGTTTCTCCAGCTGGGGAATTTGAAAGAAAAGCATTTCAACCACGCATGCAGGTGCAGAAGCCTTTTCAGTCTTGCACCAGTGCCAACTACTTACCTGAGCCTTTCAGGAAGTGCCTCTGGTTCTAGGAAAGCCTTAATTATTCATTACCAAATCCTTTTCTAAAAGTATGTTTTAGCACAGTGATTAGCTTCATTAATGCATTTATTTGGGTATCAAAATTAGCAGAGAGTTACCATAGAGATGAAATTATTCCTTTTTCTGATTAGATGATTAAAAGTTTTTCTTTGACCATGGAAGTGAAGCTGATTGGGAATTTGGAGTCTGATGAAAGACAGAGTTGCAAGTGGCTCCTGTCTGCCTGAGTAGACATTTTCATCATAAAATATTTGTGCACGTAACTAAATGTGTCTGATTGGGTTCCTTCCATGTGTTTCTGTTCCTTTAAGCAAGGTATAAGTGGATGCATTTCCTTTTTGACATCCTGGTTACCATTTTTATCAGGAAGAGAGCAAAAAATTTGACAACCTTTTTTTTTAATGGAAGCTGTACTTTAGAGACCAGTGAGCACTGCAGAGATGAATTGTATGTAACAATGCTTGGAAATAATGCAGTTAGAGCAAATTCACTCTTTAAAAGAGCCTGCAAAGCCTGTAAAGTCAATCCTCAGAGTAGTAAAACGTGCTTTTGGCTCATGTAGTTCCTACTAACTTGGTCAGCCCATGAAATTAGCTGTCAAGGCAAGATCATTTGCATGTCAGAATAGCTGTGGCTGCTATTTTGTGGGGTCTTTTTGCTGGTGCAGAAAAATCATCTCTAACCCTCTGCCAGGGAAGAAAGTGCCACTGAAGGCTGGAGCTTAAAAAATATGGTCTATGTGAACAGTTATGAAAGAAACAGGTGGAGTCTCGTGCTTCCTTTTCCTCTAGGCCCTGGATCTCATAGCTAACAGAGGGATACCGAAGCTGGAGAATGCTGAGCAACTGTCTGTTGTGTTCCAGGACTTTCTGAACTGCTGCTTGCAGACCGATGAGGATACTCGATGGTCTGCTGAGCAACTTCTGCAGGTACAATGTGAAGCAGCTGCAAGTGAAACAGCTGTCCAATGGATTGGTTTTCTTGTCAGCTAAACTCAAAGGCATCAGAGGACCTTCCCCTCACATTAATGTCCAGTCTGGATGCTTTTCAAGTGAAAACTGAGTAGAATCATAGAAAAGTTTGGGTTGGAAGAGACTTTTAAAGGTCACATAGTCCAACTTCCCCATTATGAGCAGGGACATCTGGAAGCAGATCAGGTTGCTCCGAGTGTGACCTGACCTTGAATGTTTCCAGAGATGGGGCACCTAGGACCTCTCTGGATAACCTGCTGCAGTGTTTCTCCACTCTCTTCATAAACTGTTTCTTCTTTAGACTTAATCTGAATGGACCCTCTTTTGATTTGAAAGCATTTCCTTTTTTTAACAGACCCTATTAAAAAACGCATCTCCATCTTTCTTAGAACCCCCTTGGAGCATTGAAAGACCTCAGTAAGGTCTCCCTGGGGCCTTCTCCAGGCTGACCAATCCCAAGTCTTGCAGCCTTTCCTCATAGGAGAAGTGTTCTGTCCTCTGATCATTTCTGTGGCCCTGTTTTGTATTTTGGTAGCATGTTCAGTTTTCCCTGGTGGCAAAAGAACTGCAGTAGGATAATCCCAGGTGTGGAGGCCTGAAATGGTGCTGGTGGTGAAGGAACCCAATGAAACCATCCCAGCCAAGTGATCCAAGATCTGGCTGTGGGAAGGAGGGAGTTGTTGGGCGGCTCCCTGTGAGCAGAAGGGCCTTAGCTTGTCCCTCCTACCTTACTCCCAGAGGTTTCTGACACCAAGCCACACTTTTAGAGGTTTCTGCCACCAAAACAGGGACAGCTGAGTGGGACTTGTCACAGCCCTTTTTGCTGCCTGGCACAGTTGAGCAGATGAGAACTGCTACAGGGTTGCTGCCAGGTTTTGTGGCAGATTGGGAGCTGCAGAATATGCCACTTGGCTGTCCCTGCTGTGAAGGCGCCAGCATACACAGGAGGTGCAGGGGATGCAAAGGTAGACACTGTTCTCCCTGCAAGCCAGAGCTGAGTCCATCAGTGCTCCACTACTTGTTTCCCTGCTCTTGTCTTGGTGCTGAAAACCTCAGTGGTCTTCAGATCAACACATGGGCCCAGATCCTACTGGGATAAACATTTCTTAGCTGTCTTTGAGTTTCTTGAAGAACAGCTTATGCTCCTTATCTTTTTTGACAACTAAAATAACCCATGTCTACAAGAAAGAGGACCCCTAAGTCAGTATTTTGTGTTTCTTGAAAGAGGAAAATTCCTGGACTTCAAGCAGCATTCCCAGAGTCTTGGCAGGGCAAATATTGCATCAAGCTGGAGACACCTTGATAAATTGATTAATAGAATTATGGGCCAAGTATTCCAGGTACTGGACATGGGATAGGAATGTACTGGACATGAAGATGGAGGTGCAGATAGTTTCCTCAGACCTATTTCTACGTCTTTCTAGTATCTCAAGGAATAGTGCTGGAGCCTGTGAGGAAATTAGTTTGGAAAGTCATGGTTCATTTGTTTTCTTTTCCTTTGGGCAGCATCCATTTTTACTCTCAGCCAAGCCTCTCTCCAGCCTCACCCCTCTGATCATTGCAGCCAGACAGTTGAGGGAGGACAGGAGACATGACAGCGATGGAATTTCTTTATCCAGTGCCAGCAATGGGTGGCACTCAGAATAAAAACTGTTCAAAACATCAATTGGAAGATACCCTTCCTTCTCATGCTGTGATTAAGACATACATTCACTTTTAATTGTCACTCATTTCTTAAAGATGGAAAGTCCTATTTATGGGGGGGGGGGTTGTATGGTTTGGGATTGGAGAAGGGTCTCTTTCATTCCTAAACTCCAGACAACACTGCCTATGGAACATAGCCCACTGGATGGTTTTTGCCCAGTCATGGTACTCCTAGATGGGGAAGAAAGCACGTTTGCATTTCTAACCAGACACACATGAAGAGTGGGGCACACAAAATATCATGTGGAGATATGGGCTTTCAGCTGTAGCTCTGGAGGGTTTCAGCTCTCAACCACTGGATTTGTACAACTGATCTCTTTGCCTGGATGAGAATCTTACTCAAATGAAAAAGCAACAAGATCAGTCAGTGCACTCTGAAAGGGCCCATCTGACACAAAGCTGTCAATGGAAACATGAGGTGAGAGCAGGCCCAGCCACAGCTGGTGCGGAGCCCCAGCAGAGCCCTGGCAGAGCACAGAGCAGCCTCAGCATTCGCAGCCTGGAAGAAGGAGCTTGTAGCAGCAAGCAGCAGCAGACCAGCCCTGGATGCTTGCCTCTTCCTGGGACCAGACTATTCATGCCATATCAGAGCCAAACTGGCAGTGGGGTGCTCCTGAGGGGAATGGTGGCCATGTCACGAACTGCGCAGCCTGGTGGGATTGGCCACCTTGAATCTGTGCAGGCGTAAAGAAGTGCTGAAGAGAGCGGAGTGCTGATGTCACTGCTGAGGAGGCTGCTCTCCTGGGAGTCTGGCAGCTAAATATTAATTAACCATCCCTGATTTCCTGGAAAGCACAACAGGCCTGGTTTTTCAGATGGCTGCTGAGATGAGCAGCTCTGGTTTCCTGAACAGGGGATCCCCAAGGGAAGCTGAGAGAGCTGGCAGGAGTGTGCAGCTGGCACAACAGTGGCTGATGGAACCTGGATGTTTCAGGAGCAATGGTGGCCGAGTGTCCATCTCCCCGGCCCCATAAGAAGCTCCTGGGGACCGCCAGCATCCAGGGAAGGAAAACAGGCTGTGGCACATCAGATCATGCAGAAGAGCATGCAGGAAGGGCACTGAAGCTCTGCCAGCTTGTCCACGGAGCAGTAGTACCCGATGGGGAGAAAGCCATGGCCTCTCTAAGCTCTGCGCCCACCACGACTGATGCAGCTGTCCAGAGAGAGCTCCAGTGGGATCCTGCTGCCACCCGGGTGTCAGCTGCAGGCTGTGCCCCGCTCTCAGGTCAGTCTGAGATGGCAGCAGTGAGCACAGCTGTGGGAGGTGAGCCCAGGGACTCCTCTGCTTGCTGCCAGAGCTGTGGGAGGAGGTGAGTAGTTATACACTATATTATCTATACACTTATCTATTTATCTGACCACTTAGTGCAGTATAAATTAGAGGGTTTTTCTTCCAAGCTCTGTGTCCACAGCCCATCCTTTTGGCCAAATCCAAATTCTTTCTCAACTGTTCAGTGTTTGGAAAGTTGGCATGGGCTGATTCATGTTTGTGCTTGATGGGGTAATTGCCTGGGCTGTTGAGAGATTTCAACCTTGTTGTTTTCCTTTAGTTCTTCTCCTTTCTGAAAAGAAGGGAAAATTAATAAAGACTCTTTGATTTCCAGGTTGTTGGCAGCCAAAAGAGGAGCTGCCATCCACCGAGGAAAGAAAACAGGGAGATAGGTCAAAGAATGCCCCTCATTTCTCTGCAGGATGTTTGAGACATATGACATATGTTTGTTCCTCTTTCTGCTAGAAACTTGCTGCTTTTGACCTAAAACAGATTTAAACTTCCAAAGCCACCTGAGGGATGCTGAGGGCAGTTGGAGGATCACCCCTCACAGCTCAAACATCTTATCAAAACCTCAATCTTCAGAAGGAAACTTTGGCATACCCACAGTGGGCAACAATGCATAAAGATCAAAATAACACTGCTGGGTTTAACAGCATTTATGGAATTAAAGAAATTAAGAATGAAGGTTTGTTTTCTCTAACTTCCAGGGTGTTTGACATGACAAGAGGAAGGAGCATCGCCTGTGGGAGGAGGAAGGATGTCTCCCCAAGATTAAAGCTTAATTTGTGGTTTTACTAGGGGTAAGAAAAAGTTTGATAGAGAAACTCATGAGATTGCTTTTCTACTTGGTTTATTAACAAGGGGTATTGATTAGTAAATGTAAGAGTTTAGGGGGTTATGTTTGGTCTTTTTGCCTTTATTAAATCATGAAATTAAAAAATGTCACACCCAAACTAGACAGAAATTCAGAAAAGTAGAACTGACCAATTGAGTTAGAAATAAAGGAATTAAAATGCCTGGGTTGTTTTCTTACTTCCAGGATGACTGCCACAATGAGAGGGAGGAACACTTCTGTGAGAAGCCATCACCTGCAGGACAAGGAAGAGTCTTTTGCCAAGACCTAAAGAAGAATTTTGGGGCTAACAGGGCTTAGAGATGGAATAGGGAAATTAATGAGCTTTACTACCTGTTTTTGTCATAAATTTATAGTCATGTGCCACATTCCAGATGTCACCTGCCCCAAGTAACAATGAACAAAGCCCTGGGGAGTTAAAAGCTGGACACCTGGAATCCAGAATTTATAGCCCTCCAAGGACATGTTGAAGTAACCAGAAGATAAAGAAGACACTAACAAAGATGATTCAACATGTACTGGAGACTCTCTGTCTGGGAAAAAAGATAATAAAAAGGCTAAGAGATGTGGACTAATTAGCATGAGAAGTGAGAAATCAATAACCAATAGAAGATAGAATAATAACTGATGCAAAAAATTATGTCATTTAGAACCAATGGACAGTAATTTCTTTGCTAAAAATGTATAAATAAGTGAAAAGTTTTGAAAGTCGTGTGCATCTAGGTGGAGCACCTCAGCCTGGAATAAACTAATGCCTACTCCCTAATACTACGAAAACAGGGTTAGAGAGTTTCATTTATCCAGATGTTTTTGGCAACATACTGGCAAGCCTCTGGGAATCTGCAGCAAAACTCCAGAAAGTGTCAGTGAGTAAGAGCAGGAGAGACTGTGGGAACAGGACAAGAGGCATTCAGCAGGAATTATGGCAAACTGAGCAACATGCACATGCACACACAAACCAGACTGGCAGACTCCTCCTCCTGGGTGTTGCTCCCACGGAGTGTAAGCTCCTAACCGCATCTTTTTTTACCTAAGAAGGTTTAAAAATGGAATTCAGAGTGCTTACAGCAATCTGCCAGGAAAACCAGGAAAATCATTCCTATTCCGTGCAAAGTTAAAATGTGGGGTCCAGGCTGGCAGAGCTGATACAAAAGGCTGTCAACAAGCCAAGCCAACTTTCAAAGCCTGGCTGGGGAAACTTTGGTGCTTGGCCCTCCTGTGGAGAGGAACAACACACCAATGCCCTGTGATGTTTTATTTTGGTTTGGTCTTCGCTTTTGATGTTTGTCTTTCCACAGGAAGGAAGATCTGGGGTTCCAGGTTTTTCAGCCATGCAAGCTTGAAGTGTGAAATAATAACAACTACTCAGATACAACATTTCCAACACTTGCGCCTGCAGTTAATTTTGGCCTCAGAAGGGCAGGCTCAGCTCGGTAATGTACGAGAGCCCCTGCTACAAAGGCAGCCACTGCGATGAAGAACTCTCAAGCAGTTCACCAGCCTTCATCCTATGGCTGCCTCTATGGCTGAGAAATGTAGACAAACAGACCAAGTATGAAGTCTTTCTAAGGAATAATTTTCTTCATGACTGGTCATTTAGGTCACACACCTACCTAAGCACTGATACTCAGCCTAAGAAAGCAAAGGGATAGAGAACTATTCTTACTAGATCCGGAAAGCACAGGTTTTAACGTCATCTAAAGGGAAGGTAAATACTGGAACTGTCAGGGGCTTGGGGTTTTTTATTACTTTGTGGGGTGTGGTTTTTTGTTTTGTTATTAATTACCTGTGCCTTCTTTTCTCAGTTTAAAAATAAAGAGAATAGACAGAGATCTGGGCCTTTGCTATGTGTCTAGTTTTGAAACCATACTAGCATTTGTGAATGGCTCCACAGAAGTTTTTTTCCAAGCTGGAGGGTTCTGCAGCCCCAAGATCACCACTGCATGACTCCAGCAAGAGCAGTGGAGAGAGAGCAGCTGGTCAAACTCTGATAGTGAAATCTGGGAGGTTGCATATTGTCATCATGCAAGTAATCTCTATGTGTCAGACTGAAAGAACAATTCTAAAGAATTGCTCGATTAGATTAGAAACTTTCAAATTCTTTGGATCTACAGCCACAGCTTTTCCCACTTACTAATGATTATTAATTAATTAATGTAGCTGGACATCAGAAAATGTCCCAAAGCACTGCACAGAACCAGTGGAGGAGACACTGTTGCCATTCTATAGCTCTATAGAGAACACTCGAAGTATACTTAGCTGGCAAGTATTCAAAAAAATGCAAAACCACGTTCCTTATAGATCTTCAACATTATTTTTCCGCAGGAAACCAAACATCAAACAGCAACAAGAGGCAGAAATAGTACTTACAATTCTGCAACGCCTTCTAACACCATATTTAAAATTCCAGTTTCAAGGGAAGTAATGCCCAGAATTCTAGGAATATTCCAACAATGCATTTATTGCTCTTCATCACAATATGAATGTGTGAACCTATGCCACAGGTTTTGTAGATAAACACACACACACACACAAATTAAAGGGTACAAGAGATTGATCTAGAATAGACATTTTCCAAACAAAACCCCTAAACTGTGGATGGCAAAAAAGCAATTCTCGTGGACACTGGAAAAACACATAAAGAAAAATAAAATAATAATAAAAAAGACACCAGAAACACATTAACAAAAAGTTTCCTTGCAGACGCGACTGCTGCTGGGACCAGCTGCGGCTGCAGGCGCGCAGCAGCCCCGAGGGCAGCCGGAGGATCTGCGCTCCGCCCGCCCCGCCCCGCCGCGGCCGCGCTCCCTCCCCGGGGCCGCCTCTCCCTCCGCCCGGGCCCCGGCCCCGGGACCGCCTCTGTCCTGCCTTCGCCCCGGCCCACCCGCTTTTCCCTTCCTCCGCCCGGCCCCGGAGCCGCCTCCGCCGGCGGCAGCGACGTGGTGCTGTGCGGGCCGCGGTGGCGGAGGCGCAGCCATGTGGGTGGCGGCGCTGGCGGCGCTGCTGGCGGCGGCGGGGGCGCAGTACGAGCGCTACAGCTTCCGCAGCTTCCCGCGGGACGAGCTGATGCCGCTGGAGTCGGCCTATCGCTACGGGCTGGACCAGTACAGCACCGAGAACTGGCCCGAGAGCGTCAGCTACCTGGAGGTGAGCATGCGGCTGTACCGCCTACTGCGCGACAGCGAGGCGTTCTGCCACCGCAACTGCAGCGCCGCCGGGCAGCCGCCCCCCGCGTCCCCCGCGGGCGCGGCGCTGGAGGAGCTGCGCCTCCTGTCCGGGGTGCTGCGGCGGGCGCAGTGCCTGCGGCGCTGCAAGCAGGGGCTGCCCGCCTTCCGACAGGCGCAGCCCGGCCGCGACCTGCTCGAGGAGTTCCAGCGCCGCGAGCCCTACAAGTACCTGCAGTTCGCCTACTTCAAGGTGAGCCCCCGCCCCCCCTCTTTCTTGGTGCCTCCTCCTTTCTCCTCCCATCTCTCTGCCCTGCCTCCGCTCCCCCTCCTCCCCCCCCCCCGCCTCCGTCACAGTCTCTCCTCCTCAAAGTCTCGCCTGGTGCGGTGCCACGCTCCAGACACGCCAAGCGGGCTGGTCAGTGTCGTGGTGGAGGGGGACAGCATGGTGTGTCCCTGCACGTGGCATGTCCCAGGATAGTCTCCACAGACGCAAGTGCCTCCTGCACCCAATGCTAGAAAAACCTCCTGTCATGCCAGCCTCTCGCCGGGCCCTCGGAGCAGGTTACTCTGGGCCACAACCTCATTCCCCATCACCTCCTCCACACCAGTTGCCATACGCCTCACCTCCATTTCTTCCCTGCCCTGTGGTCAGTCCTTGCCCCCCTAGGCTGCCAACCCTAGACTTTGTAATCTTCTCCTTGACAAGCCTTTCAGTCGTTTCCTCCCATCCTGTAACCCACAGTGGGATTAGTGTGTGCCTTGCCTTTCCCCCTGCTTACCCACGTACCATCCATCTCGCTTTTCGCCTGTTTTTTACGACTCATCCAGCATGTCCCCTAGGTCAGCCCTTCCAGTTCCTCCTAGACATCCAGCCACTGGACCCTGCCTCTGTGTCCTGTAGCTGTGTCATTTCTGCCCCTCTCATCTTTCCATCTCTCTTACTTTCTAAACTTTTCTGGAACCTTTTTCAGACTCTTCGTATCACAGCTCTGCTATTGCAAATGATCTTTGCGTGTCCATCCACCTTCTTCACTTGCTCGTTTCTGGTCCAGCTCTTTCAAGTGCAGCAGCTCCCAGCCTGTGACTTACAGATAGCCTCATGCCTGCAAAACTCCAGTTTCGTTACAGCTGCAAGAAGGAATGAAGCAGAAATTGGCTGCTGAAGTGGGACACTGTAATGCTAGGCCTGGAATGGTATTTACCTTTTGCTCTTGGGTCAGCCAAGACTGGGGACATACTCCTCTCTTAGGAGATTTCACCCTGTTTTTCTAGCTTCTTGTCATCCTTCGATCCAGGATCTAAATTTGTTTTCTCTCTTCTCATCTTCATCTTCTGTTCTCTACATCAAGATCCATTCCTTCTGCCATCCCCTCAGATACTGCAATTATTTGCATTTCAAATAAACAGGGCATCTTTGTGGGGCAGAAACAATCTGAGCTCTTTGGTTAGATTGTTTTCTCCTTTAGGGACTCACTCCCAATGTATCCCACTATATGTTATGTAGGGTTGTATGCTTGTGCATTGTTTCGAGATTGCCTCCTGAAAACACACATTTTCTTAACTGTTGCTGTGTCCTATTTTTAGGAGTGCTGTTTTCTCAGCAGTTTTTCCAAACAGATGCAGGGAAATGCATTCTCATAAAACCAGAACAGTGCCCACATGCACAGTATCACACTGGTGTCTGATGCCTTCCCTAAGACCATACGAAAGAACTTAAACTTGATACGTTAAAGCCTCTGCCTTTTCTTTTGACTGAGAGGGCAGGAATTCCTCGAATTCTCAAAGCCATATATGGATAAAAATGACATCACCACAACTGTTTCCTCTTCTTATCTTAATTTAGCTATTAATTCCTCCCTTCTGGTACTTACAAAGTTTGCAATGTATGGGTAACACCAAAAATAATTTCTTCTTACCATATCAAATACATTCAAGTAACTGCCAGGTAGGAGTGTGAGAGGGAAGTTGGAGGAACCCCTCCCTCTCCCTTTAAACTCTTTGTTCAATCACATTTGCAGTAAGTTTGAGCAGTGTAGTTTGCTGTTTTTGTGCTTAGTGTCTGTTGTTTATAGTGTGTTTCATACTGGATTTGTAGTCCAGCCCTGAGCCCTTATCTCTTGCTTGGGGAGTTCCGAATGGGCCTTCTAGAGCTACAAACTGCTGCATCCGAAGGACTTTTGCCTGGCTGGTGGTTTCTGCAAAAGGAATGTCCCTTCCCCCACCCCTCCACCCCCTCAAGAGCGTTTATAGTATAGGAAGAAGTGGGAGAGAAATGCTTTATGTAATTTTTCAGACTGACCATGTGCGTATTCAGGTGGGCTCCACAGAGAAATTTGCCACGTTGTAAGATTCTGGGAGCAGCTGTTCCTGCGCTGCTGCTTGCTCCTCTGGAGGGAGCTTTCTCAGAGCCACTGAGTTCACTTAGGAGTGTGTTTCCACAAAACCTTCCTTTATTTTTTTCCAAGAGGTGAAAATTGAAACCAAGAGTAAATCATGGACCTAAGTAAAAATGAGACTTGTCAGCCTGCCAAAGAAGCAGGTTATGGCTACAGCACAAAAGAAACCAGGCATTTGACGAAAGTGCAGCTGAGATTTCCCTTTGCATTTAGCATGGTCTGGGCTGACTGGAAGCACGTAGTTTTGGGAAAGCCAGGAAGGGCAGCTGGCAGAGTTCCGGTGCTGGGACACTCCTAGTGGCACAGCAGCAGGGCATAGGTTGAAGTCTTGCTTCAGTGCATCCATCTCTGAGGTTCCTTTCCGAAATGAAAGGACACCTTTTATGGCTGCAAACAGAAGGGTGAGTGTGCACACGTGCCCGTGATTCTTGCTCGTGGTTTCAAACATGCACTGCCAGAAGCTGTTTCAAACGTGGCGTGGAACTCTCTATCACCTATACATCAATACAGTGAACAGGCTGATGTGGATATTGGCCTAGAAAAAAGGTTTTAACATTTCATAATACCCCAGACTTTTGCTTTCTCTCTCACTCTTCATAAATATGTGCATACATACTATATAATTTATGAAAATACATGTGTGTATATATACAAAATATTAAAAAAACATAAATTGTATGTACACAGAAGTACATACCTGTCTGGTACACTCAGTTGTAAATGAGAAATGTACTCCTCACAATGTATATCTAACAGGGATTAAATTTAGTTTAAAAATGGGCAGAGAAAATTGCATTAGGACACAATTTTTGACCAAGTCTCTGGAGTCTGATCTAACTTTGTAATACCACCGGGAAGATACATTATTGTGATAATGTCCTCTGTGTTGCTAGGCAAGTAACTGACATAAACACAAATAAAGAGTGATGACTCTTCACCAGTGTCCATAGATTAGCATCGGTACCTGTTGAGATCAATCCCTTCTAGGAGCTCTGGTATAGACTTTTGCCTTGTCAGCTCTGTGAAAGGGGAGGGGGAAGTGAAAAAACCTAATCTTTTTTGACTTACAACAATCATCTATGCTATCTGCAAAAATAACAGGCTTCTAAAGTTAAAAAAAATTGTTCACAGCGATGCAGCTAGGAGTAAAACTGAGAAGAATTATATCAGTTTTACTGTACTGTTGTATCTACTGAGACTGTGCTTTCAGTAGAAGTAAATTTGTGAATACAGAGAATGCAGGAATATTCATTGAGAAAACTGGGAACCTTTGAACTGTTTTGGTTTTTGTCTTCTCCAGTTAATCTTTTTTAACACCTTCTTTTCCCTATCCCTGTTTAGGCTAATAATCTTCCAAAAGCTATTGCAGCAGCTCACACATTTCTTCTGAAGCATCCAGATGATGAAATGATGCAAAGAAATATGGCCTACTATAAGAGCATACCTGATGCTGAGGAGCATATTAAAGACTTGGAGACAAAGCCATATGAGGTATGCTTTTTATTCAGAAGAGTCTGCTCTTTTGGAACTGTTCTATTACTCCTCTTACTGGGTGAGGTTCAGGGATCTCACTTGCTTATGTGTTCTCAGTTCTTAATCTCCCTATTTCTGTCATCTCAGTCATCTTTATTCTGCCTTCTTGATGCATTCAGTAACTCTCACCTCTCCTGCACTTCATTGTTCCATAAATGAATCACAGCAAATCACAGACAGTGGCGTACCTGAAAGCTGCTACATGCAGATCACTACTGGAGCTAAGCAGGTGCATAGTTATCCAAATTCATGAGTGCTGTAGTGGGACAGCTTAAGATATCTCAGACACTTGGCATTAAGATCCCATTGAAAATCTCTGTCACAACCTGTGCTTTAGACTCACACCGTTACATCTCTCCAGCAGGCTTTTCTTTTGATTGGAAATGGAATTACGTACTCTGCTCTCTAGGAAATACCTGGTGAAATCCATTCGTCTCCTGTATTCGTTGTCCTCACATCACCTGGAGAGCAGCTCATACAGTTGTCCAGAAATGTGGAGACATCATTTACTGTATTTGAGTTTACACAACACTTCTCAGGGTCAGTTACTGCTGATTCATCCCTGCCAATTTCTCAGAATCTCTTTGTCAGGGCTGTGAGAGCGTACAATGGCGACAATTGGCGGACATCCATCTCAGACATGGAACTGGCTCTTCCTGATTTCTTCAAAGCCTATGATGACTGCATAGCAGCCTGTGAAGGCTCCCGAGAGATCACAGATTTTAAAGACTTCTATCTTTCTATTGCAGGTAAGTGGTTAGGAAACATGAAGGAAGGATGTCCCCAAAGTACATTTCAGTTTATCCGTGGGATTGGTTACCCAAGTCCTGTTCCTCAGTTTGGGCCAGTAGGAGTTTATTAGATTCACTGAAAACTGCTTGAATTCTGGTTTACTTTTTTTCTCTCTTCAGTAACATAAATGAGGTCTATCAGGAAATCAGAACAGAGATCTTGCATTAACATGGAATTTCTGTGTCAGAGTAACATAGATGTGTAAATAACAACAACTGCTCCGTGTCTGGGTAGCAGTGGTCATCCAGCCAGGTCTCTTGACCATCATTTCAGTATCAGCTTGGCCACCTTTGGGGCTCAGTGGTTAGCCTGCCTTTGAAATCATCTTTGTGGTTTGCATAGGTCTGGTGATCTGTATCTCCTTTCTCATAAATATGACAGGGTTCTGTTGGCTATTTTTAATCTTTCCTACATTCGAGTTTTACTAGTAGGTAACACCTGTATTTTTTGCGTGTAGCCAAAAAAAAAAATCCATTGCTTTGCAAACGAAAAGGGACATCAACTTTTTTGATTGTTGTCAAAATGGCAAATACACATTTCCTATGCTCTTTGGCAGTGAAAGAAACAAGTGATTTCTCCAGTGCTCTGACAGCTCAGTGTTGTTGACAATATTTGTGTGGAGAACACCTGCATATTTCCTCAATAAACTTAGAAATTCTCTTGCATTTTTCATGTTTTTAAGTTGCCCTAAGAAAAAACATTCCAACTTTTTGTCCTAAAGCCATAATATATCTTGGTGAGGAGAAACTTTGGTGAACTATGTTTATACAAGCGCAGCTCCAGTTTCTCACAGTGTGCAGCTGGTATCCACCAGTACAGCTGACATGGAATAACTATTGCAGGCTATTCCTTGGCTTGCTCTTGGGCAAAACAGGCAGGTGCCTAGGACAGCAAATAAGGAGTGAAGGGCAAATCACAGGTGGTAAAGCAAGAAACACAGAGTTTTTTCCCCAGTGGGTCAGAACCCTGACATCAGAACAATCCCCAAGCCACTGTAAAGAGTAGTGTCCATGCTCAGCTGTGATTGACACTTACTGTCACCCTTCCTCTTCCTCCTTGTAAGGGAAGGACAATTCCCAGCAGTAAGGGAAGGTAGGAATTACTGCGTAACATCACCATGGCCATGTGCGTGCATTTCAAGTATTTTGCTCTTGAGATAAGAACATTTAAATTTATTTGCACTGCCTGGGCTGAATTGTGCTTGTGTTCCGGGGAGAGATATTCCACCTCCAAGGGTCTGCAGAAAGCAGATGTAGCAGTAAGTGTTAACCAGAAGTATTTGGGTCTTGCATTAGGTATGTATTTATCACTGAGCAGTGAGTTATGTCAGGAAGCCAGCTGTCTTCATTGCATGGGATCACTTCACTGAGGGGCTCACATCTCTGGCTTTAAGTGCTGGCTGGAATTGAACACTACTGTGTCTGGAGATTCCACTGCTCTTGTAAAAGATGGGTCTGGTAATTTCATTTGGCCAGTTATTTTTAGTTAGCTTCAGCAGTTATTTTTAGTTAACCTCAGTGTTCTTCATGTCAGGAGTTGTCAGGAATGAAAAGTGTTCTTTTGGCTTGGTCAGAAATTTGCTGCACAAGGTTAGCTCACTTCTTTCACCTGCCAAATGTGGCTAACAGGGAAACTAAGACTTTAAAATATTTCTTTTCCATGCTGTTGATGAATGTGATACATACGGAAAATTCTTGAAACTTTTTTGTTGGAAGGTTTTCTTGAAACGTATTTTCTTGAAGGTAAAAATCACAGATCGTCCTATATTGCATGACAGTAAGCTTTTTTAGACTGGGTAAGCTTGTGAACTTACCTGTTCCTGGCGGGAAGTTGTTCTGTGGTGAGCAGCATATTCTCCTCTTTTCTTTTCTCTTAGAACGTCCAAACTCTGGGCCCAAAATGCAGCCATCTGTGGTTTATTTTGCAGTCACCTGCTGTACCTGTCTGTGACACAGTTGTACTCAGCAGCATGGGGACCTTATTTGTGCAATAATGCAATGAAATTGCAAAGGCCTGCAAAATTTAAAAAAGGAAAGAAAGCACTGTTAAGTTTACAGCTGGGAAATAATGCAGTACTCTGCAATACTCTATAAAACCCACCACCACATGCTGCCTCTAGGTGTCAGTGAAACCTAAGTGCTCAGTTCTCTGGAATTCCAGCTTTGATGTAATGCAGATTTTTACGGTAGGGCCTAGTACCAACACTTGAAGGATACTTCAGATGGAGTTGTAGATTCTCAGTACTTCCAAGCAGCAAGGTCCAGATGCACAGGACCCAGGAGGGCATTATAAGGCCGAATTTTAATGGGTGGCCGATGGGAGGGATTATAACAATTCACTCTGTGCTATCCATGTGCTCTGTTGTTGTTTTCTTCCTTCCAGATCATTATGTCGAAGTCCTTGCATGCAAAGTGCAGTGTGAGAGCAATCTGACACCCATTATAGGAGGCTTTGTTGTTGAAAAATTTGTGGCCACCATGTACCATTACTTGCAGTTTGCATATTATAAATGTAAGTAGTGATTTATTGTGCTTAAATAACATTGATGTTGGATGATGTGGGATCTTTCCCCTCTAATTTTATGCTTACAATGTAAGTAATGGCCTAGAGAATCTGCATTTTAAACTGTTCTGGGACAGAGAATCCGAGTTTCCTGGTGTCTTTTGCTCCCTGTTATCACTGTAGTTAACAGACATGGGACAGAATTCTTCCACAGACAAACCTACAGAGTATTTAATACTATTTGCTTTTTCCTAGTGGATTCTTATAATCCTGTTAGAATGAGGCTAAATGGGTTTTGAAGAAAGAGGGGACCACTTAACAGAAATTGTAGTGTTTGGTGCTCAATGATGACTTAGTTGATAGGTGGATTATTCAGTGAAAGTTGTGGTTTCTTGAGGAGCTACTTGCACTGTAAAGAACACATGTAGCCCTTACAGCTGTTCCTGCAGGCTCCAATATCAAAGGGAAGACACATCAGCCATGTAGCATCAATCCATTAATGACTTTTGTTTGTGTTATTTGACTACACCTTGACTCTTCCCTCTTTATCAATCATAGTGCAAAGAAGTGGGGAGGGGTTTAATATCTTTTTGTTTGGTTTTTTAAATAAATGCCCCAGTGCATATCACCAAGCTGTGGGATGATACTGGGATACCTGGGAGGAGCATTTGGTTAGGATTTTCACAGAAAACCATCAGGGGTTGATGACGAGTTGATTTTTGAATCATGGCCTTACGTGTTTCAGAACACAAAACCAGCATATCCTTTCTGGGGAGCAATTTTTTTTTCTCTGTGCAGCTGCTGAGGAGGTAGAGTATGGGCTGTGTTTCCATTTGAATCTTCCAGAGTTTAGGTAATAGTAGAAATTTGTTCATTTACCTTACCTGGATTTTTTTGGTGTGTGTTTATTAATTAGTGAATGACATGAAGAATGCAGCTTCTTGTGCTGCTAGTTACCTTCTGTTTGACGAGAAAGATGAAGTAATGAAACAGAACATGGTCTATTACCAGTACCACAAAGACAAATGGGGACTTAAAGAGGAGGATTTTCAGCCCAGATCGGTAGGTGAATTACCTAAAATGCCTTCTAGACACATTCAAATACTTCTCTGAAACTTAGTGGGTCAGAGGTTGGGAAAATGTGGGGTATCTGCTGGTTCTGGAGTTTAACATGTACTGTTTTATTAAAATCATATAGAAAGTTGTACACAGAGGTGTAGTGTGTCATGTAAACAGTGAATGTCATTAGAGCTCTTCCCCTTCTGTTGAAATATACTACGATAGGATATAAAAGTAAGCTCATGCTGGTATTTCTCTGTCACTTAGGCATATTTATGTCTTCATGTACCTCTGTAAATAAAGCAGCTGGCCCCTGAAGTCTCTGATGATGAAACCTCTGAGTGACATTCAGGCTTTTGTGAATCATTATTTGCCAACACATAGCTGCCCACTCGCTTGTTATTTCAGGTTCTGTGGGTATTGGAATGTGTCTGAATACGGTAACTCCAGCTAAACTGACTTTCCACTTACTCCATTTAGAACATAGTTGGGTGGATGAGGACGGAAAAAGGCTCAGGACTGTATTGCATCTAATTATCTAAATTAAAATGGTTGCTGCAAAGAAGCACTAGTCCACCCAGCAACAATTATCATCTGGCTTTGGAAAACTATTTTAAAAATGGGTTTCCATGCTGTTCTTAAATTTCCATGTCCAAGGAAATTCTACAGCCTGGACTGTGACATCAAATTGGATTTTCCAGCGTTTCTTGTTACCAGGATTTAAGTCATGCAGCTGAATTCTGACACCTCAGTGACTGCTTAGGCATCAGTCATATGGGCTGTACAACTAGTTAGTCATTAGCAATACATGTTCCACAAATTAAATTTAGTGCCTTCTAGTCATGCCTCTTAGAGCACACACTTTATTGGCACAGTGGGAGCCCAGGCCTGCCCTGCAGGGCCAACTGAGACAGAAGGCAGCAAAAATGCTTTTGGTTCTTTCAGGCAGCAGCAGCAGCAGCAGCAAGTCTGAGCTCGCAGAGGAAGGGGACTGCTCCTTTGTCACTGCTTTTGGGAACAGAACTGTGCTTTATAACCATATTGGAGACAATGTTTGGTGGTGGTAGGAGTGAGGGGTGGCAACAGTATGAAACTGCAAACCGCAGACAGATTTGGCATACATGTGCAGAGAGGGCAGAACAAGGGCCCTACACATGCACTCTGAATGTTTCATTGATAACTTCTGTAGCTGGGAACTACAGATAATTTGATTTTTAAATACAAAATATTAAATGCACACAGCTGTATTTTCTTGTGCTTTGATCTGTGTAGCTATAAACAGAAGTTGCTTGCTATCCTGGTCACTTGCCACAAAAACCATAATGCCTCTGGTTTGTTTTCAAAACGTGGTAATGGGGTGACAGCAACATTTGGCCCTGGCATTAATCTTTAGATGTTCTTGTGAAAGAGGGAGTCTCCTGTTTTCTTCTCCCAAAGGAGTTAAACTGAATCATCAAAGTAGATTACAGTTGGTATTCACAAATATGAGAGTATGTGACTGAGCTACCCTGTGCTGTTCAGGCACACAGCCAGGAAGTGAGGAGGGACAGGTGAGTGACCTTGCAGAGCTTCCCTAGGCCGGGCTCAGGCTGGGCTGGTGAGTCATTATCATGCAAAACAGCTTAGTGTGTCTCTTTCCCAGAACTGCCTGTGCCATATGCCAGCGTGCAGGGAGACAGAGGCTCTCTCCTGTCCAAAGCCCACTGGAATGCAGGCACAGGCTGCTGCTCAGCCCTGGCAGTCTCATTCCTTATTCTCAGACTTGCCAGTGCTTTGAAACATGAGAAAGAGGAGAGTGCTTTGTTCTTGCAGTGAGGGAGCCTGTGCTTAGGAAGATCCACAGAAGAGTTTGGAATAAGCTGTTTGCTGTTTTGCTGTTTCCTTTCTCAAACAGTATGTACCCTGCCTGGGATCTACCTTTCCTAGGTCTGGGGCTGGCTTCACTGGGATAGTTTCAGGTGGCATGTGATGACACTCCCCATCTTGCTACCTTAAAGTAACAGAAATGTTGGGGTTTTTTGTAGGAGGCAGTTCGATACCACAACATTACCACAGTCCAGCTGGAAATGTATGCATTTGCAAAGGAACATCTGATGGATGATGATGAGGTGAGTTTTCTAGAAATGAAATCATGGTCAAAAAAGCAGCAATCACGTTTAAAGTGAAGATGATGCATAGCTGTAATTCCAGGATTTCACTAATATGGAAAAATCTTCTTGTAACCATGACCCATTTTTAATAAATTTTTGTTTGGTAAATGGAATATAAGAACAATTCCAAAGAACATCATGTACCATTTAGAAAAACATGGACAGAATTAACACAAAGTTAAACATATAATGCACTGAGCCCAGAGAAAATAAAGAAAACCCAGTTTTCCAGTTGTAACACCAGGGGGCAGAGAAATGGTGTATATATATTTAAACCAAATGTTTTTCTGGGTTTGGTGTTTGGGGAGGTTGGGGGGGAAGATGAAATTTTTTTTTCTGAAATGTTGTTTTAATTAGATTTAAAGATCCTTGTGATTTTGTCCAGAATGAACCACCTAAATTGTAATTTTTTGTCCAAAGGAAGTCTTGTTATCTGTTATTTTCTTCTGCTCAGTGGCATTTTGGTCACCCAGTCATGCCTTTTAAGTGTTTGGAATTTGTGGTCAAATAACATATAATGACTACTATTTACACTGGAAAATATGTAAAAGGATTTTTTTATTTTGGTGCAGGAAAAGCAGTTAAATTGTTGAAAAGGCATTTCTTTTTCTTCCACAGCTGAAAAAGTATAATTCATGGGAGTTTTTGGATTGCCTTTTGCTTTGTTTTTGGGACCTTTCATTGAGAGGTTTAAAAAAATCTTCAAATGATGAAATGTTGCTGGCATTGACAAAGAAAGAGCTGTACTCAGTTATTCCATGGGGTGAGGGTATCTGTAATGAGCACTGCCAAGGTCTTTTCTAGTTGGAAAAGACAAAGATGGTTTATGTTAAAAAATGAAATCACCTTTGCAATTTTTATGTTATCCAACACATAGGGAGAGAGACTATTTTATAGCAGAGAAGTAATGTCTGTGCTGCCTTCAATATTCTTGTGATCTGAAAACAACTCTATGTAAAATTCCATTGGAAGGTTACCAGACTTCAGGAAGACTTTCCATTGTGATAAAATCCCCTGAAGGACAGTTTAATAAACTTGCTTTAAGGTTAAGCTTAGATGAGGACAAGTCCGTATGGATTTTCATCAAGGTGTGAAATACTTGAGCACTTTTTATATTCCCTTGTTGGTTTGTGCTTTGTCCATAATGTTTTCTTATGTTAGGCATCAACCTAACTTGTGCTTTTTTCCTTCTTTCCTATCTGCTGCTTCAAAGCACAGGGATGAGTAATTAAGGAGGGGGTGAAGAAGTCCATTTTGAGGACTTTCCCCATATGTTGTTAGAAGAAGGGGTTATAGAAACAATCTTCATCCTCCAGCACTGTGTGTAGAGTAAACAAGCATTCATTTGCTGGCATTCATTCCTGCAGCCCCTTTCACCAGGGCAATTACAAATGACCTTGTAATCTGCAGGAGGGAGGGGCAGTGAAAACCTCAGTTAAACTTTTGGGCTGACAAGGAAGTCACATTACACTTGATTATATGTTTGGATTAAACAACCAAAATTACTGGGCCTCCTCATGGCACAGATATGCCCACCTCACACTCTCTTTGTATTAGGAAAGCTACCATTCTCCTTCCCAGGGGAAAAGCTGAAGGGGTTCTGTGCTAGAGCCCAAAAAGCTGGGAGGGATGGAGGCTGTCCATGCCTCTGGCTTGGCTCTGGCTTTTGGTAGTGAACTCATAAATCCCTGGCTACCAGAACTTGTCTTTGGCTGCAGGAGACTTCCAGGGAGTGCAGACAGAGCAGGAATAGCACAAAGGTAAAACCACTACCTTGCAGTTTCTGCTCTATGGGCAGGACCTGGTAGTGTAAGTTGGAATTTTTTTATTTTGTTTAATATTTCTCCTGGCACAGATAGAAAAGTTTGTTCCATAGGAATGCTGAAAACTGATGAAAACTCCAGATAAGGCATTATAGTAAAAACTTTATTAAAAAGTGTTAAGGATGGAGGCAAGCTCTCTTGTAAGTGCACTCTGCTTATTTAAACCATGTGCTTCTTGGGCCAAAGGCCGCACCTTCTGTGGGTTTCTGTGGTCCATGTTTGCAGTCTGTGAAGTTGCTTGTGGGCCAGTAAGATAGCCCACAAGATAATCTGGAGAAAAAAAACCCTCTTTTTTCCTTGACAGAAGCAAAAGGATTGATGTGGCAAGAGGATCCCTTCCTATGTGGGTGTCATTATTCTCAAGTGGAGAATCTCATTTTAATCAGACTTCTCACTGCTCCCACATCCCAGATCATCCATGTGTCTTTCTAAATCCCGTTAGCAAAGCGAGTGAAAAGCTGTGGCTTCTTCAGGAGTACATAGCAGTAATTGGAGAGGCTGGGACAGGCAGTAATGATTTTTTCGTATGTTACTACAAGAAATACTGTCCTGCCTGTGTTACTTTATTAATGTTTTTCCACACGGAAATGAAAAACTCTTGATTCAAGCATTTAACACAGTAGAGGTGACAGAGAATATTAGCGCCAACTAGCTACAAATTTCTTTTAAGAAAAAGTAATTATTCTTAAATATCCTTGTGGTTTTCCACAGGGAAGTTAAAAGAACATTACAGTGTTGTCATCTTAGTTGGCCGTGGATAGGCAAGCTTCTTAATTTCTGTTCAGATGTGTAATGCATCAAGGCTATCATGGATACAGCTCCTGGTATTGCACAGATTTAAGTAGCAAACTGAAATGCCGTTAAGAGCCAGACACTCAGCTAGTGTAGATGTAACTTCAGCACCACACTAATTGTATGAGACGTGGTTTTGGCCCATAAAATCAGTGCTCTTATGGAATGTTTTTTGGGGGGGATAGCTACTTAGCTGTTCTGAATTACATAAGGACCACAAGTATTTGGCGGGGATGGGCCTACAATGTGATTTTTCTTTCAGTACTTAATCAGTAGGTGAAAAACTGTTGGCAGCTCTGACCCACTGTTTTGACATCTCTTTCTTTTTATTTGTATATAGTGTGTGTTCATTTGTGTAGTGGCTGAAATTAAAACGCTCCATATTTCATCACATCCATGTGATGCAAAGAAGAATAAGTACTGAACTAATGTGACTGGTGGAAAGAGGACATATGGAATAGCATCAAAACACAAGGGCCCAGTGGAGTACTGATAGCAAATAGTAATCTGAATTCACCTTATTTTTCTGTGTGGGAATTGCTAACAATATATTTTGAGCTTTATTAACTCACTGCTTGCATATGTTCAAATGATTTACACAAGGGTGCTTGTAACAGCAAGTTGCAAGTGCAGACCTGTAAGCCCTGTCCTGCCTGTGACCTCAGACCAGCACAGCTCCAGTAGCACTGCTACCCTCAGAAGAGCTGGTGGCAGATGTTTCAGAAACAGTTGCCAGCCAATGGGCAGTGTTACGGTCCCTGTTCAACATATGCTTTTTTAAAGGAAAAAGAAAAAGAGATTTTTTTTTTCCATCATAATTTCCTAGTGGAGATTCTTCCCATATGGCTGTGTCTTTCTGCTTTCTCCTCTTGCTTCTGCACCACTAGATGTGTGTCTTGGTCAAGGGTGTTCCTTCTTCCATTAAAGCCACTTTGCATGGGAAGCTGCCAGCATGGTTGTCCTTAAATGGCAGGGTGGCCCCAAGGTGAAGGTACTAGCATTAGGAGGAACTTCTACTGCCCAGATTTTCTTAAGCTTCTGCATGCAGCATAAAGCAGGCAAGAGAGCATAAGTAGAGCTCAGAAACAAAGCCACTGGAAGGCTTCTGCTTTCAGTGCAGTTGGAGCAATGTTCAAGTTCCTCTGAAATTGGGTTGATTCATGTTTTATAGGCATTATAAATATGTTAAAAGGAAAGCACGTTTACTGGTTTACTGTAAAATACTACTGTAATAACTGCAGTGTACTGTAATCTCCTGTAATATATGGGAAAAGAACAGTTAAAGGTTCAGAATATATTGTTAAAATGAAGTGGAAAAATATTTGAGAAAGTAGCTAATGTTCATGTGACGAACAACTAAGCTCTTTTAATAGTGAAAAAAAAAAGCCCTAAAAACATGTGCAACTGGGTCACACTGTGGACTGTCTGAAAAATAAATAAGTTAAGGGCCAAATAATTTTTCTGCACAAAGAATTGAGGGATTTTCTTATTTTTTCCACAGCTAGAATGTGAGGAATGTCCAGCCCAGACTGTACAGCTCATGGAGGTTCTGGCAGGGCTTTGAGGTGGTTACAGTGAACTCTGAGGCTTTAACTGAAGGTTAGATCAAGAAACTTTCTCTTGGTTGAAGGCTGAATAAACCTTTCAGGCTGAGCCACTCATTGGCACATGCCTTTCTGTTATCCTGAAATAATGTTTTCCCCCTCCAAAACATTGCTGGCCAGTGGGCTGTGTGGTGTGTATGTGCAGGCTCTGTCAGGTCTATGGAGCACATGTTCTCCACAGTCATTCCTATCAAACCTTTGTCTTCACTCTTGCAAGGTGATTATTTGTTCTTGAACAAAATCTGCTAGTTTTCATAACTTAATCCTTGTGACTACTCCCATTACTTACTCAGGCAGTTACAGGATAACTACTCATTAATTATGTGGCAGCCTTGACCTCTCCTCACAGAGGGCACCTGTGCAACCCTTCCCACTACCACAACCTGGTCATCTACACCCAGTTCATAAGGGAATCAAATCTGTTGCTCTCACTGTTGAACAAGAGTCCAGTTGAGGTCTTTGAACTTTAGCAAAATTTGAATTTTTGCTCTGAAGGACAACTGGGGGACATTTTGTGAGATACATATTTTCCTTCTAGGTCATAGATTATACAGAAACAAGGATCCAGCCAATTCCTCGTGTTCTGTGTGTTGTCTCTTAAGGTGGTTTGTTGGATGAGTTAGAATAAAAGCGGTTTCCTATTCATTCACTGGTAATCACACATAAAAACATGTCCAGAATTAATAGTTCTTTGTAGATCTTAATTCATTCTAGAACACTGTCTTTTTTTATATTCTCTGTTGCTTCCCTGAAGAACAGCCTATCCCACTATACCTATTTGAAAGGCCATCAGCAGATCTGATTGGAAAGTATGGGTTATTACAAGAAAGCTAATTGTTTCCCATAACTTTTCCAGTCCACACTGAGAAAGGACAGAAGAGATTGCAGGTGGAGGCCAGGATCCATGAATGATTAATGTTTGCATTTGTGGAAGGCAATCATTGCAAGCAGTGGCAAAGTGTCTGGGTCTGTCAGTGAGCAGTGCAACTGCTGCCTGCTGCTGGTTTTAAATGATGCTGTCAAAAGAAAAGTTGGTGCTGGACCATTGGCCTGAAGCGCGCCATAACTGAGCCAGGTACTGGTCGCTCTTCCTCTTTGCTGTTTTATTTTAATAGCTGGCTAGGAGTTTCCAAAGTACAGATATTTCTTTTAAAAAGTTGTGTTTTGTGAGTGTGAATGTGACATTTAATATTGCCTAAGGAAGGGCCTGGCCCAATGTATATTGTGGTCTTGGACACTCAGTACGCTGAGGTACTAAGTGAGGAGTTTTGCATTCTTCTCCTTTTTAGCTCTTTTTTTTTTCCGATGCTCTAGCTTCACTTGTAATAGTGCCCCAATCTCACTAGCCTGGGTTAGTTTATTCAGAATTGACCAAGAACTCTGTTTTAAAATTATTTTTAATTATAATCCACCTACTCACATACCCTCTGTAAAACCTTCTTGAATTAGCTACTGTGGCACAAAACTTGTTCTTTCTGTCTGTGGCTCTGTTCAGTTGTTAATCTATGCCAAAAGTGCTCACTTTGCATATCTAACAGATAATTAGAGGTTCCAGTTGGTCAGACTAGCTTCTCTGATTCCTCCTACCAACTCACACCAGTCTGGGAACATTCCCCTTTTTCTGTTCAATATCACGCCTCCCATATTTCAGGCTGTACCTGTTCCATCTATTCCCATACGTCCTTGGTCTGTCAGTCCCACTTTCCACTGACCATCCCTGGACTGGGAGAGGGAAGAGCACGGTAGCACAGGGAGGGAGGTTGTGGGGTGCCACAGATCTGCTGAACCTGTAACTAGCAAACCTGGAAGACACGACTGTGGACTGAGGGCCAGGCATGGAAGGGCTGCTTCCCTGCAGCTGACCAAGCAGCCCATGTGTGTGTGCTTTCCACTTGTTGGCTGCCTGACTATCGCTCATGTGCTGGCCTGGAAGCCAGCCCTTCTCTTCCCGAGCTCAGTCAGACTTCACATCCTGATCTCCTACCTAGCAGCCAGACAGCTGCATCACGCTTTGGGCCATGGATTGCTCACCATGATTCGCATCAGCACTGGGCTTGGGCGGTGTATTTGTGTTGCCTGTGTTGGAGCTGATGGCTGTTGTGCCCTTGGGTAGCTGGCAGTGGAAAGAATTACAGGTTTGCAGCCGACTTTGCATGGAAAATTGGATGCTCTTTCTGTAACGGTAGGGAGGAGCCAAAGAGCGCTCCAGGTAACAGGAGGCGCTCTGTCTTACTGATGCAATTACTGAGGCAGTAAATTGTATCAAAGACTCATTTCAGACTCCAGATTTACAGGCACAGGTCGGTAACAAAGCTACTAAATATCAGCAGACAGAAGGCTTTTTCCCTGGAATGAACACCTGTGGAATATGCACTGACTTCAGCCATGCTAAATACCCAGTGCGGTGTCAAGTGGGTGCTAATGGGACAAGGACAGTGATTGGCCTGGTCACAGCTGCCAGTGTGACACTGTGATCGCCTCCTCCGAGGCAGCATTATCACCTTTTCATTGGGCTGCCAGCCACTCTAGTGACAACTTGCAAATGTTTTACATTTTGAATGTGAAGGCACAGGCAAAAATATTTTAGCTGGGGTTTTGTTTGTCTTTAATCTGGAGGTTTTGCCTTTTCCAAAATAACCAACACCCAGGCAATTCAGTTATTAATTATTACAACAATTATTCAGTTGTATTGCAGCGTATTTTACGTAGGTATATTGTTTCAGCAACTGTTTTTTATATTTTTGCCATATTTCAACCTGTCTTACTCCTCGGTACATCTAATTAGACCACAACAGCTTCTGCAATGCTTTCCTTTAGAGCTTAGTTTCAGGCACTAGAGATTTCAGATTTCAGGTTTGTTTGGGTTTTTTTTCTTAAGATTGTTGTATTTAACTATCCTTTTCCATTTCTTAGATGTTTCTGGGTTTGAAAACATACCAGAAATAAAAAACTGGAATTTTGTCTGTATGTTGAGCGTCTTCTGAAAAATTCTATCTTACTGATGAGTGTGACAATAATATGAATTTGGATACTTAAATCTTTTGAACAAATTCAAAGCACAACAAATTGCCATCCTTCAGGACTTGCTAAAAGCACTTCATAGTTGCAAAAACTCAGTGTTCTTTTGAGATGGAACTGTGAATCAGGGAACAAGAACAGCAGTTATTTCAGCCAGCTTTCCTCCTGCTTTTATTTTTGCTTGCTTAGTTTCATTATTTCTCTCCTGGCTAGTCATACTTCCTAAAAGTATGATGTTAATACTTTTTACTCACACTATCCATAATACCATTATTGTATTCAAAATAGACAAAATTTCTCTATTTCCTCTTATTATTTTCATTGACAGAGGTTTTAATCCCTTTCCTCACCAGAACAGAAAACTGTAAAATTTTCAGTCTCAAAGTGTAAGCGTCTGGAAGATGCTGTCTTTCTATGGCATAGGACATAGAACTACATTAGGAGTAGTTTAAAGGAAGTTGGATTGTCATGTTGTGCTGGTGCCCTGTGTGTCTCGGTTTGAGACAAATTGGGAGGAAAAGTCTGAAATGAACGTGTCCTCTAATAGAAGGCAGGTTTCAGCAACCCCTCCCCCACCCCAGTTCAGAAAAAAATTTCTTGGGGGAAAGTGAAAAAAAAAAAGCTGTTTATTTAACAAGCAGGGTGCATGCAGGCACAAAATGAATAATATTAGATAATAAACCTGCTCGTTGTGGAGAAAAACCTGGTAGATTCAGAGTCCTTTCTGTAGGTGTGGCTCTGCTCTCTCCGAAACTGGGGTGCGGTGTGGGCCCCTCTGGGCCGCGGTGTGGGGCCTCCCAGTGATGGTGTTCCGGACCGGAGCAAACTGAGCAGTTCCAGGAGAAAAAGAAGAAGCTACAGTCCTGGGAAAAAGTTCTTGCCTCACCTAACAGGGTAGCTAAAAGCAAAGAATTTTAACTCTCCGTCTCTCTCCTGAGCAAAGCAGCCAAGAGCTGGGGAAAAGCAGGAAGGTGCTCCCTCGGCTCCACAGCGGTGAGAACACAGGGGAGTGTGTGCATCCTTGAGCACAAACCGCGCTGAAGAACTCGCTCGGCTTCCCCCCTTTCTCTCAGACCCAGCTTAAAGGCGCAGAAAGGCACAGGATTCATGTCTGGGCAATAAGCAGGCAAGAGGGGATACAACATCATGAAGTCACCCCAAGACACCTGTGTTAGCGGAGCAGAGCTTGTAAATGTATTATTTTCTGATCTGAATCTAAACCCAACGTATTTGTTTCCAGTATGGAAAACATTCTAGTATCTCTGGTTCTTCACATTTTTGCTGCATTGAAGCATGGCATGTGAAGATCTGTGGTTGAAAATGGAGAAGTGTCTGTTGAAGGGTGTGACAGGGGACGTAAACAGAGCAGACATACAAAGTCAAAATTATGGTTCTACAAAATGCTTTGGTTTTGAATTTTGAAGCTTTCTAAAATGTTTTAATGTTTTATGGTATTCTAACAACTTCCTAATTTAACAGGTGCTTTAAACATTTATTCCTCTCTGAGTTTGAGGATTTCATTGTCTATTTAAGTACCTGTAAAAGTACGAGAGGATTTACTGTGATGTGTATAACATTTTCTTCTTTTAAGGTCTGTGTCACTGCAAGTGCTTGTGCTACCCCTGTATGGGCCATTTACCTGTATTTTATAGGTTTGTTGCACTAGTGTCTACATGGAGGGTGTTAAAAATATTTGGACGCCTATTAGTACAGTTTAATTTTTGATTAAAATAGCAGAAATTTCCCACCACTTTTGCAGTACAGGGTTAATTTATTTCTGTTGAATTTAATCATTTCCAGGGTGAAGTTGTGGAATTCCTTGACGAGCTGTTAGAAGTGGAGGAAAAGAAGGAATCCTGATGAGTGGAACCACCACAAAGTATTTTACAGAAGTGAAGACTCACCATTGCTCCTTACTATTATTTTTGATCACCTGTAGTTCCAGTTAGATATACCTCAAAGGTGCTTTTTTAAGCTGTACCTTTTGTCCCAAGATCCACTCCTGAAAGGTCACTTCCGTGCTGCACTGACTCTTCTGTGAGCATGGCTTTTCACTGTGCAGAACTGCTGCATATGAGTTTCCCCCTTGAGCTTTTTTTCTGCTACACAAACACAACAAAACAGACTATTTCTGTTTTCTGGGATAACACTAAGTTTCCTCGTTTCAGTGCTGTTCTGCTAAGTTGTAGCAGTACAGCTAAATTCTCAAGAACTTTTGTCAGATTATGAACTGTGGAAGACATAACAGTTCCTCTTTCTGAGCTATGAATTGTATTATTTATATATGTCTTTTTATGTGATGGTGAATAAAGTGATAACAAATCCCAGTGCACCTGAAAGATATTAAGGTACATTTAAATAGCTGAAATAATGTGATTAACAAAGAACAACTAATGATCTTGTAAACATTGCTTAAAGAATTCTGAAAGCAGTGTTGATCTTTCCCAAAAACTAAATTAAATTCTACTGCGGGAAACTGAGAATAAAAACAATTTTTTCTTCCTACCAGTTCTTACTCTTTCTGTTGAAACATCCTGTGGTCCTTGTTGAGGTGGGGCCAGTCTTGTATGAAATACTGATGATGGATGGATTTAGTATTCTCTTCTGTAAAAAAACAGTTTGCATGTTTTTTTCAGACTGGTGGGACTATCTGCACAGTTTTCATCCAAAGGTAAGTAAGGTGGGAACTGAGGTGATTTTCAGTGGAATAATGAAAAATATTTACCTGTGAATTCATGTCATTTTTATTAACTGTATGGCAGAGTCCCATACAGAAGTATTGGTACAGACCAAAAAAAGTGTGATAGAGAAGAGTAATGAATTAGTGCCTAAGTCTACTGAAGAGGAAAAATCCCCTTGAACTCAGAGAAGGATACAGGATTTCATCCTGTGCTTTTCTCTTTTGTTTTCAAGGATCAAGTCCTGCAAGTGATTTCATCTTGCTTGCATCAAGGGGAGATGAGCATTCAGTGCATATGAGCATTCAGATGAGCGTTCACCTCCTATGACTGAGCTGTAATTCAGCTGAATGGAAGTGAATTACAAACCCATAACCTGCTTTGAGTTTTTAAAAAGGCAAAACATGATCCCCACTAGCTTGCCAAGTTGTTGCTGCTATAGTTTATATAAGCTGTAGTAGTCTACACTATTGAGTGTTTGTAAGAAATAAGAAGGAGAATCCATAGGATGAGGTTTCAGTGTCCTTCAGCATATGACAGCAGTGAAACATTTGAATTTGTGTGTAAAAGATGTTTGGAAGATCAGGTTAGCTTTTTTAACTGCTTTAATATAAATCACAACTAGTCCACTGAAGTTGATGGGCAGACTGTTTTAATCTCAAAATGAAAATCTATCAAGAGCCTTTTAACTTTAGGAGATTTGCCCAGCTCAGCTTGTGGTAAGAAGACTGGAATCTGGCTTGCTGTGTGCCTTGAACTGACAGAGGGTGTATCACATTTCCTCATGGTTTTGTTCTACACAGTATTAGCACTCCGCTCATTTTAATTTTATGTAAGAATTGAAATTTGCTTTTAAACGTTGCTTACAAGCAGTTGATTGTAAACCATCACTTCACCCCATGAAATACATGTAATATCCTACTGGGGTAGCTTCTCCAATTTATCCTTAGTTTTCTCTTGGAGGTATGTGTATGCTCAAAGGAGAGGTTACTGCTCTGGAGTCCTCTCTTGTCTTTCTGCTTTCTAGCCTGCATGGACAACTCCAGATTTTGTCCTCAGGAGCTCAACCAGTGATAAGGGGAGACCTCATTGCAGTCTACAACTTCCTCGTGAGGGGAAGAGGAGGGGCAGGCACTGATCTCTGTGGTGACCAGTGACAGGACCCAAGGAAATAGTCTGAACTTGTGTCAGGGGAGGTTTGGGTTGCATATTAGAAAAGATTCTTCCCCCAGAGGGTGGTGGTTGGGCACTGGAACAGGCTCCCCAGGGAAGTGGTCACAGCACCAGCCTGGCAGAGTTCAAGAAGTGTTCGGACAATGTTCTCAGGCACATGGTGTGACTCTTGGGGTGTCCTGCACAGGGTCAGGAGCTAGTCTCCATGATCCTTGTGGGTCCCTTCCAGCTCAACATATTCTGTGGTTCTGTGATTATATGATTCTGTGATACCCAATACATCTTTGATACTGTAGCACTCAAATCCAGAAATTCCACCATTAAAGGGTGTGGAGCTGGTTGGAGATGGCTCTATCCATCTACATTGCCTTTGTTTAACAGCATTTTTAGTTCACTTTTTCGCTATCACCATTTACCAAAGTGACTTCAGAGCTCTGCCAAGCTCTGGCTGTTGCCTGGCTGTTTGTTCCTGTGGTGCCCTGTGTTGCCCTAGCTCTTGTGTGCTGTCTGTAGGTACTGCAGTGCAAAGCCTCAAAGGCTCCAAGAGCAATGGTTGTAATTCAGGTTCCTGAGCCCAAGGTGTTCCATGGCTGTACATCCCATGTGGAAATAACATGGGCATAAAGCTTCCAAGCAGATGTTGCCTGTTGGTGGGGCAAGTAGCATAGACTGCAGTAGGTACGAGATGACAGAAAATAAGTTCCAGGACCTCTTTGTTGGGCCACCCAGAATTATTTCTCTCCAGTTAAAGAACTGCATTTCCCTTTCCAGTACTAATTATCTGAAATTCCTATTATCTTTTTCAAAAAGCAAAGTACATGGTAAAATACTGCCAAATTTTCATTCCACCAGTAAAAACTGAGCACCAGAGTTACCTGTTTTGTGATTCGACTTCAACAGATTACACTGGGCATACATTTGGTGCCTATGAACCCTGATTTTTCCTATTCATCAAACAGTTTTTCAATGGCTATTGCCAGTCTCTCAGGTATTATCAATTTTCTGGCAAGCTTGTGATTCGGTCTTCAAGGCTTCCTTATCTGATACTTTCTCATGTTCACTCATTTCCTCAGCTCTTGATCTTGCAGCTAAAATCCCCTGCTATTGTGCCTTCTCAGGTGGGGATTTCATTATTTACTAAGATGTCCATTAGCCAATGATTTATTTTTCTTAAGTCTGCTTAAAGTAAGTCTGATATCCTTTACCAATCCGTTTAACTTGAGGAGGCAACTGATACCCTTGTGGCCTTGTGAAATGGCACCATGATCCCTTTTTCATTTTGTTCAAGTGTCTGTGGATTTTTTCTGGCATTCTTAATTTCCGCTACATATAGTCCCAAGCCAGTTCCATCTTAATAAGTACAAGTAGTTCTCAAACCCTTGTTCTTTTCTAATGAGAAATAGCTCCTCTTCCAGTCCTTCAGTATTTATTGTGGCTTTTTTCAGCATTCTCAGGTTCTTTTAACTGATTTTTCTTTTCCTGCTGCTATTGTTAGATGCCAACATTTACATGTGACTGTAATAATTTAGTGTCTCTTCTTCCACTTCTCTGATCCTGCCAGCTCTTCTTGTGAGGCTGTATGAATATTCCTGCCTCCCTTCTGCCATCCCAAATTCCTGCAGTTGTGAGTTGTCTGCCTCAGATGTTAGCAGTTTCTGCCTAACCCAATGGGATATTTACCTTTGTCTCCATTTCTTTTTGTGGCCAGGTTTACCGTGTGGTGCTGATGCTCATGGAAACATCATCTTGTTGAACACATCGTGTTCGTGTGACAGGCTTGGACGCAGTATTGGTACTGTGTCTGTCCACCTTGGTGTCACATTTCTAGTACCAAAGCTGGCTGTTCTGGTGGCTGCTGTTGGCCTCTGATGCTCTGTCACTGCTTACAAGCAAGTCCTCAACAGTTCCATCTGAATGTTGTTTGGTCACCACTTAGAGGTGAATGGTGGGTGAAGTCAATCTTCTGGCAGATTTGTAGCACAGGGGGCTGCATGCATGTGAGTCCTGGGCTTGTTTTCTTGCTGAATGGGGTCCTGCGTGATGGGGAACTGCTTGGAAACTGAAGATTAAACTGAGTCAGAAACAGTGTCACACTGAGGTGGATATTTGTTTAGGTGAAAAATACAACTGCTGGCAGTCAGGACAGCCTTTCTCCTGCAAGAACTAAAGCTTGGATAAGGGAGGACATGCACAGGTTGAAAATCAATGCATTTCACAGACTCTGCTAAGAGTATAATCCTTTTCAAATTAATGCCTACTCTTACTGATAGCAATTCTTTTTATTACTGGCTCCTTGCTAATTCATCCTCATAAATAGCAACATTCATTAAAAAAAGGAGGAAGGATGGTAGTGATTTTTCTCCTCAAAGCTTAATTTTGCTCCCATAAAAGAGCATTTCAGGCTCCATAGTTCTGTGCCTCGGCAATTCCAATTGCCAATAAAATCAACTGTGAAAAACGAATACTTTTAGAATGATCGGTTCTGGCAAATTAAATGGGAGTACAAATGTCCTGCTGGGCCCTTTCGTTTGCCATAGCAATTCTGCAAGCAGACCTTCATTATTTCTGTTGACAAGGCCTGAGCCAAAAGCAAATTCAAATTGCTCCATTTTCCAGAGCTTTGCTGCTTTGGAATGCTAGAATATAAACCCAAAAGTTAGTCGGTTGCCATTCTTAATTCATCTGAAGATCCCATCCAACAGAGGAGGTGTCATTTCTCCATACTTTCCAGACAAACTATCCCCCTGAAAATCTGATAGCATGTCCTGCTTTACAAAGTTTTTCTCAGTAGACCGCTGCCATCAATACCCACCATATATCTTCACATCCTCTACAGTGAATTATTGGTCTGTATTGATAATGGAGGCACACTTGGAAAACCTTTCCATTTCAAGAGAGCCTTCATGAAAAATGGTTTAAATAGCATGCAAATTTTACAGCTCTGAAAATGGAGTTGTGATTAGACAAAGATTTGTTGGATTATAAATGTACAAATGTTTATTATGGCTGGTACTGAGAATAAACAGTTGCCTGCATGTGCCAGCTACTATGGAAATATGTTTTTAAGTTCTAATGTGAGCTGTAAACCAAAGCTACTTCAGTTAAAAAAATTCAATACTTAAACTGTGGGGAGAAGTAGTCAGTGCCAGAGAAAACATTCCCATTTAATAATGTTTGAACATAGAGTTGTGATGCAGTTTGTAGCAAGGCAGTGAGAAAAACCCACAACTAATCCTTCATTGCAGCTGTCTGAGCTTTTGGTCGTCTGCCATACTTTAAACAGTGACTTCTTTTTCCTGGTGACTCAAGACTTGAATGACCTAGTGTGGAGAGTTTAAGCTCTATACAAAAAAGGAGTTAAGTAAGAAATAGCCAAAGTAAGTTGGGTTGCACGCCCCAGCAAATCAGGGGTTTGTGTCTTAAGTCCTCTTCAGTGCCTAGGAAAAAACACTGAAATAAATAGATACCTTTTTATTTATTTATTTTTGGCAAGGAAATATTCAGTGGTTTAGGCATCCATCTCTCCTCCTTCCCCTCTTCTCTCTCCTTAAAGTACTGATGTTATATGGAAATGAAATTCTGTAGAGGGTTCAAACTTTGAAGTTTATAAATGTTAACCTTTCCTGTAGAAAAACTTTCTAAGTTTTCTTTGATTATTTTTAACTTTTTCTTCCCATTGATATATCTCATGGGTAGGTCTTTTCAGCATCATGAAGTAAAAAATGTGCTTTTTCTTCCTGATTAATTCTTTTGCAAAGCAATGGAACTTGCTTACTTTGAAGTGGAAATATGGGAGTCAGAGGAGTAATTTTATATGACTGTTAACTTCAAAGGAAAAGAAAAAAGGGGCTCTCTGCCTTTGCCCCATTCTCACTATCACTTATCTTAAAAGGAATTAAACATTTTAATATTATCCTGAGCTGGTAGAAATCCTGTAGTTTGACAAGTCTTAGAATTGTTGTAGTAATTTCTTATTAAGGGTAATTTTTTAATGGTCATTGATAGCTACGTATTCTGATCTTCCACAGCTATGTATTATGTTGTATCTTTGCATCACAAATTATTTGGTATTAAAAAAAAGGTAAATCATTGAAAAAAAATATCAATCTATGCTGGGCCCAATGCCCATGGCAACAAATCTCCAGCATAATAGCTTTTGAGGTACAGTAAGCAATAAGGCAGTACAACACAATAACCATATATTGCTAGGACAAGCACAGAAATTGAGGGGATTTCAGCCTGAGAGCTTAGCAAACACCTAAAATGTTTCTGTACAAAGGGGAGCAAACACCTTTTGGTTGCATGGATTTGAACCCCCTACTGCCTGTAGCTTTGATGTTACACACCACAGTGTCACTTCTCAGCCTGCTGAAGCAAATTTGTATAGTCTCTGTCCAGACACAGCAGCACAAGATCTGTATGAAATGGGGGCCAAGTTAACAGGTTAATAGAGGAAAGGGAGATCATATCTCAGTCTTGACCCCAGTGGGCAGATTCTGACCAGCCCTTTGCAATATGTGGTTTCCCTAGAATAGAACGGTACATGACTTTTATCACACAGTGACACATCAATGGCTGGATGTCACCATCACAAAAGTGCTTCCAATATTTCCCCCTTTCTTTTTCTTCTCCTAATTTCAACATGCAGATGCAAGTTTCAGCTTTGATTCCTAAGTAATTCATCTCCTACTGTTTTGATACTATCATCTTCAGATTTTGTATTCATCGTGTAATGTATGTATTGTTTGCCATTCCCATTATCAGTGATCAGCCAAGTTTCACACACAGAAGGAAGTCTAATTCAAATGTATCATTAAAGAGCTGTTTGTCCCCATCTGTTTAATAGTTTTCCCAAATTCCTTGAATCATTATGGTAAAGTGAATACTGTGAATACAAACAGATGATGCTCCAAAGGAGGGTAGATGTTCTAAAGCAGAACTGGGCTGGCAGTCTAAGATAAACACTTTTTAGCTAATATTTTTAATATCAAAGTGTCTTCTACAAGAATTATGAAAGTAACAGACCTGTCTTTTCTCCATAAACTTGTGGGCAAACTGAATGATTTGCACAAGAACACACGCACACACTTCCTTTCCTGGTGTTTTTGTAACTTGAGTTTTATTTAAATACCTCCGAAGCATTATGTTAATGTACACTTTCTTCTGGTTCATGAATAACAAGTGTTTCTGAGTCTCAAATAAGATCCTTCTACAATTTGTGTTCGTAATTATATTTTGAGTCTCATTTTTACACGTTCAGTTCCTGGGCCAAATAGTTTTGACTTTTCTTTTTGAGTGATGCTACACAGAACTGTAACACCTACTTGCAACTTTCAGTTAAGCAGTATTTTTAATGGACGTTCCCATGTTTATTTTTCAGCATATTTCCATGGGATTACAGATGGTATGTTTAAGTTGGGTTAACAGCCTCCATAAAGTTGCTTAGTGTGAAATCCATTGTTGGTTTTTTTCTTTTTTAATTGCATTAAAAAAAATAGTTTACAACAGAAATTCTAGGTTATTTCATAGTGTAGAATGCATTAAAAGCATAAAGTCATGCATATGTCAGAGTTGTATTTACAAATCTGTACAGTTTCTGTCCTTTTTTATTTACTGCGGCTCTTGCCAGGCAACAAGATTCAACTCTTACCACTCTGAGGTCAAACTCTCCAAGATAACACATAGCCATTGTCTAAAAATGCTTTGTTTCGCTTACCAGCCCTGAGACTGACGGCTGCAAATAAGATGGGCCCAATTCTGCACTCCATTTCATAAAGCCTACCTTCCATGGAGTTACAGGTGATTACCACTGTGACTCAAGCCAGAGCATGACATGAACTCCACCCAGGCACCTTTTCTTACTCTTTGACTAAGGCTGAATGGCAGATGAATTTATTTCTGACCTGCAGATTATTCACAGTTGCCAGACTTCCTCTTGTTCATTCAGAAATGTAAGGAAGACCTCATACTAAACTCACACAAACTATGCTAAGGGATTCTAGAAAACATGTTCCCCTCTCTTCCTGTGTATTTTCAGAACTGTTGGAAATGGAACATGCTGTTGGAAAAGCCTCAGTGCTTTTACACCAACACCCAGTCTAGAAGTTGAGTGCATTTTATCAACCAGACGCAATTTCTTTCTTTCCCAGGTCTGCTTTATCTTTAAAACCACAATAAGCAGCATGCAAAGGGGCTGCCCATCTCCCACAGCCAGCATCCACCCCTCCAGCCAATGCAAGAGCAGAATGGTGAAAAATCAGTCCTTCCACAGAGTTCACATGGCAAAAGTATTACACATGGCTTCAGTTGCCAGAGGTACTACTGGCTGTGAACTAAAATTCAGTATCTTGGTCAGTTAACATTGTGTTCAGAAAGCAGCCGACTTTATATAGGGTTCCCCTGGAAAGTGCTTCATCAGTGTTTGGCTCTGTAAAACGAGGCTATTCATCATAACACCTGGATTCAAAGGTGCTCTGACTCCTCTCCTGCTGATACTCAAGGAAGAATGGCACTTACAGTATTCTCTGAAGTCCAGGGAAACATCATAATTTCTACAGGAAGATTAGTTATAAGAATGACATTCACTAAGGCTAAAAGAACACCTTCCAGAAAAGTAGCATAATGATCCAACATTTGTGGCTTGTTAAATTCACAACGTTGAAGAAAATTACCTTAGTAATCATTGCAATACTATCCATTAAAGTCTGGTAGCAAATAGTTTTTCTTTTTAAGACACATCAGGTAATAATTTGTTATGATGGTTTATCCTGACCAGCTTGGGCAGGGTCTAAAAAAGGAACAAACACCAAATATGTGGTTGCTCCAAAAACATCCTTCTTCTATTCCTCCCTCCTTCTTTTCCTCTTCCACTGAGAACAGTCCAAAGAGGCCTGACCAGCCCTACCATTACATTATAACCAGGTAACACAGAAATTAATCAATTAATTTATTATTAATAGGAGCAAAATGTAAAAGCGGAACAAATTGAAGATGTACTACTGAGCACGCTGTGTCCTGCTGGTGTCTCCAAAAGACCCTTGTGATAAAAATGTACAGATTCTTTAGCTCTGAAAAGTCGAATATGCTAAACTGCAATTTCAAAAGGATGAAACCTTTTCTGTCTTCTATGTTCTTTTAGCACTCTTTTTTTCTTCTGCTTTCTGCACTGCTGGATTTTAGCATCCATGAGTCATGCGATCCTTCTAGCATCAATAGGTTTTTTCTTCTGATCTCTGCCGAAAGGCCTCTGGTTAGACTTTCTGCATTTCGATGTGCTGGTGGTGATAGTGGTGGTAACAGTGATGTCTGGGCTGACACCTTCCATTTAGTTTATAGACAGAATTTTTCTGCTGCCGTTTTTTGAAAAACCACACTGCCAGCACAGCTGCAACCAGTAACAAGCAGAGAAGAATCACTATTACTGCTATGATAGCTCCTTTACTGGACTTGGGACAATCCTCTCCCTCACATGGCTCAGAAGTGGGGATGGGCTTTTCTTCAAGGCCCTGGGTGAGATTTTCTTGCTCAGCTAATTCCTGGGATGCTGTGTCAGTAATGATGTCTGGAACTGGTGCAGTGGTTGCTACTTGTTCTGGGTAGGTGGTTGTGTCTCTTGGTTCTATGTATGGAGTGTGATCAGAGGGGCTGACTGTCACAGAGGTTTCTGACATGGATGTTTTTAAGCTGGTTATGTCAAATAGTGTCGTTGTACTGGGCTCCTGAGTCATGGTTTCCAGAGATGTAGCCGGATGTTCCCATGCGGCATCATCATAACCCCTGCTCACAGTAAAGCTCTCCAGACCACTCACTGATGTAAGTGGTACCAGTGTCTCTTTAGCCCCTTCATCATCTGTCCCTGTTGTTGCTGCCACAATCTGTGTTAGACCTTCCTCTGGAGCTGGGCTGCCATTTCCTGATTTTCTTACTTCCACATGATTTGGTTGGTCGGTTGTAAGAACAGTGTCATCTTCTGTTCCCATTGAACCATCAACTTTATCCCCCTCCTCTTCATCATCCTCTACCACCTCTTGTGTTACTGGATATCCATCTAACCATGACTCGTCGGTGATGGCAACTGCATCCATCGCTGTCTTTGTATCATTAGTTGTGAGAATAGGTCCAATGGGGAAATCCTCACTGTCATAAAACATTTTGGCACCACGTTCATCATAGGCTGTCTTCACTCCAATGTGGTTATCACCTTCAGAAAACTGTGCTTTAGTGGAATCATCTGTCTCTTTCTCTGATTTAGACTCACTGAAAGTTTCTGATGGAAACCAAAACAAGTTTTTTTGGCTTAAGAGTGACACAGGGGACTCAGTTGGTGCCCTGCTTCCTTTTTCAGAAATGTCTGTGTGTTGAGTAACCCCTTTGGTACTTCCAGTTCTTCCTTCCTCTGAACTTCTACTGAAGGAAAGCTGTAGTTGCTCCTGCTCGATTTCCTCTTTGCCATTGCTGTGGTCATTCTCGACAATAGGTATTGATCTGTCATCGGGAAAGTTATCTTCATAGTCAATGTGTGCCTCGGTTTCATCTAGAAACATCAAAAAAAAGCCTCATATACCAACATTTAATTCTCTGGAAAAACACTGAGCTCATTTATTACAAGAAGCCAGGAAGAAAGGTACAATGAGAAGTGACTTTTAGGCAGTATTTTTCATTCTGTGTTATTGTTTATTTGAAAAGTGCATGGTCCTTGAGCTGTTACTCAGTTTCAAGTTTTTTTAAAAAATCACAATATGTGTCAATGCTAACTGCTAATGTCTTACCTTTCCAGATTTAAAAATGCATATAAATAACTCACTATCTGCAGTTAGGAGACTTCCTTCAATTGCTTATTGTTTTCTCAAAGCTTTTCTCTCCCTAGTATGACTCTTTGCCAGACTTTGGAAAAAACCTTCATCTTATTCAAGCAAGAAATGTGTGTGGAGAGAAACGTATAGCAAAAAATTTTATCAATTATTAATTGATAATAAAAAAAACAAACCCAGACAAAACTAGAAGTGTTACAGCAACCCTTTTGAGCCAGATGATTTTAAAGAATTATATTCAGTACCTTATGCTCAAGATATCAAGGTACGTTCTTATCATTATACTGCTTTCCTTCAATCACCTTGGTGTTACAGTGATACAACAGCTGGGGCCAGAACAGTATTTCTTATTCCATAAGAGCTCTTCAGAGCTTACTGAGGCAGGCTCCACCACCAAGGCTGACACTGAGTTCTGCTTGTTTTCATCTGAAGAAAGCAAGATGCACCCTGTAAGGCTGGAAAACTCCGTCTGCAACACTTAAAGTCTAACACCTAGTTAATGTGATAATACTGTCTGTCGGTAATCAACTCTCAGGCTTCCAATTTTAAAGAATTAAACGTTGCCACGGAGAAAAGAGGAAAAAAAAACAACACAAAATCAAACTAGTAAAAAAGCTGAGTGCAACAGAGAGGCAGATTCATTGCAGAGCTTGAGTTTGATTTAGAAATACTCTAAAGACCCACCACTCATAGCAAAATAGACTTGACTCAAAGCATGAAGCTAAATGTTTGAATTTGAATGGAATAGTGCATTGTAATTTATATTTCTTCCACTATTCTAAAGCCTTAGCTCAATGAAAAATTTTCCGAACTAGACAGGGTGGTTGATTTTCAGCTCACACAAATTTTACTCGATAGAAAGTTGATGTAATTTCTGAGATTTATACTGGCATTAGAAGTCATAAAAAGTAGTGCCTTGGGATATGGAAAATAAAACAAACTGAATCATGGTGAGAATTTTTTCTTTTTAAGAGGGTATTTATTCTTTCATGAAGACAGTGAAGCAATAGACCTGGCATGACACGGGAAACAAGAAATTAATAGGAGAACCTGTATTACAGATGAATGCATTCATAAGGCCTTATCTTTTTTTGCCTTTTTACACTCAACCAATTTTGAATTACATTTTCATCTGGGGCCCACCTCAATTTCCGCCTGAGTCACATTCTCCTTGGAGACTGGTTCCCAGACTTCTGGCAGAGCCATATTGGGTCTGCTCTTAAGAAAGATTAGAAATATTGTCAAACCAGTCTGACCAAAACCACTTAGCAGTGATAGAGCTCACACCAGCTCACTTTTTGCCAGAACAGCTTAAGCCAGGTGCCAAAACAGAATGAGCATTAGCAAGAGGTATTTTCCTTGGAATAGTGTCTGGGTCTACCAGAAACCAAAGCAGTTATGCTAAGGAAACCCAAAAGTGTGACATAGCCTGCAGAGAGTTAATACCTCTGTGAAAGCTATTGTGCTGGAGAGCTGGATGTTCTTAGCAGGTCCTCTCATCTCACAGGAAGTGCCAACAACAGACCTTCTCTCCCTCCTGGTCCCAGTGTCCTCATCTGCTTGTGTAATCCTCTAGATCCTCCCTATCCTCTCCAAAGCAGGAAAAACTTCTGTCTGGTGCAAGGATGATTTAACAGTCAGGGGCATACAACTCTTAGAGTGGAAAGCTTCCTGGTAGGACTCTCACTTTCCTCATTAATCCTGAAATCTTTTCCAATAGTATTTCAGACTTCTGAAAATGAATGGAGGAAAACTCTGAATACCAAGGCACTTTAGCAACATATTCATGAAGTTCTGTATGGCACTATCCATCACAATGTAGCACTTCTACTAACCATCAAACACTAGTCTCACTTTGTCCCTTCTCTTGCTTTCACTTCAGAATTTTTCTACCTGACTGGTGCTCTCTTTGCATAGAAATGGTGCCTCAAACTATTTCATCCTCTTATCATCCAGACTCCTGCTAGAAGCTGATATCTGGCATGTTTGCTTCTCCAAAATCCAGTGTGTCTGAGGACAGCCTATAGGTGTTTGTTGCATGGATATGAACTGGAACATCATAGTGTGAGAAGCCACCATTTACCAGCTGTTATGGTCATTGTTTTCTTTTTTGAGTTGAATCATCACACCAGTCTGTCTTCACATCTGTGTCTCTTGTAACCTCTGGTTTTGACACTCCTTTACTTTTCACACTACAGTAATCCAGCTGAGGTTCAAACAGTAATTTTTATGTTATGGTGTTCTAGAGCAGACACACACATCCACGAACAAAAATTACATCCATGTGCTTGCGTTGTTTCCTCCAGAGCTCTTTTTTAGTTAGCAGTATGAATGGGTAGCTAGTATTCATCTCATTGACCAGCACCTTATGTATGAGTGGATCATTGGAGAATGCTTAACAACTGTAGTAACATGCTTTTTATAGATTTTGAAGCTCTTTCCCTTTAGTGTTTCCCATGGCATGTTGTTTCAGCCCTCTAGGAGAAGGTCCTGTGGAGGCACATCAGGAAGAAGCATGTGCTTCTAAGAAAATACAAGTCCTCACTCTATCAGAACATATTAAAGGATTGTTGAACCATTGGTCAAGTCTCCATCAATCCTTGCTGTCTTTGGGCCTGATCCTGCCTGTAGAGAAATGAATTGGTGTTTTCTTAATGCAAAGCTGAGGGAAGAAAAAGCCCATTGTAGTCTAAAGAGATCCTGAGATTGGAGCTCATTATGCACTGCTCGTCACCACATAAGGGAGTCTTGTTCCCTCTCACAATCAGATTGTGGCCCAAGTTGTAAAGCTGCTCTAACATATTTTCATATTCAATCTCCTCTATTTGTAGAGTTTATAGCAAAGACTATCAACATAACTAATGTTAGCTTATGGGATGCCAGAATGAAAGCAACTATTGAGCTCTCTAACCATCAAAGGAAATGCAGACCCCCTTACTCTGAAGCTTTGATTTATATGATCCTGGATTGACTTATACAGTAATAATACTCTGTTCTTTCTTCTGGGCCTCCGACCTCCAAATGGGACTTGGAGTCAGTATTTAGTGACTCTGTGTTACCACAACAATCTTTTAAGTCCAACGTGAGCTTCCAGGAATAGGTTGCACAACTTCTGCACTTCTTTTTGCTCACCTCCTCAGCACTTTCCTGAACTCTCCAGTTCCCTGAATTTTAGTGTTGGTACTGAAGAGCAACAACCAAACTAGACTCAGCTCCACCTCTTATCCAAAAAGTTGTAACCATTATTTATACACATTTTTAAAACCACTAGCAAGAAAACCCCACCAACTTGATTTAAAAGTGATCGCATCTTCCTTTCTACCTAGGCAGGTCTGGTTTTAAGAAGAGCCAGCACAGAAATTCATTTATCCAAGACTAAAATCTTTCTATATTTGATCATTGCTACATCTTGACCATACCCTCATCTGGCAGACTCACGGATCAGTGAGTTTTAATTCACTGTCTGAGGGATTACTGAGTCTGAAATGAACACTTTACAGCAAGAGATGCTGAAGTGACATACTACCAAAGATGTGAAGCTCAATTAAACGTAAAATCCTTTTAATTCATAATTAATCCTTTCCGGGAAGTGTCCAGTCTTATAGAGCTTTCATGTCCTTCAGTTTTTGATCCTAATGTGAAAAGAGTGACCAAACATAGAGACAGGCAGAAACAAAGAGTCTGGTTTTCCACACTCTAGGATCAGTTTAATTTTTCTTCTAGATAGCATATTGGCATCCAAGCTCTATTTTGAGTGTTGCTATTTTGGACAACCATAAAGTGCACTGCATATTTTATGGGTGTATTTTTAGAGTACAGGAAATTGAAACTTGATTCTCTATAGACCATCATTATAAACATTTGTACTGCACAAAAACATCTTTATTCTAAGAATCTCAAAGTAGCTACAGCAAACATTAACAAGACAACATCTGTCTTTAAGGGTGGGAAGGAAAAGTGCGTGTAGACCGATTTGCCTAAGATCAGTCAGATTCGTGAACTACAGTATCTCAAAGAATTATCTATTTGGTTTGGATCAGGCACACAAACTTTTCTCTAGTCAACCACAATATGCTTTACAGAAATTGTGTTGCCTTCAGTCTTTTGCAATAGCTACAAGAAAGAGGATAATTTTTATTCCAGCAGAAAGCCTGCTAATATAAATAAATAACCCATCAAATTTTTTTTAACTTATTCCATTTGGCAGAATCAGTTCATGCTAGATCTATACTTTACATTAATCTAATACAACCCCCCTGTGACAGGCCTGAAAAGGGAACCAAAGTTTATCATAACAATTGTTTTGACAGGCCATGGACATATTTGTAGCTGATTATATTTGTCTATCACAACTCTTCCTTTGCACTCTCAGAATGAAAAAAAAAAAGCATTCTCAAATAAGATCAAAAGCCAGAGACATTTTGTTTGATTGCCCTCATTAAAAATAAAAAACCAAAAAGAAATTGTGCTAACTAGTCATGTTTATGGACCACATGAATGTGAATCAATATAATTCTTGAAAACTCAGAAAGCAATGTTTGAAGTAATGCAAATTGTTCAGCCAGGCAAAAAGACTAGTAGCTGCAGATTAAGTGGTCAAAATCAGGCAATTCCTCCTTAAACTGACATCAGAAGGATGATCCTTGAAAAGTTAGGCTACCTTGGAACACACTAGATGAGTATCCAAGTGTTGTCACTGGAGAGATTCCTTAGATGTGCAGAAGATACAGACTCTCCTGACACAGGCATATAGCTGGAAAACCCCAAAACAATCCAGAGAAGGATAGATACATGACATTCTTCTGAGCCAGTTTTAGGGCAGAGATGGAGCATGATTTCCCAGCCATCTCATCTGCCTTCTCTTTGAGGAAGCAAACCCTAGAGAATGTAGCCTAATGCAGACCAACCCTGACCCCCGCCACTGAAGTGTTGGTATTAATGCTTCTGCTATTGAACTCATGGTTTATTTTGGGAAAAAACCCAAATGTCATTTAGCAATTGTCAGTTTAGTTTCTGTGCTTGCAGGACAGCCAAAGCATGGCACATATGCATCTGCTTTCAGACCTTACTACAATGTTCTTCAGGATATATTTTGTGAAGCAAATGCATTCGCTCCACAGAAATAGAAAATATAATAAATGGCAAAATCCATGTGTTTCCCTGTTCTCTCCTTAAGGTTGCTTTGTTGGGCTGAATATCCCTGTGTTTTCAGCTAGAACACAGCGTCTTTTCATGGCAAAGTATTACAGGAAACAGAGTTACTTTTTCTCTTTAAAAGCATCTTAATTAAAAATTACTGTCTATTACCTGGTGTGCACAATGTACATTATAGCCATTTGTAACATACTGCTTTCCTAATTTCCATCCTACTTTATGGTATCCAGAATCCACTTAATATAATGCCAAAATTATTTTGTTCAGTTATGCCCAGAGCCAAGTTTTGCAGGTATTTTGCATTATATTTCTATTTGATTGTGTCTGTATCTTTTACATTTTAATTTGCTAATCTGCCAACTGTATGGCTGCACACTTATATCCCAGGTGCCAGAATGGACTGTATCTCTTCTTACTGGATCAAAACAGTGAGGAAAGATGATCACAAAGAGACTTCAAAGAACATTTAAGTGCTATATTTAGACACTGCTATGATGATAGTTCTGTGATTCCATATTTGCTCTGTGTGAGCAACTGGGAATGTAAAGCCAGTCTGACATTTTTACACAAACAAGAAAAACATGCAATTACTGCTGTTTAGTCTGATATTCTGCCTGGACAGCTGAGTATTATAATGGGGTAGCTACCAAGTAGAACAATGGTACTCAAGGTGTAACACCCACAAATCCCAGCAAGCTTTATGAAATTGGATTAATGTCATCACTCTTCCACAGATGATGTGGAGTAAGCAGCAAAGAGCAGTATAGTGACTTTTCCCTAGTCTCAGAGAGTGCAAGATGTAGGAACCTTATTTCTCTCAAAGCTCTGACCGGAGTTTTGTCCCTGTGGTCCCCTTGTGTTGGGGTAAGAGCATCGGGACCACTTCACATTTCCCAGTTGCTCACCCAGCACAGATGCAGAGCAAGGGCACTGTATCATCTTACCAGGCTCTAAACATAGCACATAAATATTCTCTGAAGTGGCTTCATGAACATTTCCATTAATGTCAGCCTGCTAGGACAGAAGTGGTCCAGTCTGCCAACAGGAATATAAATTCTCTATTAAGTCCCATCATCAACCTTCGTAATAGGGAAGGTGCTCTTGTGCCTCAAAGCACTTAAAAATCAGTCTGTGTACTGACTTCTGGAGTACTTAATAATTGTTATTCTCTCTCCTATGACCCCAAAATATCAGTCAGCTCTAAACTGGGTTCCTTTTAATTAAATTCCTTTTTTGTTGTTGTTCTTTTTCATTGGATTCTTACTTTGTTTAAAAATAATGAAACCTAGTATCACACATTTTAATCATCCTGTAAAGTCATCTTTCTTAAAGAATTATGATCAGGAGGATTAAATATAGAATTATTACTTGAACAATTATTGTATTTTCTATCCCATGTCCTTAAAGCATTTGAAAAATATTAATCAGAGGAAGCCCCCCAGCATTTGAATAATTTAAAAAATCATAATCCACAATATCACATCTGCTCCCAAGTTTCAGTGTTGATGTTTGTGATTTTACAGCCACACTTTCCTATTTCTTTTAAAAATATTTTTCTCTCCCCTGCAGCTGTGTGAAAGGCTCAGGCAAAACAGGGGAAATAGACTATTTATCCAGAGAAAACAGTGAAACACACACAACTTAAATGGCCTGATTCTTTCCCTTCCTTGCTTTGGTGTAATACAGCTCTATGTCTACGTGTGATGAAGTTAGCATTTCCACCAACCCCAGTGAAGGAAAAAGTATTATCAATTTGGTGCAGATTATAGAAGATTCAGACCCACTGGGTTAGCTGAAGATGTACCTGCTTATTGTAGGGGTGTTGGACTAGATGACCTTTAAAGGTTCTTTCCAACCCAAACTCTTCTATGATTCTTTAGTCTATGATCAGATGTAGATACTCTTTTTTCTCCTTTTTCCCTCCACATTCCACCTTTATGCCCTGCATTGCTTTGCTTAATCATCTGAACTGCTGTTTGTAAAAACACTTTTAGAAGCTGAAAGAGTTCAGAAAATCCTGGTGCTTTCATTTTTTAGGTTTTTTGTATCTATACCAGTTGGATGGGTTTGAGAATCTGGTTCCCTGGTGCACAGACATGACCTATTTCTACTAAGAACAAGTTTGACCTTTTCTCATGATTATCCATTGCCTGATGGTATATTCATGAGTAAAAATAACTCCTTGCAAGCCTCTGGACATTAAGGATTATATAGGTTCTGAAATGGACATACTAACTCTAGCCCACATAGATAGCTCAGCTACCCAACAGCTGCCCATTCCTTTGCTTAAAATGTTTCTATTTTGCCAGAAATATTACGTTAAAGATGTGATATCCCTCTCAAAAAGTACTAAGATTCTCTGATGACCATTCTTAAATACTGGAAAAAATGGTGGGTTTATGCATGGAGCAGGGTAACATGAGAAAGCAGAATTCAGGTTACATCCACACCTGAACTCATGTTACAGTTTAGCCTGTGTTTAAACAAGGGGAAAGTTAAAAGACTGCTGCAGAATTTAACTAACACGTAAAGGTGGATTTTATTGAGGTTTAAATTAAGGAAATGTCATTTTACAATTTGCTTGGGGGTTTTGTGGTTTTGGGGTTTTTTTAGAAAAATCTTTTCTTGAGTCAAGCCATTTGGTAAGAAAATCCACTTTCATTTTTTTAGTGGAGTAAATATCTGGGCAGCTACTCTTGTGTTTGTAGACAAAAGTCCTGGAGGCATGGTACAAGATAAAAACTGTTTGCCTTTTTATTGGGGCAAATTAAAAAATCATACACTTTTTGGGTCACAGTTTATTTGAGTGGCACAGACAGCTCTCTTAACTAACATAGGTCTTTAATGTTCCCAACCTGACAAAAGGAAGCAGCATTTATCATACGTGTAAGGGCAGAAGTGCAAGAATGTTAATGCTAAAGGAAAGGCCTAGTAAAAGCTCTGATCAGCCAAAGTGACTTCTTACAAAAAGCCGGGGGACAAAGTTAAGAGCTTAAAAGATTTTTTTATATTGAGTGGATTCTGCTACCTAGAGAGAAAATTTTTGTTCATATAAGCGTGAGAAAGTTGTCTTTTCCTGTGGTTTCTTGGAGATGTCTACCAATGGGATTGTAAAATTCCTGTTGGGCCAGCTAAGACATTCACCAAGACCTTTACTGGGACTGCAGGTGCACACCCCTACAATCCTGGAACCATGTGAGTAGGTTGCTGGGAGACATTCCCTCCCAGAGGGATGCTCTGTGTGCTGGGTGAGCTCACCTTTGACACAGGCCTGGACCTGCCCGTACCACTCGCCGCAGCTGTCGCAGAGCAGCGTGAACGCCGTCTCCTTGTTGCCCATGACGTACCCCTGGGCACAGACGTACAGCAGCTCGTCCCCCATCTCAAAGCCAGTGTGGCCGTGCAGGATGGTGTGGGGGAAGGACGGTGGGTCCCCACAGGGCTTGTCTGAAAGGAGAAAAGAGATGATATTGTAAAGACTTCACAACAGTCTTTGAATGCAGTGCTAACAGCAGTGGTAAGAGTTTCCCTGAGGATAAACTTATACACGTCCACGGAAATTGTACATCTCATCTGTTTCGTGCCCTTATGTCCCTTCACAGTTATTTCCAGCTGTAATTGGGAAGGTATAAATTGGGCTATGACTGTGATGTGATAACCATGATGCTATTCATGTCTGACAGTCATGCATCTAGAAGGGCTTTGTTTCAAACAAGTCAGGATGCCAAATCACAGCTGTCTTCCCTGTCTGATTCTACAAAAGCTAACAAAGACTTGAGCAGGTTGGGACTGGAAAGCAACAGCTTGGGCACAGTCATTTTTCTTAACCACAGAAAGGCTGTGAAATTGTTTAGGACTGGCGCTTTGATCTCTTCTACACTGTAGGAAGCCAGCAGATGCTGAGCAATGGACCAGTCCACATTCACAGAAAGAAAAGGTCCATGTGAGCACCAGTCAGTTTTTAGACTATCTCTAATATTCTAGTCTTTCTCAACATCAGGTGTCTTCCCAGATATTCAAATCTCCCTTTTTAGGCTAGAGTCACCCTAAAATAAATAGTGACTTGTGCTCGTCAACTTAAGAACACCCAGGGGTAACAGCTCTGCTGCCTGTGAGAATCTGAAGAGCTAAATTTACCAGGGTATAAAACTCCACAAGACGTTTGATAGTATTTTTGCTGACAGCATTAAAAGCCAGGAAGAAAAATTCCTATGAACAAGAACAAAATGTTTTGCGTTTTTTGTTGTATTAAGGAAGTGCAGAGGGGAGGCAGGTTGACATCTGCCACCACCAGTGTAAACTGAATTTTAACTCTCTTTTTCAGGTTTGAATGATCTTGGCCATTGTTAACAAGGCAGACCAATATCTTCTAGAGAACTTTCAAGCATTGTGGATTCTCTCTTCTCAAAGGCCTTCCTCTCTGAAAAGAGCTCTTCAGAAGGGCTTTGCCACGTCCCTCTTTCCTCCATGTTTTTTTACAGTCCTTTTTGGAGTAGGTAACTCTTGGTTACAGAAAAACAAAACAAACAAAAAAAACTTTAATGCAAGAACATAGATTTTGCCAAGAAACCCAGTGGGCAAAGTCAGCAGTGTTGGTACAAATTATCACTTCTATATTCATTCTCAAATCTGGGAATTTTTTCCAGTGGTTCTAGGACCCTCATTGGCTGTGTTAGAAAAAAGCCAACTGCTCCTCTTGCCGAAGTAGTTGAAGATCCAATACCTGCTTTTGTCCAGATACAGAACAACCAAAATGAAAAGGCTCATGAGTTCTGGTAATTATACAGGATAAGGGAAACACAGGGCTGGGTCTGTGTTCTAGTATTGATCTCTCTTGTTGAAATAGTTTGCCTTGGTACAAAACCTGATTGCTTAGCTGGAAAAGCAAAGATTGTGTTCCTTGAAAAGACTTTTGTTTGGAAGCTGAAAAGACTCCAAGAGTAGGTTCCTAAACATGCAGAAGGAAAAACGTTTTCAAAGAACACTCTTGCTATTTTACTAGAGTGTACTTTTAGGGCATCATCACCACAAGATCTTGAAAGCAACAGTTTGATCGGCACCAGTTCATGCCTGGGGTTTTCAATGGGCAATAGGCTTGACAGAAAAGCTTTTTCAATCCCCCTTCTGAAAAAGCTCAGGCTTTCCTGCTTTTGCCCCAGGGACATTCTGCAAAATCCTTGTGAGTCCCAGGCTGCAGCTTTTCCCATCATCTACCCACTTCTGAGCCAGGCATAGGTAAATACATGCTTATTTAGAAATACGATGTATTTATTTTGCCAGTTGTTTACCTTGTAGTGAAATGAAAATCCTATGATAAACACTCACATTCTGTGAAAGTTCCTTTGGATCAGGCTTTTGGAAATTGTCTGATAGACCTGACTACCACTTCTCAACAGGGTATGCTGAAAAATATCTGCCACAAGTATAAGGGACATGCTACTGAAGTCAAACCTTTGAAGCCTGTTTTCTGTATGGTACGCACACACACACTCACATATATATATATATATATATATATATATATATATATATATATACTGTCTAACACCTTCAGAAGTTAGTGGGAGTTATGCACACACACACTGACAGAAAAAAACAAGCTTTTGAGGCTACACAAAGCTCAGTTTATAGAGTCTTATGGAGGTTTGGTATCTGAGGAAGTGAGGAACATTTAGCAGCTAATGCCTTTCCTGTGAACTGGTCGGATGAATAGAGATTGATGTGGATGAAAGGTATAAAAAATTATTTTATCGCCTCATAGGAAGGCTACAGAGCTGTGCATTTCATGTACTTTATTTATGTAGCTACTTCCTTCCATGCAAATGGGAACTGTGTATCTGTTCTGAGGGAAGTATTGATCCCAGGCTGCATGGAACAATTATACATCAGAGAGTATTCTTATCTACAAAGCCTTGCTTCTTAATCCTGTTGCCAGAGTACACAGAAAAGCAACACATTAGTTAACTATGGCAAACATTCAAAAAGCACATTATAACCTTCCAGGAAAGAAGAAAGCTGAAGGGTTCTTTACAGTAAAATTTGACAACAGACATGGTAACAAAATTATGAGAGCCTAAAAGATAGACCTGGCTGATGCATGAATAGAAAGAAAAGCAGAGATTTTAAAGATGTCCATGGACCAACACTGTATGGTGAACTTTTGACTATCTCACATGAGACTTTGTAAGGTCATGCCTTTGCTGCAGAGCACATTGAATGACATTGATGGACAAGCATAAGTGAAAGCTGATACATTGCAAAGACAAACTCAAGTTCCTACATCCATTTTGCTGCTGTCCTCTCCTGCATAAAATGTACAGGAATTTTCCAGGTTACAGCATCTTATGGCTCCTCGTCCTTCTGCAGTCTCGGTTGCTATGACAATTCCTGCTCAGTCTTTTGCCAAAACTGTTCTTTCTGGCACACGTACAGAAGTGACACTGGCACAGCAACCACCAAACGGAGCCACTTCTGGGGACAGGCTTCAGGTTTTTGTCTGCAGCCTTTGTACCAGGAGCTGGAAGAGCATGGGCTTATTTGGAGCAACAGTCTGTGCTCAGTGCTGGCATTCAGGCCATTTTCTTGCTGGAAGAGAGGAGGCAGATCTGGGCCATGAAGCGTGACAGAGGGTGTGTTGGCAGCAGCTTGTCATGTAGAGGAACAGTAGTGCTCTTTGTTAAGGTGACCACAGGGGTTGCCTGCAGTAGTGGCATTGGTAGATGAGGGCTGGGCTCCTCCATCCATCTGGAGCACTGATTTTTCCCTCATCTATCCTCCCACAAACCAGCATATTTTCTTAGTACTTGCTAAAAAATTAGCCCAGTTCATGCTTCTCAGTAAAAAAGCTGGGTCTGCTTGATAGCCAAGGGCCATCCAGCAGAGTATCAAGCAGGTCCCATGCTCTGCTTGTGTCCAGGATCACATCCTAAATCTGGAAACTTGGAATTGGCTTCTGGACATCTTGACCCTTCCAGAATTTTCTACATGTTGACACTAAGGTCAAACACATAACAGTGCTCCATACGTCAATAACTGACCTCCAGTAAGTGAGGGTGGATTGGGCTTCAGAGCAAGACAGCACAGCACAGATATAAGGAAATCAGTTAAAGTTCACAGGAGATCCTCATGTCAGCAGTAAGTTGGCACAGACTGTCTCCTGGAGTGAAAGTCACCACTACAGTCAAGAAAGAGCTCAACATACATGTGCAGAAATCAGAACAGAGTCAGCATCTGGTAAATCAATGAGAATAAGTGGCACAGCAAAAATACGGTGTATGTTAGGGATAGTGACAGCTCTGGTTACAGACCTCTTTGAGACTCAGTAATTATTTTTTACATGGGACTAAAGAGGCCTCCTGTTAAATGAGTTAGCACATTCAGTCCTGATTGGCTTTTAGGAAAAATACCTCCTCCGAATAGCAACCACAGAACATGTGTGGAAAGGAGTTTCTGACAGGTGATTTCTGGCAAAGAGTTGGCACGTATGATTTTAAGAACACAGCAACTCTCCTCCCCAGTCCAGATTACAGCAGAACCATCTTCTTTATTTGAACTACGAGCATCCCATTAGTCTGTAAAGATTTTTTTTTTGAGATGTCTTGATAAAATTCTGTCCACAGAAAGGATAGCCTAAGATCAATGCAAAAAAAATCAACATGAAAAAGATGCAGACTTCAGCTTCCACATCACCTGGCAGAACCACGAATTTATGGAAATTTGATTATCTGCAATTGCTGCTTTAACTGTGTACCATGCTCTGAAAGCTGACATGACACACCCGCTTTGACATAAAACATCTCCTGTTACAACTGTCTGATTCAGTGGAGTTTTTCCAGAGAGGCCACTGGAATTTTTAGGATGCCGTCTTGTCATTAAGAAATTAGAAAATGCAGCTCTTAATGGTCAGACCTGTGAATGAGATGAGTGAGGATGTTTATTTTTCTTCTTGATTGCAGAAACCCTAAAGTACATGGAATTTTTCTGTTTGGATAAAGGTACTGAGTACAAAGAACCAAAACTCAATCATAGCCAAGGTAAATGTTGCTTGTAAGCTCCCAATGCTGGGATGCCAATGCCTCTTACATCCGATAGGGCTTGGTAGGACTTTATTCATTTAAGTGACATCACCAGAGAAGTGGGAATTGACTGCCAGCTATATGCAAAGCTCTGAAAAAGAAAGCTGTAGCACTACCAAAAAAACCCCCAAAACTTATATCTACAGCAAAGCATGACAAGTACAAATAAATAGTTCAAATATTACGCAAGGCAAACTGCAGATTGATTGCTCTTGTAAAGCACACTTAATATATTTGCTGTAAAGAACACACTAATTTCTTTTTTTCTTACTGCTGAAAAAGGCTGACTGAGGTATGTACATAAGCCATCAAGCTTTGATGGATATCTGGAGCCAGCAGTCATGTTTAAAAAATTTTGATTTGCATTTATGCTGTACTCTACTACAAGTTGCTGCCTGTTTAGTTTTCCTGTGGTGGCAGTAAATCAAAGCCTTATGGAACAGATCTTATTTGTTGCCTGTAAATATCAGTGGGTCACTGAAAGAAAGAACCAGTAAAACTTGGGGGTTATCAACAAAGAGATCGTTCCTTTGCTGCAATAAAAAAATAAGAAAGAAAACCAAGAGGATTTATATATATATATATATAGAATTGAGTGGTATGTGGCATTACAAAAAAATAAGGCAGGAAAAATTCCAGCTTTCTGGTTTTCTTGCTTTATCTACTTTACAATTTGAGGTATTTTCTTATGAACTTTGATAGAGATAGTAGCTCTGTGTGCCAGATCTAACTTATGTGTGATACTGCATTTTCAGAATTGGCAGAATCTAATATATATTTTAGGTATTTTTTGGTACTCAGGGCTAAGAGGGAAACTTTCTGATCTCAGCAGATCCTGAGCTGGTACAGAGTTCTCTTGCTGACTCTAATGGCTGCATAAAACATGTGTTTATGAGAAGCTGAGAAGACACATTCCTCTGTACTGTGAAAACTGCAGCTATACTCAGAGCATTCATAAAACGTTACAGCTACATCTTTCCTTGTTAAAGAGAACCCTTAGAATCAATTCCCTGTAAAAGATAACTCTTAGTCTCAATTACTGCTGTGATTCTTCCGTGTGTACAGAACAAAATCCATTTCAGAAACAAAGCAAAAACTCTCTCTTCAAGACTTCCATTTGTAAAGTCCTGATGCTGTAAGCACACCCAGAGCTCTTGCTAGCATCTGACTATTGCCCTGGTGTAGGGGCATGATGAGGTGTGTGCTTAAGGAATTTGACTCAACTCTTTTGCATGGTAAATGTTAACTGAGTAAATATTAGTTATAAATCAAGGGCTAAGAAGTTAATTTGTGATGGTTTGTACTAGAACTTTCATGGTGTTTTAAGATGCGTTCTGCACAGTCCTAAGAACTGAAAGTAGAGCTGCAAAGAGTTACTAATGTCAGCTTGGTTTCTGAAGCAGAGGTTGATGTGACTGTTCCCTCTGTTTTCAACCTACTAGTCTGTCTAGCCTTTGGCTCATCTCAGCCACGTCTGACAAATAAGGAAAGCTGCTCTCTGCTCATTATTGGTTGCACGGATATAAAAGAAATGAAAGGGCTGGAAGAAATTAATAGGGGGATATAGGTCTCCGTGTAAGAAACCTGGGATTTATCACTTTCAGCAGGGCAAAAACAACTTGCCTTTCTTACTTAACTCTAGTGCATTACTGTATTATAATTGCAAATGTATAGATTAAAAGTGATGTCCACTTTTCTAAGACTAAAAAAATTATTCATGAGGCTTCAAGTAAGAAACAACTCATTAATCCAAACTTAGCCACATGTACATAAGATCAGAACAGATATGCTGTGTGTGAGGTTGTGGTGCAGGGTTTGCTCTTGCTGCTTCTTCTTGGATATTTGCTAAAACTGGAAGTGGCATCCCTGAGGATGTTCTTTCATCAGTCAACAGCTCTGTGCTGGCTTGTGTGTTACTGTTGTAATGTTAAGGCTGTTTCCTTTCCGGACTTTGCTCTTTTCATACCAGCAACAAACCAGGCTCTGCCAGACATCTTCACTTGAGTCTTTCTGTTCAAACATTGGCTCTGCATCCCAAATGTTTTTGTATATTTAAAGAAGAGGGAAGCTTAGAGTCATCCAGAGATGTTTCTGCGTGTAAGGACTACATTATGAGTGCATTGGGATGATCATCCTGTTCTGTCATCAGAAAATTCCCCGCCTTCTACAAAATAAATCCTTCATGAATTGTTCCTTCTTTGCAAATAATCTGAAATTCCCCGAAGTTTTAACTGTGCCGTTTCTGAGTCCTATGTAGTACTCCTTTCCAGCATAATCTTGTTTGGTTGCATTCTTGTCTGCCCCTTTACCACGAGCAGTAATCAAATGCAAAAGGTAAATGCAGCTCCTTCTCTGAAATCCAGCATCCACGCGTAAGCTTGGATGGAGCAGGTGGGGACAGACAGGGGAGCACAAGGGCACAATGGAACAATAGTGGCCAGAGCAATGATTTCAGTATCCCACAGCTGTCCCACCCACTGCAAGGTTTTTCTCGAGGAGGGGGGGATGATGACAAAAGAGATTTGAAGGAAGACAATGAGAGAGTTTTGCAGATGTTTACAGGGATCTGCTTCTATGTGTGAGTAGCAGCATGGAAGAAAGCACAAAGGTGCTTGTGTCACCACATTAGCAACTGAGTGACAGAGCTGGCATTGCTCGCAGCAGCACGGAGCCTGGAGCTGATATCACACGGGTTACTTGAGAGGATGGTCAAACTCTGCTAAAATCGGTATTTCTAAAAAGAATGATTTGGTACACATCAATATGCATCACCTCTGCCACATTTCACTTCAACCACATTTTCATCCACGCTGCTGACACTGACTGTTTATCAGAATGCCCCCCTGCATTGTGAACGTACTGTTTCTCAGGAAATGCCATCTGCTTACCCTTGCTTTTCTTGGAAATCGGATGCAAAAACTCACTGTGGACATCAACAATCTGTTTTGGGGGTTCCCAAATTCCTTTACACAATCCTGCCTATCAGTAACAATTCACTTTTTACCCTCAGAATTAATCTTTGCTTGTGGGTTCTGGAATTTAAATACGGAAAAATTAAAACACCAACCTACGCTGGAAGCAGTTTGGTTTTCAGAATCATCTGGGATATATTAGAGGCCCTAGCAGCCTGGTCTACACTTGTTAAAAAAACACTCAAAGCAAAGCAAAGCAAAGCAAAACTAAACTAAAATGGAGGTACTGAAGTTATTTGCATACAAATGTTGTATACGGATAGATACGCAACAGCGTGGTGCGTTGCAGCTGGAAGCCAGCTTGCTGAGTTATGTTCAGCTACAGTGCTGAGTAAGGGTCATGCTTCAGGCATTTCCATTAGATTGGTGCCAGATATATTCCTTTCCATAAATTATGTTTTGTGAGCACCAAAATGGGTTCTGCCAGATCAGTAGTGCTGTCTGAACTCACTAAACTGCAGCAAAGACAAAAGATAACACAATTTATTTACTGCAACCAATGTCTTTGCAGCAGTTGGCTCTTGTAGTGGGCTATTACTACAAAGATTTATCCCTTAACATTCCCTCTTTCTCTCTCAGCAATAGAAAAATTGAAGGCAAAACTTTTAATGTTGCAAGACAGTGATGACTCTGCATTATTTCAAAAGTATATCAGTGCTGACCTTCATCCTTTACACAAAAAGCATCATATTGGTCATTCACAAAGGGATCGGTTTCAATTTTAACATCAATGGCTTTCACGCTCTGCTGTTTGCTGCCCGTCTTTCTGCATATAATTGTCCTAAAATAGAGAAGAAGAAGAAAAAAATAATCAGAAATCTTCTGGAGTTGTACAAGCAGGTGAAATTTGGAGATTTATTTATCAGAGTAGTCAGGCTTTAGCCTCAGCTTAACTGTTTCAGCGTTGGCACATAAAGTAATAGCGTGGGAAGATCTATGAAAAAAAGCCAAGGGAGAAATAGAAGTAATTGGAAAAATGTTTGCTGTAAATCAGTTCAAGGCATAGAGAGCAACAAAGGATGTTTATCTTACTATATTCTAAATATCAGGCCTATACCCAAAGTATTTAAGGCCATATTTTGCTCTCACATTTCAGCAATACATGTTCCCATTGATGGTACCTGGATGGAAATGAATAGGAAACTCAAGATTTGATCTGAAAGATTATAAATCTTAGCGTTTACATTAAAGAGCCAGTAAGGTTGCATATTTAACTGCTCAAAAGCTAACACAGACAAACTCAGAAAATTCATCTTGGGTTGTTGGAAGAAAAACAGCTTTTTTTTTTTTAATAGCAATTTCACACTTTTGAGTAAACTCCATTTCTCCTGGTTTGGTACTCATCAGTACCTAATCCATCCTGTCACCCCTGATAGGCTTGAAGAAAGGTATTAGATCTATATTGGGTTTTAAAATCCTGTAGGTGCTGATGATGAAGTAAGAGTTTACCAATTATGTCTTTTCTCAGCTGCACTGGCTGCTTAAAACTAGCAAATAGAAGAGAGTTTCTTGCAGAAAACACTGGGTTTACTGTTACATTGGAGGTTACAAAGGCTGGGAAAGTTGTTTCAGCCCAAATTTTTGCAGCTGGATGTTAATGGTGTGGGTTTATATTTTCGTGGACAGCAAGCTTGTAGAAGTGTTGCACAGTCAGCTATTCTAGTGAAGGGAAGATAAAAATGCTTTCCACAGAGCAAATCCTTCCAGAGGAGGAAATTATCATTTTGTATTGTGCAATGGTTGAACTAATGTGCCATCAGCCCTTCCCTAAATCTGAGGAATAAAATAAGATAAAATAAAATACAATAATATAAAATAAATAAGATTAAATAAATAAAATGCCTGTTCATTGAGGGTGGAAAAGATCCAGTGGAAACCCAGTATTTGATCATGCACTTAAAATACTATGTAACAATTGTTTTGTAGAAATAAGCTGAATTATGGTTGTACAGACTATTTTCATTCTGGCATGTGTTAGCTTTCGGGTAGCTAAATACACAACTTTAGTGTTCTTTTATTATAAACAAACAAAAGCAACATGAAACAAGCCGTATGGTGGTGGTCACACATGTGCACCAAAATGGCTCCTGCTACACTTCTCCTCTGGAAAACAACATGATGTCATTCCCTGCTAAAAGCCCCTTTATGATTTCAAACCAAATATGTTTCCTTCATAAAGAAAACTCCACTTGATTTTTTGAGGGACAAAAAATCCCTTCAAAAAAGTCCTTTTTTAAGGACAATATTGTCCACACAAGTTTTAAATTCAGTTCTCTCAGAGTTTAATGGACTTAAAATCTGAATCCTCTAAGTCAGTAATTAAGCACTTAGGCAAAAGCCACTCGATCTGCCAAAATGAGTTCAGATGACTGGGAGGATCAGGATATCAATTAGAAAGTTTCTGTATGTATGCAATATTCCCATATTATTCCACTAGGTGTTAAAAGGTCTAAAAGAAGGAGACACTTATGCCTCCCTTCAAAAATTAACTCATCAACCTTAATCTTTCCAATAAATACTCACTTGCTTAGATCCCTGGATCAGTTATGTCTTGCAACACTGAGTGGACAGATAATGATATGACTGCAAAAAAATGTGCTTTTCATCTGTAATTGTGTACTTTAGGCTTGAGGCTCGCTCTCTCTCAAAAAAAAAAAAAGAAAAAAAAAGAAAAGAAAGCAACAAAGGGAAACAAATTAATTTTGAAGACTCTTACCATCATAAAATTCTGGTCTCTGAACATCAGGCCACACTCATTTCTATGTTCCATCAAAGACTAAAATTCCTGAGACATGGAAGCCGCTTTTGAAAATCTTATCTTTCTAATTTCTAATTAGAAATCTTCTGAGATTTCCAATTCCAATTTCTATATTTATGTATTTTGCTTCTGCCCAAAGCACTGTAACTTCTTTATCAGTTCTTCAGCTGGCTGCAAAGTTATCTGTGGGTGACACACCCTTGGTATAATGAGATCATCACCAAAACAAGATACCTGGCTCAGGTGTAAGGTCATGTATTTAAAGTGCTAGTTTTTCTCACTTTTTTTTCAAATATTTTACTATAAACTACAGGTTTGTAGGTGATAGATTTTATCGATTAGCTAATTCATTTTAAGAACCTTCTCAGCTGCTATCCAGTGTGATCAAGCTGACAAAGGTTTACCTTGCATGAAGTTTCAACATTATACATAAAGAAAGGCTTTAGATTACATTAAGATTTTTCACATGTATTTACATGTATCTGCTACTTAGGACTTTCATTTGGATTTTTGTCATATTAAAATTGATCTGAATAAAACTGCAAATGTCCTAATGCAATCCTTCTGAAATGAAAGAAACCTTGTCTTGTACACAAGACACAGTGCCGGGTCAATGATTGGACTTGAATATCTCAGATGTCTTTTCACACCTTGATGTGAAATATGACTCTAAAAAGCTGAAGGAAGAAAAAAAATCTATTTAATCTCTTTCATTCCTTCTTCTCTGACAGTAGTTTCCCACCTCAGGCTCAGTCCTGCAAGCTTTAAACATCTTCAGTAAGCTGTTACTGCTGTTGCTGAACGGAGCTTCAAGAGTGCTCAGCATTTCTCAGTAGTGGGTCGATCAGACCTGCAATGCCCATGGCATAGAAATAGTCTCTTTGCAGCCAGTAGGATTTCAGGTATGACTAAAAATACACATTAATAGCCTATTTTCTGAGTTCTTGAGGGTTCCCCTAAATATTAAAATGCTAGCTTTTAATCTATAATTTCAACTTAAATATACAGGTACACTTTAGTCACAGTTCTAAAAGGTAGAGTGTGATGCTTTTAAATTTGTTACCATTCTCATGACTGAAAAATGGCTACCAATTCAGAATTCATCATATCTTGAAATTTCTTCAGCAGCAGCACAGCCATACTAAAATAAGAGACAAAAAATTGTACAGTTGTCCTACTCTTTCCAGCACCCTGCTGAGAGGTGCTGCTGCCTGGTTTGTTTCTTGACCGTCTTGAATTATTGCACCGTGGCATGCATCATGGCTGAGAGAATGTCACAAACTTTACACTTTTTTAAGGGACACATCCACCTACCCAGCCACTCAGAAGAATATAGTCATGTACATTTAGTTCTGTTTATGGATACTTTCATGCATTAATTGAAGTTAACCTCATTACTCAGCATACAATATCATCTGATGCTCAGAGCAGTGTAATGCTTCATTTTGTGCCTTTTAGTTAAGAAACAGATTTGATTTCTTTTTCCTTCTGTGGAGATTTCTGATGAAGGCAGACGTGCTCAGAAGAAGCATCCTGAGTTTGGACAGCGTATCACCCATAGTAGTTGTCTGTGATACGTATCTGCCTGAAGCATCCATGCATCCTCAAAATTACTCTTACATGGCCATGAACTCTCAATCTCAGCATACAAATCAATCAGAAACACTATCTCCATAGACCATGAAAGTACCACATGTTATCCAGTAAGATAAAAATGTGGTTGGTTGTGTCGTCAACAGCCCCTTCTCTCTGATGAAAATTGGAAGGTGCCTAAAGGTATCTCCTCTGTTTCCTTGACAAACTACTGAGAATCTTCTCAGTCTAGTGCTAAGGACAAACTGCTTCATGATGCCTCTTCTCCTCTCAAGAGAGAAAACAGGAGACCAGGGATTCTGCACTGTGTTGAACCTCAGCTTAACTCCTGCTGTACAATACAATTCATCCAACTAAGAACAATTAACAGTCCTTCTGTACCCACCTGGAAAAAAAGATCAGAGACTGGCCAATCTATTCATTGTTTTCCTGTGCCATGACTCAGATATTGCAGATATCACGTGCACACACAAGGAGAAAATCTAGTATGTAGCACAATAAGGTGAGAAGCAGACTTCCCAGAAGCCTTCAGCTTACTCTTGTGCTGCTTCAATTTTTTTTTCTAATGTATTATGTAACGAAGGAATAATTGGTATATTTTGCTCTTCTCTTAATTCCTCTGTTCAAAGAAGGAAATAGAAGAAAATCTGGCATGACTAATATTTATTTTACAATATGTCATAATATGCCATTATAGAATATGTATTAATAAATATATGATAATTATATGCTCAAACTGTAGTAATTATAGTCCATTTCATATATGGTATGTATGTATAATAAAGGCATTTTTAATAAAGACATGCTATTTTTATATAAATTATAAGTTTTGTTTATAGTAATATCCACTGATACTTGTGCTTTGTAAGATAACTGCAAGGCAATTTTATAATACTTGAAAGTTTTTCAGTAAGCCCAAGTTAAAACAAATGGATTTGACAGCTGAGTTCATAGGATAAAGCGTGATCCATCAGCACAGAAAACAGTAGGTGGGATGTTTTTTTGTAGTTGCTACTTTATCTGCCGGTTGATTTTAGGTTTTGTAGTCTTAGTCAATAAATTCACTGAACTGAGTCAGAATGGTCTTATGACATTGATTCATAGTAGTATGAGCTTGCAATATATTCAGCTCAGAAGAACATCAGCAACAACGTGTTAGCTGAGGCACTGTGAAAGTCTGGTTCATAGCATACTATAAGAAACCTTCCCCTAATTATAAAGCTAAAAACTTCATCACTTTTCTTAGTCAAGATAAATCTTTAACATCTTGTGCTGATTTTTTTTCATGGGTCAGCTTTACTGTTTGTGTTTCAGTAACTAGGCAAGAGAAAAAACCAGCAGCAGTCTGGGAGCCAAACTAGGGGATTTTTATTCTTAGTCTTTCCCTTCTGTATTTTGGGAAACTGCAAATTACAAAGCTGGCTCTGATGAGGAATAAAATATAAATGACATGTTCATGATTACCAAAGGGAAGAAAATTTCCCTGAAAAGTCATGAAGGGGAGCACAGGTGGGCTTTGGAAAGTCCATTGACTGGGAACTATAGAGGCTAATTCTGGCTGGATGTGACCCAAAGAAAGCAGCTGCTAAGTGTGACATGAAGACATTCCAACAGCAATACTGCCACTGGAAATGTCAAAAGGAGGTCTTACCAAGGCAGAACCAATATCCTTTAGATTCTTAAAAATATACACCAAAATGCAGCCTTTTGTGCTTAAAATTGTACATATGACTACTGAAATAGTGAGGCCTCTGTTCATTAGATAAATATGGCCCATTCATGCAGACTTTCATACTGTAGCCTAGTATGAAAGATTTTATATAGTCATTTTACTCTAATATCACTAGGTACATATAATTTGAGCATTCTTAATGCATGTAAAGAAGAATCATGTTGCTTCCTGGTCTGGACTAGCTGGATGCTCGATGGCACGTCAAGCATCACTAGAAAGTTGGTTTTACCCAATTTCACTTTACAGGTTCCAGTTTAATCCATGGCTTTGGTAACAGATGTTACTGGTTAGTTACCAAAGGGTTTTAAAAAATACAAAAATATTTTCTGAATGCTACTGATTTACAAAGCAGCTCTGTTCTCAGAGGACAGGCTTTCAGATATGACAAAGCATTACAGAGAGTCTAAAAAAAAAAGGCAAAATATGTGAACTTCATTTGAAAAGTGGAAAATCAACTTCATTAGATATCTGACAAGTTAAAATCCTGGTATTAGCCCCTCTTGTGCATTTGCAAAGAGTAAGCATATCCCATTTTTGACTTCATTTTGCTCAGCTAAATAAATTATCACCTTTAATTGCCATTTGATAAAAGAGGTGCTTTTTTGGACTAATCCTAGTCTGAGCCCAGACGTTCTGGGCTTGAATGCCAATAATTACATTGCACTATTGCAGGTGGCGTCTCACTGGTGCCTCATTCAAGTCCCTCAGTACTGCCCTCTTTCCTCTGGAAATGCTGCTGGATATCTTTTAGGAGGATAGCATTTATTTTTCTCACAAATTTTACATGAGGTATTTCATTTTAAAACAGGCCCACTGCCGCCCTGTGTTCTGTGACTATACCCAGCTCTTTCTCCTGCTCTGCCTTTCCAGCTGAACTGCTGGTTTAAGGCAGAAATTCCTATTAGCCTTCAGACAATACTGTTGCCTTGCACCCTGTTTCTATTACTCCATCTCTGAAGTCAGGCTTACCTTCCTGTTCAATATTGTGATTTTCCTTGGTCTTAGGAATGATTTCTAACCTTCTGGCATTAATTAGTTTTACTATCAAACTGCTGCCTTTTGTGCCAAAGCTTGCTAAAGTTTTGCTAAATCTCTCAGTTAGTTAAAAAAACCTTCCAGTAAAAATACAACTTAGAAGTGAGAGTCATATCTCGCTTAGTAAATGGCAACTCTGATGACTGTGATGCTACATTTCAGCAGATGGTGGTTTGGATGCTTGTCTTAGAAAACACATAAAAAAATAGGTATTTTCTTTTCTACAATGCTGTTCCTCAAAAAGTACATTTTCTAAAAAGTTATTCAGTTATTGGGCCATCTCTTTTACAAGAAACACAGCTGTCATACTTTGTCCATGTTATCATCCCAGGTTGGGCTAAGAAAAGATTTGCTTCTTTCCTCCCAAAGCTGATGGAAAGTGGGTCACATCCACATTGCTCAGTGATATCATCCCTGGGAGTAAACTGGTCATGCCCACTTCCTAAATTCAAGTCTCTTGACTGAGCTTTATGTAAAAATCCCTATTCCTGAAACACAATTACTTTGTTTTCACCTTATATGAGACTTTCTGAGATGATTGACAAGAAACAACAAGAAGACAAAGTCGTCTTCTAGGAGAGCATGACATGAGCTGTGAGCTGTGGGACTAGAGTTTGTGACATGAAGGCATTTTGGAGTCCAAGACCTCCTCAGATGATTTCATAAGCAACTTTAGCATTTTGAATTGGACCGTGTCCTGTCAGTTATGTCTGGATTTTTCTCTTGAAGTGAATTACTTGACCTGCCTCAAATATCTGTCTGGGAACAAATTCATATGCATTATAATCAGTCAGCAGAGCACAGCCTTGAAATAAAACCAAGAGCTTGCCAAAGTGACATATCACCAGGACTGCTTCTCTGCAAAGAGCAAGTGGACCTGTTTTAGCATGCACACCTGGATGAATTTCAAGGGACCCACAAGCCCAAGTCTTTACAAATACAGATGAGAAGACTGGAAAGGGTTAGCAACTGACCCTTTATTTCATTCCTTGGATATTGCTTTTTTCTTTCCCAGGAAATGTGCTTTTACTACCGTATGTCAGGTGCTGGGCAAGTCCCATGCAGTAGGCAGAAAAAGAAGTAGGTAGTTTTGTGAAATGCCATATTTGAGTCTTATTATTACATTTCCCACTGGTGTTATCTGCAGTGAGGGCCCTGTTGTGTTTGACACTGTAGCAGCATTCAAAAGCAGTCAGTGCAAAACCCAGAGAGCTAACAAAAGGAAGGAAAAATGGAGATGAAGTAATTTTCCTAGTAGCAAACATCTGGTCTGTGGTCAGCCAAGAAAAGAACCCCTGTCTTCTGACTCTCACAGCAGAGCTTATTCTAGCTGACTCTGCTTACTCACTGCAGACTTATCCCCTCTGGAATAAATCCTTCAGGGACTGGGTAGAAACTAGCCCAGGGCAATTTCATGCAAAGGAACACATTGACAAAGGAGCAGGGGCAGGAGGTCTATCACAGAACAGAAATTTTACGCAGAGCTTCAAAGCTGTTATAGAAGAGATACATGGCTCCATTCCTTTGTAGGCAAATAAGGAACAGGATAGGGAATAGGACAGCTTCAGCTTTTCTGTCCTACAAAAGTAATGGAAATGAGTAATTTGCTATGGGTATATTAGTACAAGGTGTTGAGGATGTTTAACCATTTCTAAAATGAATAGCTGCTTTCTAACATTCTGTGCACAGGGTTGATATTAAGACCAGTTGTGTTACATTCACTTCCCAAATTTCAAAAACCCAGAAAAGAAATTAAGACCCTACAAGACATACTGCCCAGTGCTGGAAGACTCGACACAAAATTTTCCAGCATGACATCTGAGTTCAAAAGATAGCAGTGAGAGCCTTTCAGAGAACTCTGCCACCTTTTTTTCATTTATATTCTGGCAGATCACTTGATGGTTTTACTGACTCACTTGTCTGACATGCAAGTAAGTCATAAGAGTGTCATTTTTAGTATAAATAGCTATTAGGGCTCATCTGACAAATGAGACTTGCCTAACAACATTTCATTTCCTGAAATGCAACAATGTGTAATGCTTTATAAGTTACACATGTCAAGAGTGACTTGTACACGGCTTACTTTTGGCTTGCTGGGAGAAGTTATCCCTACCTACTTGTCAGTGGCTCTTCTCAAAAAGTTCCCAAGCCCCTAGACTGCCAGGGACTTGTCTGTGTGAAGAACCCTGAACCCTGAATTAAGTTGGGCTGAACAACTGCAAGGGCAAGACAAGAACATCCCCTTATTCCTGTGAAAGAGATTCTGTCTCAGGCTGCTCAAATCACAAAAGCACCCACTTTATAGTGTCTTTGGATTTGCTGGCAGGGATCTATTTGTTTAAGCAATTTCCATTCTGCATCAGTTGAAATGAATCCCATTTGTCAAGACCTGCTGCTTGGGCTAGCCCAGTTTGCAGGGACTGAAGTGGGCATACTCAAATATGGATGATCTACATTTACACAAGAGTCATCAGAAATTTGATAGTCACACAAACTGGGCTGGCTCTTTAGACCAAATTCTCCTCTTTGCCCATAGAAGAAGCACAGCCCAGAGAGTAGGCAATATAAACCTGCTCACACTGACTCAGTGATGTGCCTCAGCCGTAAGAGGACACACTCCCACAGGTTTCCAGGCTCTGATTTGGCTGTAAAAATAAGACAAAATAATCAACAGTGATGGAAATGTTTACTAGGAGTGGGATTGTAACTATTCACTGAGACCATAAATAGTCACCAGAAATTAACAAATCACAGGCTTGTGCAAAACCTGGACAATGGATCTAGCAGTGAAAAAGTCCTTACATGTCTGCTAGAGCTCCTGTTCAGTTTAAAGTCTAAGTGATGAAAGGAGGGCTGAAGCATTTCAGAAAACCTGCAACACCATAATTACTTCAATCACATAATTTGTTTGTGTTTACTTCTACTGCCAATGTCTAACCCATTTTTCTCAGGGGAAAGATTGGGGTACTTTCCAGGCACCAAATAAATAAACCAAACCTCATTCTTACAGAAATTAGGAACTTCTTTTATCATGCTCCCTCCTATTAATCTCCTTTCTGAGGCACACAGTCCAAGAGGATATGGGAGAGTATTAGACTAAAGCTCTGCTATCTGCATTGGACTCCAGTCAGCTGCTGGGAGGATTCCAAGATTTTAGATCCGACTTACAAAGTCCTGAACAGTTTTGGACTTGGCAGATGTGGGGAGGTCATTTCTCATTCAAAGATGTGGAGTTTCATCAAGATACATACACAAAGTGTGCCCAGCAAAGAGTCCTTTATTTTGGAAATAATTTTTCAAACTTCTCTAACCTGTGGGCATGCCGTGAAGCCTGCTTTCTCTTCTCTTCTCTTCTCTTCTCTTCTCTTCTCTTCTCTTCTCTTCTCTTCTCTTCTCTCTTCTCTTCTCTTCTCTTCTCTTCTCTTCTCTTCTCTTCTCTTCTCTTCTCTTCTCTTCTCTTCTCTTCTCTTCTCTTCTCTTCTCTTCTCTTCTCTTCTCTTCTCTTCTCTTCGTAAAACCAGCTGGTGTGGAGAGGTTTTTCTGTATACCAGCTATCCTTTACCCCTGCTGTCATGTTTCCATTTATCAAGTAAATGCCCAAAGTATTGTATAGGTAAATATTGAAAAATAAATAACTAATTTAGTAAAATAATTTGAGTCCCTTCTTATTTTTTTTTAGTCCTTTAATTATTCTTAAGCCTTTTTTTGAGACACTTTCAGTACCTTTCCCAAGATACAGTAAAAATATATATAGTATTCCAAAGCAGGCCATTACAATGACCTACATGTATATATTTTTTCATATTCTCCATCCCATTCCATAAACACTCTAGAAACTTCTTTGCTTGCTTGTTTGTTTGTTTGTCTGTTTTTACTACAGCTGCAGTCTGACAGAGGTTTTCTTTGTGCTGTGCATAGTGATGTCCTCATATCTTTCCTGGACTGACAGACGTAAATCAGAACCCTGTAAAGACATTTTCAAGTAGATTGCATGTTCCTCCTGCATGTATTATCACGGAACTCCTTGTGGCATCATTTTACCCTTTCATCTAAATTTCTCTGTAAATCTCTGTATTGAAGCTGAACTTGTTCAACTTGAACAACTTTGTCCCATTTGCACATTTTGCACTTGACTGCTCACTTCTTTCTCCAGAGGCGCATTAACTTACAGTGGAAGCAGATTAGCCTTTTTAGGCTGTATACAATTCCTATTTTTCCCCAGGGCCAAAACCATCCAGTTCAACGAACCAAGTAACATAGATTCTGGTGCTTGCCCAGCCATGGGTAAAATAGCCCCAGAGTATAAAATTCCAGCTCTGAAGAACTTTGTTCTGTGGTGAAGCTCTCCACTGAAGGTCAGATCTGGTGACTGCACAGCAATGGCATGCTGGTGTGCCCCCACAAAGTTCTTTCTGATAAATAGTTTAGAGACTTCCATACTAAGGACAGGTTTACTGGAGGAATGGAGTACAGAAGGTTGGAAGGGATGCAAAATCTTCCCCTCCTTCCCAGCAGTATGATGTGTTTTTATCACTGTACACAATTTTGATATTGAAGATATTCAGTCCACAGCTGTTCTATTAATAGCCACAGTTCCAGTGCCTGCAGCAATTAATTGAGGATCTCACTGGACTAACTAGTGGTATTGCTTAGATAAAAAAAGGGATGATTTCTTCTCCTGCCCGTCATCATTCCTTACTTCTGGAATACAGAGGTTGTATAAAGACCCTGTACAACAACTTTTCCATGCACTTCTTACAGTTATATGGTTTCCCTGTCTTGTCAGCCTGCAAGCTATCTCAGCAACTGTCTTGGGAAAAAGATTTTTTGGATTTAGATCACCGTCTTTTATCCTGAGGCATTTCTGAATTCTTTTTTTAATGACCAGAAGTACCTACAAATAAATTTTCAAACAATTTTTCACCTAAGAAAAAATACAACCACAGAAAATAGTTGCTTTTGCTTGAAATTGTTTAAATTTCATTAATAGTAGTAATTTTGTGTCCTTTGGAAAACTTACCACTAAAAATACAGAAACTCCAATGCTTACTTTAAAAACTGGTAACTATCACAAAATCTAATAATAAACTAAAGTTTGGAAACATTTTTTTCATAAAACAAAACTATCACCATTGAACATTGAAAATAGATTAGATATACTCCTGGGCAATTCCTGTATCGTCCCAGCTTCAGTGACATCAGATATTCCCTCAACTCCTCCATTTACATTCCTGCTTTAAATTGGTCTCTACTGAGGCGACAATGCTTTGTGCAAGGAAAAGCTCAGCCTAGTGCCACATCAAGTCACCTGAGCTACCTCAAACACATTGAGGGACAATATCAGATCCCTGGTGAGCTTTCTCAACAAACTCTCTACCACATGTGGGTTATCATACCCAAGTGCATCTATGCCCTTTCGAACATGCTATTGTCTGTTCAGCCATGCGTCAGTGCGTTAGACAGACACGTGGCTCCCAAGAGAAGTTTAGTTTGCTGAGCTTCTTAGAGACTGGAGAGCAACAGAGTCAGCAGGAGCATGGACACTAACTCCAGCACCATGTTCTCAGCCTGCAAAGCACTTTAGGGCTCAGCACCTCACTACAGGCCAGGGGGACAGGAGCCACAACGATGTAATTCAGCAGGAAAGAAGAAGAGAAAATTGCGCCGAATCTGTGAAATTGTAACGTGACACTGGTGAATACTTGTGTACCTGCAATATTAGCCGTAAAAAATTAGTTCTGGGGGGAGAGTGGCACATTTAGCTATATGTCATGGTGCTTGAATTGTGGCCAGTGTTTTTCAGTAAATCTTCATCAAGGTGGAAAACTTGCTTGTCAACCATCATTCCTACTTCCCAGAAAGTGTTATGCTGTTGTCCTTACCCGGCAGAGCCACTGGCGAGCCATCCTGTGGTGCAGCCAGCAAAAGAACAGTCCAGAACAGCCCTTTTCAGTTCTTCTGCAGTTGCTAAGCGAGCACTCAGGTCAACACAAGCTTTCTCAGCTTCAGCTAAATCCAGACCCTGAGAGTTGTTCTTGGACTCAAGTGCAAACACTTTCCCTGCAACACCAAGAAAGGACATGTCATCCATCATGGAATTGTACTCAATACATATTCAACAGAAATATTGCAAATTATCACAAAATAAAGACTTCATGCTTTTACTAAGTTTATTTTAATGGGCCACCTACTTTTTGGAAGGCGTAATTTAATCAAGACTAAGTATCTCATGTTAGCTTTTCTTTTAATTTTGTGCACCAACAGAAAAGCAAGTCATTCCTAACTCAGAGAAGAAGCCTGTCTCACCTCTCCAGGTCTGTGTTTAAGACCTGGAGAGAGAAAACATGATACTCTTTCATATGCACAAAAAAAGTCAAAGTTGGAAAGAACACCTCCTGTAGGCTACTAACACCAGAATCCATTGCTAAACATTTTACAGTTACTCCATAGCAACTACATCTATAAAGCAAGCACATGCCTAAAAACCAGTATTGCAGCCCCGTCTTCCATGTCAGAAATAGATTTATACTTATTGTCTAAAATCAAACTTATGTCATTCCAATGCAGACCACTTCGTTATCATACCTTTTTGGAAAGACAGACAAAATTTTTTATTAATGGAAGCTTTTTATTTTTTTTGAATGAGCATGAGAACATATTTAGTGTAACATTTTTTAATGCTATTTTTATTTTCAGTTCAGTTTATTTTACTTTCATTTATCTAGTACTGGGAAAGCTGAAAGGGTGAAAGTTAGAGGTTTTGGCAACTGGGAACAGGTCAGTTGGGGTTTTGGCAATGAAGCTTGAGAAGTTACTGGGTTATGGAATAAACATATTAGCTGGCTGCTCCAGAAAAAGAAATAAACAATGAGACAGTTTGCAGCTGACATTAAGTTGCCGTAACTATCTTTTTTCTGATGATAACATCCCTCAGAATACCTTCTAGATTTCAAAGGTAAGGACTGAGATTGCTTGCAGGTGCAGGAAGAAAATTATTAAGCACTGTTCATTCAGTAAATGCCTGGAAGCACTTATTTATGTCTTATTTCCAAAGTGGATTAGTGGCAGTGATTATATGAGTGCATAACTTCCAGCACATACTGAGTGTTCACTACGTAGCCAGCTTCACACTCATAGGAGATATTGACCAGTATTGGGAATCCTTCAGACTGATTCAGCCTGATTCTCTACCAAGTGCCACCCTCACCACATACTGTTTCAACAAATTGGTAAATCTAATTCTAATCCTAAATACGGGGAACTTATACAAGGTAGGCCTGCCCACAACAGCTTTCTGTTCTCACCTGTGCACAACTAAACCTACTAGAAGAATCACAGTCCTTACATCAAAACATGTAAAGTTTCCCTCAAGTAAATATGTTGTTTGTGTTTACATTAGCTAGCAAGGGCAGACAAGTCCCAATGAAGACTCCTGCTTTGGTGGGAATTCTACCTGTGCACAGCAAGAAGTCGTCCTGATTTGGGCAGATGGCAATTTAAATAAGCGGGACAAGCAGCTACGAGAAGGAATGGAAATTCAGAGTACGCAGAGTGATTTTCCTAAGGCAGTTAACAGTAGCTGACCAAGGAACACAGCCAGAAACACTGGTCAGTGTGATAGCCCCTAGATTACATTGTCTTTAGATTCTCCACTGCAATCAGTACCATTGACTGTAATTAGAACAGGGGGTTTTACACAAAGTAGTGAAAGCAGCAAGCCTCTACATCCCTCAGTACACAAACATCAGGATTCTTTACCACATGGCCCAAATAATGCACATGACACTAATGTAGCTCCTGTTTCCTAAGCCACGACAGACACAGTGAAGTGTGCATGGCTGAGGGAGAGAGACCATATAAGCAGAAAGATGATGGTTTTGAACAACCATTCTTAAGTTGCAAAACTATTTTCTCTCCTAAAGGAAAACAGAGATTAAGTGTAATGCTTTACTGAGGCTTTGTCCCAACTAAAAGCCTGTCTGCATTCTACATTTCAACATTTGGCCATCGGGATTGAGATGCATCATCCAAGACAAAGAGGACAAGTTTGCATATCATCTGACTTAAACTGTAAACATTATTTTGACCCTTATTTTCCAGCTATTAGTATTTCAGTTAGAAGCCTTAAAGAAAGGAAAATCAGCAGGCATTGAGTTCCCTCTAGATTTAATTATAAAAAATATGGTTAATTATTTAGTTTTTTTACCAGTAAGCAACAGTTACATTTTTAAGGGAGTTTAGATATCCAAGACAGGCACCGAGACAGCTTCCCTTGACTACTGTTACGCTGTTTGTTAGTACTTAAGATACACTAACTTTTTTACTAGAACCTATGAAGGTGCTGTCAAAAGAGAGCGTTGTCCTTTGAAAAGGTATCTGGGCTGTTCAAATTATATAAACAAGTGAATTATAAGGTAAGCTAGGAAAGACTTACTGGTTGGGAAGTTACAGTGAACTGCTTTATAGGAAATTCTGGTTAGCCAGAGGTGGATAAAGAAGGCCAACCTGTTTAGCAGACTAACCTGCGAATCTTCTTCAAAGTTTTAGAAGCCCTGTGGCTATCTGCCAAGTTTTCAAGATGTGCCCTCTGGTTTTGTCTGATTTCTTACTTAGAAAATATCATAGTGAGTAAGGTTCACTTATCAGATGCTTGACCAATGGAATAGCTGGATCCTCAATATCGTGAGGTGTGTCACATTACTGAGGGGCATTGGCAGGAAAAAAATACAGGAGATAACAGGAGATATGCTAGCATGGTAATAGGAAAAACACAAAAGCACATCAAAACAGGAAATCCCCTTAAACAAAAATGACTGCAACACTGAATTCTGCACCTTACAGTGTCATGGCTAACATATACAAGATATTGATGTATAGAATTTTTATCACTTTTTATCTCAAATGGTATCATTTTCAGTGTAAGAGAATCTAAGGGTCCTGGCTAATTATTTGTAACATTTTTATCGGTGCTAGTTAAAAGGTTTCTTAAAAAAGGATTTTCTCCCATACTTGATGACATAGCAGTCATTTTTTTATATTGGGGTGGTTGAAATCAGTCTTATCTCTGAGGCAGTATCAAGAGAGGTACTGTCATTTTGTTTTAAATATGAGACTGTTCTGTATTTCCATAAGACACAGGATGAAGGATCATGTCTGCATGAAGAATGTAGTATGCCTTTGATTGTGGTACCTTTGAGCAGCCCCTGTGTCTGAGCTCTCTCTTGACTCTGTCACTTCATTTCTGTCCTGTAACATTTGCTTCCCATAAAGCTTTCACCCCCCGCAGAGGGGTGAAAATTCATTACCAAAACTCTACACACTTTTCTGAAGCTTTTCTAAACAAAGCAAGTCCCTTTGATTTAAGGATCAAGCTAAAAATCCATGCAAAGTAGTATGTCTCAGGACGCTTGCTGAACATGTTGAGTTTAGCCAGGTTCAGAACGAAAAATATCCTTGTAACAGTAAGGTTCTTTTAGATTCCCATTTGAAACAAGTGATAAAGCTTTTAACTTCACTCATGAGGCATAAATAATAAGACATCATTCTTCCAATTGTTGTCAGTGGGATTCATAGCTCACATGAAAAATTCATGCTTGAAACCAAAGAGATTCCCTCTTTAATAACTAGCCTATATTAGATCGCTAGCCTCCACCATTATCTGATCACTCTTATTACAGAATATTGATTATATTTTGATATATTGATAATGTTTTAGTTAATTTTTGCAATAGATTCATACAGCTTTTACTTAAGAGTACCCCAGTGTACTCTGATTGAAAACATACCCACAGATGCATAAATCTCAGGTCTTCTAGGGATCATTTCTATCACTGTGTTCAATTCCTGCATAACTAGACTGTAGATTTCCCCCTGCAATTCCACCATCAAGTCCAAAAATTCATGGTTGAACTAGAGCATGTCTTTTCAACACGCATCCAGTCATGATTCAATGCCTCCAAGTAATGGAGAATTTACAGCACACTTTATAGCAAACTGTTCCGATGGTTCATTACTCTTACGCCACCTTATTTCCAGCTCCAAATTTTGCTAAACTCAGCTTCTAAAAACTGATCCTCCTAATACTTTCAAGACTTAAGAGACGTCTACAATCAGATACATGGAAGTGCAAAAAAAGGAGTTCTTCAAAAATAAAACCAGTCCAAAAGCTGCTTCTTCATATTTTGTGGAAGGTCACTAGGTTTAGCAGAATTCTACTGGTTATCAATAAGAGAGTTCGGCCAATTTATTCTTTTACAGTAAAAGATACAACAAGAAGTTCTTCTGAGGTGCATAGGCACAGCTCAAAGACCACTGAAATGAGTTCAAATTTCTCCATGTCTTCAGCAGGATTTGCATTTTACTTGAAGAAGGAATATAAGACTGCATGGTAAAATATACTTTGAAGTAAGACTGTGTCTCAAAAATAATATAAAATGAAAGCACTTTAAAAGGCATGCCCAGTGTGCTGAACTCAAGACATGATGCTTCCTATTTCAAAGGATAAAAACTATTCTGTTTCAACAAAATAAATTTGGTGAAAGATGTGCAAATGTGGAGTTCAATACATTTTTACTTGAATGTTAAAAATTTAAAATTGAGGTAAAAGAGAGAAGAGAAGAGAAGAGAAGAGAAGAGAAGAGAAGAGAAGAGAAGAGAAGAGAAGAGAAGAGAAGAGAAGAGAAGAGAAGAGAAGAGAAGAGAAGAGAAAAAAACACTCAGAAGAAGAAAGGGAATGTCACTTCTGTACTTCGAGAGAACGTTATTTCCATTTCTATGGCTGTGTGTAACAATGTAACTTGATTGTAAGTGTAATGGTGGAGGACCCATTAACTCTACAATTGCAGACAGAGATTTGTCTAATTACCAGTTCTACCTAGAGTTCACAAATGTGGAGTTTATTTCTGTGAGAAACAAAAGTGAATGATGTCTTATTCAATTTAAAAAAATATTACATCAACAGAAAAATAGCAAAATCAAGAGGTCATCTCTGAGTTCCCCCTCAGTTAAACTCAGCTTGAGCCTAAATTTTGATTTTACTACACGCTTTAGGATCAAATAGTTGGAATTGTTCATGCAAGAATGTGTGCTGTTTTGCAAGTGGGAGATTGAAATTTGTAGACACCTGCTACTGAAACGTGAGCATATAGAGAGAGCAGAAGAGAAAAAAAACCATACATTTTTTTCCTTTACTTAAAAAAAATGATGCAAAACAAGCCAAATTAAATACTCTAGCAGAGGGGTTTCCCTACTTTGGACGTCATCAGTTTCTAGTTAGAGGCATGTCTCTCAGATCCTCACCTATTTGAGCCCAGCTCCCTGGACTCTAGATCCTTTCACTTGCAACCTCTGCAGTCACTATGCATGGTCACTACTGATGACTGGTGCGACCAATAGGGCTTCACATAGTCCAGATTTAGCCAACAGACCAACTCCACTTCGACACAATTAGTAAAGTTTGGGAATCAGCACATTCTTTCAATTCAGGAGTGTCTCAGTATGGTAAATGAATTGCCATCACCCTCTCCTGACATGCTCTGTCTCAGAGCAAGTACTCTGCAGAAAAGAATGGTTCATATTTGTGGATATGTTAGGAGCTGTGAAAAGACAAAACAGGGAGGCAAAAAAAGCAGAGGCAACTCCTGTGCAGGATACAGGAAGTCACATCCTTGTTCTCCTATTCCGGTGCAAATGGAAAATAATTAAACCCCCTGAATTTACACTGATACAATTCAGAACTGCCACAATAACCCATATTATTCTCCAGTAACTGCACTAGCAGTAGCACACCATGGTACATCAGAGCAGGAACAAGCCCTTGAGGAGCCCTCTGTCCATCTGACCTGGACCAGAACAGCTTTGAGCAAGCATATTAAAATCAGGAAAAAAAGCTGCAAAGTGAAACAAAGCTGTATTTTATTTCTGCATTTCTGGAACCTATGTGTGCTACAGCAATATGTACCATGGTAAATAATGATCAAAAGAGATCAGTTAAGCTCTGAAGCTTTACACCTTCAAGAGACCTTGATGGCCACCAGTTTTATTGCCTGCTCTCTGTCACTACTTTTGTGTGAGATAATAAAGCGAAAGTCTTCCTTAGGGAAATATATTGCAGCCTGTTTCAGAGGTAACTGTAACAGGGGCCAGTCTGAATTTCACAGGTTTTTTATAAAGCAAATTCAAAATCCCTTTAGCAGTTTGCAACAGAGTCAGATACTTTCAGTTAAAAATAACGAATACACAAACACGTATGTGTCACTCAGAATGGTCTGTTTGCACTTAAGTGACATTTGCATCTATTAGAAACTAGCACAATTGTATTTTCACCTACGACTTAAAAAATGAGAAGGTGCTTTCTGACTGGATCGGGGCAGAATCTGCTACAAAAAGAAAGTATTCATCCTGTTTCATACTCTCAGACCTTCTTAAATACATAGTGGTAAATTTTAAAGCTGACATAAAGCGTTTTCTTCTCTTTTAACCCAGATGGTTTATAGGACAGTGTTGCAGTTGTTTGCTTGAATATTAATATTAGGAGAACCTACTGAAGATCAAGTTAATAGCAGACTTACACATCTTTCACAACACTGCATAGAATTTAAACAAAATTGCAAACCATATTATTATAATAATGCTTGACAATTGTAAAGTACTTGAGATATTCTACCTTTTAATTCTATAAATGTTTTACCACATGTGAAGTAAATTTGACAAACTGTTGAATGACAATTAAAATCTGTCATGAGCTCTGCCTTAAAATGATCTCCAACATTTTTTTTCCTTTCTCTTTTAGAAGATGCCTGTTTAGGAATCAAGAAGTTAGTTTAGTAAATTTTATGGAAATAATACGAATTAGAAGGTGGCCCTGAAAAACAAGGGGTTCTTCAGGTGAAGCATTCTTAGCAAGGGAAATTATTATTCCTGTCCTGTGAAGAATCCTTTTTCATGGATATGATTTCTCCCCTCTCCTCATTTCAAAGGCATTTTGCTAGGGAAGGAGTACATCCTAAAACAGAATCACAGTTTTGCCTACTGCAACACAGTGCAGTTGTCTGACACATTTCTTTTCCTTTATGCTTAATGAAATGTAATTCTCTTAAAATTCACAAGACGGGGTTCTGTTGTATAAATGGCATTTTACTCAAAGCTGTAGAAACATACAGGCAAGATTAATTTTCTCCCTTTCCTTTGCCATACTTTGTCATCAGCTGAAAGAAATCTAAGTTAAGCAGGAAAAATACTCTGAGAACAAACAAGAAGAGATTTTTATTGCCCTATAATATTTAAGATCTGTTCTCTGGAATAATGCAGCAAACATCAATGGTAAAGGATTAGGGTATTGAAATTAAAAAATTCTGAGATTGGGCATAAATCTACTGCAGCTGTGAAAGTGGAAAAATGTGACCATTCAGCATTGCTCTCCCAAGAAAAGACATAGTTGCTACAAAAGTAAGTTGTGTTTTGGTTAAGACAAGTCGGTCATCGCTATCACAAGCTGAATCATTAAAAGGGCAGTATGCTACTGGAACCTTTCAAGGGATGCAGCCGTTCAGGATTACCATCAGTGAGTAAAAAGTCCCATTTTAGAGTAACTGGTAGCTGGTGCTTCAGCCAAATCCATGCTCTGATCACATCCTTCAGCAGTGAAGCGCAGATGAAGCTCATGTGCAGAAAGGTGAGCAGTCATCTTCAGCGTGTGTGGCACTGAACAGAAGAGGTTATCAAAGTCTTTCACTTCTTGGATTCCCTTCCTCAATACCTGCCTGTATAAAGTGTCACAGGGAGGTATCTGAAGTGGACAGATGGGAAAGTTCTTTGGAGAAAAGGTACTCTGAATTATGAGGAGAGGTCTCCTAAAATATAGCTGAGTCTTCTTAGTCGTGTTCTGGCTTTGTTTCATTATACTTATTTCCTCTGGAAAAGTTCACTATCCCGTCATTTTGTTGTAATGAAATAATCTTAGCCTTCTGGGATCTTATTTCCTTTCTCTGCTTAACCCCAGGATATTTGTAGAGTCTCAAAAACCTCTGAATCAGAAGTTTCCTAACACAAACTGGGGCATGTATTTAAGCTTCTTATTAAAAAAAAAAAAAAGTTGGTTTGGGATTTTTTTTTTTTTTTTTTTTTTTTTTTTTTTTTTTTTTTGCAATAACACATTTCAACATACAGCTCTCATTCCAGCCATAGTAACCCAGCCCAAACTGAATGGGAGACTCACCATCAGCCTGAACACAGATGATCTGAAGCATGAAGAATACAGACCCCACGCCCTGGAGAAAGGTGAGAGAGAATCTCTGGTAGCCTGGAGCCATTGCCCTGCTTGCAAAGCCCTCAGCCGCAGGAGGTTGGCTGCCGAGGCTTTTTCTCTCTCCTCCTCTGCACTTTCACAGCGGGGTCTGCGGTGATGATTTCAAGGAGCACTTTCCCTCGGCAGGATCCTGCGTCTTGGGTTTGCACTGAAGGCGGGAGGGGTGGAAAAAGAACGAGGGAGGGAGAGAGGAATCCTTGGCTTGGCTAGTTGTGAAGGGGAGGGGAAGGTGGGGGGGAGATGTCCAGCCAGCTGGGGTTGGGGAGAGGCTTTATCCAGCCCAGTCTGCAGGGCAGTGCACACAGAGAACCGGTGTGAAAAGTCACATTATCCTGCCGGTAAATACCTAATGGATCATGATGGAAGAAATGTAAAAGCCAGGAGGGAGAGAGAAGGGGGGGAAAGGACAAGCAACGGGCAGAAGTAATTCCTGGCTGAGAGGAGAAGGGCAGCTACATAGCTGCTGCTGGTACACGGTGAGTTTGTGGGCTTAGCTGTGCATCTCCAGAGGGATGGGTGCAGGCATGAGGAGTGTTTTCCTTTCCACAGCACAAAATCAGCCAGCCGTGCCTTGCTGAGGTCAGTGGCTGCTGCAGCAAGAGTGATGGTGTTCAGGTGAGGGCTGAGGAGAAGTGCCAAGCGGCATGGGACTCTGGGGACCAAGCCTCCCTGAAGAACAGCACTGGGACAGATTAATCTGGCTATTTCAGATTCCAGCTTTGGGATGGGCATGAGGAACTGAAGGTTCCTTTCTGATCTGTTCCTTTTTGAAGGCATGGAAGAGGGGGTCCATCAGCTGGTCTCTGTCAGCACTCCTGGTCCAGATGAATAGCCCTGGTCAGGCTTGAACACTCTGAAAGCAGCTGATGAAGGGAGCTCCCAGTTCCCACTAGCACTTACAGAACTGACATCTGTCCCTTATTCTCATTCATCTTATATTTGTCCCAACACAAGTCAAAAGAAACCCCCACAATGAGAGGAAACATACTAGTGGTGATGGCAGGATTTATTTAGCTAAATATATAAACTGAATAGTTTTGTGTTGCTGTTGGAACTCAGCAGGGTTCAGAAATGTTGTTTTCATATTCCCATCCTATTTTGCTTTTATTTCAGCTTCTTAAAATTTTTTCCCTTAGAAATTTGAAGCTGGGCAGAAACATTCAGTCTGGCAAGAAGCTATGAGCCACCAGGAACAGAAATAAGGAACTGATCCTTCTCACTGCCAGAAGCCCTGGTGTCCTACAAGGCAAGGTGCTGGTAGGCAGTTGCAGGCATCAACTGAGAATGATGAACGTGCGCAGTGTTGGTTTCAGTCTCACAAAAAATTACTCAAGCTCTGGAACTCCTTTATAAGAAAGTCAAGGTAGCAAGTAACACCATAGCACTAGAAGTTTTAAAAATACCTACATCTGATGAATTGGGGAAGATAATGCTCTGATCCTGTTGATTTTAAAAGAATTGTAGGCTTCTTCCTCTTCTGTATGCCCATCTCTGGCATGTGAATGTACACGCTGAAAACTTGCAGATAGGTTTCAGGTAGCTTTGAATTTTCTGTTTATCCAGAGAATAGAAAGGGCAGCACGGTTATTTTTTGCTTTGCCTTTCCAACCTAACTCGTAAGGAATGCCTTCAAAATGAGAAGGATAGGAAGTTCCTTTCTTACCTCTTCCTTAACATAGGATGGTTGGTGTAACACAACTACAAAAGTGCACTTCATTTCAACAGAAAGTCTAAGCTCTGTACAACAGGAGTTAACATACAACATGACAGAAACAGAAAATTGTAACATTCATTGAGTTTATGTTTCTTTTACTAGAAATGGAATTAATGGCATAAAACGCAGTTTTATGATACACCAATAGTTCTACCCCTATTTTAAAAAGTGGTGGACACTTTTAGTGAGACAGCAAAGGGATTTCATTAAATTGAATAAGTAATTACAGCAAGACTCACAGACATTAATGGAGACCTAGCGTGACCACGGCAGTAGCTGCAGGTCTCCCTGACACTTGTCATAGGGATGATGACTTTGTTGCCCCTTTGTGTCCTCGTGAGTTTGGCCAAAGCAGGTGGAGGGAAGGACAGTATCTTCCGGATTTCCATCTAGAATTCCTAATGTCCGTTGGGTTAGTTTTGCTATAATTGGCTCATTTCCTTGTGTTGATATATGTAAAGGCATTTTGCCACTCTGGCTCCTGTCTTGGAAAATCTCAGCTTGTATTCTTGAGTAGAACATCTTACTAATTTTAAAGAATTACCACAAGACCACAAGATCTGTTCCTTTTTGAAGGCATGAACAGTTCATAGAATGACCTGGCTTCTTCTAGCCATCCCATCTCAACTGTAAAGTAAGTCTGTAAGTGTGAAAAGGTAAGGACATTTACCAGTTATTGATTCCTGGAAGGTAAGTATTTCACTGCCAAACACTTGTCCTTCCAGTCTTATATTTCTATCAACAAAAATTCGTGGTCTTAGTGTATTTTGGAAGATTTTTATAAAGCTCAGCAGAGTAGGTTTTATACTTAGAAGATATGCATGGTTTTGCATTGAAATCAACATTAATAGAGAAAAAATCCTGCTGTTAGAATCAAACCCTTCTTGGAACCTAAATCTCAAAATGAGATCAGGAAGTTAAGATGCTTAGAAACAGATATAACATTTTGCTCAGAACCTCTGGCATTCATAGCACTACACTAACACATCAGTCAGACTATTCAGTGTATAAAATACAATGTATTATGACAGATTACAAAAGATTAATTGTGCCTGCAGCTTTACACCACTGATAGATCATGCCTGCCTTGGGAGCAGTGAAGGTGCCAATGGGGATATTTTATAAAACAGTGCTTCACTGTGTGCAAACTTTTATGTAGTGAGTAAGACACGTGAAGGCACTGGGTTATAAAGTATGTACATGCACATATGAATGCACATACACAAGACACTTGTGTGCTGTGAAGCACACAATAAAAGTTTGGACATCTACTACCTGAACAGCATCTGTGCACATTTACATCTAGAATATGTCATTCAACTTAGAGTAGATTTTTAAGATTAAATAAAACACCTAAAATAAATACCAGTGAATAAAGACACATTTGCACAGCAGCAACACATGTATTTAAAATAGATATTATTGTATTTGGTCTCTTCATATCTACTACTGGGAATATTTACTTTCTGCCACTGAAAATTTATATACTGTAAACATTGCTCCAGTTCTGCAAATTCTAACACATGATCTTGAGCCTTTGCAAGACAAGGACTAGGATCCTCAAGTCTTGAGCAAATAGACACTCAGAAACATTTGCTATCTTAAGCCAAGTTGGGCAGATGTTGGGAGATTCATTAAAGTGCTGCAGCTGGCCAAGAAACTGGTCTTTGAAGAATGCTGGAAAGTCACAGGAAAGGTCACTTTTCACATCAGAATAAAGCACAATAGAAATAAAGTTTCTGTTCAGAAAAATATACCTCTCTCTTCTGTCACTAAAGCATGAGATTCTGTTTAACTTGTTTCTCTGCATAATGCAATAGCTTCAGGTGTTGACAGTCCGCATAATTTAGCTTGAAGGACTGAATTTAAATGGGATATAGTCTTTAGGTTTACTTATCATCCTAAATTTTCATTACTTTTTTTTAAGAGAGAGATCCAGATTCATATACGAGCACGGTGGTGACTAAATTGCTCTAACCAGCATGATTATTAGAATTTATAATACAGTCTGGAAGTTCTGAAGCACTGTCTCAAGATGAAGCTGAAAGGAGATAAATACAGAAATAACTGAGGCATAGAGTTTGCTAAGTGCCCTACACTCAGCTGCAGCATCTACACAGAATTACGGCACTATAGGATAACTCTGTAACTATTTATGGTGATCCATGCCCAGGTATGAGTTACCATTTCCAAACTTTCGGATACCAGTTGATCTATATATAAATGCAACCAAATAACTGGTTTTCTAGAGGCCATACTTGTTGATAAAGGCTCTCTGTAGATACAGTGGTGGAGACTGTGGAAACCAAGAGGATTTGGGTTCTGCAGCTTCGTAACACATCAACTTGTAAGCCTGCACAACCTCTCCGGACTCTCTCTCTTCACATATAAAAAGAGATAACCAACTTTACACTCAGTTCTGATATGCTCTTAGTAAATCAACATAAGTTCTTTACAGATACTTTTGAGGTATCATATCATTATAATTGGGGAAGTCCATGCCTTGTGTCCCTGCTAGAAAGAGGACATAAAGAATTATGGGTTGGCTTCCCAAGGACCATGTAAAGGGATCTGTAATACCTAATAGATGATATAGCATTTACATACAAGCACTGCAATGACATCTCCTAAAGGATATGGAGTCTGTGTGACTAAAAGGCAGGCAGGAAACCTTGGTAGCACTGTACACCTATTGTTTTCATGGATAGTACACCTACTGTATACTGGGATCCAAATTTATTCTGCAGCTGTATCCAAGCTTCTAACCCCCAAAAGCTAACTGGAAACTTGAGAGAAAAAAGAGGGAGAGAAAGATTTCTTTGTTTATAAAACGTGAAATATTAGGCAACAGCAACACAGACAAACATTTTTCAGTGTCTGGCAGTCTGCAACAGTCTACTAGCTGCAGGGAACTTTTTATTTTATTTATACAGAGTGTTTGCACCTAATTAAATGAAAAAGTAGAAATGTGCAGAGCTACCTGAAAGTAATTCAGGGAGCCGACAAAAAAGGAGAAAATTTTTAAAAAAGGGAAAAGACATATTTCCCCCACTTTGTGGGTGGTGGGTTGAACACAGAGACCTGTGTCATGGAGCTGCTGACCCTAAGAAAGAGTGTGATTCTTACACTTACATCATGTTATGTGGGGTCAGGCATTGTCATGTGACAGGCCATGACCCTCATATAAATCATTGCCATATAAACTGTAAAAATCACACTTCATTTCTTGGAGACTGAGCAGTCTCAAGAAAAGAATGAAGATATCTGGTCATAAAACAGCAGCTGCAATATTAGTGATACACAAAATCAATTCAATTCTTTCTTCTGACAAACAGAGGTAAACAAAACTTTTGGCTGCTCTTGGTATTATTTGGCTGGGGGAGTGTGGTAGCTTTCACTTCTTCTTTTTTTAAGGCCTTGCAGCACTTTAATGGGTGAAAGTTATGTAGCAGTTTAGAAAAGTACTTAATTTTACCCAAAGTGTTTCTCTTTGTTCTCTGTGGGCATCTGTAAAAGTCTAGGTGGATAAGAATCTAATACCTTGCCTAGATTTCCATGTTGAGCGTGCAGACAAACCACTCCCATTTCACTATTTCATCCAGTTTCTCACACTCTCCAACCTTCACCAGTCTGCAGTTAGATGAGAGAGAGCAATTAAATTCAAGGCTGCCAGCATCTACCCAGTCTATAGCTCCTGAATGCCTCACACTGTGGATATGTGGCATGGCATGAGCATGCATGGAATGTGGCTCACCCTCTCACAGTCCCAGGGCAACAACCAGATACAAGACAGTCCCTTCCTGAGGTCTCACTTGTGCTGTGAGCCTCCTCCAAAGCAGGGTGCCCACACCAGCACCTGTACCTGCACCAGCAGGTGCTGTGCTGCAGTCCCTGCACACACAGGGCCAACAGGAACCAAAACACAACAGCTGACCTTCAGCATTTATCACACAACCTCACACCGTCTCCCTCCACTTCCACTTTGAGTGCCTCCAGCCACCTGTGAGCCGCACTGCATGGAGACCCAGGAATACCACAGGGCCAATGGCAGGAGGACTTTGGCCCCAGCAAATTTTTAAGTTGCCACCTCCCTGGCACACAGCACATGGCATGGAGTTTCCTTCCTCTTGCAGAATTGTGCTCCGGCATCTCAGCTTTGGTTTCCAAAGCGACACGTCCAGTCCTTCCCTTTGCAAACAGACCCTTGCAAATACGGGCGAGTGAGGGGTCCCTCTGAGCTGCAAATGCTCCAAGCTAGCAGTGGGGAATATACAAGGCCATGGTTGTAGTGTTTGTCATGCTTCCAGCATAGAAATTAATCTGTCATTTATTTTACCAGCCACCTAATATTTTGACTTTTGTGTCTCAGCTTCCTTCTCCAGCTATTTCCTAGAAGTTTGTTTAACTGCATTCTCAGGTGTGTTCCCTGGACCTTACGGCACCCTAATTTCTCGTTAGGTGTTAGCTCTGCCCTCTAGTGCTGTGTGGGACACAGGGACTGGGTGTTGTGTCACACAGCTGTGGCTGGTGCTCAAAAGCTGACTGGTCAAACGCTAAACTGCCAAAATCTTGCATGTTGACTAAACTGACATTTTTTGTGCCTCCTGGGAGTGGGTTACCAGTCTATTTGTAATCGTTTAAACAGCAGGCCTCTTAAATACAGCCTGCCTAAACCTCAGCATTTTACAGCACTGACTGGTTCAACTAAAATCTATTTATTGCACATTTTTGTGGCTCAACCTGTGGCTCTGATCCACCCCACAGGTTCTCAGCTGCTGGGGGTGTGATCAAGTGCTGCGTTGAGCAAAGGCAACTGAGAAAGTTCTTCACCTCAGTGCCTGGAATTCAAGGTCGCAGTGGAAGGAACAGCAGAGCCAAAGGGAGCTCAGGGCTCTGCTGAAGCAGAAGGTTTTTATGGCAGACTGTCACAGTAGCCAGACATGGTATAGTCATGAAATGTAAGTGAGTTTTGGCCTGGATGCTTTGCAGTTTGCAAACCTTATGCAAGAAGTTGTGATAGTGCTTTGCGCTCAGCCAGTAGTATTTTTAAGTAGAGTTTTATGCAAACTCTAAAGTGCTGTGTTTTCCTAATTCCACTTGGGGAAAATGACATTGCTCAAACATGCTGTAGCAGTTAGGATAAAGCTGTCATGTTTCCTAACCCAGCAGAACTGAGGACAGAGAGTTGAAAGCAAGGCTGTTGATACCAATACTTGAAATGCCTTCCCTCCTTGCACAAGCCAAGCATTCCATTATTAAGGTCACTGTAAATTTTTGGTAAGATAATAAATAATAGGAAAGTGGTAAATGCTGAAGAAGCTTTGAGTCTTTTTTGTCATAGCTGCTCATTCATAGTTGGGAAGAAAATAATGTTCCACCCTCCCCATCTTCCCTTTTTCCTCATGTTTTCAAGTCAGACGTCTTTCACGCCTCTCCATCATCTTTCCAATATATACAGGTACTTGAGAAGCATGGAACTAAGCATTTGGGAGCATAAGGCTTCTGAGTGATATGTAAAGATCATTGGAAGAATTAGTATAACAGAGAGTAGATCAGAAAAGCTCATGCAGATGCAGATGTTTTCAAGCTACTGTGGGAGTTTGGGGAATTGAAGCGTGAAGAGGATCGAAGGAAAATTATCACGCTCTTTTCCTCTTAGGCTAGGGAAGTCTAATTTCTGTTTTCTCAATTCCCCCACCTCCATCTTTTTAGAAAATATGTTTATCAGATTCCTCTCAATCTCTTCTCCTGCATCTTTTTGCATCTTTCCTCCAACTCTTTAGCTTCTGAGTCTCATGCTGACACTCAGCTCTTCTGGAGTGGGATGTGTGGGTGTGTGTGGGGCATGTCAAACACCCAAGCAACTTACATCAGCAGACCTACCTGCCATCAGTTTTACAATGGTTAGGGTTCACTTTGGGAGCATCACCTTGCGTCTTCTCCCTTTCAATGCACCCTTCAGTTTGTGTCAAGGAAACGGACGAACAACATTCAAACCATGTTCACACTGCCTGCCAAATACCATCCAAAACATCTAAAGTTCATTGCACTTCCATCCTTGCAGTAAGCCCAGTAGTCAGGAGCTGACTAACAATTGAACTATTGTTAAGGCAAACCCCACAACCCCCTAAAGGTGATGGGGGTTGGGCAATAACATAATTTGTGTACCAAAATATGGTCTTAACAGTCTATGAGTTACTGTTAGCCCCTTGAACTGGTCAGCTCTTGCAAATGGGTTTGAGTTGAATAATGTAAGGAACTGGTGTGTCCACAAATGCCAGGCTACTAACATTGCAACCATTGATTTTTATTACCCACTACAAAAATAGTAATGGATTATTATTAGCTAAAAAAACCCTGAAAATATAAATATGTTGTCATGTTAAATTTAAATGGACACCAAAACATGCACTTTTAGCAGTGGAAGTAGGCAGGATATTTTTGATATTAAAATATTTATTCAGAAAAAAAAGACCTATTATCCCTCATTTGGTAAAAAAAAAAAAAAGAAAAATCAACACTGTGTGTCCTCAAAGAATTGACCATTTTAGCTCCCTAAGAAGAAGGAAATTTGTAATAACTCTATTCCTCGGACAGTCCAGGGGTTGAATATTCCTATTGAGAAGATGAGTAATTTATTTTTTAACATTTTAATCATATATTTCATTTGCAAACAAAACTGAACCCTGCCCTAAAGTTTGGAACATCTGCAATTTGTAATTGCACAAAGAAGCTGGGAGAAGAGAATCGAAACAGAAGCTTTTTGTGTGTACGTGCATGCATGCATGCACACCCACATGTGTGGGTGGGTGTACTCGTGTGGGTGTAGGAGAAGGAGGGAGGGAGAGAAAAAGGGAGAAATATTTTCCCTGGTTCTTTACTTTTGCAGCTCAGGAGCTGGCAATAGGTGATTTCCAGGCATGGATCTAATGTTGCAGACCTCATCATATGCTGATAACACCAAAATGACATGGGTGGCTAAGGCTTCCCACTTGGAGAACTTCTGCATTTTTTCTGTGTGCCTCATGAGTATGTGATACGTTTCATTACATATATGAAAAAGATGCTCTAAAGAATGAAATTAAGTTAGATTTAAAGTTCAATATTCGCACAAAAAAAAAGTCTATGAGCTAGGAAGGTTATCTAGCAAAATACATATGATAGAATATTTTAATAAATAAGCCAGTGTTTATTGTACAATAAATATTACCTAATTTCAGTAGCTGAGGTATTGCTGTCCAAATTACTTTACTAAAAGTCAATTTTAAATCCTCAATGAATTATTGACCAACACACAATGCCTGAAATAAGTCCTGTCTCAATCTTGTTTGGTCTTTAGTTGTAGCATATTTATCAATCTATCTTTTCTCTTTATTTGCCTGATCATTTTTGGTCTCTTTTGGTCTATTTGTTACCCTTGCAGAGCACAACCAGTACTTACTACTAAGCCAAGGAGTCTTAAGGGAGGAGAGATGAGAGAGAGCTTTGCATGTGAATGCCATGTGCAAATACTCTGTGCCTCTGCGTGCAATAGAGAGAAGTTAATGATAATTCAAGTTTTTTCTGTGTTTCAACCTTTTACTGGTCAGAGTTGCATCACAATAGCCATCTTAGCTTCTCATCCAAGTCACAGAATCAACACTTCTCTGGTTATGTATTCAGCACTCAGTGAGAACACTTCCTTCCGGGTAGACTGTATACGAGGAGACTTCTTCTAATTTTAGCTTTGCATTTGAAATCGGGGCGGGGGGGGGCGGAAATCTGACATTTACCAAGGTTAAATATGGCTCATCAACTACAAGAAGGCTAAATCCAACCTCTCAAACTAGATAACACATTAATTACTCTTCATTCCATAGGGATGTGGGATACATGGAGTGGCTAAGCAGGTACTAAATGTGACACATCTATTTCACAAGCTGTAAGAGTAGATGTTACATCTACTCAGAACATGTTATGGCTCATGTTACAGAAATCTTACAAACTCACTGACATATTTAAAAGAAGATGGGAGGCAATTCGATGTATATTAAGTAGGACATCTCTGAATTTTGGGGCAGAGAGAGAAATATAAAAGAGTCAGAGCAACAGAAAGACAATTCTACATCACATGAAAGGGATAAGAATGCTACAGGAGACACAGTAGCAAAAATATATAGAACAGTAAAAGGGGAAGAAATTCTAAAATAGAGAAGAACCTTCTACTTTGAAGAAATAGCCAGACTTCTGTGTTTTTCTGAATTGTTCCTTCAAATCTTTTGCAAGTCATGTGTCACATGTACTCAGGCTACCAAAAATCAGACTGTGATAGCCCTCAGCAGTTACATACCTGCTAAAGAAAGCAAATTTTGAAGATTTAGTTTCAGACCTAAGAATTTAAAGAGTGTCCCTCCAACTGAACTCTCTAAAAAATCTTGTAATTTCAAGTTAACTTGGCCCTCTAGAAGATACATATATGCAGAACTACACGAGTGTGTAGCATTTAAAACTTTGAAAATACCTGGTCTCCAAAGGTCCACCTGTTGCTGCCCATTTACTTTGGCAGGGCTAATCCTTAGCTAAATATTGGCACAACTTCAAATAATTAATTACAGATACATAGCTATTTATAGCTATTTATAGATTCCAGAGCTCCAAAGCAGCTGTCATATTGAAGGACAGGTATAGGCAGAATTATCTTCGCTCTTTGTTAGCTTTGCTTTCTCCTCCTAAATCTTTCCCGTAGTGAATATTTCCATCCTCCTGCTTCATCTTGGTTTCCATTCTCACCTTCCTTTCTCTTTCTTGTTTCATTAAGTTGTTCCCCTCCTTCCCTAGCTCTCTGTTCTCATGTTTTTATTCATACTAACTTGTCCACTTTCTTCTTCTGCTGTCCTACCCTGGACTACAGCAAACAAAACAAAACACAGGGTAAACAAGATGAACAATTTCACCTGTAGTAAGCTTATTACATATCTTAAGCTATTTGGTACATGAAACCTTAGCACAGGGCTAGGGCTGGACTTGAGAAATACTAATTTTTATTTGGAAAAGAGAAAGCAGCTTTCTAGCACACATGGTTTCTGAGAAAACATATTCTGAGCCTGAAGGCTAAGAAACCAAAGGCAAATAAAAGCAACCTCAAATTGATTATTTTTAAGCCAGAAGGCAAATAAAAAGGAACTCAAAATTGATTATTTTTAAGCCACCCTCATCACGTATGATTTTGGAACACTTAGCACTGGCAACAGTGCAGCACAGATCAAGCAGAGGACTTGCCAAAAATCAGCTTGAGCTTTCTCCATGCATTTGCTTCCTCTTCTACTCTTACCTGAAATCTTAGTGGAGGATTTTTTAGGACTGACTGTTAAAATCTACTGCCTGCAAATCAGCAGTGTGCACCCTGAAAATTGGTGAAAAGAAGAAGTGGCAATTGAAATAAGGAATAGAGGAATTTTGTGACTGTTTTGCTTCCCCCCTTCTCAATTCCCAAGTGAGAATGGACTCTGAGTCTGGCCCTGAAAACAATGTACTCTTCTGCATCATTTCTATGGTGGGTCCCCCCAGGCCACCTGGCCTCCTGTGATTGCAGAGATCAAATAATGGCAAAAAAGAGTGGTAGGGTGACAACACTGGCAAGTGGTGAACATTATTTGTCCTGAAGTTCCCAGGGATGAAAAGGGAACATGCTAAGCCACAGCATCATCTTTACCTTGAGTGTGAGGGGTTTTGCTTAGCTTGGTTTTTAACAGCCCCAATGATGTCTCAGTAACAGCTCAGCTTGCATACAAAACTTCTCCAAACTTGATCAGATCTTTGTGATGGGTGAAAAAGTGTTAAATTCTTGTCAATATTTGTATTTTCTACTTTGTTTTGTTATGAGAGGGAGCAGAACCATAAAAAAATTACAAACCTTTGATGATGTTCCCAATCCTCAGTTGTTTCCTTCTGTTTGTGAAGACATAGTGTCTGGCACCCTGATCATACTGGAAATACCCCACAATATGTGCCTCTCCGTGCAGCTGCTGTCTTGTTTTTCAATCACTTCCAGGTGTGAATTTATCTATTCCTCTCTAAGCGGATCTAAAGCTCAGAAAGCAGAAACTGTGGAATCCATAAGACAAATAGCATACAAAGACTAAAATCAGCTATTTACAATTATAACGACTGGGATTTTTCCAAGAAATTTTTATTTTGTGTATTCCTCTGCCCAGGATGTTTCAGCTTCTGTGGTGGATAGTTTGATGGATCTGAATTGGAATGGCGTGCAACAGCGACAGGGCAGAAACAAATGCAGAAACCTTGGCAGCGCTGCAGTTGGCTGCCTGCTGGGGTCAAGCATATGGAGGCTAATCGGCGGTGGAGCTCAGGACACGGCGAGTTAGGGCTCAATTGCTGGAAGCCAGCCATGGAAGGGGTTCAGCAACTCCTATCCAAGCAGAACTGAGCAAAAGGGTTTTGTGGGTGTATCAGAGGTGCGTGCCTGCTGTGATTGCGTGTATGGCGTGAGGAGGAAGAATGTCTCTAACGCCTCAGCAATGCTAGGAGATCACAGATTCAGGTTCACCTTTCCAGAAGTGCACCAAGTTCTTTCTGCATGTTAACACCACCCTGTTCCTCCCCTACGTGCAGGCACACCTGTCTCCTTCCTGAACATTCTTGCCATTTATAAGTTTTCATGTTACTGAGTAAATGGGAGTAAAACAGGCTCTAAACTTACTCTGCTTCTTTCCTGACCTGCACAGGAAGATAAGGTGCTTAAAATCTGCAGTAATATCCAAGGGTGCACGGTGCATTTAAAAGCTGGCAGAAAGTGTCCTTTGAAGCAGCACCTTTTTGAGAATCAAAGGGTCTCTCAGAGATAGAGCCAAGATGTTAGAAAAATTCCTGACTGTAACGCTCATTTGTCCAGTTCATAAATCTGCCTCCCTATTCTTCAAAGTGCCAAAAGTTATCTAGCCAGACATCCAGCTTTTATAAGACAGTCTAACAAGCTGTCTGGCTCAATTAGTTGAACTCTGATGGTGCTCCAGATTTTCAGTCAGCAGACCACTTTGTAAGGAAAATATCTACTTGCAGACCCAGTTCCCTTCCAGTACTGGTAGCTTAACCTACGATGTTACAGTTCTTAAATGTTTTTTTCAATGAACCACAAGAAAAAGCTCTGCAGTCCATCCACACACCACAGTTTCAGCTCCTCAGTTCCTCAGCCCCTTTTTTTCTTGGCCTTCTTCACTGTAAATGGTGGAAGCAATATTTTCTAGGGTCTGGTTGTGCAGAACACAATGTAAAACAAAAAGCTACATGCTTGGTTATGACTGAGAAATTCTGAGTACAAAAGTACTATTTAGGGTTTCTTCAGCCTGAGCTCACTCTGTTCTTGGATAATCCTGTAACAGACAGTTCTATATGAACACGAACGTAAATAGTCCCACAGAAGCTGGACTCTATTACCAGGTTAGGCTGTATTGCCAGATTATATCTAATTTCTGTTTCCATTATAACTTCTAGTACAAAGCTGATATGGCTCAGTTAAACAGAAGCAGTCCTTATAAAAGCACAGTTAGGACTTTTGATCAGTAAAGAGTAAAATAACTACTAGAATTACAGACTTGATGTGATGCCTCTTTCTAAAAAATGACACACTTAAGAAAGTAACTTTTTTTACTAACTACCCAATTAACATACATACTGAGAGATTCACTTTCTCTCCAGGCAGACAAGGAGCAGAGATGTTTTGACCTTCCTGTGTTTCTACTGTTCACCACTAATCACTTCAGGAACATTCCCACCAGTAGTCCCAAGAACCTGTCTGCTCTGGTGATCCCTCACTAGTGATGTAGGCAAAAAAAAGTAAGGCAGCCACACAGGCAAAACTTTAAGGTACAAAATCCAACCAGAAACCTGAAAAACTGGAGTTTCATAATAAATTGTTCCCCATCATTTCATGCATGATTTCCTTTTTTTTTTACATTGGCCATGCAAAGCTTATTCAAATATGTTCTATCCCCTGACTGAAAGTTGACAGTGATAAAATTCTCAGTCATGCAAAACACAAAGAAAAAAGGTAAATACACAGTAGGAATGCAGCGTTATTACAGCACTTATGTGTTCAAGATATACTACATTTCAGCAAGCAAATTCAGCAAAACCATGTAGATTAATTTTTGTCTGTGTTTAGTTTTTAGATTTTGAACAACCTTTAGCAACACAAAATGAATCCAAATAAGATGCTACTTCTGTATAGTACATCATTAACTTAATTCAGTACAAATTTTTCAACTAAGGGCTTAAAGTATCAGACAACAACTTATCATCCTGTATGAAGAAAGTATCAAGAAGAAAAGCTATTTTTAAACTAGTTGCATTGACTTCAACACACTCTAGAGCAGACCTTATTTTCATAAACTTCACAAGTTAATATGCTATTTTTATGAGAGATAATCAGCAGGATTATGTGGAAAGATGTTGGCACTGTAACATACACAGTAAAACAATTCTCAAAACACTAGTCATTATTTGCAATTACACTTTCTATTTGATTGTTAGAAGCCAATCTTGTTGATCCAGCAATATACGCTTGGCTTTGCAGCCACTGTTGCTGCTTAGTAATGTCTTGGGAAATCCTATGCCTTTGAAACTCGATGCAAATCATCTGAAAGGAGCCAACATTAACACTCAGACTGAATTAGAAAATAGAAAAATACATGAAGAAAGTTGTTTAAGGACAAAGTTGTCTCCAGTTAAAATTAAGCACTGATTCACAGTGACATTATAAAAACACTAAACTGTACATTAAAATTTCTAAACATCTCTGCTATTCACAACAGGCCAATGCAAACATTTGTTACTTCTCTGTCTGAGAGGGAATTTGTAAGTTAGGAAAATGATGTCAGTATAAAAGAATTCAAAACTAATTTTATCTGATTGGCAAGTGAGTTAAAGTACCGAGATACTAAATAAATATTTGACAGCACCATTCCATAGTATAATTTATTTCACATATGCACTAAATTAAAAGGAAAGCTTTCCTAAACTGCAAGCAATTTCCAGGCAAACCACTAAGCAGGATGATGGTGATCACTGCCATTGTGTCACGGTACAGCAGCTTCTTACCCTTGCAAAGGTCACCAGAGTTTTGAGCAAATAATCAAAACCACAAGGCAGAAATGGTATAGTAGGTTCAGTTTTGTCACACTTGTGGCAGGGAATTTAATTTTATACCACTGAGCATTTCTGCTTATGAGGATGAGGAAACAATGCTGAATGCCTGGCCTTGTGCTTGTGTCAGTAGGGCTATAGCTATTGATAAGGAATTGAGAGTTTTGCCTAATAATGGGGCATGATAGAGCTGTTGTTAAGATCCTATTTTAAAACTTCGATGCGTCTCAATAAGGGAGTGCACGGAAATGTGCTATTCATGCAATGACCATTTCTCATGGCTACACAATGGCACAGTGAGAGACACAAGACATGTGCAAGGACTATTAGATGGGATGTACAAACAAACCCAGGACACAGAAATGCCTTCAGAGAGTATACCAAGATAGAGTGTGTGCCATTTCTTGTTGTGTGCCATTTCTTGTTGTGTGCCATTTCTTGTTGTGTGCCAAAATGGCAGTTGCAGAGGTGCTACACATTTAGGTCCCCACAGTTTTGGCAAGGTTGGTTGCTATGCAGTCATTCTTTCCAAAGCAGATTTTCTATGAAAAGTTTGGTTATCTGACATACAAGCAAAGAAGAAATAGTCTCACATCATTACAAGGGTATGGAGCTGCATTTGTAATACTGTAATTATGGAGATAGACAATCAGCCTGGTTTAGACCTTGCTGAAACCCTAGGGTCAAAGTTAGAACTGAAATTCCCTGAAATTGAGAGATTTTTATGAAGGATTTTTATTAAATCCCCTGTAGAGACAATAAATAGCTGCAAAGTTCAGCTGGTTTATATCCCAGAGGACTTATCAAGGGCAAGGTTTATAACTAATTATGGGGAAATATAGGTAACACTTAAAAAATGCAAGCTTTAGCTATATGTAATATCATATGGTTTGTAATATTGTATGCTTTTAAAATTGCTGTACACCTTACAACAATGTTTCGGATATTAAATGCAAAACAAAAAGTATTCAATACTAGTTTCACTTACAAAACAATCATCATAAAATCTGTGCTTTTTTGCCCTTTACAGAAAAAGGAGAGTTGTAGACACCTATTGTCAACAAACCAAAACAAGTGAAATGCAAATGAAAACCTGATTTACACAGTGAGACTAAATTCAGAATGACAATTTTCTTTCTTTCTTTTTTTTTTTTTAATAGTACATTTTATATTTTTTGCTTAATTTTCTCCCATAACTCAGAGAAGCCAGGAATATCTACTGATTATCCTACAAATCATGAAGCCTTAACTAACATGTCTTTAACACTCTTGAACTATTAAAAGGAAAGTGAATACAGATAGCATTGAAGGTTGTACATTAATCTTTGCTCTTGATCTAACAATTTATATCATATGTGAATGTACACGCTCTCCTCTTCTGGACGTACTTTCTGTCATGTACGCAGGGTCCTTTTTCTAGAGAGTGCTAATACAGAAGCATGCATTTGTTGTGAAGCTTCACTGATACAATGCCGGGTCTGTATGGCACTTTGGCATTGTTCTGGGTGAAAAGCATTACATGCACGTAAGCTGTGTCATTAAAAAAAACAATTTGGGAGATTAGACAGCATGAAAGCGAGAAAGAAATTGGTGGTTCTGAAAGAAAATAGTGGTGCTAGGAAGTCAATGATTTATCTTCCTAGGCTTGCAGTGCAACATAATCACCAGTCTGAAGTAGCTGTTCACTTTGTTTATCGTTATAAAATAAACCTTCTTTGTGGGCATGTATGTTCTGTTGCACTTTGGAATTGACTACAAAACATGTCTATGGAAACAGCAGCAACAAACTATTTTCTAACAATGAGCCAGAGGAGTCAGAAGGTTGACTCATAAGTCAGTACTTACTCAGTTACCTACTACTACTAGCCCGATTTCCAAACTTCAGAGGTCTCAATATCTTCTTCTGCAATTTCTCCTGTTTTAAAACTTCTAGCCTAAATGTCCATGCACAGCTGCTATACTTGCAATCTTATGGGCAAGTACACCTGTCCCCAAGCTGGACATGGACTGGATACAACTGTTTGGTTTGTAGAAGTTGAAAGAGTTATTTGAACGACAGGCCTAGGTAATTTGATGTATAATTTGTAGCAGGTGTTTGGACTGTCTGTATTACTTCTAACTACAGGGAAAATAACAACTGTTAAATTTAATAGCATCTCTGAGAATATGAATGCGTGGTATAAAGTTGTGGCATACCGAATGAGAGTTGTTAGTAACACTTCAGTTAAACAGCTACTGTGAATGCCAAATCATGTGTGCCTAAATAGGTGAAATTCAACGAAAATATATTGCAGCTACATCTACCTCTGACCACACTGGGTGTGAGCTGAAGCATGATATATTCTGGTATTTTATTAGGCCAAGTGCTAGTGCCACACAAGAGTGGACTTATTCTTTGGTTACTACAAAATTGACAGAAAACACCTTGTTTTTGGCAGGAAATAATTTCAATAAAGGATATAAAGTATTGTCACCACAATACCTTACTTTTTTCAATGTAATATTACTAAAAAGACATTTTTGGTAGGTGAAAAATTTTATCATGGGATCTAAAGTCAATTGCACTTCTCTTCTTCCTCTGAACTTTAAGTACACTGACTTCCAGCTTTTCCTTCATTGTTCACTCCTGTCATGACCCCAGTGCAGTGCTGGGTAGTCCATCAAACCATACTAGTTTCTCTTCTGGCCTTTTTCTGAGTACAGGCTTCACTTCCGCTGATCTACATGGTGCCTGGAGAATTGGTTAATTTTGAAATGAGGTTGGTTTACCACCCTGTGTTGTAAATGTCACTCTAAACAGTGCAAACACATATGTTGGTTTGGCTTATCCGTGTCTTTCAAATCCTCTATGTTATGCTCCAGTAAATTTTACCACAGAACCTTTGCAACAGGCACATTCCACCCACCCAAAGCCTAATTTTCTACAAATATGCTCACGCAAATGCCTTGCTTCTCAGTATCATTCCCTAGTTTGTTTCTGTAGCTTGGCCATTCTTGCTGCCAAGTGTCATTTTCATCTGGAAAGGGTAAAAAGACAAGCGAAGAAAAACAAATATGTCTACAAAATTAAAAAATAGGTAAGGCAACTGGAACTGATGTTTGTTTGTTAGTGGTCTCAGATTTGCAACAAAGGTGTGAAATTAAGATTCTCAGACTTTTGCTCAGCTGAGGAAAATCAAATGGTGGGAGCAAAGGGATTGCTAAGAAAGATTGTTAAGCCAGTCAGTGCCTGACTCCTGCCTCACTGAACAAGGAACCTATCTGTCTCCATTCACTACAAAGGAAACACACACATGAGTTTATACAACCAGCACATACAATACATGTACTTCTATGGCATCCATTATGCAAAGACTGCAGCTTACCTGGCAATATCTGCAGCCCTGGATTATCCTTACCTTTTCTGAGAAGAAACACCCTTTGATTCATCCATCTGAAGGACAGCTGGAACCTTCAGGCTCCAGGACCATGCCAACAAAAGAGGTAAGTGGAAGAGATAAAGCCAGAACAAAGTAGCATCCCCTCATCTGGGCCACAGCTCTCTTGTCCTGGGGGTCAGCAAGGCAAAGCATCAGCAGCAACAAAGAAGGCCAACTGCATCCTGGGCTATGTTAACAGGAACACATCCAGCAGTTTCTCCCTTTGCTCAGCACTTATGAGACCAGATCTGGAATACTGCACAAAGTTTTCGATCCCCAGTACAAGATAAATTGGAGTAAGCTCAGTGAAAAGCCACCAAAATTGTTAGAGAAGGTTGGAGTGCTTGTCCTGTGGGAAAAGGCTGAGGGGCCACAGCTTGTTAAGGCTGGAGGACAGAAGAATTTGGACCTAATAGAAGACTGCCAGTACCTCTTGGGAGGCTGTTGAGAAGATAGAGACAGGCTCTTCACACAGTGGTACAGGATGGAAGCACAAGAGACAACAGTTACAAGATAAAAAGCAGGCTTTTACCAGATATTAGGAAATCCTTTTTCTCTATTAGGATGATCAGGGAGTGGAATATGTTACCTAGAAAGACCGTCTCATCTCCGTCATTGGAGGTTTTAAAGACCAAACTGGCTAAAGTCCCAAGCCACCTGCTCTGATCTTAGAGCCAATCCTACTCTGAGCAACAAGTCAGACAGGATGACTGCCTGAGATCCCCTCCAAGCTGAATTACTCTGTGATTCTGTAATACTAAATCATTATGTGTGCTGTTCAGAAAAACAGCTGCTGGAAAAGGCAACTTTAGTTACCTCTTATGTGTTGATTTTACCCTGTCTGACATTCTGCGCTCAGAAGAATGCCGGGTTGCACTCCAAAAAATTTTAAGGCTAGTCCAAAACCATGCCTCTCTTCCCAATTAATAGCCTCTATAGAGCTGACTCTTGGGAAATGTAGAGACTTCTTGTGTTTCCATTTGATTTTTTTTCTTCCATCACCCTATGTCCCAAATCCACACCTCAACCCTGTTCTGCTGCTGTAGTCAGTAAATGCCAGGAATACAGCAGGAGGATGACCATGGATAATTCCAGTGCAACCACATAAAATCAGAGGCAAAACATCAGGAATAAATAATGCTGCAGAATGTTATAAAATAAGTATTTTCAAGCCAAGCAATTTAATTGGTATGTAAAAAGATTTTTTCCTACCTTCCTTGCATAAGATTAGCTTGTTTGCTGCCCCTTTATGATTGATGTTTTTTCTCAGAAGATTACACTATACAAAGCCACAGTATACATTATTGGTATTAATAGCTTAGCATCAAACTCACACTTTTAACAGCGATAACTCTTTCTGCCTGAAATCTGCTATTGCTTCACCCTGCTGCCAGCACTCCTCTGTAAAACATCTGTTTTTCATCCATCCTCACTCTCCTCCAAATTCTGACTCTTCTCCCCACAGTTTCAGAGATCCCAAGCCTGCTCATTTTCTGGCTGCTTCCTGCCTTCCTTGTTAGCCAGACAGTGACTGGCAGGAAGTGAAAACATGTAAGGTCAATCAATCTGCTGCAGAAAATATACACAACAGATGCAACAAATGCACAGGCTTCGTAATAATCCTATGGATGAACAACACAGGAGGTAAGGCACGATCCAGCAAGTGACCTTAAACAGCACATTAATTGGCATAAGAAAGGAGACATTGCAGTTGAATTGACTATCTGTAAGAATGTGAGAGCTGGCACCCAACATCTTTGCTGTCTGTAGATGTCACTTGTTTTCCCTAGAGGCAGGTGATGTTCAGGGTCTACAAGGAACAACTTGGGGAACATCTGTTTGCCTCCTCCCAGTAATGGGATACCACACGTATGTCAGATGGGACCAACAGCAATTATTCAAGGGATCAGGCCTTCTCCACACACAAGGTAAATGCTTTTATACCACTTAGCACTGGATCTAAAATGTTCATGGAGTTCCAAGGAAATCATAAACCATGCCAGATCTTGACCCACTGATGTCAGTATCATTTTTCCAACGGACTTACGGAAATTGGGACCTTTCCCTAGAGTAATTAAAGTAATCGTTCCATTCTGTGTCTTTGAAATATTTTCTCTATATCAGGTATACTGTGGGTGTTATTTGACGTAATTCTGGAAAATATCTATTCCTGCAAAGTGCTCGTCCTCCAGAAAATTAAAACAGCATCATACTTTTCTATTTTCCAAATAAAGTACAATCAAAAGAAAAAAATATAAGTGAATTGCAGAGTATGAATTCCTGAACTAATTTCATTAATGCCAGTAGAATCAGAATGCAGATTAATTTAATTCTGTGACTGTTAAGGAAAGAAACTGATAAAGTTATCGATTTTTTTGTTGCGCCTTTATTTTTCTGGTAATGAAGACACAAAAAAATACATTCCATGTGGATCCCTATATTGCCTAAATAACATATTCAATATGAAGTGTGATTCACCCCTCATAATTTATTATTCTCTTCATAAATGTGCTTATTACAACAGGTAGTAGCAGCATTGCTATTAGGATTTTGTCACCATTTCATGAAAACCAAACTGAAAGGTATTTTTATATCTTGAGTATCCAATATTTAAGAGATATTTCCTACATAAAAATGTAGAGATTATGGAAATTCTTTAGAAATATGGTCTTGGCCTTGTTTTCGCATGTTCTTCTATGTTATTGCACACTTTTTTGGATATGTTACAAAATTTCCAATCAACCGTTATTAATAGGTTTAGCAGTTGTTTCAACCTCCCTCAAAATCCTTGCTCTCATTTTTATTCCACAGGAGGCAATTTAGGGATCCATCTGCAAACACTTGATATCCAAAGCAGTGCTTGCTACCATTAATAGTCCTTGTGAAATCAAAGTAGCAAGTACTTTACCTAGTAATGGGAATCTGGAGGACTGGAGATGAGGTTGCAACTGCTCATTTAATTTTGGGAAGACATTCAGGCAGGCCATGTTTCACACTACAAGTGTACACCATGTTCACTAACACCTTCCTTCTAGTTCTAACACTGTCTCTGCCCAGTTGTACGTCATTGAACAGGGGTCACACTGAGTTGTGCTTCAGTTTATCTTGATTTAGAATAGAAACAAAAACTGTTCCTGGGCATTTGGGAACAAAATGCTTCATTAGATAATTTGAGAACTAACAGTGCCAACGACAGAAGTACACTGAAGTTTTCAGTGGAAATGTACCCTTCTGAAAATCCATGAAAAGAAAAAATTTCAAAAGATCTTACCCTATCCATCATTTCAATATGGTCATCACATTTGTGGCTCCCACTGTTTCTGTATCCAGTGGTCCCACCCAGGGGTCCATTACACTGAACACTAAACATCCTGACAGCATTAATATTTATGCTTCACTTTGTACATATAATTGTGTTTGTGTCTTGAGACATCTAATTTCAGGCTCCCTATACAATCAATAGGGAGCACGTGGATTCTTTATTTTTCACAGGTGATTATAAAGACAAGATGTTCTTCTAGCCTAAGCAGCTAATTTAGATGCTTAAAACTCAGCTGTGTCCAAAACTGTGCATTGAAGCAACAGAATGCCAATGAAAGAAAAATCTCAGGCATGAAGTTTGAAGGGGTAATTTGGGAAGCAATCATTACCAAAAGGACCAGTGACTACATAAACAAGGTATCTTTGCTGCCTCTTCATCTGTGTTCTGTACTGTGCTCCAACCTTTTGTTGGCAAGCCAGACAAGGACCTCTCTGCATTTAAGTCTAATCCAAAGAGTCCAGGGTTTCACAATGTTTGCTTTTTCAAAGAATCAAGCATATTTTTCAAATTTAAGAAATCACAAATAAGAAATATATGATAACGGAAATGGCAGAGGCATGAAATATCTCTTCTGTTAAAGCAACAGAATGTTTTCAAAGTTTGGAGAAAATAGACATCCTGCCAAGGTATTTGACCACAATAATTTTCATTTTTCATTTAAAATTCTAGTATTTATCTTCTGCTTTGCTTTTATACAATAAAACTCCATTCAGATTTCTACCTACTGAGACAAAAAAGACGCAAGGATTTTTAGTTTAGGTGACCAACAACAAACTACATTAAAAGGCTTTTATTTCACAGTTGCAAACTAACATTATTGGAAAATTCCAAGATGCGATTTACAGCATAGAATGGGTTTATCAAACGCAATTTTCAAGCTGCGGAATTGTTGGAAGCTCTGACTCACATGACCTAAATTCAAATTTTAGGTCTCCTAAATTTTATTAATAATTTGAGTGCAACAAGCTGAGATCGTTTTCTGGTACTTTCATGCAAATAAACACATGTGCGTTCCCCCAAAATACAAAGGTCAAGAAAAAAATCTTTGCAAAGCATCTTTAAGAGTTCACACTTGTATCCTTTAGTGAGTGGCTTATAAATGTCCTTAAATTAAAAAGAAAAAAAACCAGAAAGCACTGCAGCACAGTGTATAAACAAAGGATTTTATTGTACTTTACAAAGGGTATCCTATTCCATCACTGCTTCTGCCACCCTCATAAGTTCACGACTGCAACAAATGGGAACTAATTCAAAGGAGTATTACACAGAAAGTTTTATTGGCATTTATTATGACACAGACAGAACATTAGGACATGCAATAAAATACCACTCTGCTTGTGAACCTAAGTTTTATTTATATTTTCAACCACACAAATCTTACTACAGTGACTTTTAATACCTCTAATTTTGCTTCATATTTTTTTAACAGAGCTGCAAGCCAACTATGCTAGGCTACTGGGGAAACCATACATGGTGAAGCTGCTACCTAATGTCTGTACCCTGTGTACTGTTGATACATGTATGCAACAGCAGCTAAACATATGTACTATGTCCTTCTCTGGAACCCAAGTTAACTTCCCGAACTCTTATCAAACTAGTTCTCCCAAACAAATATTTTCTAAGGGCAAATGTGATAGAAATTTCAACACCTCTTATTTAAACTGGAAATTAAATTAAAAACAACTGAGCAGAGATCCTTCTGCATGGCAAATGAAAGCGTGCTCTGAAATGCAATTTAAATATACCGTGTTAGAAGAAGTACATAGCGAGAAAATTCTGGATCTGGATATGGAGGAACCTCTAAAGCAGCACTCTGGTTTTGTGCTAACTGAAGTATATCAGGAAGTGAGGGAAACTAATCACAGGACTGATGCTGTGGCTTATCAAAGCCTCTCACACAGACGATAACTGTAAAACTTTGCCAACTCATTATTATTATTTAAGTGACTGTGGTAAAGTTCAAAGATTTTATCTGGTTGAATCTTTGTTCTTTGTTTCCATAAAGTAATTTTCTGCTGCAAAGATTCACTTACACAAAACTGAGTCTAAAAACACCACTTTTGAATTTTTCTAAAATAATGAGAACACAAAGGAAGGACCAACCTTGGCCTATCAAAACTAAGAAAAACAGGTGTTATGGGAATGTCTTAAACACAAAGCTGTCACACATCTTCATGCCTGAAAATACTGTCTGGTTGACATTCAGAAGACTTCTTGTAACTCCTGTAAGTAAGTGCAGGTTACTCATGACCTTGTCCAGCCGTGTTCTGAAAATCTCCAACATTGGAGACACCATTGTGTCTCTGACCCCTGTTCTAGTGCACAGCCACTCTTATTGCTGCAAACCTTCTTATATCCAGTTGGAATTTCCCTTTTTGCAACTTGTGACCATTACCTCTTAGTCTTTCACAGGACATCTTCAAGGAGAGTCTGGCTACATCTTCTCTACAACCCCCATTTCAGGTAGTAGAAATTAGATCCCACCTGGATGTCTCGTCTAGATTAAATGAACACCTGGTCTCCCCTTGCTTGGCACAGTCTGCAGCCCTCAAACACTACAGTGCTTGTACACTGGATTCTCTCCATTTTGTCAACACCTCTCTGATGATGAGGACCCAGACCTGCTCGAAGCACATCAGATGCAGTTTCTTGGGTGTTGAACAGATGGATACAATCACTTCTCTCAGCCTCCAAGCTACTCCCTTGCTAATGCAGTTTTTTGTTGCTGCCAGAGCTCACTTCTGACTCATGTTCAGCTCACTGTCCACCTGGACCCTCAGGTCCTTTTCTACAGAGCTGCCCCAGACTGTGCTTTTGCAGAGGGATACCTCATCACAGATGCAGGACTTGGCATTTGCCTTTGCTGAGTGTCCTGAGATTCCTATCAGCCCATTTTTGCAGCTTGCAGAGGTCTCTCTGAATGGCTGCCCTGCCTGCCAGCAAGTTACACACTTCTCACGATCCAGGGAGTGAGGTGGCTGAGGATGCACTGTGCCACTTAGTCAGTGTTGGGAGGAATGAGTTAAATGCAGAAAACCGGCAAGGAGGACTGTAAATCACTCAATTGACCTTGCAGCTGGGAATAACTCTTGATGAGCCCGTGTGAAGAGCATCCCAGTGATCCTCTAGCATGGATTGAGTTTAACGGTGTCTGTGTCTCTGCTTGGGTATCTCTGCCCAGGTGTTGCATTGGGGATCCCTTAGTTAGCAAGGTAATGGAAATAAATTTACTCTTAAATTTAAGACTCTTAAAGAAATTATTTTCTAGCTGTGAGATAGTGGTTGTCCCAGCTGCTGGACTCTTTCAGCTCACAGGCTTTTTTTGATTAAAATTTTCTTGAATTTTCAGGTGATACCACACTATAGACAAAAAGGAGTCCAAAAAGTCAGTGGTGTGGTGCTATAACACTATTAGTTGGTCCAGACTCAAAGTGCTGGATTTTTGTTTCTCACATCCTAAATGAATACATAGGTGGCAAATGTATGGCTGTTTTCTCTTTCTTGTGGGAAGAAACAAGGAGCTTTTTTTCATATAGTCTTTTTATACATAAAATATTGATTTAAATCTATTTTGGACTCCTTCTGACAATTTTCAATCAAATGAGAACTGATGTTAGGCAATGGAGAGTCTACTCACACATTTGCCTCCTGTCTTGCAAGACACATCCAAATTTAGTTAATAATCCTGAATTCCTCTTCATTGAAGATGCTTGATATTTTGTAATGCCCCTCCTTTTTGCAAAATCAGATCTTTTTTCCTTTAGGTGGCTGCAACTTGAAATAATTCCCTAGATTTCTTTCTTTTTACTGTGGTGATAGTGAAATTTGTCACTATCCTTATAATACAGTCCAGAGATTTTCCATGTGAACTAAAAAAATATGTATATATATGTATCATGGGGTAATAATTTTTTTTTTTTTTAATGTGAACCAATAGAATTTAGAAACTGCTAGCCTGGGCCCTCTGCAGTTCGGCTGAACATATCTAAATTGTTTATACATATTTCACATTTCTGAGGCTTTCTTCCCTACTATACAAACCAGATCAGCTGTATCAACCAGGTCATTCTCCAAAATCTGGAGAGTAGAAGACAGCAGACTCAGAGATGTGCCAACAAATGGTATGTGCATGTACCAACTATTTCCGTGCGGGTTCTGAGAAAGGACAGTTTCGTAAGAAACTATTTTTTACTGTTAATCAAACCAGAATGTTTCATTCCTTAAAGGAATGAATGCAGCCCGTTCCAAATAGCAAACTCCTGTTACTCTGCAACAACCACTTACGATTCTTAGAAATCTGACGGACTGAATCAACAGAAAACAATACCTGCTGGGGCAGTTTTTTCTTCACAATTTTTCCCATCTCCTCATTTTTGCATGTGATATTGTGACTGCAGAACAGATGTGACCCGTAAGTGCACTACTAACAATGCTGTACTTGGCTTTGACAGTGGTTTTACGCAGAGAGTGTTTGCAGAAGCAAGCCGTGCTCTTACTGACAGCACACATTGCCTGAAAGCTCTTGGCTGGCTGACAGACTGGCTTTTGTGGATTTTTCCGTAGCGATATAGGATATTATCGTCCCCTGGTCATCTATAGCTGTGGTTGCAAGCTGCAGCCCCCGCGGTGGCCAAGGCAGCATCTCGGACTGAACTTGTCAGTGCTCTCCACAACTACCTGATGGGAGGTTGTACCCAGGTGGGAGCTGGCCTCTTCTACCTGCTTGCAGTGAGAGGACCAGAGGAAATGACCGGAAGCTGAGACAAGGGAGAATTAGACTAGATATTAGAAAAAAAATTCACTGGTGGTTAGGGTGGTCAGGCATTGGAATAGGCTGCCCAGGGAGGCGGTGGAGCTCCCATCACTGGAGGTGTCTAAGACGTGTCTGGATCTGGCGCTGGGTGATGTAGTTTAGTGGTTTAGGGGTGCCAGTGGTAGTGCTGCGCTGAAGGTTGGACTTAACGACCATTAAAGTCTCTTCCAACCTTGACGATTCCATGATTCTGTGTCTCCGGGAGGTCACCCTGCCCAATACAAATACAATGCCAGGCTGCAGACGGGAGGTGCAGGGTGCAGCTACACCCGCGCTGGCAGCACGCAGCCGATCCCCGGGAGGGCCGGCAGCCACCCCGGCCCCTCTCCCGCCCGCAGGGCCGGCTGCCGCCGGACGCCAGCGCCTTCACCCGGGCGGCGGCGCGGGGCGGGCCGGCCCCACGGCGCAGGGGCGGTGCCGGTCACGCGGGAGCGCGACGGCCCCGCCCCGGCTCCGGCGGCAGCGGCGGCGGCGGGGGCGCGCGGGCGGGTGCACCTGGCGCCCTCCTCGGGGCTCCTCGTCGCCGGGACAACCGGGATCCGCCGCCGCCGCGCCTCTGCCATGGTGAGGAGCCCGCGGCGCGGCCCCGCCGCCCGGCTGCAGCGGGCTGGCCCGGCCGCCCGGGGCCCGGGGCGGGGAGCGAGTGCCGGCCGGGCCGTGCGGAGCGGCCCCGGGCCGGGCGGCTCAGCCCGAGGGGAGGGTGGCGGGCGGGGAGCGCGGGGCGCGGGCTGTGCGGATGCGGAGCTGGGCGTGCGGCCCCGCGCGGGGCTGCGCCCACCCACGCTGTAGACGAGGGGAAAAGAGTGTCTGTCTGCCCCTCTGTCTGTCTGTGTGCCTGCCCAGAGCAGGTGGGGCCGCGCTGTCCCTCGCTGTAGCACATGCCTGCGTGTCTGTGGTGAGGTGTGACGGGCGCCTTGCCTCCTCCTTCTCCCCGTGTAACGCCGGAGCAGCCATGGCAGGGCTCTGCCTGGCGTGTGGCGCGGGTCAGGTGTGTTGTCCGCCTGGATAACACAGAAGGGATGGTGTGTTTATACGGGTGTGTAGGGGAGCTGGGGAGGGATGGAGGTGTGTCTTAAAAAGTCGAGAGGAAAAGCCAGGGCGTGTGTCGGTGCACAGGGCAGGGATGGGGTGTCACCGCGTGGATGCACGGGGTGCTGGGTTTGGGCGCTGTGCTGTATCCTTATGCATGTGCCGTGAGCCAGGGTGTGGCCTGGGATATGTGTATACAGCACATATACAATCGGACATGAACGTAGTGCTATGGCTCTGTGTGGGTCTGCTGTGATTTCGGCTTCGGGTATGGTGTGTTTGTGTTGTAGCAGAGATGTGACATTGTGTGCAGGGCCGTGACATGGCATCGTATGTATGTAGTTGTGTCTGCCTGCTGCTGTCTGGTATGGGCTTGTGCCTGTGTGTATATATGGCAGATATTGGGTGTGGCATAATCTGTGGATATTTTTACAGGCATGTATGCTATGGGTGTGGCAAGGATTATCTGTACTTCTGTATGTACATAGCAGATACAGGGTATGGTATTTTGTGTGTACAGAGCAGCAGTGTCTTGTGTGTGCAAGCATTCATAGCTGTGATGTTGTGATGTGTGTGCACGGATGCATTTATAATAGACTTGTGGGGTGAGTGTGAGCACAAGGTTTGTTTCACCTGTATGAAGGGATGGCATGAGATGGAGCATATGTGTGTGGAGGGTTGCAGCAGAGGAGGAAGAGTGGCTGTGGTTTGCTCTGTGGGGAGAGCATGTGGGGATGTGACACAGTACGTGTGTGCCATGAGTGGCAGGGCAGAGATGCATCAGGATGTTTGTGAAAGGAAGATGACAAGGCATGTAAGGGGGAATGTGTAGGGACAGGCACAGCATGTTTGGAAAGATGATTGGTTTGAGCCCTGTTTTCAATTACAACTTAATTGTCTGATGCCTTACTGCTTCACAGTGATAGTTACAATGATAGATGCAGCAAGAAGGCACAGTTGCTGGTCTTTCCCACATGGGGAAATGCACAGTGTTTTAAGGCAGACAATCACTTTATGTGTATGCTTATGTGTATGTAACGATAGTAGGTTTCCTGTATTAGGTTCTGGGGAAGCGGAGGGAGCGTTCAGCCTCACAAAGGGAAGAGCTATATTCCTGTGGTGTTGCAACTTTTCGTCCTTTGCATGAAGGCTTGTTCATGCACTCCCTCTTTCTTCCCCTACACATTGCCTTCTGTTCCTTCCCAATTCTAGGCTGTATGTTCTGAACCTAAACAAAGCAACCTTGAAAACTAAAATGTGAGGTGGAATTAAAGTATGGATAGACTGTGTATGATTACAGTATACTTCTGTGTAGAATCAGTTTGGATTTGCTTTGCAAAGGTTTTGGGATGTATCTGTTGCTACAGGGAGGAGTAAACCTCAGTGAATGAGGCTGTGGATGGTGTAGCATTGGTGGAGTGATTGTGATATGACTTAGTAACATGTTCTGCTTCATGATATATTCCATCAGAGAAGATGCAGTATCTTAAGTCAGTTGAATAAAATGGATTTATCTCATGTTCTAAATTTAAGGTAGATTACAGACTGAAAAACAACTAACCAAATATTTATAAACTGCACCAGGGGAGGTTCAGGTTGGACATCAGGAAGAATTTCTTCGCTGTAAGGGTTGTTAAGCATTGGAATGGGCTTCCCAGGGAGATGGTGGAGTCACCATCCCTGGAGGTGTTCAAGAAACTACTGGATGTGGCACTTCAGAGTTATGGTTTAATTGACCATATGGTGGTGTTTGGACAGAAGTTGGATGCAATCTTGGAGATGTTTTTCATTCTTAATGATTCTATTATTCTAAAAGTAAATATTTTCCATTTACCAAACTCCAGGCATGGAGGTTTCCTTTGTGGTCCATTTTGACCAATGAGATAGCATTTAGCAGTCTAAACTCAGCAGATGTAGAATCTGCAAAGCAGCATTGGTGCTGTAACTGCACAGGTGAAATCTCAGAAATTATACCATCTGCTGTGCAGCTTCTTATATTGGGCAGCTTCTTAGTTGCACTTGATAGCTGTGAAGCTGTTACCACCATTTTTGTTATTATTCTAATATTTTTTAAGGTATTTTATTCAATCCATGCTTATGGTTGAATTGTTCTGTCTTATAGGGTTAGTCCTATTCAAGTTATTCTTTCCTTCCTAATTCTTCATAGCTTCATAGAATTAATTTTGAGCAATTGACCTTTTAGTACAGGGAATATCAATGTTCTTGAAAATCACGACTATTAGCTTACTGCTTGCTTATTTTGACAACAGACTGGAATATTCAGTCATCCTAGTTAAAATGAGGGATAGCATGGGCCTAACAGATGTGGAAAGTTTAAAATAAAAGTCAGCTTTTCAGTGAAGCATGGCAACTATTTTTAGGTGAGTGTAGAAAAGTAGTACTAGTCTTGGCACTCTGACAATATTGATCTGAATCCCAGCAGAAGGCTACACATTGACAGTACTTCAGCTGTTTCGTCATTTGGAAGTCAGAATAACTGCATTAATTTCATGTAAATTGTTATCAACTGGTAATTCTGGTAGTCTTTCTACTGAATTAGAAATGCACATAAGTGGGATATGCTACGTAGGACAAAACCAGATGAAATTGTACCACCGAAGAGTTCTCCCTCAAGCTAGTTTAGACAATAGCCACAACATTCACTTGCATTCTTTCTAATAATCTTTTTAGGAAGGCAATCCATATTCTCCATAGATTTCTGCTTTCCCTTTTTTTCTTTTTTAACCCCTCCATGTGTTTTAAGACAATGCAAGAACTGTTACAATTTCTGATCATACTTGACCTGTGTATTTTGGGTGACTTGATGTGAATGTGATAAGGCTTGAGTCCAGCTGTTTGCCTGAGCTTTTACAAAGCAGCTTTCCCACTTGAACTTTTAACGCAGCAGGGGACATTCTCATTGTTTGTAAAGCTTCTGAGAAGGAAGATTGTAAACACAGAGTAACTTCTAAATGGTGAAAATCAGATTTGCATTCTTAAAAATGCAGAAAAACATATATGTAAGGCATTAAGAGTATAATGATGAAAAATTCACTACATACTGGTATCTCCTCTGTCAATTCAATTTTTTTTTCAGGATCAAGAAATTACTTGCATGTCTGTCAAACTTAATCTAATTGTTCTTGAGACTGAAGAACAAATAGTTTGTAAAGATCGTTTTTCTCAGCCTAATTTAAAAAAAAAGTACTTTACTATGAATGTCTGAAAATCTGTGTATATAGTGTGATTCTACAAGACTGTGTGGAACCAAATGGATTATTTTTGTGATGAAATTACTTATAATTTGACTACAGTCGCTGTGAATCATTTTGTGGTGGAAGCTGCCTTAGATCTATTTCAGTATGTCTCTGTAGAATCTCAAAGTTACTTGAGTGGTCAAATGAAAGTATCTTTCTCAGGTGTTTTGAATTTAGGCTTTTGCAACTTACATTTGAGTGTTTGATACTTAAGGAGGGATTTGTTGTTTATCAGGTCAAGGAAAAATAAGCACAGGATCTGTAAGATGCTTAAATTTTGCTGTCTCAAATGACCTCCCTCTTATGCATCTGCCCCCACACCCCTGAACCAAAACAGAACAAAACCCATCCAAACAAAATTACAGCATGAATTTAAATGTTCAAATGGATTAAAATAATTTCTGTTGGGTAGTGGGAGGTAATGGAAATGCAGCAGTGGTTGATACAAGGGCACCTCAGCTGAAAAAAATGAACTATAGCCAGTTTCTTGAGGGATTCCCCCTGAGTTTTTATCTTCGTGTTAGAGGAACCACTGCTAGAGGAGGACTGGAAATTTGCCCTTTCCTGGACTTGTGCATTTTTGTCTGTTTGGAACTGTGAATCCCTGCTGTGTAGCCCACAAGAAAGTACTCAGAATTTGGTGTCAAGCTGCAGCACTTAAAATATTTGCCATACATCATGTTATACTCTTCTTTTTCTATTCCATTGTTTTCCAGTGTTCTCCTTGGTAGGCAGAAGGAAACAGTAAATTTGGTTTCCATTGGATTTGATTGCTGGTTAGCCAGTATGTTCTGTAAATTTAAATCAAGGAGACAAGGACATCATCAAATCTGCATAAATGTGAAACTTTACCAGTATGTCAAGTTTGTATGTCTTCAGAGGTTGAAATTGAGGTCAGAGCTTCACAGAGAAAAGCTATGATTTCCATATCATAGCTTGATGTTACGTAGTAGTTATATAAATATTAAGAGGCAAAATGTCTAAGTGCGCTTGTAGATTATAGACTATTTTCAGAACTACTTCTGGAATAAAAGTATCAAGATCATTTTATTTCTGCAGAAATTCAAGAAATGTACATTTTGGCAAATACTGAATGTTCAGTTTCTCTTCTAAATCTCAACCTATTGCCTTTCTTAGAACAGTTTGAAAAAGATGTTTTGGAAATGCTACTATGATGCTATTTCCTTTGAAGCCAAGTGTAACTACTGCTTGTAACCCTGAACAGGTGCCTAATTTTGTCTCTTATAATTGAAAGCTTTACATATATGGCAGCTTTTATTAGTTATGCACTACGTATATGGCATGTGTAGCCACAGTACAGACTTTTTTCTTTTTTTTTTCTGGTTCACTTTCTAGGGAGATTTGCCTTGTAGAGATTTTCCCTTCATAGTAAAGATTTCATGCTCAGTACTAGGAAAAATCTCAGTTCTGACGTAGTGTTTATGAGGCAGATCAAGCACTGCTTTGAAATGGCTTTGTAGGAACTATAGAGCCATTCCTGTAATAAGCCATACCTTTTATGTCTCAAATGTGTTTTTGAAGAGCAGTTATGGAGGGAGAGTATTAGTACTCAAAATTTCTGTTTCTCAGGTGCTTAGAACAAGGGTTCTGACTGCTTCAACCATGCAGTCAGTATTTAAAATGTAATTTCATTTACAGTTTGAGCTAAGTGCAATAAGAAGAATTGCCTTTCTGGATATGAGATTGCGTGACTGGAGGGAGGACTCCGTCAGTTCAAATTAGAATGGTGCAAACTCCTGGGGAAATGGACCTGCAGAAGAATCTCCGTGTGAACACTCCAGGAGGATTTCAGGTCTCTGTTGTCGTGCCATCAGCCTGTTAGTTTGTGTGCTGATATTGAAGACTGGGAATAAAACTTAGCCATATGTATGTCAGTAAAAACAGCTATATGCAGAAGTGGGGATTCAGAGGAGTTTTGAAAGGTGTTCTCCTAAGGGCTTGATGAATCTGTGATGTGGATTAAATTTGGGTGGCTGAGACTAAATGGCTATCATTTAGTCTCATTGCTAATTAGTAACATTGCTACATTGAAATGAATGGACACTAACTTTTCTCTTGGATTGATTTTTTTCAGAAACATATCATGTTCTGAATGCCTTTGAGAATGTGTATTTATAGCATGGTTCTACAAAATTGCATGACACCAGCTGGATTATTTTTGTGGTTACACAATTTGTAATTTGAGCACACAGTCCTTGTGGATGTTGTGATGGAAACTACCTTAGAGTCTTCTCCAGTATTTCTGCTTAGAGTCTCAAAGTTACTTGAGTGGTCAAAGAAAAGAACTTTTCTCAGGTGTTTTGAACTCTAGGCTTTTGCAAATTCCGTTTGAGACTCTGCTTGATGTTTAAGGAGAGATTTGTCTTTTACCTGGTCAAGAAATACAGAATCTGTATGCTTAATCAACCTTGTGAGGGGCTACTTTGTACCCTTGTGATGGGTTACAGGCAACAACTGCTTCATCCATCCGATTTTAGTATTCTGCCATTCTCCCACTCTGAGAGCCCATAAAGATGATGATATGGGTTTCCCCATATTCCACTTGAAAGTACTTTATAGATTAGACTGCTAATTGAATGCTTTATTTTAATTTAGTTCTTTTAGGAATGATGTCTAAATGCATCATCATGTACTGTTTGGAAGGGTATAATCTTAGAAGACGAGTAATGGATAATTATCTGAAAAGGGAAATGTTCAGTCATTATTTTTTTTTAAGACAAAGCAAATTGAAGGAAGGATTTGCCAATCAGTATATGACTAACAGATGATGAGGATAAAACTTCGTCAAACCTGTTTTTTCAGCTGTCTCTCTGCGTATGTGTAGAGAATATATGGGGACACAATTAACAGATTTTTCCAAATTTCTTAGTGTTTAAATGGTAGTTGTTGGATTTTATTTTATTTTTTTTTTCTTTCCTAATCTGAACTAGACTAGTCTCGGAAGATTAGGTAAGGAACAGTTTATTTTTCTATGTGGTTTGGGTTCGTTTTGCCATCTCTGGTAGTGGTTAGAACACGATGCCTTGAAAGGCATATGTGAGCTGGGTGCACCTGAACGAAGGGTTAATCTTCCACGTAGCTCCTATCTCAGAGTAACATGGGAAAAGCAGAGCTTGCAAGCCTTTTTTGCCAATAGTAGTGTAATGGCTGTTTCTTTCAATGAAGTATTGGATTGAACATGTTTTCTGCCACGCTGGCTACCAAACACCAGTTACATGATAGCTAGTATTGATAAAATGTTATCTTTCAACTGAATTTTAGACCTGCAAGTAATTAGGTCAAACACTAATTCTGCAAATCATTGTATTTCCCCTTTTTAACAGGCAAAAATAGTAACTATCACACTGGGGTCAGAGGATTGATGGCTGTTTGGTGACGCAGTAGGAGACAAGGCTGAGTGTTGCATTAGAGTATGGGCATCTCAGCTAACAGATCAAGTTAACCTGTTAGACCTTGATACCCTGGCTGCTTGCAGGAATGAAGCTGTACTCTTTAAAAGGCTTGATTGGTGGTTTCCAAACACGTTGTTGGCAATAGGTCACTGCCCTTCTGAAAAACACACAGGAAAGGGTGATATGAGCTGTTCGAGCAACTGAGGATGGACTGGTGTCCTCAAGGCAGTAGGAAAGGCAATCTCCAAGCTCCTCCTGCTCTGCACTGGGGGAGGCACTTGAGTTGGAACAGCCAGAGGCCTCGAGGTAGTTGTGCAGCTACAGACATCAGCTCTGAAGTTCACAAATGACCTTGATCTGTCACCCAGTAAGAAGAGGGCCTTGCAGAGCCAGGCTGAAGCCCTGCAGTAAAATGTGAATGATGTGGTATGAATACCAGTGCTGGCAAAACAAGAATGATGGCTCTTCTGGAAGAGAATCAAGCAGCAAAGTGGGCAGTGTGGCCAGCTGCTTCTGCCTGGAAGGTTTTATTATGTTGGACAGCACTTATTCTGGGGAAATTTTAAAAACATTATGGCCTTTTTAAGCAGCCTTAGGTCATTGGAAGGCATTAAGGAAAAACAGAGATGTGCTCAGGTGCATTTGTTCTTCTCTGAAGGTGAACCTTAACTCTTTAAGATGCCCAGCACCATAAGAACAGAAGTATTTGATATGAGATGTTGCTTTTGTTCAGTCAGTTTGTCATCACAGTGTTAGAAGAGAAAATACCCCAAGAAAAGATCAGTGCAAAAGATTCCGGGGGTATATGGCAGCAAACAAGAAGCTATAAGGCTACTGAAGACCATGTCCTGGGCTCTAGTAGCGTGTGTCCAAAGGGAAGAAAAGGTTAGCAACCACAGCAGACGAGAAGGCTGGATTTTAAAATGCACAAAGGCAAAGCCTGATCCAGAGCAGGGTGAACAGCTGGAGCATAGGAATGAGAGCCTGGAGGGCAGAGAATGTCTGTGTGTTGAAATAAAAAACTTTGCCAGTCTGTCTCTGCTGTAGACAAGCTTGGTTCAAGATGGGATTGCATTTCAAGGTTCACTTTGGTGTGTCTTAGTTTTTATTGATGATAGAGGAAGCTTTACCATGGGTTCTAATTCAGCAGGAGTCCTGTGCCATCAGCTGTTGTGTCTTTGATACCACTTTTTTCAGTTCTGTTGGCAATGTATAGCCTGTCTAACGCTCCTTTTGTTGCCTGGATACGGCTACATTTTGCCACTTGCATGGTGTTAAATGATTCTGCCTGTCTGATGCATTGATTGTACATTTCTGGAGGAAGGCCTAGCTAGCAGCAATTCTCTGAGCATTAGAGAATTTTATACGTTTATACTAGAGTGTAACATGGGATAATCTGAAATTTGTGGTAAAGGAAGGTTGTTTTCCCTCTTCTTCCTCCTCCATTTTTGTAGTGTATTTAAATAGAGAGCTTTTTAGGATGCCATTCATTACTTTAGTTTGCTTGTGAGCTGCTCTGGGTAATAAAGCCAATCTGGTGGCTTTCCTACCACTATAGCACCAGGCGCTTTCAGGCACATGGTAAAAGGAAAATTGCACAGGCAACAATTAGGTGTCTCAACTGAGGAGGAGAGATACGCAGCAGGTTGCTGGGTTTTGTGTTTGGCAACAGAAATCTGCACCTCAAAATCTGCACATCAAAAAATTGAATAAAAAATTTTTAAAAAATTTGGTTTTACCATGTCTATTACTGCATGAATAATACTTAATAAAAATTGTTCTTGCCAGTGAAAACCTGAAAGACTTGATGCTTTATACATTTGGCTGTATTTACAATTTAAGTAGAATCTGTGCTCTGTCAACCACAGAAAGGAAGGAAATAAATGATTCAATTCTAGCCTCCAGTCTCCTTTGGTGAAAATGACCCAACATTGTTTTTTTTTCCTGAATTGATAAATAATTCAGCCTTATTTTCAGTATATATGCCACTAGCTGATGATCTTTAGAGTCTTTCACACTTCATCTTCCCCAAACCTACTCTTGCCCATAATTCCTTTAGCATGCTACTAAGCAAGGCTATTTTTGAGAGTCTGGGTTTTTAATAACTTTTGATTTGAAAAGTTGACAGGTTGGAAGTCCTTATCTACTCTGATTTCAGTGGAAATTAAATACATAAATATCTCTGTGGAACTGAGCCATAATGGATGAGCTGCTAGCAAAACTGTTTCATCTGTTAAGAAAATAGGCCTCTTCAATAGAGGACCGAATGACAACTGAAATTGCATCGTTAAAAAAAATATAAGGGCTATCATCAAAATTAGCAGTATAACCTTATTTTGATCTTGAAATAACTCTATCAGAAAAGATTTCTTCATTTCATTAATTTTGGTGAGAACAGGAGGCCTTTATCACTAGCTGTTAGAGCAGAAGAGATTAATGTGCTGCTTTCAATGGTGGCAGGCTAACTGTGGTGTACCAAGAAGTTAGGTTCTAGGACTAGTGGCAATTAGTATGTTTAATAATATGGAAAGGGAATTAAAATGGGGAGGTTATGCTTTTTGGGTTTCACAGATTTACACAATGGATGCTTTATTTATATAATAAAGAGATTTTTTAAAAGTGTAGTTGCTAAAGAAATTTAATGTAGGAAAGTATCAGGTAATTTTTAAAGAAAATAGTCCCTTTTTAGCTCATTAAGTACCGTGAAGATATTACCAAGAGGGGTCAGCTAAGGAATGTAAGAAATGGCCCAAGATTCATGTAATAAACAATTACAGTTTTCTCTTGTGGATTTTGTCTTGTGTTATTTCTTCTCGCAATTCTTTTAAGAATGTAGAGATCTTCTGTGTCTCTTCTTGTATTTACAGAAAATTTAAAACTGGTTTTAGAGTAACATTTATTGCATATGTTCAATCTCATCCTTTTTCCATGTGCAGAGATTCATCCGTTGTGTTTGGGAATTTTATACAGTTAAAACCATACTTTTGTAGAGTTTGAGATACCCTGTCATTAATACAGTCAAACTTGCTACCAAATACAAAAGCAAAGAGAGCAGAAATATTCTTTCTATGTTCAGGGTATTCTTAATTGTTATTTTGGATTATTGTGTACAGGTATTCTAAGGGCATGTCATTGTCAGCATGCTCTTTAAGTGAAGGAAAAAATCATATTTGACAGGAATACTGGAATATTTTTTACAGTGATTGAACACTTCCTTAACTGAATGTTTTTGGTGAATGATTTTTTTTTTATAAATAGAAACAGCAAACTAGAGGGTATGTAATAAAAATTAAGTAAAAAATAACAAGAAATGTACATGAATGTACTAGGGTTTTTGCTTCATTAATGGAAATTTCGAATGATCCGGAACTGTTCTTCATTAATGGACATTTTAAATTATCAGAAACTGTTGAAACAATGAATGTATTGTCCTGTTTGCACCTTCTGTCTTTTCTCTCTGCTTGCATGCATTTCAAATCATGTTACGAATGTTTACCTAGGAAATGACTACTCCAGTTGTCCTGTGTCTGTTCTCTGTTTGGGGGAAAACTTATTGAGGAGCCTTTAAAGCAGCCCCTTTCTTCTTCTGAGATGCAAATGCACTATGGCTCCAGAGGCTAATAAACTTTCACAGATTAAAAGAGTACTATAAAGAGGTGCTTTCATTTTTCTAGATGTGCTTATTCCGTAATAATAATACGTTATTATATGAGAACTGCTGCTAATGTGTACAAGAATGCATAAAAGTTACTGTTTGAGGGAAGACAGCTTTGAATGTGTTTGTGGCCTTGTCTGTGGCTGGTGTAGCAGGCATGGTACTTTTTGTGGATGGGCAAGTTGCACACTTCTCATAGTATGTCATAAAAGCTGTGGTTTTTTTCCAGTTTTAACTGGGATTCCTAAATGAACCATATTGGTCAGATACGCTGTCGCGTATTCAAACCAGCTTGTCCATCCAACTTTAACTTTAGAACTATCTTACATAAACATAAAGATTATAAACCTTTTTCCTAAGAGCTGCTGGTTTGGTTGTAGGTTTAGCTTTTCAGCTTTGTCTCAGTAGGAGAATACTTACTACTGTGCTATGATTTGGAGCGATTTCACTTTTGTTGATGAGTTGTTGGAAATACTATTTAACACAAAGAGCTATAACGTGTGCTCAAGTCTTTAGAGTAACTTGCCTCATACCTTACTAACTCAAATCCTGTGTTATCCTCACAGAGTGAGCATATATATATATGTATATATATGTATATATATATGTATGTATCTCTCTCTATATAGATATCTCCATGTTACTGTATACTCAAGAATCTGGTGTAAAGAAAAAAAAGGATAGATTTTTTTTTATATAGGTAAAGTGACAGCACACACGTAAACTAGTAGCAGTCTGCAAAGTAGCATTATTTAAAAATATATACATGTACGTATCTGCTAGATGATGTAACTTTTGAGGAATTATCTGCAGCTATAGAATACTTTAAGTTAAAAGGGGACTTCTAGGTCTGTGATACTGAATGTTCAGATTCTGAACCAAAATTAATGAGATCTAAGTTCACTTGTCTGTTTTACCACAGACCTTGTGTGCTCTCACGGAGGTGACATCCTTTCTTTCTGGCTTATGTTTCCAACCTGCAATACACAGGAATATTTCCTTACTTGGCTCTTTAGTGATCCTAACTTCTATGAGGATGGCATATATGTCCCTTTTTTCTGAATGAGTTCTGCAGTAAACACAATTGGCATATTGACTGTTCTTTAAAAAAAACTCCTGATATATGCTATTGTTTTCAGGCAGTTTTCAGCTGCAAACTTTGAGCAGCATATAATATAAAAATGGCACACGTGTGGATAATTCCTAAACCTGAGTTGTCAAAGTCAGAAGCAGTCAACCAGTTCTAAAAATGTTGTTGATGTACACTGTGTATTTCAGCCTAAAGGCTGAAAATATCACCAGCAATGGGTATTGGATATAAAACAGCCAGAGCAAAGCTGAACCTATGGTCAGTCATGTGGAACTGCTTAAAGCCAATGTCTCTCTTCTGAAGGAGCTAGAATTGTCCTATTGAAATATATCTTCATAGTCGTTTTACATTTTGAATACCTGTAGTCCCTAGTCTGTGAATAAATGTGCTACTCCAGTTGCCAGAAAAGGAAGCTTGATTAAACTTGTCAGTCCTATTGAAAGTTGACAGCTTTATTGTCCTTAGATGTGGGGATAGCCGTGCACAGAGGTAGTAGGTGAAGAAATCTGTGTCAAAATTGAAAAAGTAGTGTGCTGTTAAACTTGAAATCAGTCTAGGATGTACTGGAAGAGAAAAAAGATTCTTGGCAGCAGCCAGGAGGTTCAGATTTTCAAATCTTACAGTATTTTATATTTTCAAAATTCCCAGATGTGTAGTTTTTGCTGTCTCCCTTCTTTTGTGAAGACAGAGCCAAGCTTATATTTGACTTTTTTTTTCATTATTTGCTTTTATGGACCTGTATTCAGAACTACCTTCCTTTTTTCTTTTTTCATTTTCTTTTTGACCAAGAAGCAAAGCAAATAGTTTCCAAGTATTCACTGTGTCTGGATGGTAGGATAAACAAAGGGTGATAGCCTTATGTCAGTAACAGCATATGCTTAATAAAGGGAGAAGATTTCTTCCAGTTGTTTCCATGTTTTGTGTGATTTTCGTATTTACCTTTTAGCATTCACAAAACTCATCTATTTTGGATCCTTCTTCGTAGTTTTTGTTTCTGGTATTATGGACAGCAAGTGGACTCCATAAAGCTCTTCTCTTTACACAGGAAGTGATTGCTTGTGGCTTTGACATCTTCCAGTCTTTGCCATAGTTCTTTAAATTCTAATTCACCTTCTGTTTTGTTTATTGCTGTGTTCCTCTGGTAAAATTTCTCAAAGTTAAATATTTAGATTAAGTAGTAAATCTGGTCAACATCTTTGTTTTAGTCTTTCTATTTAGCTGTTGACTGTATAACCTTAGAATTGCCTGCTTTTTTCCTTGGACATTTTCTTCTAGTCTCTTTTTTTTTTTTTTTCCTTAGGATATGTATCAATAATATGAAGTTTGGGTGAGAGGTATTTTCAGTTTTTCTTGGAGGATTTCTTGACATGCTTACTTTGCTTATATAGCAGCTGCTGCCCTATCTGTGGCACTAAATTTTTAAAATGTGTAGATAGTTATATTTTATCTGTGTCCACATACGTGGGCCAAAGTATTTGCACTGTAGACAGTGCAAAGGGCGGGATGACCTGAATACCTAGAAATGTCCAGTTCGTTTTCTGTAATGGGACAGTTTTAGGACTGTGCAGCCAGTGTGTGTTTGTATGTGCTTGCTATTGCTTGAAGTTTCACTACTGCTTAAAATACTTCTTTGTGGAGTGTTAAGTGCGCTTGTTTAATGATTATTAAGTTGCTCCACAATTTTTGTGTGGTTAAATCTTAGCACTAGGGAAGAGCAGGTATATGTGGGGGTGTGGCTTTATTTTGTACACTGAAATAATTTTATAGTGTTGACAACTAACATGTTGAAAACTTGATATTAACGGTAATTTAAGAGAATTAAGCGCCTAAGTAGAAGGTGAGTAGCCTCTTTAAAAGATGTTTTACTCGTTGGTTTTTAAAATAGTGTTTTTTCTTTCTGTTTTAGGTTTTCTCAAGTAATGATGAAGCCCTTATTAACAAAAAACTACCCAAAGAACTTCTGTTAAGGTAATTCTACATAACATTGTAAGGAGTAAAAACCTGAGGATTGTATGTTGCTTATGTGTCTTACAAGCTATCAAGTGCTATTCATTCTTTCTTAAATCCTCTTGAAATAAATAATAACACATCTGATTTAGTTCTTGGAATTCTTGAACTTGTTGCTTTGATTTGTTCTAATGTGTTCGAATTATACTATACTGTGGAAGATGCCATTTAATTGTGATTTTTGACTTGCATGTCAAGAAGTGAAATAAAATGTCCAAAAAACTTTGGTGTACCAAGTAGTCAGCTCTTCCACACTGCACAAGCTTTTATATCTGTCTGAAGAGCCTAATTCTCTGTAGTTCACACTCTTTGTGCCGTGAACTTTATTATAACAAAATAAAATACTAATTCGATGTCAGAACTTCCAAAAAAGTCACTGCAGTGAAAAGCTCTATCTATTACCATTACTGGCAGTCTGTGTTATATAAGGTAGAACCAGCAGAGGGATCTTTCTTATTGTAGTTATTGGGTTACTCATAAATTTTATCAGCTTGCTGGTGTGTGAGTAGATCATCTTTGCAAAAGTTACCTAGAACTCCAAGATCCGTAAGTTCAGCCCATGACTGATGGATGTCTCACGCTCTCATATGGTTGGAAGTTGATTTCAAGCAAAGTATAAATCAGCTGCCGAATGTGGAGCTATTGCTTGGTTGGATGTGGCCACTTCAGAGCTGGAACTGAACCAGGTCAGCAACGTCTTCTGTACCTACGTAGAGGTTTTGTTATTGACTACTCCTTAAGGTGAAAGAAAAAAAAGGAAAAAAAAGTTCACTTGCGATGGTGCAATTACAGTTTTTAGTGTGGTGTTATTAAAATTGAGCTGATGATTTTTTCTTGATATACTGAAGAGATGCTTGGGTCAGCTTGCATGTATGTCATTGCTTCCAGTCTGATCTGAAGTGCAGGAATGTCTCAATGGTATTTTGCATCTTGTGCCCAAAGAAAATGCTCCTGAAAACATTGTGCCTATCACAATGCTTTCTCAATGTATTAAAAAAGCAGACTGTTGGAAGGAATTGAATTTCAAAAGGTTTTTCATTTTTGTTGAGAAACATTCCTTATGGTGGCAGTCTGTAAATTAGACTCTTAGAACTGTTTAGAAAATGTGATTAAAAGAGACACATCACTGAATGATGCCCTGAACAGAAATTCTCATACATTTGCTTTGTTGCACTCAATGCTACACACGAACCACAAGATAAAAGTCAATGTAGGATGTTGCCTCCTTAGCTAAAAATCATGATCTGCAAGCACTTATTTTCTAACATTACAACTCTCCCAATATTTGTGGAAATTAGTGTCCTTTTCACTGTTATGGATGCTAAGTATCTGATTTATGTAACTGAACAGAATTTGTTGATATGGTGTAGGCAGTGAAAAGTATCATGCACTGAGATAGTAAGGACATCTTCTTTTGCAGCATCTTTCTTATGAGAGAGGCTGAGGGAGTTGGGCCTGTTCAGCCTCAAAAGCAGATGACTGAGAGGAGCCCTCATCAATGTTTATCTGTACCTGAAAGGAGGGTGCCAAGAGGATGGAGCCAGGCACTTCTCAGTGGTGCCCAACAATAGGACAAGAGGCAACGGGCATAAACTGGAACACAGGAAGTTCCACTTCTTTTCTATGAGGGTGACCAAGCACTGGAGCAGATTGCCTGAAGAGGTTGTGGAGTCTCCCTCACTGGAGATATTCAAGAACCATCTGGATGCAATCCTGTGCCATGGGCTTCAGGATGACCCTGTCTGAGCAGGGAGGTTGGACCAGATGACCCGCTGTGGTCCCTTCCAACCTGACCCATTCTGTGATTCTCTGATTTTAAAGAATTCAGCAGGAGAAAACCCACAAACAAGTCAAAGTAATTAGGCTCTACCAGTGGCTTAGCTGTTTGTTCTTATATTCAAGATAGCTTCTTACAAAGCAACTTGAAGGATGTGTAGGCTTATCTTGGATTTGACCAACTGAGGAAGTGGTGCAGCTAATCCCTGCCACTACGCTGTTATGGCAGTGTCTAAAGAAGCCTTTTGCACGGTTTAAAGGCTTTGTGGGGCTGGAACAGCAATAAAAAATATCCCAGGCCAAGTATACGCGGAACTGATTCAGCCAACCATCTATTTTTTGTGCACATATGTCCTTTTTGCAGTTGCAATTTGATTTACCAAAGTAGTGTTGCAGATGTAGCTAGAAGAGTTGATGATCTGAGAAACTGAACTGGGACTGTCAGCTTTCTCAATAAAGAACATGATGATCTCATGCTGAATGCTGGGACTGGGTTTGCTCTGCCAGAGAGAAATAAAGTGCGTATTTCACTATACCCACAAGATTGTGCTGATCACCAGGGTTTTGGAATGGAGTGGAAGGGAATGGGTGGGAGAGGTGCTCTGTAAACCTCCATTTGAAATTGTACTGCTGCAGGGACAAACTCACAAGGCCAATGGCAGAGCATGTTAGAGAGAGGGACATGCAATTGGGTTCTCAACCCTGCAGAGTGTAGATACCTAAGGAAGTTTCAGGGCACAGACCTGCCTCTCTAAAGGTTTATCAGTGGGGAATTTGTTTTATGAGCCTGCATGTAAAGGCTTTTGCAAGACTGAGTCTGAATGCCTTTCGACTCCTGAAACAGTATGTGCTAATGCTGCAACATTTTAAAATTGTCTTGCCCTATGGTTATGACAGGAGAGCTTAAATATTGCTGCACTGAGTGTAATTAATATTCTAATTATTTTTCCTTTATTAGCTATGCAGTCTACCTTTTAATTAAAAGGAGAGTAGACCAGTTGCAGTGGAAACATTTTGCTCACAGAGCTGGAGCTGAGTAGTAAACACCACTGAAAGTGTCATCAAATGCACTTAGTTTGCAGTTTGCTTGTATCAGATATGTATGAAAACTGTTAGAAAGCACTACAGCCCTCTTTAAAAAAACCTCTGTTGGGCTTGTGGAAAAAAAGTGATTAATAGCTTGTTACAAATATATGGAAATTAAACGTAAACACAGTTTCTTCTGTTGTCAGAATTGGTCTTGTTCTCGTTTGCATTGAGTATTTAAATTTACGTAATCTGGCTATAACAAGCAATCAATCCAATTTTTTTCTCTAATATTGAAAAACTTCTTGATGGTAGATGGAATAAAACCACTTTGAAATTTATTCATAAAATAGTGTTGCTATACTTGCATACTCTAAAGTTGAACAAAGTAAGTCCTTGGTCTTTTACTGCAGTTCATCGTCATCATCATCATCATTATTAATATTATGATTGCAATTATTATTACTATTGCTAATGTAACAACCAGAATTATATTGGAAGGTTTTCAAGCCAGTGTCATGTTTGTTGCACATTTTCTGTGGAGTATCTACCATGCTTGTAAATAAATGATTGAGACCCCCAGCTTCTCAGGCACAAAACTCATTTGAAAGGAAAAGAAACCAGAGATTATTTGTTCTTGCTCAGATAACTGGGCAGAGGAGGAAGAGGATTTCTGATTAATATGGATAGTGTTGGTTTTGAAGAAGACCCTTGTTTGCAGGGGCCAGTTATACTTTGAGGTTGGTAGTATAGTTTGAGTGGAGAGAGGGAGTTATTTAATTTGTAACTTTTTCTGGTTTATGGACATTTATTTTTATTGGTAGTATTGGAGTATATTTTTACCTGTGAAAGAAACAGTCTGCTTCTAAAAACTTTCTTTTTTAGTATTCAGGCTAAAGGAAAAATTATCACCCCTGTTAGCTGTTGCAGTGCTATTAGTTTGCCAGTTGGCAAGGAATGCTCTTTCCCCTCTGCTATTACATATTGCAAGAATAAATGCTCAGTTGTATGGTGTTTAAGTAAGAATTGTGTGGTGGTGTTATAAATCATGTCATTTAAACAGTTTTTGGATGATTGTAGCTTAATTTTTTTTCTTAGCCTGTGTGTTATGGGAAAGCATCAATTGAATATACAGAACATTCACTGTAGAATTGCATTGGTGTCTGAAATTCATAAACCCATATCTGTCACCAGAAGAATCAGAAATCAAGTCAGGCCAATACAGTTTTAATGGTAACTTTTCTAGTAAGACGTCACAGCCTTTAAGTGGCTCATCTTTGGTTTTGATTCATGTAAATTGCTGGGGAAAAACCCTAGAAAAATGGATTATTACAGTTACAGTGTGAATTTGAAAATAATTTAAAACAAAAAAAAAATGAAGTGTATGTAATTAATGTTAGAATGCTCTGACAACAGCTTTTTCTTCCTTTCTTTTTTTTTTTTTTGGTGCTTGATAAAAAGCGATAATGCACTTTTGAAAAGGGAGATACAGCCAGTACTTTTGGCATGTAGAAAGATAGATAGCATTTGTTCATTTGTATTTTAACTGCTAATGTTCTGTACTTTTTTTCACAAAAATGGTAAGCTTAGAGAACAGAGATGTTTGTTCCTTTCTGCCACTTAAACTACTTTCAGTTCCTTTCTGCCTACAAAGTACCAACTTCATAAATTGTACCACAAATATAGAAACGATTGTGAGTTCTGCTATAAACCATACTTTTTGAGTGCATGTACTCAGGAATAGATCTTAGCCATCAGTCTCAAAATTTGAGTGGCCAATTAGATTTAGAAGATGATAAGCAAAGTTTTGGGACTGAAATTAGGAGAGGAGTCCAGGAGTGGTGTTCCAGCAGCAGCTCTTCTTGTAGGCAGGAACATGCAGCTTGTGAGTTTAATAACGAAGTATAAGTTTTCATGTTTCTATTCTTTGTTTTTATTACTGCACACTGCTTTTTGCTCGGCTTTTAGTGTGTTCATTGTTGTAGAGAAAAAGTTACTGTAACCTTAAACCTGGTGAAGTCAAACACAGTATTTGATGTATTTGAAGTGATGCTTTACCATCTGTGTGCTTGAATGTGGGGGAAATAAATAAGAAATACAGCAAAGACTACAATAAGAAATTGTCATAATGCCATGGGTATTTCTTAGCTAGGTCCTGGAGGTACTTGGAGGGCCCACAATTATGTAAAATTTGGCTGCTGTATCTTAGCATACAGAGTACTGACTAGTGAGTCAAAGAAATGAAAAATATAAAACTTTTGTCTGGAGCAGTTCTTGATTGGTAAGAATTTTGTAAGCAGAAAAACAATATATGTGTTTTGAAGGGGAAAGGAAAAAACAATCTGTCATCTCAGACATGATTCATTTTCCCCACTACAAGGATTTGTATAATTAAATGGGGAAATATTTCACCCTGAATAGCTGAGACTGCTGTTTAGTGTTTGACAGTCTCAGGGAAACGTTCCAGTTCTATAATGCACATGCAATATTTTATTTTGATTTTAGAGTGTTTTGTAAGTCTTCAAAGTCCCCCTGTCTGCCAAACAACTGCAGTTTAACTATTTAGAGTTCAAATTGATATAAGTATATAAACTATTCATACAGATTATGAACTGAAGTGATTGTATAGGAGTTTCTTGTGAAGGTAAGACTTCTGTATATTTTCTCAAATCTATGACTTTTGTAAAGCAAATTCCAATAGTGCCTCATACAAGTAATTTTCATTAAGTCTTTTAATTTAGAATGCCTGAAATGCATCTGTCCAAAGAATTAGTGCAGAGCAGCACTAATTCACACTATTCAATATAGTATAAGTATCCTTTAAATGTTGGCTAACTAGAAATGTGGAGACTAACATTGACAAGAAGCAAGCAGAAACAATGCATCTGATGACAGCATAGTATCAAATCCTGACTCACTTCTGTGGAATCATATATTCATTTCCTGTGGTCCTTACCTCCAAAACTGCTCAGAAAGTCAAGTGAGTAAGTGATCTGAATGAGCCACAGGCACAGGTCATGGACAAGATAAAGCCTTTGGAAATTAGTTAAATATTTTGGTCTTCAGCCAGAGAAACAACGGAATTATAGTTATTTTAGGTGTATATAAGATGTAGTGGGTTCTTTCAGAAACCTTACGTTCTTCAGCAGCAATTTAAGAAATAATATATTATCAATGCTATTTTTGTTTTAGCATGATTTATGTAGTGTTACAACGTATAGTCATTTAGTTTTTCTGTATCTTCAGAGTTCAAGGTAGTGTATCTAACTTCAAATATACACAAACATTGCAACAAGTTGCCATCTTCCGGTTAATCATCTTCTGTTAGAAAAATATCCTTTTATTCTGAAGAGGGATAGGGTTTTAAAACTCTCCAGTGACTTATCTCGTATTCAGGACAGAACTTGGGGTCTGCCTGAGGAAACTAAAGACTCAATCAATGCTTGGTGGTCAGCATATCGCTTCAGAATGTGGAGAAGGTCTCATGTTGACCTTTTTTTTTAATACTGCTACATGCATTTTTTGTCTGCTTATGAAATTCTTACGAAGATCAGTTCCAGATGCAAGTTTATATTTTTCAGTTCTTTGCCTCACCAGTCGGCACTTTGTACGCATTTTCTGGCCTCTTTGTATGAGATGCTAAACATTTGCAAATGATTATATGAACAATTCAGTTTGGCCTTTTGAAATTGGAGTAGGTAGCTGCCATCCTCTATTTAGTAGGTTTAAGTGGTTTGGTTTTATTCACAAGCAAGTGCTAGTGTAAGCTCAAAGCGGAATGTTTTGGGCAGCAATATCTCACATGGAATTCCTTTAAAAATATGAGTGAGAGGCTTGAAGAACAGAGGCAGAAAGTTGCACACTAGTGCTCTTGTATGCTGTGTTAATGAGGGAGAGGAGATTTGGGAGTGGAAGAGGGGTTTTATTGTGTCAAGGTACCAAGTAAGATTTGTGAATTTTGAAAAGAAATATTTTCTTTAATGTTTCTGCTTGAACAATTGGGGCTTCCTTGTAAATGGAGTGCTTCAGCTTTACTTGGTTCAAGTTACAGGTATTATCTCTCAGTAAGAACTTGCTTGTGACAAAGGATTAGTCACACTGGAACAAACAATAGTAAATAAGCATTTGAAGCAGGAGTAACAGCTAAAGGGGATACAGCAATGACTTACACAATCCGTGGAATTGTACTTTACCATTTATTTTGTTTCATTTTGTTTTTAATTTATTTGCTACTAAACCTCTTTTTGGAATCTCATATTTAATGAAGACTTAATTCAATTTAGAGCTTTATTTACCTTGAAACTGGAGTTTATTTAAACTCAGTCTCTTAATTCGCTCATTATCAGAACTAAATGTTCAGAAGTATTAGTGATATAGTGAAGACCGCTATTTATATGGAGCTATGAGAGGCAGAGGGGGAAATACTCTTCCTCATCCTTTACTTTCTAAAAAGAAAAAAAAATTGAATATTGGTGCTGGACGGTTTAAGTAGAAAGCCATACATAAAAATACCTAGACTTTTCTGGTCTGTAATTCATGAAGTATTTACAGGAGAGGTAAGCATTATCTCTGTGTTCATGATGCAGACACAGGCATCAGGAAGAGAAGTCTTTTCTTCAAGATCATCTTCCAGGCCAGTAGCAGAGCTGCAGGTTGGATCAAGTCTACTGAATCCTTCTCCAGCAATTAAGCAAAGCACATAACATCTATGGCAGTAATGATCTTGGTTTATGGAACATCCCTAGGCTGCATGTCACCAGTGCATCATGCTATTCATCCACATCTCTACCCAGCCACTAATGTGCACGGTGGCTATAGTGGATTTTTGGCTGTTTGGTACCCACATTATAATCCCTTCACTCATGGGGAAAAATAGACTGTAGGATAGTTGGAATGGCCAGAAGGTTGGATTAGGACTGTGGGCTGCAAATTAAACCACTGTGAACTAATCATTAGGCTGACTGCTTTTATTTAGTAAGATCTGTTATAGCTGCAAAATTTGTACTTCATAAAATCACTTCATAAAAGTAAAATCTACACTAAAAAATTATAGACTAACTGAGGCCGGAAAATTAAACGGAACTGGCCCTGCTTGAATTTATTATTGGGCATTTTGTTTCAGATACTGTGAGTATCCGAAAAGGTTGCTGTTGACTTATACATGGTCATACTTTACAAATAAGTAAAACTTATTTTTAAAGAATGAGTAATATGATCCATTTGTCTTGCAAGTAACATACAGACCATAAAAAGTTAGATGCTGCCCTCAGTAAAATGAATCCAGCAAAGCTGATTATTTGTAGAAAAAGCTGATTTCTGCTTCAAATGAAAATAGATGTGAAGCATCCTTTAGTCAGCCTGGCATTTTGCAACTGCCAATAGTTATGCCAATGTTCTGTCGCAGTGAGTACCTTGGGGAAAGAAAAGGAGTTTGGCTTGTAAAGAAGTGGTTTTTGATGCCACATTTGTTACTAAAAGACTTGCTATGGAGATCAGCGGAGAAAGACCTGAGTTGTTTACAAGTGGAAGCTGCAGGGTTAAATTACTGGAAACTTTTGGAGTTTCTAGTTTAAGTGCTTCATGTTGCAAAATAGCTCATCTGCAGTGAAAAGGGATTTGTTTTAATAATTGACCTGGAAGGTCAAACATTAGGTGAGTCAATGTACTTTGTCTCTCTGTGATACTTTTCCATGCGTGTAGGCTTTACTCTTCCATATTGCATGTGAAGGACATTAATTCGAACGGATTTGCTATGCAAGGAATTGTAGAAATCAGTAAGAAATCTGTAGTGTAAAATGGGGAAGGCATAATAGATTTGTTGTGTGTGTGTTTTGTAACAACTGGATAGTGTGGTAGAGTTGAAAGGATCTTCTAAGCAGGTTATCTAGTTGATGTGCTGTCTTCAGTGAGGCCTTTCTCATCCTTATTTGGTTTTAATGTTGATAAAGTTTGAAAATGAAAAACAGAAGTTCTGAAGTGGAATTACACTTGCAAGTCAGTTATACACAAAACCATATCTTAGGTTTTTGTTTAAGGTTTTTAGAAATTACCAGGTGTTTCTGTCATACCAAATTTTGGGGGTAGGGCCAAAATTTCTAGGAAGTCAAGTATCTGTGTGTGGTGCTCACTGCATGCATCTTGTTATCCACTTTTTATCAATCCTTATAGCATTGTATCAAAACATTTAAAACTAGTAATTGCCAGGCCATTACTTCAAAAGCTTATTCTTCAAGTAGTCAACTTTGGAAGGGCCTTACAAAAGCAAGAGAGAAGCAGTTTGACTCTTGCACAATTTGATTTCTCTCTCTGTAGGAGGTACACTGTACAGTGCTGGGGTTTTGAGAAATAGCTGTTTCTTTCTGTGGCTCCTTGGGGAAGGAAACAATGTTAGGAGTCAGCTGTCTCTGTGTTTGGAAAGACATTGGACAGTCTGTTTAAGCACAAGGGAATAATGAAGCACATGTGGAAATACATGGGAAGATGATGGAGATAGTAGATCACCAATGCTTGTTGGCAGAACCATATAAATTGCAGTGAAAATGCCTCAAAAAGGTGACCTAGAAGGTCTGTGGCTCTCTTATGCTGAGTTTTTGTGAGTCTTGGGTATCAAGAAAATTCCAGACTAGAAGAATATGAATCCTAACTGCAACACTTTTAAGCAGGCAAGAGAGAGATGACCAGAAATCTAGCCTCCTATTCAGTATGCAGTGGAAAAATTCACCACAGATTTGTTTGATGAAAAATTGAGAGAGAGGAATATGACAATTTTGGTTTTCTGGAAAATAAGTCATTTGACAATATCATTCTTTGAAATTAAAAATTTGGTTGGCTTTGCCAACCAAAATTACATGTTTCTACTTACACATTTGGCTTCTAACGTGTGGTGTTTTAATATTAAAAGTGAACAGTGTGTGTGTGCAGTTTATCAGTGCATGTTAAAGGGATTAACTTATAGGTGACACAGAGGAACTGTAATCGTTAATCCTTATGAAGACATGGCACTCCTAAGGAATTTCATGAATAGCATGATAAGTAGTGTGTGTTCAAACAAGATTAATTTTACAGATTAATTTTGCTTGGATAAATATGCAGGAGTAAGGAATGCTACAGAAAGAGCTGTGGCCTGGGCTGTGTACTCCCAGAGCAGGGTGTGATGGTGAAACGGGTGAGATACTGTAAGATTCTTGTCTAATGCTGTGTCTGAAAGGCTGCTACAATGGCCTGAAATGGCACTGAAAATGGGGTTAGGGAAATCATACTTCATGTCTGTGTACAGCTTTTTTGATAATAATAAATTTTTTTAATGCTGCACATGCTTCTGATGTCTACATTTGAAGAAACATGCTGAAAAAATAATGGGCAGAGAAAAGGAGATTTACAGAACTAAAGTAAAACGACTGTTAAAATAGGAATTAAAGATGACATGATAAGTGGCTTTTAAACTCGGTGAGGAGAAAGTATGAACTGCTAAAGCGCTCTTTAATTTGGTGAAGAAAAGTAGAAAACAGTGTAGAGCTGGAAGTCAGGCATTCACCTTGGAAATAAGGGAAACATTTTGACAGAGTGATTAACCAGTGGAACAAACTACCAGAGAAGGTGATGATTTTCCATGTCTTAAAGGCTTTCAAATAAAGAATAGATTCTTTTCTGTAAGTTAGGCTTTAGCCAAATGCAAGTTTGCCATGAGGGAGTTGAGGAACTCTGAGCTTGTACAACTGTTTGTGCCTTTGGCATGACACTCACGTGTGCTGTTAATGTTGAAAGGTCTCCAAGGCCAAACTCATGAGCCACGTGTCCAGAGTGGTGTGTGCCTAGGGATGAAAAGGCTTGAAGGGCTCCAAGTGTTGGTAAGTGTATTTTCCTTCTTGAGCTCAATACAGGCTTACTATGGAGAATTGAATGGTCTGGGATACTAGAAACCAGAATAGATGATCCTAAACATTACTGTGAATTTATTAACTCAATTTCCATTTCCTTGTATTAATACATGCCAAAGACTGAAGTGGAAATGAATCCTGCTGCTGGCTGCATTAGCTTCCACCTCTGTAGCTGTGGTCATAGAGGACAGAAGTGCTATACAACCAGCAGCTGCCCTGCTTGGTAGTTTTTTCCACTTTTTAAAATTGCAAGTGCCTGCTGCTGATGGTCCTTCATCCAAGTGCCAGACAATGTCAGTGTCTGACACTGACAGATGATTGACAATGTCAGTGTTTCCATCTCAGTTTGTTGGTTGCATTTAAAGTCTTTAAACACTCTGAAGTCTTTTAAAGACTTTAAATGACTTTAAACCTGAGAGTCTTGTGCCTCTTGGCTAGTTTTCCTGACTGGTAAGGCTTTGCTAGTAATTCTGTGGGACTGCAAGGAGACAAGCAAGTGTGTGTTAGTGGTACCTGTGCAAGACTGTACTATAGGGGGTAAATAAATAGAAAAGCATGGGAAAAAAGTGTTTTTGAGCATGTGTGCAAGATGCCTCATTGGAATTATAAAATTATTTACTGGCATCTCTTGCCTACTGTACTGTTTAAGTGAAAGGTAATAATTGAGCTTTTGCTTGCTGATAATGCATCTTAATGTTGTTACCTGTTTTGATGGGGACAGCTTGGGCTGCCTTGCAGGAAAGTTTCTTCTCTAGAACAAAAAAAAAACCAACCCTAAAAGCATCACAAGTGTTTACACTTACTAAAATATTTCTTCTCATAACATAGAATAACCGCTTTCAGTCTTTGACTTTTTGAAAAGTCACTTCTTACAGAATGAAGCAAAAATAAATACATCTGCTCCCCATTTGGTTTTAATTTACTTTTTTTTTTCACAGAAATCATGCATCAGCGTTAATCTCTTAACATCAATAAACAATGAAACGAAGACAGACTGCCAGACAACTCAGAGTGGTGGGGGTATATAAAATACCCTTTCTTCAACATCTTACAGTTTCATCTGTTGTTTCTTAGTTCAGTAGAACTGGATACCTCACTTCTAAAACATGTCACGTTCTTAGGCAAGAGTATTGTGTCACAAGTTCTTTCTTTGTTACAAATAACGTGGAAATCTGTCTTTTGTGCTTCTGTAAATCTGAGATAACCCTCAGGTTCCACTCGCACAGTGGTTCTATGAGGAAGCTTCTGCAAGCCAAGAAGCGTTTGCAGTTCTCTCTTGTGTAGTTTCCACACTGTCACCTGCTGACGTTTCCCTTATGGCAGGGAGAAAGGTGATTTCAGAAGAGGGTTCCTGGTGGGTCACTGATGTTTATGCTGCTCTTAAAAGAGAGAGAACACTTTTCAGTGTTTATCTGAACACTCCAGAGATTTTCTGAGCACATTAACTGTGTACTTTGTGCCTGAAATGCCGCTAAGTTTCCTACAGTGGACAGGCCTCAGAAAGGGTGTTCACATGTCAGAATAGATGCTATCAAAATAAATGTTTTATAAACTGTTTCATAGCTTCTGAAAACATCTGTCCTTCTGTTTGCTTGGCTATTAGTTTTTTTGAGAAAATTTATTACTGTATGGTAGAAAAGAGAAAGAATTTCCAGGTGTCGAATGAAATATTGGAAGACTACTATCTGAAGTGATCATAGTAAATGCCCAAAAGGTTGTTATGTTTAAGAAGTACTTTCATTACGTTTTTTTGCTCTTACCACAGCTAAAAATCACAGTGCTTAAGATTTTGAGGCATCCATTTTGAGCTCTAGCTTCAGATTTTCATTTGAAGAACAGTAACCAGAATGCTATGTGATTAAATTCAGCATCTCTTACCAGTTGTTTCTTCCTCAATGTTAACATCTCACTATAATATGAAATTCTTCTTATTGCTGTTCATTGTTTTAATGACTGAAAAAGTTCCTTGGCAAGCAGGTAGCAGTTTATCAGTGAATTACAGGAACATCTCTCATTTATTTCATAGCTTTCATTCTCTGTAATAGAAAATTATTTTTGAATAAGGTCTATATTTTATGCTTAAGCTAATGATTTCTTTTTCACTGAGAACATCCTTTGAACCAATTTCATTGATGTTTAGAAATGGTATGTAGCAAAATTCATTTTGACAGTGAAAAATTTCTTTCTGTAAACTATTACGAGTTGACAACCCTGAGAAATTGGTTCCATGATCAGAAAAGTAAATATGAATTTTCAGCTGTAGTTGTTTCTTGTAGAGTAAATTTTAAAGAAAGGTACTGTGTTAGACTTGGTAGTCACTGTGAAACCCTTTCAGAACTTTGGGTCATTGTCCCTTGTGTTAATACATAAATTCTTGACCTTGGATTTATCTATGTGTGGTTATCTATTTCTTACTCTTCACCAACCTCTGAAATCTTCATCTGTATTGTGTAAGTTATTTCTTTAATTGTAGCACAATTAAAGGAATATAAGCTAGTTTCTCTGAATTAAGAAGAAAAAAATTATTTGTTATAGTAGGGAGAGGGAACAGAAAATAGATTTTCAGAAGCAGCACCTGCTGGGTTCTCATATGTTGGTGTTGGCTGTCTTTAGATGATAGCTTTGATATTATTCTGTAAGTCTCAATTACCAAAAATAATTTGGTAAAACACTCATATAGCATTTAATTTGCTTCTTGTGTAACTGATGTCCTTCCATAGAATTACAGAACTGTGGATTCATGTATTAGTCCAAATTTATAATTAAACATTTTAATTGTAGTTGTTTTCCTTTCTTTGTAGAATATTTTCTTTCTTGGACATAGTTACTTTGTGTCGCTGTGCACAAGTTTCCAAGGTACGTATTTCTGTTGGGGTTTTTGTGTTGTTCCTTGGGGTGCTATTCTCTTAATTACATACAAATAATGGGATTCATTGCAATCTGCTTCCTGTAAAAAAAAAAAAAAAAAAAAGTTGTTTTCTGAGTCTCTTAGTTTATTAAAGCAAATTAACAGTGGTCCTAGTTTTGCATTTAGATGTGGACTTAGTTGCTGTGTACAGGACTTCTGTCTAAAGGCTATGGAAACGATATCCAGTTGTGTATGCTCTGTATCTGGAGAAAGGATTAAGCCCAGTTTGGCATGATGGCATTTGCTTTTTATAAAGCATGTGGCTGTATAACATTATTTTTCAGGCGTATTTGCTGCTTAAAATTCCATGTAGTTTGGTTAATGTGCACCATGTGTCTAAGAAGTACATCCATCATTTCCTTGCCAAGTACAAAAGGTGTTAAGTAGATAGACTACCAGTAGAGGAAAAAGGCACACACAAGATATTAGAGAAGGCATGCTAAGTAAGTTTTTATGTTTAGCTTGTCTTCATTTTTTTTTCTTGAAATACAATGAATAGTATTCTGTTTCTACATCAACTGTGTACAATGAACTATATTATTATACAACATGAATGGACTTTATTTCATATTTTTCTTCCTTTCTTACAGCTGGGTTCGGTTTGGGGTTTAATTGGGTTTTTGTTTGTTTGTTTTAATGTATAATTAAGTATATAATTTTTTTGTTCCTATACCCGTATCACCCTGTCCTGCAACTTCAGTAAGTCTTGTGAGTCAGGTAACATCAGGTTTCATCTAAAACCCACAAAACTGCATAAGAAAACCAAAGTGATTGAATAAATTGTATCTTTCTCTGAGAACTACTGGTCAGCTGGATGCAGTATTCTTTTTTTTCTGATTTTCTGCATATATTTGTGTTTCTCTGGCTTTTTTATTTTGCTTTCCTTTGAACAACTATTGCTTCAACAGTGAAGGACAAGCTCTCAAACACGTACATGTAACTTAGCACGTGTAAAGGAAAGGCCTGGTCCTAATAGTGGAAAGTCAGCAGTTTTCTGAATGGTTTCTGTTTTCTCAGAATAGTAACTAGTAAGGTTGAGGAACTGTGGTTTTATTGAAAGGAATCTCATCTGCAGCTACTTTTTTCCATATAGATCTAGCAAAAGTAACTCATTAGACTATTTTACAAAAGCTTTTTAAGAATGAAGGATTCAGTCTTTCTGTGTATGTACTTCACATTTAATACCTTGCTTTCCAGTATGTTTTGTAGCCACAAGTTAGCCTTTGAAGTATCATCCATCTAGGAGATTTGAGATTAATTTCTGCAATTTCTATGTTTTTAGCTAGTTGGTACTGTATGACTACTAATACCTGCAATTTTTTTTTTTTTTTTAATGCTACCTGAAATTGTCTAGTTTGTAATATTTGCATTACTGAGAGGAAAATGAGAGGAGCAGGCAGTGGAGGTAATAAATAAACTGTATTTGTTTTCTGTAGGCATGGAATGTTTTAGCGCTGGATGGAAGCAATTGGCAAAGAATAGACCTCTTTAACTTTCAAACGGATATAGAGGTTAGTGTCCTTTTCATTTTTAGGGTATTTTTCATTCCTATGGAGATGTTTAAGAGCATTTTGAGGGCCCCACAGACTCTGCTTGTGTTCACACATTTTAAAGACTAAGTTCAAGGAAATAATACTGTGAAGGAGCAAATGAAAAAGAATCTGTATTTGCCTTCTTGGTTTTTTTTTCTTTTTTCTGGATGAGTGTTTCAGTTTTGGTTGCGAGCTGTGTATCATATGATTTTTATTTATCATCTATATATAGAGCTCTAGAAATTCAAACCTGCTCATTTCCAGAACAGAAAGGTGTAAACGGTCCCTCTGGATGGAGTGAGATTCTTGGAATCACTTTCACAATCTAGAGGATAGTTTTGTTCCTGATCCCAAATCTCTCTGTGAGGGGGCCATCTAGTGCTGGAAGCTCACTGGGCACTTGGCTATAAGATTTGAAGATTAAAGCACTAAAGTGCTGAACAACTTTTCTTGCTGCAGACTTGCCTAGATTTGATTTGGTGTGTTTCTGATTACCATTTTATGACCATTTGTTTTATAAGGTTTGAACCTTGTGTGAAATACAGGTACATGTGAAGTAAAGTCCTTTCCAGTATATAATGAAAGATTTTAGGGCAGACTTGTCTTCTGTAAGAAAAGCATGTCTCCATTAATGCTATTGTAGATGTGCATAACAAAATAAAATAAGACATCTGAAAATGAAGAGAAATATCAGTGGGGAACAACAATTACTTGATTCAATCTGAACTGGTTTATTATTTGTTGTTTGATACAAATTAAATTTAGACTACAAGAATAGATTTCTTTCTGTATTTTATGTTTTAGCTTCTTAGTTGCATGAATAAAATCCAGATGTGTTTAATTTGCTGTATTTTGCTAACCATGGTACAAACTGTTCCTAAAGCTTTACGGTAACATAGAGGGTAAATTTTTTTAACTGCTCTTTTAAAACTTTATTGCCAACTCCCGTGCTCTACTCACCTTAAACACGAGGATCTTGCAGAGGTAGGAGAAAGATTTTTGGCATCTGTCAAAGAAGACTTACAGCTTTAGTGTCATATTTTCAGTTGCTTTTAAAAAGCTTGTATTCCTCATTTGCTAAGAAATGAAGAAAAACTCCACAGGTCTTCTGTTGATAGGCCTTTTCTGTGTCTGCAATCATTTTGGTATTTAGAAACACAGTATTATATTTTCCAGTTTTCAATATTTTTGTCATATATTTTACCTAGTGGTATTGCCCTCTGAGATTCTATATTTGTAGCATGGGATTCAGGAGGAGGGAAATTAAGTTATGATCTTCTTTTGCTATAAAAAGCTATTGTGGTTTGGAGCAATTCAGTTACTTCAGTGTATTATATTTAAGTACATTTGTAATATAAACCCCTTAAATTTACTCATAAGAGTGTGTTCAATTAGAAATTATTACACAGATTAGCTCTAAAACAAATTACAGCTTCACATTTGGTGTCCAAGAACTCTGTTTAGCTGTTTTAGTAGCATATTTTTTTGTCTATGGATTTAGGACAGGTAAAAGCTGCTAATTGTATTTGACAACTTGGTGCTCAGTTGGACTTTCTGGAGATTTTTCAGATAGTACTTGATCTGAGAATATCAAATAATGCAAAATCAGGTTTTGTGAAATTTTCTGTATTTGAGACCTCATATGGTAGAGAATCAAGTGGGGGGAGGGGGAAACCCTATGAAAAGTGTTTCTTTTCTATCAAAGATGTGTGATCTTGAATTTAAATGTACCTTAGGATTTCTTGGTCTGTGGAACCAATTGTAAGCTGGGGTAGGTTGAAAAACTAGCTTTTGAGTGACAAATTACTCAAACAGCTAACTGCATTTGAATGCACTAAAGTTGTCTTCTTGAGAGGTTTTACATGATTAAAGAAATAAATGGGTTTGGGAAAACTTCTCACTATTCGTTTGCATTTTCTTTGAATAATTTTTTAGGGTTTGTTTTTTTCTGCAATGTAAATTTAACTTGCATTGTATCTTGTTCATGAAAGAATTTATCCTTATAGTAAAAGTAGTTGGCTTTTGCTGAGCAATAATTCTGATTAATTGAAATGCTTTAAAAAAGATATGATTTTCAGTTTGTTTGTTTTGGTGTAAATTCCTCTGAGCGATAATATAAGCAATGTTACTTACGGACCAAGAAACAGGCTCTGATAAGAAAATATTTTCCCATAGTGATGGCCAGGACATTAGTATTAGAGAAGGGCAATAAAATATAACAACATGACAACAAAAAATCCACTGACCTGTAATTTTACAGGTATTTTTAGATTCAAAAAATAAAGGGAGAGAAAAAAATGCACAGTGCTGTTAGGTATTAGTCCTGTTTTTGCTTCTCCCACCAAGATGTTTGGCACCTTTTGATTGCAACCATCCCAATGGCAGGAGCTGTAAAACAGGAACTTAGTGAAGTCTGTCGTGACGTACTCAGGTCTCCGTGGGCAATTTAAACTTGCATGCTGTAGGAGTGACTGGGACTCTTGAGGAGTGGCCAAGCCTCCCATTCTACCTCTGGGGCAGTTCCTTACACATCTGACAAAACTTGAAGATCATTTTAGTAGTCTTAGTAGGCAGGGTCTGCTGTGACAAAAAGTTGAGCTGTGTGCGAGTGAGTGAAGAAAGAGAGAATTAAAGATTTAATTGAATAGCACTTAAATGTGAGGGGAGATTCTCAACATGTAACTATTCTTTCTTAAAGTAGCAGAAGAAATTCAAAGAGTTGTAGTTCTGATGGGGTACAGCTGGGGCTGGTCTTAACTCCTGGGATTTTTAATTTGGTTAGAATATTATGTCAGAATAAAGCTCAGCTAAATCTTCCTTTTATTTGGTTTAAGGGTCGTGTTGTGGAAAATATATCGAAAAGGTGTGGTGGGTTCCTGCGACAGCTTAGTCTGAGAGGATGTCTTGGTGTTGGAGACTCCTCTTTAAAGTAAGTAAAATCCTTGACAGAGGCGTCACTTATTTCCTGATGTCCATACCAAATGCAATTGGAGTACTGTTACATTTGCTTGTATTTCTGAGTGATGACCAAAATGGGATACTTAGGTAAGTACTAAATACCTTAATAATGGCCAAATGAGTCCTTGGCTTGAGATCAAAAGATAGCTTCTCTTATTTTCTAGGAATGAACTAAGAAATGAAAGCTGTGCTTTTCAGGAACATGTCTTTTTCTTCCATTAGGATTATGTTGATATTGCTCCATTTTCAAGTGGTTAAAATGTTTTCAGTCTATGATCTGGCATCCTACAATAGTAAGAGTATCAAGATTAGGGGTTGTTTTATAGTTTGTCATCTAGTTTGGACAAGAGGTGACCCTAGCAGTAGGAGGAAGGATGAAGACTGATACAACTGAGTGCCTACAAATTCAGGAAAGACGTGGGATTGTCATCTTGGTTTAAATAAGAACAGGCAGGCAACAAGAACATCTTGGGAGACTCTAGAGAGAGCAATGATGCTTCTTTTACACAGTATATGAACTGAACTGTGCAGTTTGTTCCTAGAAGAATGTTTGAATCTATATAAGCTTTTTCCAGTGCAAACTGTTTAGCCAGGTTCCTCTGGATATTTCTGAGTGTTTAAACCCAAAGATCCTACCTCCAGCTGAAGGGTCCTTAAACCATAAGTGCTTTAGGGCTCACGGAACATTTGGAGGAGGGCTTGGGGTCTGGCTTTTTGCAGTTATGCTTTCTCCCTCTGTCCCCAGAGCCTGGGCTGGATGATGTTCAGTCTGATGTAGTGTGGCCATTCTCAGGTTGCACATATAAGCACAACGATTTTGTTAAGCAGTGGGCATTAAGCTAGTGTCCTGTGACCTGTAGCTTTTTCTAGAATTTATAACTAACTAAGTCAATTCATTAACTTTTGTCTCTAGAGTAAATTCATGCAGTGCTAATTTTCAGATAGTTGTTCTGAAAGTGATTTTTCCTGTAGGGCTATTTGTCTTGAGTTGTTTCCAGATCCATTAGTTTTGTGGGTGATACTAATTTCTCTATTTATCCTTCTTCTACATCAACTTTTGTGTAAAATAGCCAATTACTGATGTAGGTATTGGCCATGTAAGCACTGAATGTTTGTGGCAGGTCTGTCAGGATATGCCCCACACTTTAATCTCAGAGGCAGTTTGCTGTTCCTCCAGAGTGAAACATCTTTCCAAGTGATTTGACAAGTGTCTTGATTGTAAATCTCCCTCCAGTACATGAATTTTGGAATAGCTGTTTTGAGAATTCATGTGGAAACTCTTGCCAGTATAACTGCTTGCTGGGGTTTTTTCCATTGTTTTCAATCCACGCTGGAGAGCCAGAAGTTGTTACCAGCTGAGTGTGTAGTCGGATCAGTTAACCTGGGCAAGCCTCCAGACAAAACTGGTTTTGTGTGTTTCCTTCCCCCCTGCCAATAAAATCCATGCAGTTGAAGGAAATATGGGCATAAAAACAGTGTTCTGAAATGCAACGCAGCTGTAAATATTACTTTGCAGAGATGAAAAGAAAGTTTATGTATTTCTTCAGGGTAATTATTATAATGATACGTACAGGCTCTCAGCAGTATAATAGCTCCAATCATCCTTAAAGTTCATACCCAGTAGTGCACACTGATGCTTTTTAATTTCTAAAATAATAAAGAAGCAATTTGCAGCCTACAGGGCTGGCCATTGGTAGTCCAATAGGCTTAGGTCACACTTGGGTATTGTACCAGGTGTGTCCCTTTCCATTTGCTGTGGGAGCAAGCTCCTTATTAAGACCTGCAAAGGCGTCAGTAATGAGATGTGCAAAATCTCTCCCCAGAAGCCTAATGTTTATCTGATGTGACACTTGAAGCTTTCTGTTTATGCCCTTTGAATTTTTAGTTTTTACGGTATTTGAAGCAAGTTCTGGTTTACATATGGCAGAAATAACCAGCTTTCCCAAGTGGTGACACTTGCCTAAGACCAAAAACTTGCAGTAGGAAAAGGAAAAAGCAACCACTGAGACAGATGTATTTGAGGCATACTGTGCAATTACTCTGTGGCTTGGAGATCAGGCTTTTCCACCAAGGTGGGAGGAGGTGCGGGTCAGAGCGTGCTCTAGTGACTGCATCGCACTTGGGACATTGTATCAATTCAGCTTTTCCTTGCTGTTTCAGGACCTTTGCGCAGAACTGCAGAAACATCGAACACTTAAATCTGAATGGGTGCACAAAAATCACTGACAGGTAAGTCAAAGGGGTTTTTTGATTGATGGGGAAATTTGGGAAAAGAAGTAGCTGAAGGTATTTTTAGTGTGTCTGCTGTTTTGCAGCACGTGTTACAGTCTTAGCAGATTCTGTTCCAAGCTGAAACATCTGGATCTGACATCTTGCGTAGCCATCACGAACAGTTCTTTAAAAGGCTTAAGGTAAGAAGATTCCGTGTTCTGTGTTAAAGAAAAGTGGTTAAAGAGCTGTTCAGCATTTAATAAAGTTTAAAAATTGGTGCTGAACCTTAATATTGTGAATCAGCACTGGCTGTATTCTGTATCTAGGACTTCTTGGGTGTAGACTATGGTGTTTGTGTGTGGTCTTTTCTCATGACTTTTCTGTGGAGGCCTAGCACAGTCTACTGGCTATCATTAATTTCTAACAGTGTGTTTAATTTGGGTTTCCCACTGTTATGACTATTTGAAGGCTGGATTTAACTTTATGTATTTTTTTAATTCTCCCAGTGAGGGTTGCAGAAATCTGGAACATTTGAATCTTTCCTGGTGTGATCAGATTACGAAGGATGGTATTGAAGCACTGGTGAAAGGGTGTAGTGGACTAAAAGCTCTATTTCTTAGAGGTTGCACACAGGTACATAATTGCTTGGGTGATCCTTTAGGAATAAAATTTTATTTTGGGTTTTTGAAATCTCCATGAATTAAAAAATACCATTTTTGTTATAGTATTTTGTTCAATATTGCAAGATGTGTACATTCTTTGGGCTGCTTTTCTGTGCTTTTAATTTCTTGTTTCTTTTCCTATGTCCAATTTAATTACTGAATACAGTTAGAAGATGAAGCATTGAAACACATTCAAAATCACTGTCATGAGCTTGTAATCCTGAATTTGCAATCGTGTACAGTAAGTATTTGAAGCTTCCAAGGGTACATTCTCTAAGAATCAGAAATCATTTTTGAATGCTAATGAATTGATCTGCTGCACACTTACTTAAGTCAGATAGTACATTTCTGCAGTTTACAGGATTTTGTGTGGAATAGTGGGTTTAAATGAGCTGGCTGTTTCTCGAGCTGATTTTTGACTTGAAGTGTTGGGTTATTTTTTTTCCCCTCATTACGTCTTTTAACTGTGGTAAACTCTAGAGTAAGAACTAACTGTATTCATTCAAATTCCATGAGCTGCGTAGCATTTTGGTCTATTCATAATTCTAACATTTCTAATTGAGCAGAAGTCATGTTCTGGGCCACATAATTGGGAGTAAAATGTAATGGCATCATAACTGAAGATGATTCAGAACCATCTAAGTAGCAGAAGGGCATGCCTTTCCAATATTAATGGAAGAACACATTCATTAGTAATGAAACAACTGGGAATCATTCATGTACTTTTAATTCTACTTAGAGAACACAAATTATCTTTGCTCCAGTTTATATTTGCTTTTTTGTTGTTTCTGATGTGACTTTTCAGGAATGGGAAAGGCCTTGTTTTAGGTTTTAAATATCTAAGTCATTCTTTCCCTGCAAATAAGCCTTAGAAAATATTGAAATAAATTAGAATTTCAGCGTTTCAGTCATGCAGATTTGAAGAATGAAATTATATTTTTGTTTGTTTGTTTTTGAAAAGTTTTCTAGTTTTATTGCTAGAAGGTGTCATAAAAACCTGCAAAACTTTCAGATCTGTTTTACAGGATTATTCCAGAATGAATGTGGCATGGGAACATTTTTTGTTGATATTGAACCTAATAGATTTCTTTAAAGTGTTGGATATTTTTGAGTGTTAAGGATAATTAAAAGTTACATTAAAATTGCAGAAAATAAGAACAATACAAATACAAAGCTTGAGATTCCATGATCCAGATGTTTAGTGAAAGAGAATTTTTCAGTCTGAATGTAGGTGCCAACTGAAGCTGGGCACTTAAAGATAACAGCAGGGAAAGGAAGTTCCTTCTTTTGATCACAACCACAAATAAATGAAGTCAGTACATAATTTCCTCCCCTTTTACTCTTTCTTTTGCTGTCCTCCTTCTCCCAAGTTCTTTTTCTGTTGTGTTTTTCCTGAGACTAATGACATATATCAAGGCCAGCCTTTTCTGACTAATTTTATGGAAGGCTCTCAAGATGTCTGATGGTAATTAGTTCCTATCTCTCCCACTTAACAGTGGCATTGGCATAGAAGTGCACCAGAGCTTTCCCTTGGTCAGGATATCTGTTGTTATGTAGTACAAACAAAAAAAACCTCCCGAGGGAAAGTATTTTTCTTTTGAATTTTTTGAGCTGCTAGTCTGTGTGTCCTACCTAATTACATGTGCTTTAAAGCTTTGTTTAACTGGAGGTGTGTTCTGCTTGCTATGGCTTGGAAGCACAATTCCAGAAGCATCCAGGCTCCTTATGATCAAAGGGATTTTTACACAGCAGGTGTCTTTGTGCTTTATATGGCCCTCACTGTAATTCTAGTGACTGTGTCTTATGGGCCGTGTAAAATGCCAGGCCAGCTCCAGCAGCTATGGAGTGAACTTGTATTAGCTCTGGAAACTGCACATCTGAAAGGTCCTGTCTTTAGAGAAAGATTTTAGAAACTGGGGACTTGCAGGCATTTTTCAAACACTTTTCTTTCCTGACAGGGATATGGGCATTGAAATCACAAGCAATTTCAGAGTGGGAAATTTTCATATATAACTTGAGGGCTTTTTACAGCAGCATAAAATTTACATAGTCCTTACCTTCAAAGCAGTCCCTTTTCCCAGTAATAGCGTCATGAGTATTTCTCAAAGGAAATGAAATAGTTCCAGAAAGTAACATGGTTTTGGAGAGTCAAATCCAGAAGTACCTGTCTGATTTGGACAAAACTCCAAAACTTATCTTCTTACCTGTAGATTATGCAAATCCTTCTGGATCCCCAAAAAGAAAACGAGACTTCTAGTTTTCTGCCTATAATAAGTTGACTGAACTAGTTGCAAATCTAAACTTCTGATATTAAAATGTGCTGGGCTGGGGAGGGGGGGAGCATAAGGTAATCTCCCTTTGTGCTGAACTAGTACTATTCCTCATCCTGTTTTCATCTAGGAAAGGTTATGTTTGTGGTAATAGCATCAGAAATAGGCTACAGTTGTATGAGCGTACTCACATGAGGGGCTTATACAAGGATTGTGTATTTTCTATTAAAAATACAGTGTTAGTCTTTGCTACTATTGCAAGAGTAATATTAAGCCAGGAAGTAAAACAACTTGTTCCAGACAGAAGAAAAATTAAATTCATAGTGTTAGGAGGAGGAGGAGAGAGCTTTTTCCAAAATAGAAGACTTGTAAACAAAATCATATTTGCACACACACAGTAATCCAGTTCCTCTTGCTATTTTGTGTGCAGCTGCAATGGGCCTATTTCTTATAGTTCCTGTTTCAGAGAGAAAATTTGTTTATTCATATTCCAAATTTAAAGTTACTCCTTATGGAATATCTACTACAAAACAATTTTGAGAAATGAAAAGTCCTCTTTTGAGTTAAATCTTTCATCTCAAGACAGCTGTATAGGTAGGGCGAACCTGGCTTTTACACTTACCTTCTGTAAAGAATGGATTATGTGTAATTTTTTCCCTGTAACTCTTGCTTCAAAAATTATCAGAAGGTGAAGGATTTTGCCCTTGGGTCCTACTGGTCCAGTGCAAATTTGGTAGTTATCTCTCCTGCTGTGGAGCTTTAAAATCTCTTTTGCACTGTTCCCAAAAAAAAAAGTGAAAAATTATAGAACAAAAGCAAAGTGAAAGAAGAAGACAACAACAAACAACACTCACTCACTCTGTGCTTCAGACTGCCTTAGAGTAGACTTAAGGTCTACAGAAAAATTCATAATTAAGTAGGAATTGTAAGTGTTGATTATCTTCAGTGTTATCATTGTATGTGGTTTAAGAACTGTATTTTTTGAAAATCTGGGTTGCCTTGGTTATATACAGTGTGACAGTGGCAGTTCAGTAGCAGTGTCTTGAGTTTTGTTCTTGGCTGATTACTTGATAAGGAAGTAACTTCAACCTTCTTCTGTGTTGCAGCAAATTTCAGATGAAGGCATTGTGAAAATCTGTAGAGGATGTCATAGACTGCAGTCACTCTGTGTTTCAGGCTGTAGCAACCTGACAGATGCTTCTCTCACAGCCCTTGGTCTAAACTGTCCAAGGCTGAAGTGAGTATGTCATGAGTGTGTTGTATGTCATGTTCTTACTGGCCTGATCTGAGAAATTAACTTCTGAAGATGAGCTGCATTTGCAATCAAAACATTAAGTTAGAAGTACATAAACTTGAGGGCTGGTCCTCTGTAGCTGTCATATTAATGTAGTTCACTGTATATTGGAAAAACAAGAGTTAATATATGACAAAACATGCTGAACTAGCATTTTAATTCTCTGCTTCTAGCTAAATATTTTAGGTACTAATTACAAGCAAGAAAAAAAATATATGTAAAGCCCATTCTTTTCTTTAAAAGTAAAAATATCTGTGGTTGTGTTGTGTCTTGTGATGTTTGTACTCTGATGTAGTTTTATGCAGTCATCTGTCTTACAAAAAAAATAGCTACATCATATCTGATTATTATATTTAAAGATATTTTTATTATAAGAGTGCTTTTAATATGCTCTGCAGTACTGCCTGGTGTTCTTAAACTCTAGTATAAAGTGTGCTCATGTCTTTGCAAGCACTGGGGACTAATATTTATGAGAGATGTTTTGAACAATAGGGGCTTAGCAGTTAAAAATAATATAAACTTCCACATTGGTGTGATTTGTACAAACATGTATGTTATGGTGGGCTTTAAAACCAAAGCTCAGTTATGCAGCAGCTCCCTGATTGTGGAGACATATTGTACACACATATAATACTTCTTCTAATTTTAATGTAAAGTAAATAAAAAGATAAGATTTTTGGGTGACAAATTGCCATTTAGGACAGGAACATGCGGGAGTCAGAACTTGCTATCCTTAAATCACAGATAGTGGAGGAATGTGTAGTCTGTAAAAATCAAGGGATGCTTCATTCAAATGCCAGTGTACCATATGCTGACACACAGTGTTCCTTTAGCTGAATGAGTGAAAAAGAGCTTTTGTGACTGTAGAAAACCTGTTCTTAAGACAATTCCAGGCTGACAGTCCCCTTTGTGCCACTGTTCATATTTATTAGGGGCTTAGGAGTCTTCTGACACACTTAGAGGTTTTCCCTAAAAAGCTGTGCTGGTCTTTTGCCACCATTTCTCTCATTTTCTCGATTAACATCTCAGATGGGAAATAAAAGGAGGTCTAAATTGCTGTTAGTTGTGCAGTTCTTTCCAAGGGCAGTACAAGTGCAGCAGGAATTGTTTTAGCCTTGGTAGGTGAACTGTCAGCCCTGTCTGTGCCACGAGGGGGAAGGCGTCTGCCACTCTCCTCCTGTAATGAGGAACAGCATAAGGAAAGAAAACGACCCTCTGCAGTGATTGCTGCTGAGGATTACTGTGTGTTGGAAGGACAGAGGATACAGCTGGTTGCATCTAGACTTTTGGGATCATGGATGGAAAGTACTTGAAATTGTCTTGGAAAAAATTATCTTGGAAATCAAAGGGAAATGTAATTCCACATTTGTTTTGTACCTTCTGAATATTTCAGTGTTGAGTGTGAAAGAAAACTCTGCTGCCTCTGTTGGACTTGCTGGCTCTGTTAGGAAATATTGGAGTATTTTCTGTGCTGTGCTACTCTCACTTCAGGATCTATGCTGCTTTCCATGATACTGCTGCATTTCCATGATGCAGCTGTTACCAGTCACAAATATGTCCTCGAACAAAAACTTAGGTCAAGCTTTCAGCAGACCCTTCAGCTGTATTTCTTATCTCACATCAACATAGGGGTGTCTTGTCATCCATCTTTACATTTACTCTTTCAGGTGCTTGGCACCTTCTCTTTTTTTTTCTTTATTAGCACTTTTTAATGCAAAAATACCGGTAGGTATTTTGGCAAGGCTTGTCAAGAAAGCGCCTGTGAACCATGAATGTCTTTGTCTGGGTGGGGCTGTGAAAGTTAGGATCATGTTCCTTTTAGCCCCCACCAGCTGCTAATTCCACAGAAGTAGGGAGGTGTTGAGTGCAGAGACATTCCAGGTGTGCCCAAAAGGCAGCTGTAGGCAATGAATGCAACTCTGAGTCTGCCTCATAGAAAATTTCTTCATAAGAGTGGAGAATCTGCTTTGGATGTCATTTTGCCTGATTAGCTCCCATGTTAGGTACTTTTCCACAAATCACTGGGTGGGAAATTCACGTCAGCTGTAAGAGGAAAAAAGAAGAGCCCTCTGTATTTAAGCACAGTCACTAAAACAAAAGCAAAAATTAGAACTTTGCTCATTATTTCCATGCTGCCCAGTGCCTTCCCACCTGTTTTTTCATACTGGGGCCTGATTGATGTAGCAGGTGTGTATACAGCTCACTCCCCATTCTCATGTCCTGACTGTCTGCACACCCAATTTCAGGAAAACTAGAGGTGCTAATCTTCTGGTTTCTTGTTCCTCTGTTTCTATACTATTCTTTTCTACTGGGTATACAGTAAGTAGCATCCTCACTATTCTGGATGTTGCAGATATCATTCCCTCTCCACCCCTCTTTAAAGTCAGCCATGTAATGAGATGGGATTTGTAGCAACTAATCAATGAAAGGAGGTAGAAGGGTAACAAATGTGACCTGAAAGATGGGTTTTTTTTCTGGTGGCGTTTTTCCCCTTCCTATTTGGTATCATAGGCAATTTTCAGAGTAGCTGAGAGTATTTTATGATAGACTGCAAACTGCCCTTGATGGAAGGGCACAGAATTCTTGAACATGAGTCTGAAGAAAGTCCAGAGGCATTAGAACCATCCATTTGGGAGGAGGTGCCTGTCTAATACTTGGCTTAAGTTTCTCTCATACTTCTGAACGTTGTTGAAGACTGTAACTCTGAAAGTGGTTTTTCAAGCCTGTGGGGCTGCTCAGCTCTAAACTTGGCTGCCCTCTTGCTTTTTGCTTGGAAGAGGCTGATCCAGCAAAGTCATAGTCAGAGCCCCACATCCTGTACTTTGGTGGGGTTTTAATCTGTTCATGCACCCAGTGTGGCTTTTCCCTTTGTACTTTCTCTCTAGAGAGGGAGTGTTCTAATGACCTCCTAAAGCAATGGAAGGATCTGGAGGCCTCTCAATATTGCCACAAAAAGTTCTTTTGTGCCTCTTTCCCTGCCTCCTCCCCACAGCCCCAGTATAGCAGCAGTGTTTGCTGTGGTAAGTTGCACTTAGTTTGTGCTGCTCATCCCATGGCACTGTGGTTTCGTCTTATTCATCTTGATACTCACTCCACCTGCAAAGGAAATTGTCCATTAAAAAAAGGACAAAGAAAACAAAGACAACAAAACATTAGTGGGATGGAGGCCTGTTGGGCATACTAGTGGTGCTGTTTGGGGCACTTGACCTCTTGGGGAGTTTTTTTGTCAGTATTGCTTCCCAGTTATCTTTCCAAAACACTGTATTTTCTTTAAGGTTGTATTGGTATAGTTTATTGGTTTTACTGTGGGATTGGAGATTTTAAGCTCCTTGCTTTCTGGTAAGTTGCTTCACTGTGCTTCATGCAGAGGCTCTGAGGGGATTTCTGATAAGTACTTTCTCAGTTTTATGGCTTCCCAGCAGCCTTTGTTTAGATAACAGGTTTTAGATGCAGGCTTCATCTGCATTTTCCTTAACTCAGGGTTTATTTTCCCATATCTTGCCTCAGATAACACATGAGAAAACTTGGTCATTATGCTTTTACTGAAACAAGAGGTTAAAATGCCTCTAATTGTGTGTAATTTTTTTCCACTAAATGTTCTGTGACTGTCAGAATCTTCTGATAAACTGGATTAAAAGTCTGCTTTTTAATTTCAAATCACTGTGAAAAATAGGGGTGGGTGTGTATGTGTATATATATGTATATATATATATGTATATACACATTTGCTATTGACAACTTCTAAGTTGCAGAAGACAGATTTGTATCTCAAATACACTTGCTTTTCTCAATATTTTCTTTAACATTTTAAACTTTTCCAGGATTTTGGAAGCTGCAAGATGTTCACATCTTACAGATGCTGGGTTTACCCTTCTAGCACGGGTAAGGGTCATTTCAGAAGGTTACAGCTCGCCCTGTTTCATTGCTGCTGAGCAGCTGTGAGTTGATGTAGTCCTGCTGGGAAGCAATATGAGAAGAGGAAAATTAAAGTAGAAAGAAGCCAGTGGAGGAGGGGACTAAAAAGCTATTTTATGTCTGGATTATACTTAGATCTGCAACTTGATCTAATTTGCCATCTATCATTGAATTTGTCATTTTTTTCCTCTTTTTCAGTTTGTTTCAATTGAATTTATTATGCTTAACATAATTCTAAACTTGTATTATGCATTCTAGCCAAATTTCCCTTACATTGATGACACACACCCTTGTGATATTTACATCCAAAAAATCAGCACATAATAGATTGTTCTGAGGATAACTTTAAATTACGGAACACTTACATTATACATAATAGACTATAAGCACTAGTGCCCTGGTTCCTGCTGTAAATAAGAATATTGGTGGTGTCAAATGCTTTGTGTTAGACTTGCGAATTGCTGGTTGGGAAATTCGAACACAAAAATTATACTCTGTAAATGGGATTCATTTATGCTGCTGGTATTCAATGTGAATGAAAAGGGGTTTTTTTTGTAGCCACAGCAGTTAAACAGAGTGGTTTTCTAACTGTTCAGCACGACAGCTTCAGGCTCTTGGTGGTCACCTCAACCCTGCTCTTGGGGGCTGCAAGTTACACTTTTTTTCCTATTCCTGGAAAAAATGGATTGGGAATTGAGCCAAGCTGTGGCACTATGTGGTCTGCTGCAAGGCCACAAGGTTACGTCCTTTCCTTGAAATTAGTCATGATTAGATGTTGAAAGCACTTCTGAAAGCTTGCTGGGGGTCTCTCAGAATGTTGAGAAAATTGCTTGTGTAGGTGTGACATGCAGCTTTCTCCCATCCTTAAAGTAGACCCTATTTTGGTATTTTCAGCATTTATTGGCAAAGCAATTTGGTTTTAAGGCTTCTTTCTAATGTATGACAACGAAGAGAGATGTGCCATGGGCTTAAGTGTATTCCAGATGAGTTTGGTGCAGGCTGATAAACGCGGAATTGGCTTTAGTGCATGGGGTGTAAATCCCATTTGGAGTGAGGGGGGAAGGGAAGCAGGGGTGCTGAGCACTGGTATGTCCTGTTCAAACCTTACAGGGCAAGAGGGAGACATTTCACCTAGTAAGAGAAAGGCTAAAATGTCAACATTTGAGAGGAAGGTGGGGTATTTCTTGTTAATTTATCTGTTTTTTCTTTTAACACTTTTTTTTGTCTTTTGATGGTGATCAAATATTTGAAGGGATTTATATCACAGTTTCCCCTTGCAAGCTGTGCTATCCCATATTATTAGCCCCGTGCATGATTTTATGTCTAGATGTTGTTTTATTTAATTTTTTTGTTTATCTGTCCATGTTTTGTTTATTGTAGAATTGCCATGAGCTGGAGAAGATGGACTTGGAAGAGTGTGTTTTGGTGAGATTTAATATGAAAAGGAATATTGAATGTGCAGTGTAAGGATGCAACACATTAACACCTTCATCTAGATGTTCTTTGGTTTTTATAAATAGTGTTGTGTTTATGGTAGGAAATAAAATAATTATTGGGAAATTCTATACAGGGAAATACTTGGAAAGTAACAGGTGATAGGTTGTTCTCCAGAAATAACAGAACCCTCATCTGGTAGAGAAGGAGATACCTTTTTGGAGGGTTGCCTCTTCTGCTGTCTGTTGCTTATGGCTTACGTCTGGTTTCTTTTATTCCCAGATAACTGACAGCACATTGATCCAACTTTCCATACACTGTCCTAAGCTGCAAGCACTGGTAAGTGTAACTCCTGGTCTGCAGCCTGTGATACTGCCCCCAAAGCACACACACAGACTGCTCCTGCAGTACAAGCCCAGGCTGTTCAGTCTTTGTCTAGAAATCATTCCTGATGTACAGTGATACTGTCAAAACATGTGCAAGTTTCATAAGTATTCTCAAAGCAGCACATTACTCCTGAAATATTTACATGCATTGTGTGATTAAAAAAATGTTACCAAATCAGTGAGTAATAACCAGAAATCTTTCATTTTATGGTTAACATCCTTCCTATTTGATTCCTTACATATTTGATTCAACTTAAAGCACTTAGATCCTTTATGGATACTGTGAAGTGTTCAGTAATGGTTTTCTTAGGGGGTCTGGCACTTCACATCAAATATTGAATAAACAAAACCACCTAGAGAAGACAAATATAATCACTCTGTAAGCAGTTTTGCATGCAAGTACTTTTTTCCAAGGACTACATTTACATAATAAATTATGGAAGGTTTCCTTGGATTTGACTTTTAAACATAATTGGAGAGGATTGAGTGGGGTACTCTGTTTACTGGATTTCAAAGAACTGTTTTCTAGGGAGTGGTGGCTTAGATCTTTCAGATCATCAAAACCAATTTGAGGTAACATAAATTTGTCTGTTCTTCAGTCAAGATACTTGAAAATTACTGGATTGTTCTTACAGTAGGAGCTCCTGTATTTCAGGCCAGTTGTCCTTTAGTGTAGATTTGTTATAACTACTTAAATCTATGTGAGAGAACAAGTATCTTTATAATCTGTTCTTAGATGGGATTAAAGGAAGGTGTTCTGCTTCCTTAATTAAATTGTGTTATGATTAGTGTTACTCAGCGTTATTAAGGTAGCAGCATGAGGAAAGATGGCTTTTCAAAGGAGCTTGGTCACTATTTTTTATTGTTATTTTTTTATTTTTCCTTATCAACTGTCCAGCTTAACTTCTGAACCATCATTCTTGATGATAAACCAAATGAGTTGTCAGGAGATGTGGAGCCATTTATAGGGGACATGTTTTTGTATTGTAATTCCAGTTGCAACCAGTTCTTGCACGAGATCTTTTGTACCAGTTCTGTCAGTGCTTCAACAGAGATACCACAAAACATCATAATGCCAAAGCGCATTTTTTCTGAGTCTGCTCCTGTTTGCTGGCCCTTGTGTGTTTGCCCACAGACAGGGAGTGTGACATTGGTAAAACATCACGGCTTTTCTAAGGAAACCAGGAAACTTGATTTCTTTGGTGTATATATATATATCTTTAAATATAACCTATGGGTGGGAAGGATACATACTCAGAGATTGTGTGTGAACAGCAATGGCTGAGAATTACAGGAAAAGACATGACAAGACTGGCAGGTGCCAAATACACTGCATGAACTAATCTTGGTGCTTCCAGTGTCCTGTAAACTCCTGTGCACTGTGCTTTAGTGTATTTGCAGTTAGAACAAACATTTTGGAGTTGCAGAGATCAACTGTGAATTTGCTTTTGTCGTGTTTGGAGACTCAGTAGATGCTGGAAATAGGCAAATCTTCCTCAGTATCAGAGTATTCAAGGGCTTTATTGCCTAATGTACTTAAGAAGTAATTTCTGGTTAAAGTATTTAATTGTACATTTAAATTAGTAGAGAAACTGTGAAATATTCATGGTGGTCCTGAAGATGAGAAGGCGAGTGAATTCTTCACAGCATGTGAAGTTCTCATAGTATGTCTTGCCGTGCTTGATTTATACACAGCATTAAGTATGTGTTAACAAAAAAATAATAATTTGACCATATCTCTTTGTTCTCAAGATTTCAAGCAATTGTCTTAGTAAAATTCCTTATTATTAATGATTTTTAGAAGGCTTATGAAGTCAGAAAAATCCTGTGGTTTAATATGAAGTGAGTATAATTTGGCATATTTGTTCTACAAAGTTCTACGAACTCAGCTGTACATCCTGTATTGTCCTTGTAGCACCAAATACCGCGTCCCAGGAAAGCTGATTTTATAAGCTGCTTACTTCCTGGGGTGGAATACTCCTAATTAGCCAACAGCTTCACAGAACCTCCTGTCCTTCCTTGGAACAGCAGGTCTGTTATGAATGTTGGTTAACCCTACAGCTGCTGATTGTTCCCAGGCTCTGAGCCAAACCAAGCGCTCAGAGCACGTACATAGAGAAAGGAGGTACAGGAGAGAGCTGATGTGTTTGAAGACTTGAGAGACTGCCAGAATGGGTGTTAGGAGTTAAAACACTGTTGGTAGGGGCAAGCACTTCATTTCTTTTGTCATTTGGAGACAGTTTGCACTCGTTGTGGTGTTTCTTGGAGTCCCTGCTGGCTGCTCACGCTTGGTGTGTAAAATCGGACCAGCTGGAGCTGAAGGGAAGCTGCCAAGGTAGCTTCCTGTCAGACTCCAGAGGAGGTGCAGACCTGTCTCCCAGCCTTTCTCTGGTTCCCTGTTCATCCTGTAGAGCAAAGGAGAAAAAAGCTGAGGACAAATTGTTTTAAAGAGCAGGACAGACCCCATGTGTCTGGTAGCAGGCAGGAAATGCTTGTGATGTAGCTGAGGTGAAGTAAAATTGGTAGTCCCCAGGCTGCCCTGTCAGGCTGGAATGAAAAGATGAGTTGTACCCAGAGAGGGGCAAGGTTACATGTTAGTCAGGGGATTGGCAGGAGGTCCTTTTGAGCACTATTGTTTGCTTGCTCTGAGTTAAAAAGTGCTTTTGGACTGCTGCAAGTGTTTCTTCATCAGTTGCTGTCTGAAAAAAACAACCTAGGGCAAGGAAATGCTACTTCAGAACCAGGCACTGTTAGGTACAAGTAAAGGCAAAACACAGGGCTGAGAATAAAGCGAGGCGCTAGCTCAGAGCCCAGGGCAAGGGGAGTAGAGTTCACAGATGCTGCACATTTCACTGGGGAAGACTTTGAGAGCATTCATTTCAGCGGTGAGAGAGAGTGGTTTCTCAAGCCGCCTCTGAGGAATGTCTGTTTCCTGTTGTTGTCATCATCCGTGCTTCTCCAAAAGTCATGAATTCCCTAAAGAAATGAGGGGAGTGCTCTATGTGGTGCCACTGCCTGAGAGGCAGCATCATTTTACATGTTCTTGAAATTCAAGGGAGTAAAAAAATATGCTGAAGAGGAGGAGATTTTTTTGGTTTATTATGCTGACTGTTGCAGAAGACTGCTCCTGCAGCTGTACAAGATGTTTATTGCTCCTTGTCTGTACAGCCTGAGGTGCCAAGTGCTCATGGCTTGTATTTTTTGAAATCATTATTTGGCAAATCAGTCCATTGTGCTTGTTCTTTATCTGTGCGGACTTGCACAGGCTTGGTCCTGGTGTATGTCTGAGAACATAGCAGCTGTGAAACAGTAACCCCTGAGTAGATACTCATCTATTCCTGTATGTTCTCAGTCATCCTTTAAAGTTGTTTCTGGATGTTTGCACTGTGGGACAATGGGAAAAGAATTCCCACATTCATAGAGAGCAAAGGGGCCTGAGGAGTTCTGCCAGTGATGTGTTTTGGGACTCAACTTGTTTTGAAGCAAAGTTTAAAAGCAAGTACAGCAGTTTTGTTAAGTAAAGCAGTTTCTTTGTTTACTCTTCTGGATTTCAGCTGTATATTATTTGTAGTTAACCACTGGAATGAAGGAGGTTGAAGACGACTTCTGATGTCCAGAGGCTCAAGTCACTTCGGACTGAGGGATGTTGTTAATTGTTTGCCTTTCTGTTTTAGAGCTTATCTCACTGTGAACTGATCACTGATGATGGGATTCTTCACCTGAGCAACAGCACGTGTGGGCATGAGAGGCTGCAGGTGCTGGAGCTCGATAACTGTCTCCTCATCACGGACGTGACTCTGGAACACCTGGAGAACTGCCACAACCTGGAGAGAATTGAGCTGTACGACTGCCAGCAAGTCACACGAGCTGGAATCAAACGGATCAGAGTATGTGTTTCCTGGCTTGTTCCCATGGAAATGCCAGAGCTGTTGCTTCTGCTTGAGATTGTAGGAGTCCTACAGGTCCCAGGCAAGGAAGGCTGGATAAACAGTCTGACTATCCTTCTGTTAGGTCCCCATGTGTGTAATTTCCTTATATGAGCAGCAATAATTTTCAGTTCTGACTCATGACATTTTGCTATTGGAATGATGAGCTCTTATCTTCTGCTTTGGTATAGTGGCATGCTTTATCCTAAATACATGTTATCTATCTATCTATCTATCTATCTATCTATCTATATCCTAAAATACATGTTAATACACAGAGCCAGTAGTCAAACATCTGCATGGATATTTCCATTGATGGGCTGTAGGGCCCTCAGGCCCTGGAATCCAGCCCCAAACCTTTTCCCTGCATATCTCACCCATGAGGTCAGGGACCACCTGCATTGCGGGGGCAGTGTTTTAGCCTTGAAGTGAAACTTGTCTGCAGCTTCGTATCCCAAGTTTGTGTCCAAACACTTTTGCAGCTGGAAAGCTCATCCCTGATAGTGACTCAAATTGAGGGCAGAAGCACAATTCTATTTCATGCTGCTTTCCAGGATGAGAGCAGCAGAGGGGAGTATGGGAGACAAGGTACGAACAAGTCGTCCTTCAGCAGCCAGGGTCCATCCCTCTTGCCCCTGCAGCAAAATATGTGCCTCTCCTGATGTGGAGCTGTCTGGGCTCATCAGTGCTTTGTTGGGAAACCGGGGGAGCCCTGTGCAAGTTGGTGTGCCATAGGTGGATGGGTCAAGAGGAATTACATGTGAGAAGACAGCTTGGCTGGTATTCACTCTATAGATGCTTTCTTTACAGCTAACTAACCTTAACGAGAGAGCACTTGTTGGCACAACAGTTGAGGTGTGCTGCTTCTCTTTTCAATTCTGTTCTTCCTCTCCCATTATAATGCAGCCTTTTCACCCACAGGCTCATCTACCTCACGTGAAAGTTCATGCTTACTTTGCTCCAGTAACTCCCCCTCCATCGGTCGGAGGGAGCGGACAGCGCCTCTGCAGATGCTGTGTTATCCTTTGACAGTGAGTGCAGCCACACAGAAAATGTTGTTGTTGAAGAATGGGATGGCAAGTCAGCAGAAGGAGTCGGTTTCCTGACAAGTCCTAATGGTGGTGTTTGGTCATCCAGTTTTGTGACAAGAAAAGCGCTTTTTTTTTTTCCAGGTAAAAATCCTAACGTAACGTGCAGCTGTGGATTAAGTTGGTGATGCTGTGGTTTGTATTAGTAACTCCTTCCTTCTGTTGGCATGAGAACTGCAGTACCGTGTCAAATGTGTGGGCATTGCAGCGTAGCAGCTACTTGGTGGAAGTTTACGAAACTTGGAAGTTAAATTGCATTTGTCAGCACTACTTGGTGTGAAGTTCTGATGTAACATGGGGCTCGAGGCTGCCACGCCAAAGAACTGAGCCTGCTGTTCTGTAATATACACCACAGATCAAATATCAGGTTTAAGGACAAATCAGCTTTAGCAGATGTTGACCAAAAAATGCAAAGTAATCATAAGCTCTTACAGTGAAACAGCAGCTTGTTCTTTTTCATGATTCAGCTTCGTATTTAATTATGTAACAGGACATAATAGGTAATGTCAAAAGGTAAGGTAGTACCTCAAGATACCCATAGGACTAGAAATACTTCTCAAGTTTTTGTACTTGGTTCAGTTGAACTCTGCTCGTACAAAGGTTGCCCGTCACCGACGCACGTTCTGCCCGATGCCATTGGCCTTGAACAGGGGTAAGAAATCCACTGTGGTAGAGCCTGTGCACTCTACTGTACCTGCTGCCACAACCATCCATGGTGCTCTTGGTAACGCCATCCCCGTGTCCTCCGGGACCTCCGCGGGGTGCAAGGAAAGGATGCAGCACTTCCAGGAAGAGGGGTGTAGCACACGTGCTTTTCTACAGATGAATGGAAAACAGGTTCAGCTACAGAAAAAGGATGGAGCAAGGAATTCAGTTCATCCCACCCATTTTAGCAACAAGCATATGGGCTCATCAGTCTGTAAGCAGTTGAACCAAACCAAACCTGTGGTTTTCAAATGTAGAAAGCCAAACTCTTCACATTTGATTAAGAAGCTGTCAACTTCTGAATGATAATAATGATAAAAATCTGTGTATCAACTCTTAAGGCCATGCTTTCATCCTTAGTTTTTCAGTGCTAGACAATTAGATAAACTTTTTTATATTAAGCAATTTAATTATCTGAGAGAAACTACTTGACAGTTCAGAAAGCTTTTTTTGTGTTTGATTGTGTGTGTGTGTTTGAAGAGTTCAGGGCCTGTGTTTACCGAAAATTAAAAAGCAGTTGGAAAAGCTACTACTGGATAGTACTGCCATTGCCCCCCTGCAAATTTTAAACACTTCTAAAAAGGAGTGAGTGTGAACATGAACTTCAACAGCCAGCAATGGCTGGGTTGTGTTGATGACACACAGAGGATGGGGACAGTAAATGAAGATCTCAGCTTTGGGGTTAAATTACAGCTTGGACTACAGTACATGAATTTCTTTAGTACTACAAAGTAAGCCGTCCTGGGCTTCTTTTGCACAGTAGTGGAGTGCTGTTACAATCATACTTAGAGTTCCATTGAGACACTGCTGGTGTAATGAGAGTTTTAACCAGATTTTATTCTCAACTGTACCAGGGCAGTCATTAGTACCAATATGTCAAGATGTGTTTTCTAAGAACATAATGAACCTTGTAAGTCTATTGCATTGAAGATGTACAAAAACAAATAGAACCTACTCTGATATAGGACACTTAAATAAACAATCAGCTGATGTCAAACTTGAATTTGTTGGAATTATTTCAAATCTAAGCAAGATTTCTACTAGAAGCAGAAGATCCATGTGAATAAACAGGGCTGGTTTACTTCACTCCCTTACCTTGACCTACCATGCTTGCTAGGACAGGTCTTGCAATTAATCTGAATCTTAACAATGGACTGTCTCTAATGCGGGTGTGGGAAAAAAAGAAGTAAACAAAAAGAAAAGCACATTTACAAAATTATTGAAAAACATTTATTATACTTAAATTGAAATGTGTACATCTTATTAAAAAACAAAAGCCATTTGCTGGTGCCATAATTTAATTCCAATTTCAAGTGAGCTGGACAAACTACTGTACAACTTTCAATATTCTTTAAAATTAGGTATTTGGATACTTTCCAATCAAGGATTTTTCCACTTTTATAAAACATTTGGATTTGAATATGGTGTGAGCTAAAAAGACACAAGTGTCAGTTGAGGGAAATACTAGGACCAGACAATACCCAAAGATGAACAACTTATAGGCAGAAATGTTTAAGTACATAAAATTTTACTTTCAGTGCAGAAAAAAACAAAAACAGGAAAAAAAACTAGGTTTGATGAATTTAAATTTTCAAAATGCTACAGCTTTCAGAAGCTTTTCTGATAAGCACTTGAGCCAGTTATGAAAGGGGAAATGAAAAAAATCAAAGTTGCTTTTTTACATGCTGTAGTATTGGTTTACATGGAACACCGCAGCATAAAAAGCAAACTATTCCCAGGCTTTTAATCCAGAGATCAAGGTGAAACTTTCCAAAGGCACAGGATGACAGCTCTGAAATTGCCACCTAATATCTTTGGAAATACTCCCCTTTTAAGTACCTAACCAATTGAAACTTAATGTTACCCTAGGAAATGCTGTGCCATGACTCTGCAAGACACATCCAAAATACTGAGAAAGCACATTGCCTGTTTCAGAGAAAAGTAAATATTTGGTCATATGGAAGAGGCACTGTAACAGGTGTACAGTGTGGATGGATGGGGTGTGCAGGAAGGTCAACAGAAAAGGTAAGAAGAGATTTGTCCAGAATAGGAACTCCAGCAGGGCATTCACGTGCTGGCAAGGAGACTTACAGGGTGTGTATTTAGTGTTTCTCAAGCAATTTATTCGATGCTGCTGAAAGCTATGACAGCCCTGTGGTGCCAGTGGGTCATCTTCCCTCATCAGCATAATTCCACTGAAAACCCCACTCCTCACTGCCAGTATTTTTAAACCCACAATTTTACAAGCAAAGAGTTAAACTGCAGCAGTGCTCCGCAGAGAACCTAGGAAACTAAACATAAAGGATGCATAGGCAATTTTTTCCATTAAATTCATTAAAGCAAAACACAATTACTCGGTACCCCATAGGATTTATATTAATCCCTCCAGTAAGGTACTATTGATAATGCAGTTTGCTGCATGCATATATTGCATCTGTCTAGGGCTTCTTAAGAGCCCTGTTCTGGCATTTACACTTCTTACATACACTCTTATACACAATTTACACGGGAAGCTGTTTTGACAGCTTTACTCTCAAAGACCTGACAACCTGATCACTATCACCTTAACTACTCATCTCCACACAGATTAGCATGTGCTCTGCTAACATCAAAAAATAAAACCAGCATAAGGTACAAGCACGTAATAGACAAACTGGCACAGAAAGGTAAATGCCCCAAAATAAGTTTACATTCATCTCCAACTGGATACAGATAATAGAAAAGCAGCACTGCTTCACTTCTATAAACTGTATCTACTGGCCATAGTTTGCCTTATTTCAGTGAAGGGCAAGCACCTTTGCTTACATTGTCTTCCATGCCTGTACAGAAGCTGTCATGGCATTATACCTCTCATGAGGACACTTAGCTATGGCAGTGATAAGAAAGTTCACCTATCAAACAGCTCATTAGAAAGGTCATTTTGTGTTTTCAATATGAAACATCTTATACAGTGAAGTTAGATCCTAAGGTTTTGGACGATCTTCATAATCTTTAGGCAGGACTTCATTCTGCATTGGAGTATCAGTCTAGCAAGTGTGTGATGTCACTTCAGAATTATATGGAAGCCTTCTCCATTTTCAGCTGAAAAAAGAAGGAAATGTCAGTCTGTCTTTCTTGACCAGAATCACAGAAATACAAGCCAATGCACCAAAACACCCAAGGATAGACTTAGTTTTGAAAATAAACTCATCCACAACAAAAACAGCTTTTAGAAGTTTCCTACTTGTGCTAAACAAAAATGTTATGATTAATGATTTGTAACTGGATCTTCGAAGTTGGGACAGTTTCTGTAGGTAAAGTTTGCACAGAGTTAAACTTGTCCACTGATTAGAGCCAATGCTGGCACCTTGTACCAGAAATAAATTGGACTTCTAAAGAAGAGTGGGATTCAACAACAGCCTACTGAAGGTGACCACTGACTAGCAGAGAAAGAACAGAATGTTATGCTCAGTTCTGCTGACTCTCAGGACGCAGCTCAGATGCAGTGTCTGAACTTCAGAGGTGCTACACTGCCAGGATTTTTAATTTTTTTTTTTTTAACCTATTTTGAAACGTCACCATTCTCAACAATTATTAGCAGCGTCACTGTCCAGTGATGGCTGACTGAATTTTGCGTAAGGTTTGCTACTGAATCCTGCAACAGTTCTGAACTGAAAGCTTGGAGAAGAGCCTGAGATGCTACACAGAGGCTGAAATCTGCTAGGAGAGGAAGAACTCTGGGATATTTTCTGCCACTGTGTAAGCAGATCTTTCATTATTTTTAAAGAAGGCTCCTTGCTGGAGTAAGCAATTAAATTTTAAACTGTCAGAAAAGTCAACGTACCTTTTATTGTGGTGAATAAGAAACAACTCTCATCTTGAAAGTTTTGAACCATCTACAAAAAAAAAGTTTCAAAACCCTCTGGAGTATGACCAATACAAAACACAAAACAGTAACAACCTCAACAACCCTGATATTAAACACAGCCTTTTGTGAGCAATTGTGTATTTTTAGTTTTGTTCAGCAAGTGACAGGCATATACTAAATTAAAAACCATTACTATCAAAGTACTGCTTTTTACTCTTGTGACAACCAGTTGGGAGCCTATTACTACTGGCTGTGTTTTTGGAACTCTGTGGAGCAGACACTCAAATAAGTAGAGTTCAACAGTATTTAAATGCCCCCTGCCTTTGGGGGTGCTCAAAATAAATACTTACTAAATAATTACTGCAGCATCTCAGAGTTATATAAACCTGCTGCTTCTGTCTTCTCATAGTTTCAGTTTAGTCAGGCAGAGGAAGAGTCATATTTAAAGAATTCTTCTGCTCATTTTGTTGTAAAGGAAAAAAAACTCTAAATGCCAGAAAATACTAGGGTTGCATTATCAAACAGAAAAAACAGTAATAAATAAGCAAACATAAGAAAACCCTCCACTCCAAGTCATAAATAAAATGCCAAGAAAATAAAATTTCAATTACCTGATCACTAACAAGAATGTGGATGCCTGTGGGACCCTGTCTGTAAACTTGGTTGATCTGATGCAAAGGAATATTAAATGCCAAAGCAAGCTTGCGTGTGACTTCTGAGGCTGCCATCTCCTCTAAGTAGATTGCATGATAAACTACAAGAAAAAATAATTTATGTAAGCATGGTACTAGTGGGTAACAATACCTGTATGAACAAATCTGAATTTGCTTATGCTCCAGGCTTTCAAAAATTTTTAAAAGCTAAAACGTTTAGTTTACTCTCTCCCTGTTCTCACTAAAAGCACAACTCTGACAAGGGGGAGGCTTCTATATGCTCTGAGGCTGAAGGCAACTTCCACATTTTTTCCTGTATCCTGCACAAAAAGGCACAGTCATGTCAAACAGACTTAAAAATGGATCTTTAGAGAGTCACCTAAAGATGGTTTTGGAAGTAATCTTGTGCAGTCTTAAAAGAATCAGGTAATACTTACAAGCCCACTTATATGCCTAAGCTGTTGCTTTAAATGCAGATGTAGATTTTGGATTTTTTGGTAAATAAAGCCTTTTGCAACTGTCTGAATAAACTTTCTACAGATCACCTCAGAGTTGAATGCAACACAGCAAACAGAACAGTAAGACAAAGCAGCTGTTCAGTTTGGTGCTGTATTTACAGTTCTATAGCTCTATTTAACAGTGCTAGAAGCCCTTGGCAGCTCCATGTTTGCACATTGTTCTGGCTGAAGATACCCTGAGGGAAAACATGTATTTGACAGCAGCAGTATTTATTTAGATCCTCCTCCACCTCAATTCTTGCATGGAAAATCCACAAGCACTACTGCAGTAGCCTGTACACATTTTGGCTGGGGAGAGAGGTCTCTCAAAGCCAAGAGCAAGAAAATAATAATTTCAAATAGATCCATTCTCTTAATTGTAAGAGTGACATGAATTTATGAATAAACAGTTACATTCCCATCTGTGTTGAATCAACAGCTGTCAGGAAAATACTAAAACAAGGAGCCCATTCACTACTTGGCTATTTTTCCTTGTCCAGGCTCTACAGTTTTAGTTCAGTTGCACAGAAAATGACAGCAAAATATAGCAGAAAATGGGAAAAAAATTGTTTTATTTGCATGTAGCTTTTACATGTACCTACATTTATATGGTTGATACCTTGTAACAACATGCACAGCTGACTCCAGAGCTCCTCAATTCACTACCATGTACCTAGTTAATCAAAAGACTGAAAATGCTCAATGATTTAAGCTTGAGAGGTTTCAGGTTTTGTTTGCTCTGTGCTGTTAAAGCAGTGATACCTCTGTGACACAACTTCCCATGATTTCTTTGTACACCAGAAACAGCACCTCAGCCTCTTCAGTCTCACTTTCCCCTTGCTGCTTCTCCCGTTTTCCTGCTGCAAGCCCCAGGCGCGGCCTGCTGTAAGCCCCGCGTGCCGCGCCGTACCGTATATTGCACCGTTGCTGTCTCCGCCGCCCGCGTCCTGTCGTTCCAGTTGTAAGCTCTGTAAGGGCTCCTGGCACACGTAGATTGTTAAACGGGGCCTCACAGATCTGCAAGCCAAGGACATCACACGTCAGAGGAAAGGCTACGTGCGCTGCAAATACAGAAGCTGATATGCCATAAATGGAGCTTTGTTATGCTAACAGGACACTTGATATGTTTTTTCTCACCGAGCCCAAAAAAATTAAATTAATCTCTAAGTAAGTGGTCTCTCAGACGCTATTGCATTTAAACAAAATTTCAATCCATTCAGAGCTCCTGAGGATGCTGCTTGTTGGACTCCTAGAACAGGACTGCTGAGTAACAATGGCCGTTCTTCCAGAAGGGCCATTGGTACCAAACGCCCATTTCAGACGGAATCAGACACTCTCGGGACGCTGCCTGTGTTAGCGCTCAACACCTGTAACCTCAAAAAGCCTCAGGCTGTTCTTAGCTCTCTGAACCACCAGTTTTGTGTCTTGGCAACAAATCCATCCGTATCCAAGAAACTGGCAGGGCCCAACTGCATGGGTGCAGCCTTACAGCCCACCTGCACCTCACCTGGGCCTGCCCTGAAGGTGTGCACAGGAGCAGAGTTTTAAACACATTGCTGCCAACTCCTGAGGCAGATCACACCAAGGCACCAAGGCCCCTCCTGACACTAACTTCCCAAATCCCCAGTTTGAAAATCCCCCATCTAAACCCACTCAGCTTCACAGTCAGTGCATCACCTGGATTTCAGTGCATTATACAGCCGAATTCCATCAGCTGGACCACAGATTTGTACCAGATCTTCTCTTGTCAGCTTTAATAAATCAGCACCTGGACAAACACAAGAGGATTTAATGGAGATTGCTGTAGCACATGAATTCTTTCTACAATAAATTGTATGTTCATTTAAACCGAGAGTAACAAACTTCACCATGACAAAAATGGAATTTGGGACACAGGAATAAGTAAAATTCAGACCAGGCTCCAGTGAATGCCAAATAAATCAGTGTGTTTTCCCAAAGGTGCTGAGTTACACTTTATGGTGTTTACAGCTTTGAAACAGTAGGAGTCTGCAGAGCACATAATTCTGTGGAGAGAGATGACTGTTCTAGAGACAAACAGTGATTTTTTGCTGGCATCCAAGGCAGTGTATTTTGAACACATGCAAAATATAGAGCAAAAATACTCCATGGTTTGTTACTCAATGAATTATCCCAGGCATTCAACTCATCCATCATTTCCTCTGTGCACTTAAGTTATTACAATGCACTCGAGTACAGAAGGTGCTGCTGAAGCAGAAAATGGGAGAACGGATTCTTCTGAGAAGCAGCGTGAGTGTCAGCAAAGAAAACAACACTCTGAAATATCAGTCACTGTAGCAGATGAGTGGGAAAACAGGAAAAAGAATAGTCTTTATGCAGGAAAATACTCCACAGACTATCCAGCAACGTACGAATAAAAGCCAGCAAAAATAATTTATCATAGCCCTTAAATACTATAATAAAAAAAACCCCAGACCTGAGGTAGTATAATAGAAGTCACATATACCACACCTCCTTCTTCAAAAAAAGTAGCCAGCTAGTACTTGACTTTTATAAAGATAATAATGAAAAAGAAGAAAAGTTTTCCAAGAGTCTTTGTCAGAAATTTGGTACTAAAGTTTATTGAGAAAGCTCAGCAACCCTCATAATACAAGAAACACAGGTCAAAACCTAACTGGCAGTAGAAGAATAAACTTTCCCAGAGAAGAAGCCTGGTACAAAGGGAATCCTGACAGAAGAAAGAGCTAAGCCAAGAGGCAGAGCTGGCATCATACACAACACTGTCCCCATCATGTGCCACCGAAGAAAAAGGAATTTTACTTATGGTGTGTACTGTGTCATGCCACCCTTTACACAATTCTGTGGAAGACTGAATAAGCAAACAGCAAAACACAGCCCCACAAAGTGCATCTCTTGCCATGTCTTGTGCCCAGACATACAGTGGGAACTGCACTGCTCTTTAACAAGCAACTTAGTAAACAAATAGGTATAAATATGTATACCATAATGTTCTTAGAGAACTCTTTTCCCACACAGAACTTGCTCAGTAACACAAAGAAAGAAAAAAAGTAAACTATAGATACCTGAGAAATTTGAAAAAAGCCTTGTATAGGCAGAGAACCTATTCTTGAGCAACCATTGCTGAGTTTCCTGGATTGTGGCTGAAGGATGAAGCTGCTGTAAGAAACAAGATTGGATACGATAATTTGGATACTAAAAAACCCAAACAAAATCCAAGCCATTTAAAAAAAAAAATCTCCCTCAGTTCAACACTTTCTTAGTACCTATTAACATCAAATGTAAATCAAATATTCTGACACAGCTATACAAATACAGTCATGATCAATACCAGAAAGCAAACACTCACATCTCCTGACCCTTGAGAGGTTCCATCTCCTTGATGATTTGGGGAAGAAGAATTGCTAGAGATTATAAAACAAAAAAAAGTATTACTAGAATTCCATAAACCAAAATATTTAAGCATTGTTGAAAAGTAACTTGAAATTCCCAAAACAATAAATACCACAGTTGAAAGAATTAAAATACTGAAACTTGTTAAAAGAGAAAGACCATTCCACAGTATATGGACCAGACCATACCACTGTAAATAATTTTTGGATGAAGTTCAAGTTTCATTTTAGTAGTTTAATTAATGCCTCAATACAAAATGGTTTCACCAATGCAATTTTTGTTGAAAAGCTTTTGAAGATATTTGTTGGAGGGTTTTCTTGCAAATTATACTGTGTATGATAGAAATGAAGACTGTTCTTACTGAGAGAAAAGCTAAAACTAGTTTCCATAGACAAGGATTAAATTACAACAGTGAAAAGGTAAAGTATTTGCTATATGACAAATGACAAGAAGTTGTTTTAAAAAATAGTAGTAAAAAAGAAAAATGGTGAGGCAGAAGTAATTACCTTATAACTGAACCATGTGATACAAATGGGATACTCTAATATATAGGTCAAAACAATCTCCCAGTTTCCCAGTGGAAACAGAACACAGTTGAATTTACTCAGAAAACATTCTGAATAAGCCTGATTGAAATGTTGCCTTTAGTGGGGTACAGAATAGAAACCCACCTGTCTGGGACACTGTAGGTGTTATGCTGAGCAGAGGTGAAAGTTGGAGCAGGAGTAGGACTGTTGTTTACAAATGTTGTCGGAGTATCAGGCCATGGTGAGCACTGAAGATAAAGAATTAAAACTTAAGTTTCTCTGGACAATACATTTTTTACTCTGATGCACACTTCTGTCATTTAAAGCCAGGGGTTTATCCACAGCGTACTCTGATTTGCAATTCCAAATAAACACTCCCTCTATCCCACACATTACATGCAGATATTCCAGGCAAAAATCAGCTCTGTTTTATCTTGGTTTTTTTTGAAGACTTCTATTTATACTGTCTTCTCTTTAAAAAAACTGAAGGTATTATTGGTGAAAGTGACAAAAGACCTGTACAGATTATTCAGTTTTAACCAAAACCAACCAACGCCCAGCCACCTGCTGGAACAAAAGTCTTTTATCCTGCACAGGGTGAAAGGGCTGTTTAAACTGCAGGGATAATGACACGACAAAAAGTGTTCAGTAAGAGTAAGTAAAGCTATGAAGCTAGATTGCACCTTGTGGATAAATTTAATGTCTCTGCCCTGACAGCAATCAAATACAAACGGAATTTTCAGTAGAAATTTTGTAAATTCAGAATTTTAAATAATTTACTGCAGGACTAAAATTATGCTCAGTTACATGGACTGATTTTTCTGAACTGCTTGGTAAACCAGAATTTTTTACACAAACTTAAGTCATCACACGTATATGGTAAGACAGCTGTCCAATTCTGTCAGTCTTTTTTTGGATATTTTTTAAAATCATCATGATAAAGCTTTTCAAAACAAGGCTACCTTTTAGTGCTTCCAACAGTATTAAAAATACAGTATTTTAAAGAAAAACAAAAAACACCGAACAGGTTTTTATATGTTCAAAGACATGATTAAAATGAGCAAGTAGCCCAAGATTAGGTAAGCTAAGACCATGCCTGTTAAGACAACAAAGATTTCTGATATATTTATCATGCACCAGCTAAACACCTCGTAAGAAATTTCCAGATTTGTATCACGGCCCTGTAGAACAGAGAGGAAGGAGGAGGGGAACTATGACTTAATATCAATGGAAACTTGTTTCAACAATTTTGTGTTGAAAAATCCTTCCTCTGTCTGGGGGAAACAGTAAATAAGTGAACACCAGCTGGCATCTTCTGTAAGAGAGTTAACAACATTTCGGTGCTGGACCCCATTTTTCACTTGTCAGCATAAGATGGCAAGTTCCCCAGCATGGCACATGGAATTAAAATAAATTTGTCTTGCATGCAAATAGCTTAAACATGAGGAACTTCCTTTATCTGTCCAAGATTTGACTCAAAGCAGGCCTTTTTGTTAGCCACAGTGTCCAGTCTTTCATTATGTGGTCAAAGCCACCCTTTGGGCTACCAAACAGTGCCCCCTGCACAGAGCATGCTCCTCTATGACCTTGCAAGGTGACACTTTCCTCCTCCAATTCTGTATATTCCCACCTGTTGTCTCTCTTCTCAAGCTCATTTTAATGTTACATTAAAAATGTTACATTACATCAGGTAGTTAGAAGTAGCCTTCATTCCTTAAATATGTGGTCCAAAGCTGTAATTTTAAAATCAAAGCTCAACATAGTAATGTTAACTTTGTTCTTCTGAAATATTTTGGAAGTGCAATTAAAATTCTTAGATTTTGTGACATTCTCTTCCTAAATTTTAATCCAAGATGTTTATGTGGACACACAAATCCAAGTTTCACATCCTTGGCCACCATTCCCTTACAAGATTCTAGCCACCATATATTTAAATTCAGGGGCAGAGAAGAATGCACTGGTGCCGGAGAACAACTTTTGAGCCATTCCCAAGGTAGGTACTGCAGTCAGTGTTTCTGTCCTTCAAACCCAGCTGAAGTTCTTCACAACGAAGCTCTGGGTTTAAATCCAGGAAGAAGCACATTTGAAGTATTCAGAAAAATAAAATCCCAACCTGAAGCAAGCTGCCTTTCTTCTCCCATAAACTTGCTTTCCTAGCTTGTCTCCTATACCAGCAAAAACACCACTAACTATCCACTGAGACTCAACAGGCTGGTTAAAAGAAAAAATAAATAGTAAATGTAATACTACTGCAACACATCTATTGCCTCCATTCTCCTTTTTCTGTCTTACAGGTTGCGGAGGGAAAAATGAGTATTTGAGCACTGAGATAATTCTGAAAGGTTCAAGGAACAAGAAAATCTTCCAGCAATTCACCTGAGCTGACTATGCTTTTGGAATCACTCTCATGCACAAAGGTCCTGCACTTCACAAACTGGACTAAGCAAATGCCTGGCCACCAAATCCATTAACACTACAAAAACTAAGCAAGGATGTCTTTTCTAACATACTGCATGACGATTCTGGATTGAGGGCGGTGAGGGTTACAAGGGAAATGGATCACAGAAAGTGACACTGCTTCCCTGAAAAAGCAGCTGCCATTGTCACTGTCAGTGACAGAACACTGGACTTCATCCTTGTGCTCTGATAGATCAGGATGTTTCTTATATTCCTAAGCCAAAACTGAGTTAACCAAAGGACATTCAGCAAGCTAATGATGCTAATACAGAAGTCCCTGACCAATAGACACAAACCTAGGAGAAAATGTCACCCTGTCACAAGGAAGCATTCAACTCCACAAAAAGCCCTCACAGAAGGAAGAGTGGCATTATATCTTTACCTGTAATAAACAACTAATATATACTGATGAATTTACCAAGATCATGTTTTTGAGGTCTCAAGACTAACTGCCCTTCATTACTAGCACACTGCTACTGATACTACTATACTCCAGAAACTGTCCTATTTCCAAACGTGGATTAATTCAGAAGGAGAAAACTATTTTGGTTTCAGATGTTGAACAGCCTTCTGTATAGGCCATGAATGAAGTTACGAAGTTTTCTGAGTTAAAAAAAGAGATAAGAAATCTTTCTAAGTATGACTTATCAGATTTAGGACATACAGCATTTAAACTCAGAACATTCCTAACTGCAGCGGAATTGCAAAATCTCAAGTTATTCTAAGCCATGGTTTAATGTAATATCCCTTCCTACTCCCAATGTACCAGAATCTGCCCGAATTTGTGCCTTACAAGAGAGCAAAACTGAACCTTGGCAAAGAACTCCATACTATATTCAAAGTATATAAAGAACTCCATACTATGTTCAAATAAACATGAAAACAAAATACAAAACCAAAATACAGTAAGTCTAATTTGTTCTCCAACTTAGACTTAATATATACTTGGACATACAGCACCTCCTTAGAGAACAAAGCATCAATTTTCTTATACATGGTACGGAGCTTTTTCAATCTTTCACGTCCATAACTTAACGTTCCAATTTATTTCAAGGTCTATACCTGGAAGTCTTTTAACTTCCATGTGCTCTGTAATCAGCTCTGTCTGCAAAAAATGACCATTTGACAAAGTTTAATCAAATAGTAGTGTATATATTCTAGCTTGTGACATATAATATACACTAATATAAAAATCAACCAAAACACCACAGACAGAAAAAAGTGCGAAGGCCCAACTACCACAACACAAATTTTCCCACTTTTACAAATTCAAAGCAGGGGACAGAAACTGGTGGAGTTTTTTCCCTTTTTCATTACATAAGCACTAACTTTTATATACTAAGAAGAAAACAAAGTGCCTCCTTCATAAAATGACCCCTGAATGAAGGTCACCTGTACGTAAACATCCCCTTTGAGGTCCAGAAGGCAAGGTTCAATTTGTAGTCGTTTATATTTACAGAAAAAGTTAACACTCCATAGTTTGAAGAAGAGTCTAACAAACAGTTTAACTGTGTGTCTTGTCTGTTTGGACAATACTGAGATAAACACTGCAGAAACTGCAGTGAATGTACTGAATTTCAATACATCCGGTGAATTCAGAGAAGTAATGGAAAAGCTTATCTAGATGGTATTCATATGAAAATAAGTGATAAGGGAAAGATGGGTGATGGTAGTTAGAAAAAAACCCCTCTGGTTCTTTGAAAGGACAGAAAAGCAGAGCAGAACGACCATTCTGAAAGGAAGCTTCACCAAACTCCTTGCTTTGTGTTAGAAACACATACAAATTAAATTGGAAAGAAAACACATTAGATTCAATGATTTTCTGGAGAAAGCATAGTAAGAAACCAATCTGTCCAAATCCAATTGTGACTGAGCTGGAAATAATCACATAGGAGAAAAAGAAAAAAAAGAAACAAAAATGGAAATATCTAACAAATAAAACAGCAGAATCTTGGGAGAGGTAAAATAAAAAAGCCAACATACAAAATGTGATGCAAAAGGCAATAATGAAAAGGAAAGGTTAGGTTAGGTGTAGTAGGAGGATAAGAATTCACAGCTTTAAAAAGGCAGAGAAATATAGATTGGATCAACATTAATGTCTGGAATTCAAGAGAAGGTAACAGAGTACTATTTCTGGGCATCTAGGAAGCAGCACAGACTAAGGAACAGTCAGCAGTCTTGACTGCATCTCGTAAAATACATTCCAAATAATTCCGGTTTGGGTTTTTTTTTTCTCTAATAGAGCTACAGCTCCAACAGGACACGCGAAGTAAAAAGATCCATCATATAGAAACACGTAACATGTGAAAGAATGTCCAACTCATACTTAAAACATCGGGAAACACATCTTCACTTTCTGTCTCAGCACCTCTGTGACAACATTACCGCATATACGGAACATTTGATCTGCACGTCTCCGGCAAGTCTGGAAGCAGCCAAAGCTTCCGATGGCCACATTTGGGAAGACAGATTTGCAAGGACAGAATTGCTTTAAGTAGAAAATTTATCACCCCTTTTTACAGGTTCCATATTTACAGAGCCCACAAGAATAAGCCTGTCTGGTGACAAGAGAAAAAGGCCAATGAATTGGCCTTCAAGATGTAGATCAGATACTCCTTTTCTAGATCAAAAAAACAAGTTTTACATTCAACTTCTATATTTAATACCAGTACTGAGTGCATAGCAATTACCAAGGCTTCACTACGAATACAGAAAAAATAGTGCTTCTTGGTATTTTTTATGGGCTTGGTGATTTCTAATAATTTTGCTAATGATAAAAATCATTGTAATGATGGAAATACCATGTGTTGAAATCTGCAAACAATACCAAGTTAGCAAGGCTGAAAGGATTTCATGTAACATGGATAAAATTCAAAATGGTCTCAACAAACTGACCAAATTATCTCAAGACAGCATTTTATCACAGGCAAATGAGAAACAGGAATAGTGACCTGCACAATTAAGAGAAGGAAAGCTGTACATAGCTGCTATTCAAAATAGGCTGTGGGTCGTTATCCTTTGTGTGCTTTGGGAAAGGCATCAGAAGTCCAGTGATGTCCTACCTAACCTTTTCTTCACTACAATTGAGGTAATGTAGAATTAAGGTACTTCATAGAAGCTTAGTCTTCCAAGAGATTGTTAAGGAAGGGTTAGACAACTTCTAGGTAGGATTTAGCTAAGGTTTGTCCTACTCTGGACAATGGATTTGTCTTACCTGTTTAAAAATACCTTTCTCTATTATTCTTCCTATAAGCAACAATCATTCAATGAAATACTTGTAACAGCACGAGAAGAGAAAGACATAGAAATCCATCCAAGGACAAGCTTCAAAAAATGCTTTATAAGCAAAAGTGATAAAAGCCTGTTTTCTCCTGCCTCTCCCCCAGGGCCAGCTGGAACAAGTAAAAGAATGTACTGCCAAAGAATCATAAAGGTGCACCTTAAAATAAAGAATAAAAACCAAAAAAACCCAACAGTCAAGAATAGTAGAAGGTAAATTCAGACAGCGTAGTGCATACAATAGTTTTGGGTTCACAAAACAGAAAATCCAAATATCCTCCAAAGAACCAATCTGACTAATATTGCTTGTTCCTTCCCACCCACTTGCATGGGTTATAAACAGCAAGAGGCATACGCTGAAGTATTTTAAAACCTAAATGTAAAACCTTATACATCACTTTCACAGATCATAAATACAAACCAAATCATGCCTGAGGGACAGAAGTCAGACAGTCATTGCTTAAGCACTGTTTGGAAAGAGCTTCAACACAGTATGCCTGTTTAAAGAACAGTCAAATAATTGCCTTCCACAGTCACATTATTAATTGACATTTAAACCTGCCAAATGAAAGATGTGGAATTGTTCCTCCTTAAGGAACAGCATTTAAGAAATCTAAAATGCTAATAACCCTTGGCAGGACGACTGCACAGGACATATGTCAGGGAGGGCACAGGATACATGTCAGATTCCTTCTGAGGTGCACATATAGGGTTAACATTAACACAGATCATGAAGATGAGCTGACTCTTCTGAACTGCATTAAACCTGCTTGGAGCACAGTATGTAGACAGCTAAAGGAAATATCACTAAGAAGCATCTGCAATACAACGTGGCTTCTTAAAAGTACTGAGGTACATGAAAATTTCTACTGAATCTAAGTACAAATAGGAACAAACCACTAAATGTCACTGTTCTTACTTCCACTAATTACACATGGATAGGAAAGAAAAAAGCTGTTTCATTTAATGCCATATAAACTGAAAGTTCTTGACTTTTAAGTTACACAGTCCCTCTGCAACAGTTTAAGTGTTAGATTTAGGAAGGATTCCTTTGCTGAAAATAAACATGGAGTAATTGGGATACATAGAAGTGAATAAAATTAAGACACAGCAATCAAAGTATTTTTACTTTACATAATGGAAGTTTCTCCTATATCTAACACTGCACAAGGTATCTTGCATAATCAAAAGGTAAGCAGAAGTCCCTTACACTGCCTCGCTTTGCCAGAGAATCACCGTAGTCTGCTGGCAAAGTCCGCTTGCTGGACTTTTTCTGCTCATGTTCAACTGCATCTTCAATTATAGGCTCAAGCCTCATCTGGACAAACACCAAAGATGTGGATCAATTTCTTTTCATTATACAGTGAGGAAAGATCTAAAAGCCTTTTAAAAACTTCTGAAATATTTAGAAAACTGCATAGAACTCACTGATGTTTTAATAAAAAAACCTACTGAGGCTCTGGCCTTAAATTCAGTAATCTCTGAAAAATAGACTTTGAAGCTCAAACTTGGAAATTAAACTTTAGAGTCCCCCCTTTTTTTTTCCTTTTCATCTGCAAGATTTTGAAATCTGTATCAAAAGTCTTGCTCAAGGGTTCAGTACAGTCAGTCAAACAGTGTTCAATCTAAAGTGTGTTTTAATACAAGCAACTACTGAGTATCTAAATCCAAGTTTACTAAACAAAATCTTAAAATTTCATGTTGCTGCTTGCTGGAAAAGTTTGTCAAATAAAAAGCTTATCTGTGCAGAACTAATTCTTCCCCAACCCTTCCAAGACTGCAGCTAAGTAATGTGCTGTATCTACATATAATCTCTTCAGTCAGCAGATGCAATTTTATGTTGTTACCTCTGTAAGAACTGTGGTGTCATATGAAGGCTGATACTTCTCTTTTTCATGCGCAGTTCGCTTTTCCATCTTTTCTCTGTCTGTTTTCTGTTTTCTGTCTGCTCCTTTGGGCTAAAAATGAACAGTTATGTGAACATGAACACAAGTGGAATATGGTTTTATAACTGACATCTGATCTCGGACATGAACCATTACAAGCAGTAATATAACAATTTCCCATATGTTTATGAGAACTTTACTTAGAGACTTAAGGATCTGTTTTCTAATGTTACCTTAAAAACTTTGATTTGACAACTGGCTGAATGCAGATGATCTGTATATTCTCCATTTTCAGTCTGTTTAAAGGTGTCAACCTGAATCCTAAAAGGAACTCCTTTCTCTCCTCCGTGTTTACGAGGGGTAAATTCAGTGCTGATACAATGTACCTGAAAAAAAAACCAATGACCAAACAAAAAGGACCCTCAGAAGCATTTCAGGCATGAACTTTATTATATGTTACACACATCACATAAACAGCTTCTTGTAAGTATTAGCAGAGCTATAAAAGGTCACTGACTGGAAGAGTTTTTCATCTCATGCACCCTCATCTCAGGGTATTTTCAAATATGCCCAACTCCTTTAAAAGTCCACAGACCTTTTAATCATGTGTGTAATTGCTTCAGGTGCTACATCAGAATGAAGACTGGGTTTATAAGCTATAAAGACCCCTTAAGGATATCTAAGGAGAAAATCAGGGCAATACAAGGAATTATGAACAATGTCACTGGACAGTGCTCCCAATTTTTTGCTTCCTTATGGAATTTTAAGCGAGCCTTTAGAATGAGTGAATTATACTTGCATAATATCAGTTCCATTTTCAGTTTTTTATCTTTCTTATAAGGAAATGCATTAAAAAAATTTCCATAATTTATCTCACAGTTCTTCAAGATAACCACATTTTAGCAATTATGTAACTCTTACTAAAAAAAGTATCTTTTATTGTACTAGGTCAAAGTTAATTTACTGACAATACAGAATTTAACCTATTTTGACAGCCAGAGTAAGGAATATTGCTACCTGAAACTTTACACCTATACTTTTTTTATAATGAAATCAGATCCGAGACAAAAGTAAGCAATGTGAATATGAGCATTCTATCTAAATAATTTACAAAGGACGTTCAGTTGCCCTGAATATCAAATACACAAATAATAGAATTCCTATAAGGAAACTTACTGACATAGTAAGAAACCTCTTTTTGAGTGTCTGATTTAGAACCCTTTTTTTGTAGGACAATAATTTTCATTTTGAATCCTTAAGCCAAGCTTCTGCTGGAAGTAGTAGTGAGAGTTACTGAGAGGAATGTAAGTTAATTCTTACACTTCCTACAACTGAATAGTTTAACCATGAGAGCTTTCTTCAAAGAGCTTTTTGAAAGCTTTTTATCTATATTTTGCTATAAACCAAAATTAAACAGAAAAATCTTGCTAGGGACTCTAACAGACCTGTGAACCTGTGTTTTTTCACAAAGATAGTATTTAATGGCCATCCCACAAATAATAAATCAAGCTTTGCAGTTCAAATATACTGCTGTTTGTGACCTGAAAGGCACCAAACACAGACATCCAGTCAAATAAAGTTTCAAACCTGAATAAAAGCAGATGTACATTTTGTTGGATCCCATAAAAATTCAACTGCATTGAGCTGGCTTGGATTTGTCTTGATGTCAATGACTCCAACAGACATTGGAATATCTATTAAAATAAGTAGCATACATTTCAGAACAATCATGCAGCAAGAAAACACTATAAATAAATTGTAATAAAAGGTTACCATCAGCATACACAAGGTAGGATGGAAAAATGTGGGCTTTGGTGGCTTGACCAGTTTCTTAGAACTGATACACAGAATATTAGTATATTCAACATACAGAGTGCTCAAGGTTTTGGGTGCTTTTTCGTTCTCCTCCCCTGCTGCGACCCCTGAAGTCATGCACTAAAAATGATCAAGTTACACAAAGTACCAAAACCATGTTTGTACCATTTTCACAGTCTAATAGAGAAAGTTACTTTTGCATGTGTTCTAATTACTGCAACACTTAGCAACTGAAATTAGAAAGATTATCAAACGTGTAGGGTTGCAGAGTTGCTATCTTACTTTAACAGCACTTAAAAGTTCGAAAAAAATGTTAAAGTGGTAAGAACATTTATATTCAAAACACACATTATGACAAAGCAGCATCCAAAAATCTGGTCTGTCCTTTTTCACCAGCCCCAGCATAAATGTGAACGTGATCAATTTAAATTTGGAAATTGAATTCTATAATGGCAACAAATAGAAACAATTGTACCTAAGTCGAGAAGTCTGTCCCCAGGGCGGTTCCACTTCCAACCCTCTAGCTGCTGGTGCTCTGTATACTGCAACCTTCTGTCATGGAACACAACTCTTATAATGCTCTAAAAAAGAAGAAAACAAGCCTGTGATGAGCCACAGAGTCACTACACGTTTAGAAACAGCCTAAAGATAAAGCACTAAAACACCCCAAAATAGCCACAGTGCCAATAAATACATATATACAGCAAAAATTCTGGCAACCATCAGTATCCCAAAATATTCCAGAACACAGAAATAGAACTGAGCAGTAGGAGATACTTGAAAATGTGGTAAAAATGCAAGGGAGAATGACATCTGATCAGATGCTCTAAAGGTCACTATGAATTACATACAGTGAACTGAGCAACACTGACAGCACAGTATCAACGCTGTGTAGACAACACCAAATTATTTAAGAAAGCAAATACCAAAGATTCCATTTATTATGAAAAGTGGTGAATATTACTTGATCATTCTTTCACTGGGTAACACATTTTAAGAAACGAAATAGGAAATTCCCTTCCTAGTACTTGTAAGATATTTACAAAAAATCTTTGATTTTAATTAATAGAAAGAATTTAAAAGTTCCAAATAAAAAGTTCCAAACTTTCTCAACTACTCTAGATGAAATATTCATCCAGAGCAACTACAACATAATTAACTTTATTCAGCTAGAAGCAATTATCTAACAATACCTATTTTTGTGGCCAGTTTTGGTGCTGCTAAATTAATGCACATACAAAGCAATTTGTTACACAGAGGCTGGGAAAATTACTGTACACATTGATTGTTACCCAACAAATAGATGGCAGACAAATTTGCATTTTTTTTTCCATTTTTCTAGTCTTCCTTGTACTAACAGCAGCTAAAAGTGTCCAGAAAACCCAAGAACTTTTAAATGGAGTGCCTCTTCCAGATGGATTGCATTTCCTTGGGTTTATTTCAAAGATAACAGAAAGCAAATGTGTGCGTGCATGTACACGTACAAACACACACAAACACACCATTCCTTCTGCACTGCAAACTGGCAAGTCTGGAACTTGGAAATATCCACAGCCACCTTCAATGCCATGAAACGACTTCTTTGGTAAAGTACTGGGATTCCAATATTTGTCTGAAGGGGAGAATTTATTGATGCAGCATTACAACACCTTGCTGTGGTAGAATTTACTTTTCTAAACTTTTATGCTGCTTTACCCTATTCTACCTACCAAACAACTCATCACCCACATACAAACCTAGGAAATTACAGCAGAGAGACACCCCAGGGCTACAAGGACATAGCACCTAAGGGGGCAAAATAGTCCACATGCTTATTACAGCAAGTCACCATGCCAGGTTGTAAAACGTTTAATTACACAATTCTCAAATCTCATTTTTATGCTCATGCTTAATTCTTCCTGAAATGATCCCTGAACAAGCATCCCACAAACAATTAAGAACAAGGCACAGAACTCTGCAAGCAAGCCAAAGTTGACAAATTACAGAGCCCAAAGCTGGCAGGTAAAGATTCAGCCTCCCCCAGGCACACTGTTCTGGTGCATTTATCAGCACCACTTTCAAAGTGACTTTAATTGAAGTTTTTCCCTTCTTTACTAATACCTGAATAAGATTTTTTTGAGAATTCAATAAAATCAATAATCATCAGGTCCTTAGAAGAAAAATCCAAACCCCTCCATCAGTTCTTTTAATCATTCGTACTCTTAATTGGGTAGTTTTTCAGTTTGCCTCATTTTCATAGCTCATACAATACCTCAGATCCACAGTACTTTCTACTAACATTGAAGTACAAGGAGACAAACCTGGAATTGAGGAAAGGGGCTCAGCTGTGGAATAAACAGCTCAACAAGCAGCAAAATTAGAGATCCATTCTCCTATGGATATATCTCCAATATCCCACTACGGCAAAACTCACAGGTTGGCTCCATGTGTTTTCTGCGACATTTCTTACGAAACATGCTCACAATACCTCCACTTCTATCTAAATGATCCTCTACCTTCATGTCACCTCTCCTAATCACTTGAAATGGACAATGTGATGGCTCAAAAGACACTGGACACAAAATCTACAGACAACTATCTTAAGCTGTGCATAAATACTTAGGTCTTCAGCGCACACAAGTGTGCATTGGATACTCATATCCATACGTTTTTATTTGTAAACATCGCTGGTCCACATATTCTGACCAAATACCTAGTGACAGCACAAAAAAAAAATCCATAAAATAGACAATCTCTTGTTTGTTAGTAATGCTATCTAGTGAACTTAAAACTCACCTTCACCAGCTTTCCATTGATCTCTGGTATGTCTCCAGCTTTCCGATTATCTAGCATCCGTATCTCATAGGACTGACCTTTAAAGAGAAAAAAACCTGCATCAGTAAAAGAGTAGGAGCACAAGGCTATTCTGTGTTTAATGCATTTAGATTACCTTTGGTTCACAGTAGACAAGGACACCAGTACCTGAAACCTGAGTTTGAGAGATCCAGATAGCAACGTGCGCTTCGCAGCATGCAAATTAACAAAACAAAGTAAAACTTTTTGGTCCCTCTAAAACTAGAGATAATTTCAAAGTTCAATTATCTAATTTTGCGTCAAGTGTAAGTACTTGCTTCTCTGTTTGTTTGTCTGAAGACAAACATTTCAAGGCTGAATTCCTTTCTTTTTTAGAACTGATGAACAGCAACATACTGAGAACCATTAATTGGTCTTCCAAAACAAACTCTTGCAGAGTTTTTATACTTTTCCCAAAACATAAATACTGTTCTCCCATGTTTAATTTTGTCCATGTACCTGTTGCCTTTGTATAATTTTTATGCTTTGTAAGATTTCAGAAATAGACCTCTAAAAGAGACAGCTACTGGTTATATCAACAGTATGAGCAAACCTACCTTTCCAGTGAATATGATAAACTGTTGTGCTTCAAAAGAGGCAAAGCTCGTAGCAATTTATTTAACTACAAGGATTTTTTTCCTTCCAGAATGAGGAGCACATATTAATTTGCAAAATCACATCTCCCCAACTAAAACATGTTCACTAAGATGAAATGCAGTAAAATATTCACCTACACTGCCTTTCAGGCTACCTTTACGGTCCAATGTATAACACCTTAAAAGACATTCTGAGTTGCCCTACAAGGCAATAACCCTGTGAATGAGCAAATGATTTCTTCATCTCCTTTCAGTTTTCATAGACTGATGTTACTTCCAACTATAGACCATTTCAGGGTTTTTTTGCTGGACACAATTAGCATATTTATGGATATACTCTACACATATACAGGCTTTCTTCACCCAAGCATCACGTGAACATTGATACAGTTATTGATGACATAAATCCATACGAAACAGATGTTCACCTAGTGCAGCTGAGTAAAAAATACAAAACTTCTCCTCCTACATATAGCAGGAGGAAACTTTTCCTGTTAGTGTGATTCGTTCAATTACCAGTCTTATTCTACCCACACAGCTATAACATGTAAGTTCAACTGTATTTAACGTCAGCATTTTTCAATTCTAGCAGTATTAATAAACTTTCTCAAGTATTTCTCTGTTCTCTCTCAACATTTTTTTTGGGAGGTAGGGAGGTGGGTGAAGAAAAAAAATTCTGCTTGTTTCCTCAAGAAGTGTGGCTAACCTTTTATAGGTACAAAATAATATTAAGACAGTAGATTTGATAAAGGTAAAAATCAAAGAATACAAGACTTGAAAATGTAGAAACAGGTCTGGAAATTTTCAAGACAGATGAACAGATACATTCCATTTTGGAGTTTTGGACATGTAGCTGCTCTTGAAAGTGTGAAAAGCACCACAGCACTGATTTTTACCATCCCTATATGAGACCTATATATGCTTTTCTCTCTGCTCTTTCCTGGAGAGCAGCCAGAGGGGCAAGGCAACACAAGCTACGGACAGTAACTGCCCCCTGCTACACACTGAATCTGTGGTAATTCGGTCACAAAAATCCCAGAATGTTCAAGTTTGGAAGGGACTTCTGGAGGTAATCTTGGCCAATCCCCCTGCTCAAGGCAAGGCCACCTACAGCCAGTTGCCCAGCACTAAGCCTGGCTGGTTCTGAGTATCTCAAAGGATGCTCATCCAGCCCATTTTTCTTTTCTCTGTAAAGATCTTATGGGAGAAACCAGCAAAAGCCTTACTGAAGGAAATCACTTGTAAACAATACCTACTACCCTCCCCTGGTCTACCAAGCCACCCAGTCCATCGAAGGTATTTATCAAGCTGGCCAAGCATGATACCCCCTTGGGAAACCTGTGCTGACTACCCCTGATGATGATTCATGTACCAGGAAACGGTTCCCAGGAAACATTGCTCCATCACCTTCCCAGGAAGCCTGTAGTTCCCTGGCTCCTTTTTGAAGATCAACATTAGCTTTCCTGTAGTCTCAAGTACGTCTCCTAGTCACCAAGATCATTCAACAACTATCAAGAGTGGCCTCACAGTGATATAGGGCACTGCCCTCAGCACTTGTGGGTGCGTCCTATCAGAACCCGAGGATTTATGTATGTTCAGTTTGCTTAAGTATTCCCTGACCTGTTCCTCTTCCACCAAGAGCACATATTCCTTGCTTCAGACTCTCCCCTCATGTCTAGGGCCTAGGACTCCTACAGACCAGTGATACCAGAAAAGACTGAGGCTAAGAAGGCATTGAGTACTTCAGCCTTTTCCATGTCCTGTGTCACCATGGCCTCTGTCCCGTTCAGCAGGGGGCCCATTTTAAATAGTCTTCCTCTTCCCGTTTACGTACTTACAGAAGACCATCTTGCTTTTGACATTCCTCACCAGATTCAGTTCCAGCTGGGCTTTGGCTTTTCTGATTGCATCCCTGCAGGCTTGGACAGTATCTCTGTACTCCTCTCAGGTTACCGGTCCCTGCTTCCATGTTCTGTATGCCTATCTTTTGTATTTGAGTTCCCTTGCTTACCCATGCAAGCCTCCTGCCATTTTTTGCCTGACTTCCTGTTCATTGGGATTTGCTGCTCTTGAGTTTGGAAGAGCTGATCCTTGAATGTTAACTAGCTATCTTGGGCCTCTCTTCCCTCCAAATCTTTATCCCATGGGACTTTGCTGTCCTGAAGTCCAAAGATGTGATCTTGGTCTTCTGCCCTGCTTCTTTCTTTCAGAATCATGAAGTCCACCATCTTGAAGGTGGACAAGCCTGACTGACCTTGAAAGTCACAACCCCAATGAGCCCTTCCCTGTTTCATGAGGTACAGCAGAGCTATCCTCTATCACTTGGGTCAGGAAGCTGTCAATCAGCACTTTCCAGTAACCTCCTGGGTTGCTCATGCTCTGCTGCGCTGTCCCTGCAGGAGACATCAGGGTGGTTGAGGTCATCCTACTAAGAGCATGGCCTGTGAATGTGAGGCTACTTCTAGCTCTTCAAAAAAGGTCTCATCTACTTGTTCTTCCTGGTCAGGTGGCCTACAGCAGGCACTCACTACAATGTCATCCACATTGTCCTACTCTTTAATTCTTACCCATAAGCTCTCAATTGGCACATCACCTATCCCCTCTGCAGAGCTCCAGACATTGCAGCTGTTCTCCCACGTAATGCCTAACTTCCCCTCCCTTATCCTCTTGCTCTGCCTTTCCTGAAGAGCCAATATCCCCACACTGTAATATGACACTTTGCAAGCCATCCCATCATGACTCCATGATGCCAAGATCACACGGATGTCTTAATTCCTCATCTTTATGAGGAATAGCACTACAGATGTGTGCACTTCAGAGGCACCTCACCACGCTCACTTACCACAAAGGGCTTTGGTGTTCCCTTGGAATGACATTCTACAGGCAGTTACTTGCTTACATGCAAATGCTGGAGATGACCCTGTTTAAGCCTCCTTTTGTTGATGCTGTGTTCCCTTTCATGCTCTTTGCTTATGAACCATGTCCATCACTCCCTCACAGTGCTGCTTGTCAGTCACTCCCTCCCTCCCTCCCTGTTCTACTTCAAAGCCCTCTTTACCAGGTCAGCCATGAGCTGGCAAAGGCACCTTCACTGCCCTTTCCAAGCTGGATTCCATCTCTCCCAAGCAGTTCTCTACATTCACGGAACTCCAAGCTTTGTGGCACTGTGTAAACCAACCTAAAAAATGCTTCCCCTTTAAAAGCAATTCTCTTCCACATCACTTTGCTATTCCAGATACATCTAGCTGAAGAGCACCCAACTCAAAACACTGTCCCACAACTCCAGTATGCATTCTCAATGGACCTATTTAACAGATTTCACAGTAAGAACCCTGCAAACCCCTGAACAACCAACCATCATCACTCCAAGGTCTGAACTTCTAGAATCAGCTTCAGCTGAACATCTAATTACATTAAATATTCCATCAGCTCACAGAGTATGTCAAGTTGGAAGGAACACACAGGAATTGAATACAACAACCTGCTCCTCACAGGACTACCAAAACCTCAATCACATGACTAAGAGCATCAGCCAGATGCTCCTTGAACTCTGAGTGACACTATTAGCTATACTAATTAAAAAACTAACAGAGGGTAAAGTCAGGACTTGTTTAAGCATTGCCTTAGGGAATGTCACCACAGCTTAACAGACAGGGCAAATATTCCCACTGCTTCTGATATTCCCAAACCAGGAAACTAAAACAACTGCTGACGAAATTAAAGAGGGTACTTCCTTTTGAAAATTATTTAAGGCAAGACACTGCCTGAAAATGGGGCCAAACTAGAAACCAGATAGCTGAATAACCAGGATATAGATTATAAATTACTCTTTTGCTAGAGGACTCAATCCAACTCATTACATAAATGTATCTATCAGCACAACTCAGTGCTGCAAACCGATCCTTATTTTAAACTGCCTTCAGTATGAAAGAAATCAAGTCTCACAACATTTTTCATGTATCACAAAATCTGCTGAGTTGGAAGGGACCCACCAGAATCATTGAGTCCAACTTCCGGTCCTACATAGGACACCCCAAGAGTCACACCATGTGCCTGAGATCATTGTCCAAATGCTTCTTGAACTGTCAGGCTTCGTGCTATGACCACTTCCCTGGGGAGCTGTTCCAATGCCCAACCATCCTCTGGGTATATACATATATATACACACATTAACTAGCTAGTAGAGAAATTTTCATGAAAAGGTCTTAACCTGGGCAGTAAATGTACTGTCTTTCTGTCTGAAGTACTAGCACAGAAAGGAAGTTGGCCAACGGCTTTTTTCTTCCCATATTTATTTAAGGAAAGGGGTTATACCAATGTCCTCATTTTTCAACATCAGGAAAAGTTACCCAGGACACTGAAAAACACCAAAACTTCTTTGCCAATGAAATCTTTATATTAAAAGATATTTTCAAGGACAGATGAAACATTTTACAGTCATTTTAGACACAGCCACTTTAAATGGCAAGCTGTTCTCAGAAGCAATATGGCAAGCACTTTTTTCCTTCAGCCTGCTGCCTTGTGCTCTGTCTTCAAATTACAGCACAGTCTATTGAGATTTCGAGTCAAAACCCACAAGGAAAAGAAAGCTGAACTAGATACAGGAATGGAGATCCTAGGGCATTAGAGCCAGAAGAGAGGGATGAAGGGCTGGGAGGGTACAAAGCCACTGATAAGGTCCAAAACAAATGACAAATTATTTGAGTTTAGAATACTAGCTGACTAAACTTAGGACACCAATGTAATTCTCAGAGGTGAGGAAGGTTTTATCATATGGCAATGACTTCATTCAGATTATTTTACCCAGCAGTCAGTGCTCTCTCTCTAGGGGGAAAAAAAAAAAAAAAATCAATTTTCATGCAAATTAACCACAAGCTATGAGGAAAAAAACCCAGCCTGATTCACATGAAGTATTTATCTAGTTAATTTCTGATAAATGTACAGGAACAATGAAATAGACACAAACTCCAAAGGTAACTGCACTTGTGTTCATGTTCAAACATAATACTGTTCTGGACAGACATGTCTGGCTAATTTGAGAGCAATTACAGAGGCATCTTTTGTGTAACACTTCTTGTTCAGGAACCGACATTTTAACATTTATTATGACTTCTGAGGGCTGTTTGTGTGTACCTCAAGCAAATATCCAATTAACTTGCTCTTATCAATCAAATTTAAACAGAAATGCAAAATTAGTCCTGAATTTTCAGCTTTACTACCTGAAATTTGTCTCCTAAAAGCTCTATTGGCTTGATTTTATTGGGGGATGAGGGGGATGGAGAGGGGCAACACACAACAGGAAAAAATCCCAAAACTCAAACCAACAAAGGAAAAAAAAAAACCCACCCCACCAGAATCCAAAGGGGAAGTAACACCATACTATAGCTGTGAGCCTACAAGTTGGACAAAAAAAGACTGCTAGTAAGGTATCCAACCTCATTTCTGACATGCATTTATTTTGGATATATACAATGTATCAAAACATGAAATACCATTCCAATTTCAGACTTGCACCACAAGCCACATCCACATATGTATACCAACCTTGATTCAAGTATGTGAGAGTTTCATCATATAATTTTACTGCTGGAGATGTTGCAGCACACATAACATATTGGAAAGGTGGATGTTTGGTCTCATTTTCTTGTGGAAGGCTGGAATCTTCCTGTTTGAAAATAGGCAGTGCCAAAACATCACTGAAAAGAAAAATAAAAAACAACTTTGAGACTGTTGGCGCTGTTTGGATTGAAGTTAAAGAAAAAAAGTTGTTTGCGACTTAAAGAAATGCACAGTGAAATACACACAGAATTTTGTTACTCATTTTATTAGTAAAATCTATATCAGCAGTATCCAAAACATTTTCTGATAGAACTTTAGGCTAGGATACATAAACCTGGAACCTAAGCAGACAAACAGTTGTGCTGATCCTCTGAAAATTTAATCTTTCTTTTCTTGTCTCCATTGAAAAAATTCAGCTCTCTCAACTTTTCACCTGTCAACACAGCCAAGCTTTCCTAATAAACACACAAATGAAAGCAAGGCTTTTATTTTCTTCTTTGAAATAATGTATTCCCCAAAGTAAGTTACCTACACGGGCAAGGTATCTCTCTTCTCATTTAGTACCATTATATCTAACCTATTAATTCTGTTGGCATTGTCAATCTTTTCTTAGGCTTTAGCACACTGATTAGCCCAAAAATTATTAAGCGGCAGATTCACAAAACATAAGCTATAGAAAGTTTATGCTAAGATTCACTTCACTTATCTAAGATTCACAACCACCAGAAAAACTTCGGAAATGCTAAGTTTCTAGAGAATAAAGAGTAATCCATGTTGTCCACAAGCTGTGGTAAGAAAGCTTCACCACAACTAGCAAATACATATTCTGCTTTCTACAGAAATTAGTAATCTGTATTAGCAATAGATTAATTTTCCTTGCATACAGAAATCTTTCATAAATTAAAATTCTAAGAGTTTGCCTTGCACTGAATTTTCGTTGATGATTAAATCATCTGCAGATCCTTACTACTTTCTTTAAAAATGTTTCTAAAGCGAACTAAGATCTCACACCCCCTCACCTGTTCATTCAGTTTTTAACCAACATGTATCTTGTTTGTATCTCTTGCACTGATCACAAACATAGATTCAATATATTTCGTAAAACAATTATAAATGTCTGTATTGCACTACTCTTTGTACATTGTACCCTAAATTTTTTGAAGTAAAACTGCTTATTTTTACTGTTCCTCATTTCTGCAAGAGTTTGCTTTATTTAAAGAGAACTCTGTAATTCCTCTTGAATTCCAGCGCATATCTGAAGAATCAAAAAAATGTATCATAATAAATTCAAAAAGTGAAATGGCAGCCAATATTTTTGTGTCACATAGGGTTAGAAAGTAAGACTTGGTCTACTTAAGTCTTAGATATGCAGAGTAGAGGTGGAACATCCTAACTTTTCTTTCAGAGCAAGTGCCACATTCAATAAGGGATGTCACTCCCCAGGCTACCTGAAGATGTTGGAACAAGAAAATATTTAGGAAGGGTGAAAAAGTCTAAGAAATTTGTCTCTACCTGGTAGAGACTGGACAATGTCTCCCCAAAAAGCCAGCTGGAATTAAAAAAAGAGACCAAAAAAAAGACACCCATACAGGTTCCCTTTTACTAGGAAGAAACCACAGGAGATGCTACAAAGACTGATGCAAGCAGGACAAGGCAGTACACTGTCCAAAACAGCATTACAAGCCTACTGAACTGTGTCCTAACTACTTCTGATGTCATCTCCCCAAACTGGAGCCCAGAGAAGACTTAAGTAAGTGCCAAGGAAGATGTGAAATAACCACTTAGGATAAGTGGACACCCCTAAAAGAGTTTACTTATACAGAGACAAGGATCCGTGAGTAGGACAGCAAAATCCATAGATTGGTGACTGCTCCCTGAGGATGACTCACAAGAAACAAGGAGATGCTTCAAGCCCTGATGTCAGTCAGGAGGGCAGCAGGAGCAGCCCAACACAAGAGGGAGCGCCGTGACAAGCTGAGGGAAGCGTGGTCCCATGACAGGACGGCTACACCAGGAACCCATGCTCACCACACACTTCGGCACACACAACACGAGTGCTTTTATGAGGAGGAACTTTAAAATGGCAAGAACACGGAAACAATGGCAATGTTTAAAATACACACACAAGTCAAAGTGCAACAATGACGGCATGCAAAATACCTCACCAAATAAATTACCTGTAATCCTCTACTAAGTTCTGCAGCACTTGCCTTCACATAACACACAAGATTAAAGAGAAGTCTTCTGTGTATTCATGAAAAATATATTTAAAGCCTTCATTTGCCACTCACAATTTAAAGTTAAAAATGTAGCTGGTCTGGCTTAAAAAAGCATGATGTGGTTAATGAATTAGATAAGAGACACAGCACTGGAAGCCTACAACTACACCAATTTAGGCAGCTTTAAACCAGCTTTTGCTAACACAAAGCATAATGACTAACTGCCACTAGAATAAGGAGAAATAAAGACATCCAACTCTACAACCCTACAATTTAGCTGTAAAGAGAGCTTAATGTTCATTCTTAAATGCCACCATTCCAAAAAGCATTCCAGAAGACAGCAAAAGGCAAATTTCTCTTACAAAAGTCTTCTGGGTACTAGTACATTCCAAAGGAAAAGAGAAGCCAATGCAATGTAAACTCCTTCCCAGAGCATCTTTAAATACCATTTAAATAACATTTTGACTCATTCACTTTCAAAGAATGAAATACCAGTGTTTCTCTCATTTCAACATATGCTCTTTCCCCATCTAAAAACAGATCAAAGCTGCAGACAATTAAAACAGTCAATAAGGTATGAGTAAAGTATTTCAAATTAAGACCTGAAGTGTCAGTTTAAATAGGGACTACCTATATTTCACAGTGACAAGCATTTTCTACAAAATAAAATTCATTGCTCATGCAGCACAACTGAAGAAAAGATGCAAAGACTGCTCATAATTCAGAGAAGGAAACCGATGGGAAACAGAAATATAATATTTTTAATAGTGCTCTTTACTTAAGCTAAAAATGATAAACTGCATATAATATATGCTATTGTATCAATCACATTCCCAGAAACTATGGGGATGCTTAATCTTTTTACCACCTCTAATCTTACAGTGATTCTATTTTAACACCCAACAAAACAAAAAACCAAACAAAATGCAAGGAAATCCCACGAACAAACAAACACAACCCAGAGAAGATCAGCCTTGCCAGTTCCAGCCTTCTTCCCCTCAGACCTCCGTTACAATTTCTGCATTTATAATGAGACAATGGCCCAGCAGTACAAATCATGTGCCCACAGTCAATCCCTGGCAGCCTCCGTGTTTGTGTATACTTACGTAAGGCATCCTTTAGTCATTTTCCTACTCACCTGGTGAAATCTTATTTTTGCTAGTCCAGTAGAGATTAGAGACAGGCACTTGTAGTGCCAGCTTTGCTTAAGTTATTTCACACAGCAAAGAACCTCTTACCTAAAGTGAAGTGCCCACTGACAGAGCAGCCCAGATAGACGAAAATCCAACTGTTCCAAAATAGCTACTGTTGACATTATTTCAGACTACAGGAGAACAGAGCGCTTTAAGAGACTGATTCTATTCTTTTTTTGCCATTGTTAACTTTTGATCTTGTGAAAACTTGTTTACTTCACTTGTCTCATTTAAGTGAACTTTAGAACCACCAGCAAGCTGATGTATGGGTGAGTAGTAACATTTTGAAGGACAAGTAGCATCTTTTGTTGTATTTTTCGGTATCATTTGAGAAAGTCCATCTGCCAAGGTTTACTCTCCTGATGGAAGGAACCCTGAGACCAAGACTTTGAAATTATTAGCTCTAGTAAGAAAAGTCTTAGTTCAGTTCCTCAGAATGTGTTATCTAAAGCATTCAAACAAAAGGCATTCTTTTCTTCCCACAGGGAGGAGGAAAATTTAGCCAGAAAAAAAACCCAACAGAAACAGTCTTAATTACACCCCAAATGCAGGCAGTAAACATATCTTCCATCACAAGTCTTAGCTACTCATGCTACAGAGGTGAATACATGAAACATGACCATACAAAAGCAGGAAAGCTTAGAAGCAGCAGCAAGGTGAATGTTACCGCTTGAACTAAAGCATCCAGTAGGATCCACCACATATGAGAAGCTATCCTATGTCATGTAGCTTACATGAGCATAGTACAAAAAGACCAAGAAAAATGTAATTTATCCCCCCATGCTTGTGAAATGTTTGTAAGCCTTCAAAATCACCTTCCTTACAAATTTAAAACCCTCTTTCCACACTTTGTCCAAAGCATTTTAAAAAAAGCCTAACACACACATACAAAAAACCCCTCCCTAATAATAATAATATGGTCAAAAAATAAATGAAGAACTTCCTGTCCTTACAAGAACAGAAACTACTATGTCATCAAAATTCAAACTGATGTTCCATCAATCATCTGCCTTATCTATCTTCTGGATTGTATACTCTTGGGTGTGAGTACTAAAGCATCCCAAGAACACACAGGCCTTTTGAAACTTTAAGGCATGGTTTTTACGAGGACAAATACCTTAAGAAAAATGTTTCTCAAGCAGTATTTGAATTAAGAGCTATGATCTCAAAGCCAAGCTCTGAACTGTTCAGAGGTGGGAGCAAGCCTTAAATGCAAGGCAATGGGAGACCTGATGCTTCCTAACACTTTCCCTATGTCCACAGAAACAAGTTTGATGGGACGCAAGACCCCTGGAATTCATTTCTGGGGAACAAATTTCTCTGCAGCAGCCATCCAAGAAGTCCAACATGAATGAGAAACAGGTGCAAACATAATGCTGTTCCTAGGAATCCCACAGACCCTCACACAGAAACTCAGATGGTGAAAGGTTTCAATTCAAGAGGAGTCTGGCACAAAATACAAGAAACCACCAATCAAAGAAAGAAGAAAATGCCAAAACCAAAACCTGTGTCCTTCCTACCAAGGAAAAGAAGTAAGAATGTTCACCACAACAAATCCACAGTTTCGCATCCACTCCTCTGACACAGGGAGGTCAGGCAGCTGCTCTAACTTGCAGCAGCTCCAGTACAGACAGCTCCCACATAGGAGAACACCCGAAGAGCAAACGAAGGCAGACCTGCTGCCCTGCTCTCAATCTGGTATGTCACTCCAACACGAGACGTGACAGGGAACAAAGACAGTTCTGCACTTTGAAGTCTTTCCCTTAAAAATTAAACTGGCCCCTAACTTTTTGTAATGTATTCACACACTCAACTTGGAAGAAAAGAAAACAACAACAAAAAACCCTAAAGCCAATGTCAATGACCTAGAACATGAGGTTTATCTTTCAACATGTTTTATCTGTGGTAACAAAGCAAGGACGCTTAGGTTTGTGGATTCTCTTTTTCTTCAAATGCCTATTTCCTGAGAGGCATTTACATATTTGTGCGCTTACACAAAGAATCAAGCTCCAATTCTAATCAGTACAAAGCATTTTATTTTAGAGTGTAGATGTCAGTGAAAATTATTTTTTCTACAGAGCAATGTATAAAAAAATAGAACAGACCAGTGAAACAGAAGCTTTATAATGTATCCTGCAGAAAACACTATGTACATCTAAAAAAGAAAAAGAAAAAATTCAAGATACCTTAAGTAAGTATTCCTCTTTCAAAAATCCTATATAACCAGCAGTAAAGTCTTAAAAGTGTGGGAGACATTAGGGGAAGCATAAACAGCAATTTTGTCTGTCACAATGTAACAGCAGCCAAAACCAGGGTGTGAATGAGATAACTCTTATTTGGTTTTGCACAGCAACTAGGAAGTTAAGGCAGTAACTGTTGTGACCCAATCATGTTTATCAGAAGCCAAAAAAGGATGTCAGGGACCCAAAAGCTGTTAGAAGACAACACTCTCCCTCTCTTCACCTGAAAAGAGAGCTCTAAGTTGTAAGACAATGTTCCCCTAACTCCTGACTGACCATCTCAGGGTTACTTCAGCCTGAACTGTGCTTGAGAGGTGGTACACAAAGTCCTCTCACCATCCCACAGCACAGTAAGGAAACAAGACTGAAGACTGCATTAGGCTTTCCTTCTTTTCAACCAAGGCAGCAGACCAAAGACAATTAAGTGCTCGGGAGATGCAGCGGAGTCAAACTGACTTGATTCTCCAAAAGTGGAGGATTGTCTGGATATATTTTCATAGTCTTTTGTAGAGAGTTTCCCATTTCAGAACCAAAAGTCTTTTTTTTTAAACCTAGTTTGATGAACTCCAGGTTTTAACCTACAAATACATACCAAAGCAGCTACTCCTGAAATAAGTATCAAGTTCCCCATGACAGGATTGAATTGTAGCACTACAAACACCATTGGAACTGCAAGCATTTAAATAAATCCATATACCAAGCTTCCAGATTACACATAAAAATTCAGTCATTAAGGTATTTTTCTGTCTATTAATGCTCAATTAACCCAATTTATATTGATTCATTAATCTAATAATTCATTAGATGAAAAATGGAATTCTGCTAGAAAGATGACAGACGGTTCTTTGAAACTTGTCTTATCAATTAAATAGCCTCCATTTTTTAGCAGTGCATAGCAACCATCACTGGTCCTCGAAAGTACACAACTGCTGTTGTGTTACAATGGTTATTATGAAGGATTCATAAGAAAACATGATGGGTGTCATTATCAACCGAAATTAACATTAACTCCCTGAAATTAACTCAAAACTCACTATCACTAAGGGGTACAATGTTTTTATATAGGTTTTGGTGCAGGTGTTATTTGACACATCTGACAACTGTTATTATCAACTGAATTTAATTTTGTGATTATAGGCAGATTCTTATTGCATGAGAAGATGCTAGAAAAGCAATCAGAAAAAATGGGTTTCAAGGCTTTATAAGCAAATTTTGAAAACTATATAAAACCATGTGAATCCGCAGGGAAATTTAGGAGGCATTTAGCTGCCTTCTAAAAAAACCCCAAAAATCCTACAATGGATTGACGATCAATGATCATGTGCAACTTTCTTAGTAAGAATAAGCACAGGAGTAATGCCATATATTCTACCTAAGGGCACTGACTCATCATCATTGCCAGGAAGCATCAACTCCTTTATATATAACCCCAATAGTTAGAAGAATTACATGCAGATCTTCCTAACAAAATCAAAGGGGCATATACCTTGAGGAGCTCTCCCAGCACTCTCCTCTAGGCAACATTTCATTTTCTTCTATCTTATTTTGTAAGAAAGTGACAAGTAATTAACTTCTATTGGCACACTGAACAGTCACAGAGCAGTATCTCTCCTGTTCATGCTTTGCCAGTTCTCTTGGTTCTCCCCTCTCACATCACTGAACAGACCATAATTTCTCTAAACTACAAATCTAACCAATACATAGAATAACTTACACGTGAGCTGAAAATCACTCTGAATTCAGCAAACACTAATGGCAACTAGGTGATCCCTTTAACTGTGGGGTCCATGATTAAAGTTACAAAAACTACTACTACTAGTGTGTAAGTTTTCCAAAAATACACTGCAGACAAAGTGTGTAACAAGATCCAAGACAAATATATAGCTTAGCTTATACAATATTACTTTTTCAGTGCTGTTTTTAATGGCTACAACTCTTTCTGTGCTAATTCAGAATGTCCTAATAGGCATATGTATCAAAAAGACACTTAGGATTGCTACCCACCATAAGACGATAGGACCAGAAAAAACAATATATCCAACAACGGTAAGGATGATAATTCTTACAGTTCCTAGAAACTGAAGTGTGCGCATTACTGCGATAAGAAATGAAGTTATGAAAACACAAGAAAATATAAAAAAAATCTAACAGTCAAAACGCAAAATTTTTTATCATAAGAGATCCCAGAAAGAACTGAATTGAGATAGAGAAGAGCAGTTCTTGAACAGGAGCACATGCACTTTCCATTGGTGTCTGCACACTAAGAAGCCATCCAGGCAACAACCACACAGCTGCCCACAAAAACCTGGCATGCCACTTCATGGGATGAATGTCTGAAGGTTTGCTGAGACAGAAATGGGACAGAAGTGGGACAAAATCCAGATAAGCTGAATATAAAATCAAGAGTATTCTCATCAAGAGAGATGAATCACCTTGTTCTCTGAACTGGCAAGCTCTCAACTTTATTTTTAATTTTAAAAAAACCCAAACCAAACAAAAAAAAACACCAAAAAACCCAACAAAACAAACAAACAAAAAAACCAACCAAACCCTAAACCCACACAGAACAAAACCCCCATCAAATACATGTCCCACCATAAACTCACTGAACTCGCAATAGCAAATACTATCAGAAAGGTCCTCATTTCTATCCAGCAGAAGCCCTTTTTTGTAATTTCCAGCAAAGACACTGCACTTCCAAACATTACCTGGGAAGTACTGCCTTAAAATACACATAATAGATGAAGTTTGTGGTCACGTGCAAGTTTCAGTTTCCCCTGATAGAGAACGCGCCTTTTATAGAGGCTAGGCCATCACAACTATCAAACGCAACCGTTTTACTTCTCCAGACTTAAAACACTAACCCTGATGAACACCTTGGACTTAGAATGTCTCTCGGTGCCTCCAAAACAGTTTTTCTTTTCCCCTCTAACTCGTCACTCAGGAATCCACACATTCCGCCCACGAGCGAGATAAAATTTACTCAAACAAGTACAGTTTTATCTTAGCTTCGAAAAGGGACATCCAAACGCTACTCAAACACTCTAACCTTGTAAAACCTGGAAAACGATCAAAAGGTAAGGAAACCGCCAAGTTGACTATGAACAGAAAGAGCTACACGGCAAGATCAAGTCCCCATCACTAAAGCCATACTACATAGAAGAAAACCCCATCACTACACAGAAATACAGAATAAACAGAGGGAATAAAGTACAACCATGCTACTACCTTATTAACGACAACCTTCACCTGCTCGAGAAAGAACATTTTTAAACCCGGCAGAAAACACCTACTGTTCATTATGAACAAGAACTGCATTTGTCGAGTATAAGATGATATCGTTTGGAACGTAGGGTCCGGTTACATCCCACAGAGACAGCGAAATGTCAGTTTTAGGGCAGGGATTTCGCATATAAAGGGAACAGCACCCCAGCACCGGCAGCTGCCCGCCCTTCCCGAGCGGCCACCTGCCAGCAGCACGGGAGGGCAGGGCGGGAGCCCCTCCGACACGTGCCCACTCCTTTTTTTATTGCGAAAGCTTTCGCAATAAAAAAAAAAAAAAAAAAAAGAGGGCGAAAAGGAGAAACCCCGGCTCCTTCCCGCGCAGCGTGCCCAGCGGCACGGCCAGGGCTGCGCGGCCCGAGGAAGCCGGCGGGGATGCGGCGCCCAGCGCCGGGGATGAGCTGCGGGACGAGTTACCTCATGCTGTAGGCACCGGCTCCCAGCTCCTGCCCGATGCCGGAGAGGCTGGCGTCGAAGTCGTGCACCAGCCCGGACTCGATCACTTCATCCATCTTCAGCACCCACGCCATGTTCCGCCGGCCCCGCCGCGCTCCCGCCGCGGGAGGAGCCGGACGGGGCGGAGCCGCTCGGCACCGGCGCCGCCGGGGAGGCGGTGCCGGGAAGGCGAGGGGGCTGGAGGAGACGGGGTAAGAGGGAGGGAAAGCACGTGCGGGGCGGGGGGACAGCGGCGACTCCGCGCTCAGCCCCGGGGGGGCCCTTTCCTCGCGGCGCGACCAGGGCGCGGGGTCGCTCTCAGCATCCTGCGCCCGCCCGGCCGCCGCTGGGCGCTGGGGACCGGGCGGCCGCCGCCTCCTCCTCCGACCGGACACTGCCCAGCGCCGCCACCGCCGCTTCTGCCGCCGCCCGAGCTCCGACCCAGCCCAGCGGCGCCTCCCGCCGCATCATTCGCAGGGGGAGGCTGCGGCGGCAGCAGCAGCAGCAACACCGCAGGCGCCCGCCGGGAAGGAGCCGCCGCCGCCGCCGCCGGAGGTCACGGCCGCCCCGGGGGCTCGCGCCCGCCGCTCCGGCGCGTCCCGCAGCGCCGCCGCCGCCGCTGCTCACGACAACATGGCGGCGGCTTCCACCCCGAGCGCCTGCCGGGGCGGTGCCTGCCCGCGCTCGGCGCCGCCGATTGGCTGGGCCCCGCCGGGACGGCAAATCAGGGCCGGGCGCGGAGGGGTGAGGGGGAAGCCCGGCCAATGAGGGGGCACTTCCTCACGCCAGGTGACGTCAGCGCTGACGAGCGCGGGCGATCCCGTCCCTCCGCCCCCGGGCCCGCGGCATGGCGGGAGCGCGCGCCCCGGAAGCGGCGGCGGCCGGAGGCGCAGGGGCGGGAGCGGGAAGTGGCGGCGGGTCCCGCCCGCGCCCGGGAATGGCGGCTGCCTGCGCCCCGGGCGGGCCACGCACGGCCCCGCTCGCTCCCCAGCTACCCTCCGGGGCGGTGACCGGTATAAGCAGCCTGCTCCGGTGGAAGGTGTCCCGGGCTGGGGGGCTGGAACGAGATAAGCTTTAAGGTCCCTTCCCAACCCCAACCGTTGCATTGCTCGTTCTTCCAGAGAACACCGAGGAGCCTTCCCAGGAAAATACCCAAACCCCACAGAATCGCGGAATATTCTGAGTTGGAAGGGATCCACAAGGGTCAGGTTGGAAGGGACCACAGCGGGTCATCGGGTCCAACCTGCCTGCTCATCCTGGAGCCCATGGCACAGCATTGCATCCAGGTGGTTCTTGAGTATCTCCAGTGAGGGAGACTCCAGAGCCTTTGTGGGCAATCTGTTCCAGTGTTCAATCACTCACACGGTAAAGAAGTTCTTCCTCATATTCAGGTGGAACTTCCTGTGCATCAGTTTCTGCCCACTGCCTTTCTCATCCTATTCCTTGTCTCCACCAAGAAGAGCCTGGCTCTGTCATCTTGACACCCTCCCTTCAGATAGTGATAGATATTGATGAGGGCCCCTCTCCATGCTCAAAAAAACCAAAAAAATCCCTCATATATAATAATTCAGAGGACACTTACATAATTTTACAAGACATTTCATTAAAATGTCATGTCCAGAAAACAAACTAGAGAAGAAGTGCATTTTGATCCTATAGTAACATGCTTGAAGTACAATTGCACGAGTTTTGCAATTGCAAGTTTTGTAGGAAGGCCCTAAGTTCATTAATGGTTAACAAAATACTAGCTGTTGTTCAAAATGTGCATATGGCATCCTCAAAGATAAAAGAGAACTACACAGACCATGATTTATGATCTTTAAAGGCAGTTTGTAAGTTAAAATATGACTGCCAACTTCTCAAAAAAAAGGTACTGGTATTTTTGCTGCTGTAATTGCTGTAAGAGTTCTCTGCTTATCTGGGGACAGATGAACAGTTCATCTGCATGTAAAGGGAAGCTTAGAAAAAGTGAAATCTATGAAAAGGGCATGGGCTCATAAGACAAGCCACTAGCTTAGGCACTAGCTACCATGTTACAGCTTTTAGTGAGAAGAACTACCACAGGCAAAATTCCTCTTTTTAAGCCTGACAAGATGACAACAATACCCTGATTTCATTTGTTTACTATTGTGATTGAAATAGCACTTCTGAAAATGTCAACAACCCAAATGATGGCATTAATTAATTTCATTCACTATTATGAGATGTTTATGGTCCACTTGATAAATTAGTAGGCATTACTCAGCATACAACAGTAGTAGTTAAGAGTTTAAGCTAACTTTGTATCTTTGAAGGATTAGGGTTTTAAATGAGAAGTCAGACCTTGTGTAGAACTAAAGTGGACTTTGTGAAAAGGCAGCAGAAGTAACACTGAACCCCATTTTTGTGAGATTTACAAAAGAAGGTTTGTGGGAAACTAAAAGTAGTGCACTTTCTACTTCTGACAGATAAGACAGGATCTAAGACCAGAGAGGCCACATACAGTTTGATTTATGCATAGCAAAACTGGTTTATCTGCTTACTAGACCTATGCTAACATAGCTACATAGCAGTTGTAAGATCATAAATTGGTGATTTTTATACTGGGAATTGTTTGCTTGTGACATAAATTCCAACCATTCCTGAGGGTATCTTGAGTGGATACAATGAAACCAATCCTCTTGCATTTCAGTCTTCAAAGCTGGCTGTAGCTTGTCCATGATAAACAAACTGACTGCTAGTATTTCTGAAGATGTTATCTTTAGCTATTTTTGGACACAAAATGCCATTTTTCTGTTAAAATATGAGTATTAAAGTGAAGGTATTTTTTCTTTAGTGTTATTTGTATCCCTGGCTCATTCACAACAAGTTTTCTGTAGAGGTGTGTGTTGTTTGGTTTTTGCTGTTTTCAAAGTAGAGTTTCTTTCTTTGGGGCAGGTTCTTTGATCAGTCCCATTCTCAGATGCTCAGCTGAGGATCAGCAGTGCACACAAATTGGTTCTCTGACCCTCTGAGCAGGCCAGATCCACAAGTCTAACCTGTCAGAGATGACACTGCCTGCGGCCCTGCCATTCTGCTTCTGCAGACCCAGTAACTGGAATTGGAGACATGATACAATGGAGAGCAAGTGCAGGCAGTGGGAGCCTGATTTTGCCAATAGATCTGCAAAAAAAGCGTTCCAAGTACAGTTCTGCTGGGATGTGTGAATCCTGGGACACTCATTTCTCCATCTGCTTATCACTAATGCTGCCATCCTCCCCTGAGGATGCTTCTTCTCTATCAGCCTTACTGATGTCCAGATGTGGGACTGAGCTGTGGTGTTTCACTAAAGGTGAAGCCTGGAGGACAGAGCCAAGCAACTCAGTGATTAAGACCAGACTGAAGCCTCGTGCCTGACCTGGTTTGTGTTCTTTCTCCTCAAGGTAGTTGGCCTCAAGGGGCAATCTCGTTAGAGATCAGCTCCTGTACACAGCCTGTAAGAGATGGAAGGGTCCCCCCTACACTGTATTTCAATACAAAAACACAGATGCAGGCTGCCATCCAAACCTAAAGGCAGGTGCTCAAAAGTGTGTGGGAAGAGCAACTTCAGAGGGACTCAAATGGCAGATTTTTAGATAACGGTGGGAAAATGGAAGCAAATACAGGGAAGCAAAGGCAAGGAAAGGAAAGGCAAGGACATGGTGAAAACAGGCCCTGAGAAAAGCTGTGAGGGGACCAACCTCCTCAAGGCTGAACAGAGGCTGAAGAAGGGAAGACTGGAGGAGTGGGTGGACACCCTCACTTTCCCTTTGTGGTTTGGTTCCTTTTGCACTGGGAGCTGTGCATGTCACTTGTAAACAAGACTGCGTCAGGGAACTTGAGCACCTGTCCTTCATTTCTGCTTTATTGCTTAAGTCAATAGAAACAGCACTGTGTTTGCTATCTGTTTGTCTTAGCCAATCTAAATTTCAAATCACTCTCACCTTTGTACTGAGGTGGATTGATTTTATAAAACTCCACTGCAGTTTCATTAGTTTCATACTTTGGAACCCAAATATAGCCTCAATTCCTGTGAATTTCTTTTTGGTTGGTTTGTTTGGTTTGAAATCTAAAACTTAACACATTTCTAATAAAAACATGGTACTCAACAATTCTGCAAGAGAACTAGTAATGCTGTGATGCAGCAATAGGTGTGAGGCCACCAATATAGGAAGAGCCACATCAAGATAAATGATTAAACAGTATCATGTTCATGTACATTGTATTTAGCCAAAAAGTAGTAAGCTAAAGTTTAATACAAAGAGTGAACCGCATTATAAATAGAAACTTAATTAACATCAAGATTATCTGGAATCTATGAGACTAGCTCTTGTCAAAGCACAATGATTTTTAATCATAAGAAAATTTGAATACTGTACACAAATAATATTTCAATCATGAAGAGGTAAAGTAGGTTCATAGCTCACAGGAATATGCTGATGCAATAAGCTGTATATTGCATCAGAATTTCAATGCAAAGCATTTAGCCTGCACTGGTATGACAAGCAGCCCGTAACCTTGGTTGTGCAGATCAGTTGAGCTTCAGCAAATAATCAAAGTAGATGTAAGACATCAAGGTTCTTCTAAGTCTATATTATTTCATATAAACAGAATTTTATCTACAGACTGCAAATGTAATTTAAAAACCCCAAACAAACAAACAAAACACATCTGTGAACTTCATGTTAAGCAGTAAGACATTCCTAACACTGTTAGTAGCATGCACGTACAGTGCCATGGCTTGTGAAAATTGTAGGGCTATAGTAAAGTAAACCTCCAGCATGATGACTCTACTGCTCCAATTATTTTCAAATCACCAGCTCTATTTAACGGCTTCAACTTGTGAATTAGCAAAGGTTGCACGTACAGTCTGCATTTGTATTACAGCATTATCATTATTATTATTATGATGATTAAAAGTCACCCCCATTCTTCACTTACCGCAGGTAGCTGTTGTTACTGGTGGGATACTGGTGGTGGGGATAATGTTCAGGCTGGCTGTGCCAGAAAAGCATTTTGGGATGAGGTGAAGCATTGTGCTCAGCTAAGAGATGGTCACTGCAGTGATAGGAGATAGGAAAGAGAAAACAAATACACAAGTTCAGATTACAGTTGCAGTTGGGTTCAGCTGCTGCCAGCAAGTCATCCCTCTCGCCAAGAGGCAGGTAGCCGATGTCTTTGGCTGCTCCCCACATACTCTCCTGCTCCCCAGACTCATTGTGCTGCTGCTGCTGCCCAGCTGCAGGGCTCTTTTACTACCAATGTGACATAAGTGCAGCTCAGACCTCACCAGCATCCCTGTTTCTCTCCTCCCCTCCCTCCACACTATCCTAGAGTGCCACTGAGCTACAGAGCTGGAGAAAGGGCTGTTCCACTGCACTTGGCCTCAGAGAGGCACTCAGCTCCCTCTTCACACAGTGCACTCGGAGACTGTGAACACTGTAACCTGCATAGGCACGACTGTCTGCAGAGAAAAAGAAAAAAGGTGGAATACACAACGACCTCTCTAAGCGAGCAAGATGCCTTCTCAGCAGTGTTTAGACTGCATCCTTTTTGCCTGTTCATTCCATTCTGGTGGCAGGCAGACTACAACATTATAGTTACCTTCTTGCCGTGAACCAAGATTAAAAAAAAAAAGACAACCCAACAATGAAAACACTGTCAAATTGCTGGAAAAATATTTACTCCAACACCCACCCAACACCACCCCTCACACCCACACTTTAGGGAAAAAACATATTCAGATACAAACCAGCTGCTTGGTGCACTTGCATCTCAGTGCCATTTGTTTGCTGGGATTTGCAGCCAGGATTGCAGTATCAATTTTAAAACACACAGAATAGTACAGGTCAGTCCTGCAAAGACCTTGCCACTCAGGAATAAAAGGGGGCACACATCAAAATCCTCATCTGAAAACAGTTACCTGCAGAGGGCACCCATTCTGCTTGAAATAGGAAGGACTGCTGACAAGTAGTAGTAGTTCATTGGTGGCTTTGTTATTTTTGTTTTTTAAAACTCAGCTCATTTTATAAAAAGATACTTTAAAGTAGTATTACAATATTGTGGCAACATACAAACTATGAAAATCAGAATATCAGAGAGCAAGATTCTGGGAAACAAAAAGGAATTATTTCGTATTAGAGTGATAATAATATGTATCAGTCAAAAAAACCCCCCTTCAAGTAAACATAATTGGTTGTGGTTTTTTTAACAGCTTCTCAGACAATTCTCCCTTAATTTACTCTATTTACTTAACATCAAACAATGCAAACAAAAAGCAAAGACCAAAATCATAGAATGGCTTGGGTTGGAAAGGGATCTCAGAGATCATGCAGTTCCAACGCCCCTGCCATGGGCAGGGACACCTTTCACTAGACCAGGTTGATCAAGTCCCATACAACCTGAACACCTCCAGGAATGATGCAGCCACAATTTCTCTGAGCAACCTGTTCCAGTGCCTCACTACTCTCACGCAAAGAATTTCTTTCTAATATCTAACCTAAACCTACTCTCAGTTTGAATCCATTCCTCCTTGTCCTGTCACTATGTGCTCTTGTAAAATGTGTCTCTCTGTCTTTCTTGTGGGTTCCCTTCAGGTACTGGAAGGCTGCAATTAGGTCTCCCCTAAGATGTCTCTTTTCCAGGCTGAACCATCTCTATTCTCTCAGCCTTTCCTTGCAGGAGATGTGTTCCATCCCTGGGACCATCTTGGTGGCCTCCTCTGGACTCCACCAGGTCCATGTCCTTCCTGTGCTGGGGACCCCAGAGCTGGATGCAGCATTCCAGGTAGGGTCTCACCAGAGTGGAGTAAAGGGGCAGAATCATCTCCCCAGCATGTAATAATATAGAATAATAGTAGAGGAACTGTAAATGTGGGATGAGAAACAAACACCCATATGTGATGCTGTCCAGGAAAGCAGACAAGAATTGGGACTGCTGCCTTAGTGATTCTAAGAGATTATTCTCCCCCAAGAGGCATGTAGGTACCTTGAGGAGGGCTGTTATGGTACAGATCTGCTTGTGTACACAAACTGACCTTTGCTCCAGCAAAGATGAGAGCTGGATGAGTCTTCTCAAGGTTAGCTGTTCCTCTTACACATCTCTATAACCACATACTTGTAACAAGCATCCTCATAGATGTAAAGGGCTGCACGTGTCCCAGTGATCGCTGTTGTATTTTTTTAATAATTATTTTGATTTCAGTGACTGTAGAAGAACACATGTCCTGATATCCAGTTTGCTCCATATACTGGTAAGCTGTGAAATAAAGCTACTCTGTCTTCAGCCCTAGATTTAGGCAAAGGAGTTAAATGCATGCAGTGTGTTTTATTTGGAAGCTCCATTTCCCTTTGTGCTGATTATTTTCAAGAAGAGAACTACACATCCCACAAAACACTCTCACAACCTTCCTCTGGGGTTTACAAGAGCTTCCCATATAGAGGGCCGGCATGTTTTGTTCTGACTTGTATTTCTGTGAAATGGAAAGGGTAATACCACAGATTCCCTTTCACTCGAAGAGCTCTACCACAAAATGGCTCCCACCTCTCTATGCGTATCCCACAGAGCTCATGTGGCTTTAAATTGCCCAGCAATTTCTCCCCCAAAAACCAGCCTGTTGCTTTTGACAGATGCTTACTTGTCAGAATGCAAATGGGAACACTGCAGTTTTGATTAGTCTTTTTTTGTGCCAGGAGACGACTTGGGAGCAAAAGCAATTGAGACACCTGTTTTTTATCTTTAGCATAGACTTGGTTCCTAGTCCTTTTAGAATTCATTTTGATATTTTTACATAACACAAACACCACATATCAGGGTTGCAGATTTGTTCTTAACATCAAGACAGACAATTTGCTGTCACTGAAAATAACCACCCCAGGGGAGCCCAGGCAAGCAGTTGCAGATTTAGCTACTGGTCTGGGTTCAGCCTGTGTATTTTGAATGCAGGTAGTGAGTGAGAGCTTTAGTTCTCTGATTTCAGTTCTCTGTCATTAGCTTGCCCAGCTGTTACCAGAGCTTTTTACTCTCCTGACCACAGTAGCAGGTTGTAGTAAAACACAGGAGCATCACAGGAAATGTACCCATTCAGTCTATTACCTTCATCTGATTCTTCAAATACTACCTTTATGCAGATAATCGAGTCATTGATAATATCCAAAAAACTACTGCCTTGAGGAGATGGGGTGTGTGAGGAGCGTGAAATAATTGTAGCTCTTCTGCTCTAAGTACCTGCTTTTTACAAAAGGCAGAACACTCAAGGCATGTGTTACAGGTGCCCCTCATGGTATGCAAACTATTTCATACTTGACAGAGTGTGACCACAAAAGCTGCTGCTGCAAACCGTCCTATCCCACCATGACGACTGTTCCTGACGGTATAACAGAAGCAAAGCACAACCAAGTCTTGTGGACTTCTATGCAAAAGTGCTGTGAAAGAGGAAATTTTGCCATTTTTTTCCCTCCAACAGTTGACAAGATGATTATTAGTCATAGATGCTTTGAGTTCCTTGTATGGAATACAGTAGACAGAACATGTAGAAAGAAGAGTTATTATTCAAAATAATTCAGTGTTTCTTTTCTTTGTTCTATTCAGAGTCTTGTGTCTGATCTCTCTTGCAAACAGTATAGGGGTACAGCTTCAAGTACACTGTAACTCAGTTTTTAAAATCAGGATAAACTTCCCAAGTTATGTCTAAATCTGGTATTTTGCCTTGTGAAACACTGTATATTCCCCACACCCACACCTGCTGCCCTTGACTAACCTCTAGACATAAAGGTATGTAGTTACATGGTCCTTCAAGTTTGGGGACAAATAAGGTGAGTTTTTTACCTTGTACTGTTTATTGTTAAGGGGCTATTTTTTTTCCTTGCTTTATGATCTGCCCAGTTACACAGATCTCAGCAAAGGAGCACTGTATACACAAACAACAAGACATTATTTATTTAAAACATCTCTTGCTCTAAGGCTTGTGTATGGCATGCAAAGTCCAAGCTGAAATTTAAGGTGGGGAGGCTCATGTTTTGATAGTGGGTGGATATGCATTGAAGGTAAGTACTTTAGCATATGGTACCTGATAACTTTATTGGATTTTTTTCCCATGAGCTGCATTCAAAATGATGAGGTCTCCTAAGGCATCACTCAACTTGCTAATCTTTTTTATAGTGATCAGACTCCTCATATAATTTTTCTGATTGCTCTTCTGAGAACTACAACAAATGACCTTAAATACTGGTATTGTAACTGGTTATATATGACCGAATGTCATCTTTGCTCTTTGCTTTGAACAAGTAACAATTGTTCTACAGACAACACATGGAAAAATGTAATCAGGTACAATACAAGACACTGTGAATTCAGTATCTATTTTGAAAATTTTATTTAATGCAAGTTTTTGCTGTCCAGTGATGATTTTTGTTGTGCTTTAAATACTAGTTTTCAGTTTAAAATCAGAAGAAAGTTTTCTATTTATGCAGAAGCAATCCCTACATACTTCATCCCCAAACAGAATTTAGAGAAGTATTGTTATTTTGATGCATTCCATTTGGTTTTTGGACTCTTCTTGGGTGTATAGCAGTTGCTGCCTAATGCAGGGTGACTTTGGAATGAAAACTGCTGTCAAACCAGACCCCAGTGGCCCTGTTCACCTACATCACTACGTAACAGTGAGATATCCATGTCTAGATGATACTCCTGGCTTGGATGGGCTATGAATCCATCATACACCTGTGTGAAAGGTGCTGACACACGTTTCCAGCCCTTCTATTTCTGAATACACAACCTCTCTCTCCCTCCTACACACCTTGTTAGTGGGAGTGTGTTCACTACTACTGCAGTGAAGTTAAACAGTGCTGGGTAACCACCACAAGCAGGAGTAACTTCTGCATGCAATCCATCACTGCACTGACCTGCAGTTCTCCACACACCTCCTGACACGCTAAGGGCTGACCCAGCCCAGTCCTTTTGCTGTGTCTGGTCATCTGAAGGTGGCAGAAGTTCAGGGTCACAGCTGACAGACAGCCTGAGAACAGCAGTGCACCGTGTTTGTGGAGTGCAGCGAAGGATGAGCAGCAATGCCCCCACATGTTCTCCATGTCTACCTGCCACCTCTAATCTGGATTCTTGGATGGTTTTACGTATTGTAATTCGGGCCTGTTGAATGCTGAAGCACTGTAAGGACTGCTGCATTTATCAGTCCTTCTTCTGTGATACAGAACTCTTGAGAAGCAGGCCTGCCAACAAAAATAAAGGGGAAATGGGAAAACCCACAACGAACATTTTTAGTAGACCTCCTAAATTCCAGCAGAAGTCTTAGGACACTGCCAGCATAGAGACAAGGCAACACATCACACAGTATCTGATCAGAACTCTGCTTGATGCATAACACTGCCAAATGCTTCAACAGCCCCTTCTGATCATTTTGATGAAATACATCAGATATGTAGGAGATCCTGTGCTTAGACTTGCTTCAGTCTCTCGTTGATGAGTGAGGCAGTCGGAGAAGTAACTTCATATGTAAAGGAGAAATATGGATTGCTTCCAATGCTCAAGTGTCAGGTTACAAAAAAGCATAAGTTTGGCTGCTTCTGAAGAATGCACGGTATGCTCCTTTCCTCATAGGGTCTTGTCCCCTTTTAAGAAAAGTCTCCATTGCAAGGTATTCCTGGTCTGTACTTTATTCCTCCATAGTCATATTCCTCACACTACCTACTTCTCAATCTCAGGATGCAGTAAGGTGCTGAGGTATGAACTGAGGAATAAATGTCTGACTTCACATCTTAGAACATGGAGCACGGCAAGTATTACCTTTGCTTTCTTCCATTTCATCTGCTGCCTTTTAGGAAGACCAAGGCCTACAAAGAAACCTATCACATCATTTGTAGGCACTGAAATTTAGACAGCATCATTGACCACAGAATATTTTGACTTAACCCATCACATCATACCTGAATCTAAACTTAAGTTAGCATGTTTTTATGATGGTGGCAAAGGGTGGAGTCCGTTTTATTTGCAGATGATTCAGAAGTCTGTAAAGGTGGACAGGTTCAAGTAGTTGTTACTCTGCTAATCTGTGCTTTCTGTGCACTTACTCTGTAGCCTAAAAATCAGTATTTGGACTCCCAGACTGCTGTGGCAATGTAGGCTGCCTGCATCTTGTAACACAGAAAAGAGAGCTCAGTTATTTCTCAGTCCTAAGGGACGAGCTCCCTTTTACCTGAGGCTCTGAGACAGCTTTGGTACTCTGCCAGGTCTAACATTTTCTAGCATTGGGCTGGCTTGGCTTTGTAGATAAAATCCTCCAACTCAGTATTTTCTTCTCAATTCCCAAAGCAGAAAGGAAGACATTGTGTATTCCAAGAAAATCCCCTTCCTAAAAACATTACAAGCCAAACATGGGCTTTAAGGTTTTTAAGAACAATAGCTGCAACTTACAAGGGGTTAAATTAAATACATACAACATGTCTTTCTCCTTGTATTTTCTAGCAACCCTGCATTTTCCACCTCCCAAAAGAGCAATAATCTTCCTATGTGGCTCAAGAAGCAGTGGCTAATTAATACATTTTGGAGAAAAGGCAGCCTCTGATGATAGCAGCTCTTCAAGTAAGGTATTAAAAAGTTTAAGCTGGCACTTTCTGAACAAGCAGGTAACATCCAATTTAGATTTCTTCTCTAGGGCAGATACAGACTATATAAACAGTGATGCATGAAAACTTCTTAGGGAAAGCAGGTAGTTTTGCCTTGGAAAAATATTTCAATTGATTAGTTGGCCAGGATGGCCACAGTTGTCATCTGAAAGATCAAAAACTGTATCAAACAGATCAGAAATTCTTTATGTAAGATACAGCCATCTATAATGACATTTACTATAGTGTAAAAATGTTTTATCTGCATGTTTAAATTGTACTGAAAGGACACAAAGTAACAGGCCAGAAATTACTATTTTTCCAGATTAGAGGCTTTTTGCAGTTGCCCACTGTTAGTTTCATTTCAAATGTATTATTTCAGACTAGCATTTAAATTAATTAAGCATTATAAAACATGCTGATCTGCAATTTTAAACGAAGCACACATCCATTCCCCTACAGGCTTGCACTTGAGCTGTTTATCCAAGCTGAAATCAACAGTTTCCTCGTCCTCCCTAGTATTTTGACATGAGCTATACGTGCTCAGGCTAAACACACTGTGCTAAGAAATAGATGGGTTTTCTTGCATTTCCTCCTCCACCACTGCCCCCCATACAGGTAGATCCTCACCGCCCAGGACAGGCATTCATTCATTCTCTGGCACACATCTGTGAGCCCTGGGTGTTGCTGTAGGACCAGTCTGAGATTATTCCAGACAAATCAGACTGGGGAACAGAGTAGGGATGATCCCACAAGGTGCTCTGTTGGCTTTGCCACAGGCAGAGATGAAAAGATGGTGAGGGAATACTTAAACCAGTCCAGCTGACTTTTGAGAATATCTGTCTACTGCATAACTTAAATCTACACATTTGTTTTTACTGCTACAGGTCTTCCTTGGGCAGACAGGCATTGCTTTTGAATTTATCCTGACATAAGGTTAACAGAACGATCTCCAGTACTGGTTGCAATATGAGTTTACAGAGGGCCAAATATGAGCACTGGTGGACAATATCATGATCTAGGAAAGAAAGGATACTGAAAAAGAAAACTGAAAAAGAAAACTCTGATGCCCAAGATCAAGTTCAGTTACCTTTCTACCTCCTGTCTGAAATCAACACTTTTCCAATCTTACTCCCTCAAAGTATTTCCACTAGGATCACTTATATCAATCTAAAATACATCAAAAGTTACAGAATTTTTCTATTCACCAGAAATTGTACGGTATTCAAAACTGCTGGCAAACTTCTTAGTTAATACACTTACTATCCTAAAATCCCACCAGCAAATGAAGAACCTTCTTTAATTGGGATAATCCAAGCTGCATATCTTGCAAACTCAGAGCTCTTGAAGTATACTTAAACATAGAAACATAAACAATATATAAAAAGACTAAGTGAAGTTTGATTTTTTACAATTGGTTCCTCAAACTCTGACAATCTTCTGTGTTTTAACAAAAAAGAAGAAAACATATATAAATTATGAAACAGATCTTTAAAGTACATGCTTTTAATGAGCTGGAAAACTCAAATACAAAATGTAGGGGGGGAATTTTAAGATGTTTTCTTTAGTGAATGTAATATGAATATTGACTTTTATCTTACCTGGAAGTAGACTGCAATTGCAAAACTGATCAGTTTACTATTTTATTGGGAGAAAACAACAGTTTTTGTTCTCCAGATAATCCTCCAGTTCCAAACTGCTTATTCATCCACATCACATTTATGTTTATTGTGTTCTCTGTGTTTGCCAAGTCCCAAACTAACACAGTGGAAGTTACCACAGCCAGTGGAACCATTCTCATTCACCTCCCATAGGGAGCAACTGCAGTGTAATTCAACAGATTTATTTCTCAAAATTATTTTCTCTTTTATGATTGTTTTCAAAGGGACAATGTCACATTCAGCATTTGAATTCCTTTGCTGAAAATTCAAACTGTGAGCAGTCTGGGCCTGCATTCTCTAAAGACTTTTCTCATAGGTATGTTTGTGAATTTATTTAAATGTCTCAACACGCATAGAAACCATCAAGAATATATAAGTGTTTCAGGACCCAGACATTTGTTCTTTTTGCTCTGTGACTCAGACCACAAATAATAACCACGACTCAATCTGTTCCAACCTTTATCTTCAAAAACAAACAAGCAAGCCAACTCAGGAAAATTTACATGATCAGCTCTCCTTTCAATTTACATTTATTATCCCAACTTCCTTGCTAAGACTTCATCTGAACATAATGTGTTACTCAAAATTCTTTAACGCAAATGACATCCAAGTCTGAGACATCCACGATATCGATTTACCATCCTGATTCTGCATGTAGCTTTTCTTCTTCCTCTTTTTTTAAGCCCAAACCCAACCTTTAAGAATTACATTTCAGTATTCAAATGACTGCAATGACCTATCTTCACAGGATATTAGAAGGAACATACAGAAACCCTTTCTGAAAGAATAGCAACTTGTAACTGTCCTAATTTTTCCCAGATCTTATGCTAATCCATCAGAGAAACCACCTCCAGCAGGAACATATGCATGACTAATCATTGCTCAGATTTAACTGAGCTAATATCTACTTTTAATATAGGAAATGAAGGCAAAAAGCAATGCAGTGAATCTGATAAACTGGCTGCTGTGGAAATAATTTTCTTTCCAAATTCTTACATTCTGATGGCCTCATGTAATATAAATAGATTCTATCTGTTTACAAAGATAACAACCCCATCTCTGCTGGAAACAGAACTAGTCATATCGTAAGTAAAATATTTAAATATATTGCATTGAGATTTTTAATACATGGGATATCTTCACTTAAAACATTTCAAGACTGCTTAAAAGCAAAACTGATGAACAGACTTCGTGTAAATATCTTCCTCCCCTCTACCTGGAGCAAAATTTTTCAGTCATATAGGGGATAAAAAACATAGCTTTTGTTTACATGTAAAAAAACTAGGTTTCATCCAGAATATATACTGTATGTTTCAATAACTTATATTTTCAGTATGAAATAGCCTCTTCAAAAAGATGACAAGTAACAGTCATCTTGCAATGATTCTCTCAAAATAAATATTACCTATACAAAATGCAGGAATAACATACAGGGCTATTAAGCTTAGAATTCGTGCAATTTTTTAAAGTGACCTTTTGTATAATTAAAATGTAAAAACTACAAGACTGTAGACTGAAAAATAATTTTAAATATTAAAAAAATAAAATGCAAATGATGTATAATGTACAAATAAATGAAATAATAACAAGAAATCTGCCCAGATGAAGGAAACCGTGTTCATAGTCTATTCAATTTTTTAAAAATTTGTCTAGCATACCTATATTCACAGCATGTTCTCAAATGCCAAGTCAGATTTAGTAACAAGACTATATAAAGAAACATCATTTGGACACAGAAAACATGAAGATTAAGATAATTTTTTTAACCAATGTTGTATGAATCACATTTATAATTTTTCTTATATCATGTGATCAAATAAAACAGAAAAACCAGAATGTATACATTGCTGATCTTTTAAGTAATGTTATGTACATTTTATTGCCAGTATATGCACAATGGTAAGCATAGAACTATAAATACACAATGTAATTAAACAGTAGAAAACAACAAGGATGTTACACGTAACAAAGGAAAGAAGGAGGAGATACTATTTTCTTGATGTAGCTGCTAAAAAGGGCTAGCGACGAGTTATGACAGTCTTGGGTTTAAGTCTTTACATATATTTCTACAACTTTTCCTCCAAATAAATCTCTGCAATGGCATTGCTTCTTTAATAACCACATCTTAGCTCTTTCTATCGCATTCACTTCAAACTAAAGTAAAAGCAACCTTTCATGTTAACTACAAGCATCTGACTTAATTTTTCACTCTGGCTTTTTTTTCAGGGTTCCTAGCAGGTAAAGTGTGTAAGTAGTTTCTTATGATATTTGGCTGCAATGTTGAAGAATAGAGTTTTGAATACACATTAAGTGATAATTTGGAAAAAAAATAAAGACTTTTCTGTAGATAGTTCTTCTACTGGGTGCTATATGCAGCAGCTCAGTCAAAAATTAGTCACCCTGAAGAGGTAGAGAGAATTTTAGCCTAGCATAGATCACAATCCTTGGCACCACTATTTTCTCTCTTATCAGGATATACTTCCTACAACTAGACAACATCACAGTCAAAGGGAAAAAAAAAAGTCAGGAAAAAGAGTTCCACTATTCCTGGGAAGGGCACTGTTTCAACCCATTTCTCAATTAGCTTGCTGCTTATATTAAAAAAAAAGAAAAAAAAAAAAAGAAAAAAAAAGAAAGACAACATTTAGGGACACATTTACTTATCTTTGTTCTCTTTCCATTATCAACTTCATAAATACAAATAACCATTATTCACAATATACTAACTCTTTTTCAAAAATGGAAAAACAAACCCTTGAAACATTTCCACACCTTAATCCAGATGGGTCTTGAGGATGCTATTCAAGAAAACCATGCAAATAATTTGGTGCAGCTTTTCCTACTCATCCAAAATATATATTTTTCTTTAAATTAAAGGGTGGCGAGATCCATAGCATTTGTGACTATTCCCCCCTCCCCCCATTTAAATTCAATGCAGAAAATCTTGGTGCTTTTCGGAAGGTAAGGAATAAATAGTTTTCTGCACTGTTGTCGTAAGATCCCATGTGAGTTACAATACAAGACTACTTGTTCCAGCAATTAGGTTGAGAGGAAACATTCTAGTGATAAAGATAAATACATACTGAGCATGCTTGGGCAGAGCACTCCATTCTGAAGCATCCTGCTTGAAGAACGAAAGGTGACAAGGATGGTTCACGTCCATCAAGTGACCATGAACTCTGCTGCTCACCAGCAGGCTGCCACTCTATCACCAGGTCGGCAGTGCTGCCCTGGCAGGGCTGTCTTCCACACTAAGAGGTACTGGTTGTACCAGTCCTCTACTGTGCACACTAAATTCTTATTTATGCAACAAACATACAACCAATGAACAATATCACTGTGACAGAACTGGATCAATCCAGCTTTCTTTTTATAGGCATATTTCTCAATCTCCAGAATATCCCAAACAAGCTGTAAATAAGATGATGAACCACCAACACAGTGAACGAGTCTCACTGCAGTTCAGACTAGTTCAGCCTTGTTTCACATCACGTCTTGTTTCTAGCGAAGGACATGATACTCAAACAAAATAGCAATAAAAAAGTAATGTTATCTGCAGCTGAAGAAAAGCAACAGAATTTATATTTTAACTTCTGAAGCTTAAAGCATACCTTTTTAATTAGCATTAAAAAAATCTTTTTTTTTAATACAGTAACACTGGCAAAAGTTAAAGGGAAGACACAGAGGATTATGAACAGGGTAACTGATGGATAAGATTATTTAAAAATTTTATTCTGCTTTGATCAACTGATGTTAATACTGTTTTTCCTTAGATTTGGAATAATTCTATTGCAACAGTCTCATGCAGGCTGAGGATAGCCATTGGTTAAAGGAAAAAAAGCAAAACCCCAAACAAACAAACAAAAAAAACCCCAACAAAAAATAAAAGAAAGGGGGGGGGGAAAAAAAAAACCAACAAGAAAAAGGTTCCAGAAGTTGTATGTAGGATTTTCCTTTCACTGAAGAGGGCCTTGCCCTTGCTTTAGGAGACCTGGTTAACTCTTCTCAGCTTCATTAGCTTTGTCCAGACATATCTGCTGCTGTATCACCTGCTCCAGAGCCTGTTTGTGCACGTTTGATGTAAAGGTTCAATAATTTCATCTGCAAATTTAAGACAGAAATTAGTTCTGTTTAGTATTTGCAAACTGTACAGACTGACTACAGGAAGAATACAACAAGACAGACATTAATCCTTTTTCTTTTCCCCAAAAGCAAAACTGTACTTTACACAGTTGATTCAAAAGGAACATACATGCCCAATGAAAACATCAAACACAAGTACAATTTTTCATAAGGAAACTGCTCAAGCTTCTCTAAGGATGTAAAGAAGAGTATGATATAAGGTAGCTAGATTAAGATAGATGGAATATTTTCCTCCAATTATAATGCTTTTCTAAATATGGTAGTGGTTTTGGGTTTTTTTTCTTTTAGGTTAGTGCTGAGGTTTAAGCTGAGGTTTAAGTCAGAGTTGCTGATGCTGGTATTTGCTAAAGCTTCCAATATTGTCTAGAGTCACTTTAAGTACAATCACTGCCAGAGACTCTTTTAAAGACAGAACTGCCTTATTGAGACACACAGAATTAATTGGCCTGTTTCACTCCAAAAGAAAAAGATATTCACAATTAACATATAGCTGTTTACATACAAAAAGTGCATGAAAAGGTGTCAATGAAGTCATAAACATCCTGGAAGAAAAAGGACCACAGACTGGTTCTTATTATTTCAAATTACAGGTACTGAAAAGACTAGTCAAAGCAAAATAACAAGGAGGAAGAATAAATGAAACTGCTGCATGTAGCATGGACATGCATGTTCCTTGTTTTTCAATCAGAACTTGCAAGAAAACAAGACAAGAAACACTGATAGGAAAAGCCTGCTGAATACAGCCATTATCACTACTACGAGCATACAAGGAACTGAATGCATTAAAAAGCAGTAAGAAACATAGCTTAGTAATTATCTTAATGCTAAAGTTTGTACACTTGCATAAATAAAGATCTGTGGACTCTCAGTTTTGAATATTTTACGGTGAAGTTGTATTAATACAACTGATATTCTCTTTCAAATATACACTTCATTGAAACTTTCAGGCAATGGCAACCGAAATAATTTCAAATGCATAGATGCAATCATGAGCCAAGATTTCTTCAAATGGTATCTTTTACTTACTTTACTGCCAGTGAGTTGACTGAGATGCGGTTTTAGTTCATCACCAATTACTGCATGAATGGCTACAAGGCAGAAAACACATGCCTTACGAACGCTGCTCTCTGAATTATCATAACCCTAGAAAAGCAATAAAATTAACATTAATACCTTATCAGTTAATGATTAAAAGCCTCAGAAAACTATTTACTTATTTACTATAATAAATACATTGGAGTCTATGGTAAATTAATGCCAGTGTAGCCCAACGAAGCATTCCAACAAAAAAACAAACATGCAAATACAGAGCATGCAGTTAAAAAGCGGGCTGCTTATTAATCACCACTGATAATCATTTTCCAGGCTGAATTTAAAACCCACACAATCCTGTTCATAAGTTACACTGAAAACAGCTGCTGCCACGCAATAGGCGAGCACATAAGAGAACTGTTCTAGATTATACAGGTGTTTACTTAAAGCAGAAGACCACTCACAATTTAAAGCTTCCTGACTCTGAAAGAACTCTCTTAACAATTTAAGATTCTTTTGTTAAGTCCCATCTCATTCTTTAATAATTTTTGTTTCTTTTGCCATTTTTCCATCACCCCATGCCCAGCTGTCTCACTCACACTCCCTTCTCAGACTCACACTCCCTTCTCACACTGCCTCTATTTTCCCGCAGATGTGTGACTGGATCACACCCATTAAACACAGAAATCTGCAGAATGCAGCTGCCAACTCCAAAGAGTCTTTATCCACCAGAAGGAAATTAATATATTTTGGCTCTTTATAAGGTGGTAAAAAATTCAGTTTTAAAGACAAAGGAAGAGAAACCTCTGATACCCTTCTAATTTTATTCAACTTTCTAAAACTGCTTCTTTCCTCTTGCCTCCCAAAAGCCCCAATTGATAAAACCCTACAATTATACACAAATAAAACATGGACAATTTCACACCAAATTATGTAACCTGGAAAAAGGTACAAACAATAAAAAACAATCTTAAAACTAAAAGTATATACCAAGCTTAACTATAACCAGTACTTTATATCCTACTGAGATTTCCTCTGAGTTATAATTTAGCTCCCTGCTAATCAAAGAGATGATTCCTACTGTCCAAACTATTTTGGGTCAAGGCAGCCATCAACTATCAGACAAGTGAAATCCTTCATGAGAACCAAGTGGTACTATTTTTAAAAAGTCTTTGCAACTCGTCTGTATATGGTTTCTTTTTATTAGTCTGTTTGGTCTTTTCCCCCCCTATTTTCTTCTTTCTTCTCTCCTTACCTGTATTAGACCTGGCACAATCTCTGGTAAAAGCTGAGTGAGGGTTTCTTTAGATACTCTTTCTATAACTTTTGTCTGCATTTTGATTGCAGCCAGATTAATGGGGTAGTCTGCAGTTTGGATAATTGGACAGAGAACTTTGATGCACTGATCTGGGCTAATGGAAGTGGCCAGCATGGAAGCAGCTTCTTCAGCAGATCTCACCACCTATTGAAAGAAAAAGACACAGAAAAGTGATTTATATGAGACTGTTACTCTGTGGTCTGTTTTCTGGCAGGAATGGTCTTGAGCATAAAAATTTCCTATCAAGAGCTCTGCAGTATTATAGAGTATGTAAAGACTCCATTGATTCCAACTGTTGGACATTATTTCTTAAAAACACAACTCTTCCCAATATCCTGTGGCTACTATGCCCTTGGCAATACACGTATCAGTTTTTCAAACCTGCTTGTTTTTTTACACAATTTCTTTACTCTGCAATACCCTCCAACTATATATTGAAGTATCACCACCTTTGTAAACCTTAATTCCTTGTGTTGTCATTGGTTATTGCTTGTTAAGTTAGTGATCACTGACAAAACACGTTTCCACACTCATTTCAAAAGTGTGTTTAATGACATGCCTAGATTGATAATTGTAGAAACCAATCTTTTTCTTCCCCTATAATTTTGAAAGAAACTATTACAAGAGAGTACTTTAAGCTTGAAGAATACACAGAACAAGAATAATTAGGTAGGATGTCAACAGGTACAGAAGCTCAAAACACAAGGGCACCACAGAGAAAACTAACATCTGATATTCACATTAGTGCTGTGGTGGCATCTGCCATTTAACAGGAGAAACCACTGTACAGAATGAGCGGTTGTACACCACTGATGTACAAAAACCTCCAGAACTTTCTCTCCATCCTTGTCCCCTTTACTCTCTCACTCCTAACACATGAAACCATGAGAGAGAAAAAAGCACAGGAACAGAGAAGGAACAATGGGGAAATGACACTGTAATAAATACAGTGTATGAAACAAATCCAGAGAATGCAAGGAGAAGAGAAATGAGTATCAAATGAGTGATAAACTCATGGGATGGGAGGAATCAAAGTCAACTTCAAAGCCTGAAACTCCACAGTAAATTCCACAAAGTGCCCTTGCATGGGGAAGATGTACTCATTTAGTAATAAACATGGATCCTTTCCACAGCATCAGTGGCACTGATATCAGAAGTTGAATACTGGGTTGGTTACTGTAGCTGTGTTTCCTATATTTACATGCATTATCCTTTACTGTGTATGCAGCCATCACAAATAAATCTGAGCAAGATTACCTTTACCCTTCTCCTGAACCCCCTCACTATTCCTGGCACGAGCACCTCCCCCCACTGACATAATCCTGCATATTTTCCCTTAACACCACTCAAAGCCATGCTCTCAAATGGAGCAGAGTAGAAAGAGTTGACAATTCCGTGTCATGTTTAGGCTCATCTCTCAACCACAAACCTCACTTAAATCCAAAGCTTCTTTTAGATCTCCAGGACACCTATATTCAGGTTAAGATGTCAAACAAGAAAAAAGCTCCTTTCAGTTATTCTTTGAAGAGCTAAGGTGACACACTGTTGGTTACACTGTCCTCTGGGATGGCACCCAAAGACCATCGTTATTAGGAACGATATTAACCATTCAAGAGCTTTCAGAACTGCAGGGTGTTTTTTCTTCCATACCCATGTTAACTAATAACATAATTGTTATTAGCATATAATAATGTGCCTGTTATGAAATGAATTACTTCCTCAATAAGACCTGAATAATTTCACATTTTCTGGACAGCTCTTTCATTTTGTAATAATCTGTCGTAACTGTAAGCAAATAAAATAACTGATTACTGACCTCCTTATGAGGATCCTTATGCGCTTCTAATGTCTTCATGATTGTGAGCTCTGCATAATTCTTAAACCTTGCTGGCTGGTTTCTTAGAATTTCTCTTAGAACTTTCAGTGCCAAAGCTCTAATTGCATGCTAAAGATTCAATATTAAAATAAATGAGTTATGCATCTTTAAACAGACATATGCTTTAACATTTGTTCAGCTGCTGGAAAAGTCTTTAATAATGGAAAAAATATCAGATTGTGCTCTGCACACATATACAGTCTGAATCTAGTGTTAACAAATAAAGGTAGGGAAAAAAAATCTTCAATCTCTCTTTCTGCAGAAAATTCAGGTGATGTATCATAAACACTGCTAAAGTAATTTTACTTATCTATGCCACCTAGAAGCTAAGTTGCAAACACAAGCACTGATAAAACCATCATGCAAATACATTTTTTACTTTTTTTTTTACAATTGTTTTAAAAATCAAACTCAAGTACTAGTGTCTTTGATCCTTAGTAATTTCAAAAACATGGCCTTTGTAGAGAATTATTACACAGAACTCAGTCTCTTCACAATGAGCATTACTGTATTTTAGAAATAAATTTTTAAATCCACTGCCACACATGATGTTTTGATATTCTAGATTCCTTCAGGGGCTATAAACAGATAAGCTTTGAATCTCAGTGAAAAAATGTTTCATTCAATCTACTGTGTCAGAATCCATAAATAGGAATCCTGGAGACATTAAGTATCACTGATACCCTTTTTACCACCACAGCAATCAGACTTCATGACATTTTTGTAATTCCATAGTTTTTTTGTTTTTCCACCACTAACTGGAATTTGTGCCCTTTCTACAACTCATACAAATGTCAAAGGTACTGAAAGTAAGCCATGGGCTTTGTTAACATTCTTAACTGGATTAATCTGAATTTACCTCTTTATCTCCAAGCGTTTCAAGCAGCAGAAGTAGTATTGTTTTGAAGTGCTCATCCCAAACACCGAAAGACTCTTCCTGAGTTAACTTCATGAGCTCATACAGCGCAGCCTTTCTTTCTTCAACTCTCTCATTATGGTTTGATAACTCTTTCAGTAGCTCTGCAACCAGATCAGAATGGTCCATGGGAGGCTCTGTCAAAAAGTAATGCACAAACACAGTTACTGCAAATAAATATTAGTGCCTGTTATACAGCTGAAGGATATTTTCTAGTATGACTTGCTTGCTTTTGAGTATGCTTTTGTTTTTTTCCCCACATCAGCCTGCAAAAATTGCAGTTGGGCTACTACCTTTTCAGTGCAGCCAACATTGCTGAGCAAGCTTACAATCCCCCCAAAACCCTTACAACGATTATTGCAAAAAACCCCCAGCAGGCCAGTCTACTGCAGGAGTTTTTAGGCTTGCAGTACCCACTAAGCATCCTTTTAAATCTGATCTATACACAAAGTGCCACCTTTCCCATATGACCCTTCCACTCAAGATGAAAAAACTTTCTTTTCTCTGTTAGTATTACAGAATTGTTCAGACTTTCGTAAGCCATGATTCCACAACAATAGCTAGGCTGCTAAAACAAACAAGGGGAAAAAAAAAGTACAACAATGGTTCTTAGCACAAAAGAGTAAACCAGGGCTATTAGTCCCATAGAGATTCCCAAAAGCAATTCATTAAGAGATGGCTCTGGATTTTAGTTTTGATTAGAGAGGATTCCATGATAATGGAAAAACACAGGAACACAACCTCTATTTGCAAACTGGACTGCAAACAGAGTGATCTGCAAACACTCAAGAAACTTAAAAATGGTCTTCATGAAAAGCTGAGTATCAACTTAGTGCCTTTATTCCATTATTGAGACCCATTTAGTCTTTAAGGAAGGAAAGCATATAGCTTCCATCTTTGCACCGAGACCTTTGGATAAATTAACAGAAACACACATTTTTTAATGGAAAAAGTTAGGAAGTTCTGGCATAAAATGCAAACGCATTGCATTTCCTGAAATGATTGCATGTATTAACTAACACATGAAATGCGTCCTCCATAACAAATTAATTATATCATACACTGAGAAACCACAGCCCTTGAACATCTTTTTTACTATATTTAATACTATAACTTACAAATGCTGTACAAAGCACTTGTACAAAGAACAGAGTACATAAATTACTGTAAAAATCATGCCAGTTTTGAACCCCACATTCCTATTTGCATTCTGTTTTACATGAATAAACAGGAGCACAAGTACCTGAAAGCAAACTACAAACACTACTGCTGCCTCTGTATTAATGGATGATTAATGTTTGACTAAAGGGCAGACTGAAACCGCATTAGGTGAAATATGATTTAAAGCAGATGAGCACAATGGACAATCATTTTAATGGAAGCAAGATCATTACTTTGACTGCCAGCACTATTACACTTGTTCTGCCAAACTATGAGGATTACAGCTATAGCAAATCCTCATATATGCATTTCAGGGAATGCATATTGACACTTAATTAGCAAAACTTCTCATATCCATTTAAATAAAGTATTTTCAATGTGGTGTCATCTTAAACGTATAGAGGGAAGGGGTAAAGAGAGGGGAAGGTAGTAACCATGTCCATGCAGGAATAAGGGGAGGAATGAAGCTCCAGTAGTAGACTAAATAACTGAAAAACATGAAGATAACCAAGAGGGATGGGCCTTTACAGCTGGAGTTTTCCGTTCCTTTGTATGACTTACACCCAGTGTTTCATTTCCAAACATTTTCCAGGTAAGAATGGAGAAGCATAAAAAAAGTCATGTTCAAAGCCTACTCCCAAAATTTCTTTTTCAGAAAGGAAACAAAACACAAATGAAGAGGAGCAGATGCAACTCCTTCATTTGAATGAATTAAAATATGCATTAGAGATATAAATATTTGATGAAGAACAGCTCTTCTTAAACCAATCAAATAATATCCTTTTGAACGGATAAACAGTGTAGGGGTTAAAAGGGAACACGTAGGTATGTCCTGAATTTAGGAAAGATTTTCCTACTGCCACTCACAGCATCTTAATATAAAAGCTATGCAAACATGATGGCCAAAAAAGCAAACAAAGCAAGTGCAAAACTTGATGAATCACGTGCAGGGTGACTGGATTATAAATGGTTTTCTATTAATCCTGGAGGATATGAGTGATATCCTTGCTTGGATGTGTGCAGAGCCTGGTTCTGTTGGATGCATTTGTTAGTGCTATCTAAGGGATGTGGAGCCAACTTAGAAAATCTGTAGATGACATCACTTTAGGAGCAATTGCAAAGATTCTGGAGAACAGGATAACAACTGAAAATTATCCTGTTAAATCAAAGCAATGGTCTGGAAAAAAAAAAAAAAAAACATGCCAAGTGTAAGGCAAGACACAAAAGCAGAAATCTTAAGCCCATATACAAAGTAACAGGCCAAAAGGAAGGTGTTTGGAAAGCACAATCCATGGAAGTAAGCTGAAATAAATAAGCTTCTTTGAAAAAGAGCATTTTTCAAACAGAGACTGTGAACTGCTATTAAGGAGTCTGGAACTGACTTAGCCAGGTTTCCTTATGCTTCAGATAAAGTGCATTTCCCTCAGGGAAAAAGCAAAGTGCAAGTGGTTGGAAGATACAGACTGTTATTCTGAAAACCTTTTTACTGTAAGAGAGGCAAAATATTCAAAAGTGAGTCATGTGAGGCACACTCTGGCATTTCCTCCACTGAAAATTTTTAGCTGCTAGACAAACCATCTGCAGAATACATGTTCATGCCCCAGTGCTGTTGACAGGACTGTATGAGCAGCTAAGGTTTTCCCATCTAGTCTTGTATTTCCACATCTTTCTGTCAGTAATGCATGACAGGACAGCTGGGAATCCAGTACCAAAATAATTTTGTGTCATGAACAAGCAGCAATTCTGCGGAGTTTCCGAAAACTGAAATCTAACATCCAATGAGCCCTTCCAGTTTTATGGGGAAAGCATGCAACTCCCAACAGAGGAACCATAGGCACAAAGTATTTTGCCAAGGGTATCTTTTCTCATGCAGACTTTTTCTAAGTAATCCCAGATGAAATTCTAAAAGCAACACACAAATGACACTATGTACATGATATAACTGAATACTAAGGGAGAACATCACAGGAATGAAAGCAAGTACTTCATTAACATCCATTAAAGAGCAGACCTAAGTAATGCATTGCACTACTCTTCCAAGCAGGACAAACTAATACTGGATAGGGATGCTTCATTCCAGTCAGTAATGAGTTTTTACAAAACTGGATCATGCTGGCACAGCACAGACTGCATCTGGTTTAATGCAATATCCAAAAATAAGTTGTCAGAAGGTAGAAGAAGGATCCTCCCATGTAAAAAAAGATCCCTTCATACAGAATCTCAAACATAAACTGGCTCTGTATGTAGATGGCAAAGCTATTCAATTATTAATAAGTACATGACATGATTTGTAAAACTCTGCTTTCCCCTCAATCTTTTTCAGAAGATAATTAGCTACACTATATGCTTTTTCACGATATGTAAGAAAAAACGAAGAGGAATGCATCACAGTTGGATTTGGTTTTGATTTAATGCAAACTTAAAGCCAACTTACAGAATAGCTGAATAAAACACCATGTCAAAAAATAACTGTTTTTCAATGGTGTCTGTAACATATCTTTTGTGGGATGACAAAAGCAAAACAGGCAGAAGGGAGATGATTAGTTTGTCCCTTGCTATTAAGAAAAGTGTTTACTGAAAAACTTAATCTACAGCTGAACAACAGTGAATATCAGATTATGAGAACCACTGACTATTCATTAAAATAATGATAGTAGTGGTACTTTGGAACCTTCTCAACATACAGATATAAAAAACTTACCCAAAGATACACTGAAAAATATCATAAAGAAGCTCTGTCAACCTACAAAACAGCAACCCATGTTTCTAGATTTACACGGGCTAGATGAACCACCTTCCTGGTAAAAAGCTGGTTTGTTTTGTTTGGTTTAAAAAGAATGTTTAGTCAATAGAAAATGCCAATGTCATGCTTCAAATACAAATATATTACTAACAAAATACTTACTCTTTCACCTAATTCCCAAACTGGTTTGATCCAGTTTTACTTCCTTGCTGTAAATCTTTTCTCCCCCCTCCCCCTTTAAATTTCTATCATAAAAAAGTTTGATAAGTAAATTCATACTGGCAATACTGATACAGGATGTGCCACCAGAAGTATACAACCTAGTTCAGCATTTCCTTCATTTTTACTCTTAGTCTCTACAAATACCAGGTTATCCAACAATGTAACTAAAAGAGATGACTAACAAATAAACTAATTCAAAATATAGCATTTGTAAAACCCTCTTGAAGAAGTGGTATGTATACTCCTAATAATAAATTCAGAAGCTGAACTCAAAGATGGAAAATCTCATCATTTTTCTTCTAGAACAAAACATAATCTGAATCTTACCATCAGGAAACTGCTCTGCATCATCATCAAACATGGCTTCTTTCAAAGCAGATTTATTAAATGGACTGATACCATCAGAATAATTGTATGGGTTGTAATCTCGTGAGCGTGGTGAGGAGTGGGGAGGCATGGTGTTGAGTAATGATGTTTTGTTATCCAGAGCTGTCCGACCTGTATCGCTCACACCACTTCCTGCTCGCATGTCTACTATTCCAGAAGCACTGCAAATCTGCAGGAGAGGACACATCACATGAGCATGTGAAATACACTCTTACACCTTTCAATTAACTACATCACTAACTCATTTATGTAGCAAAAACATACAAATTTCAAAATGCTTAGAATTTTCAAAGTAGTCTTCAAATAAGAAGTCTTAGTTCCCTAAACTTTGCTTTCCTTAAAAAAAAATGAAAACAAAAAAAGGGAAAGTGTATGTTGTCCAAAAAAAATCATAAACCAGGAACAGTTGTATTTTATCTTACAAGTCTGATGCAAGTAATTAAAAACATGTTTAAACATATATATGTGGCAAGTTCAACAAATCTTAAAGCCAAAGTTCCATAGAAACAGAATTCTTAAATACTCCATGTAGCACGTAACAGCCCACAGGTTTTGTACAAAATAAAATAAAATAAAACAAAACATTCAGAAAAACATGTATTAGTGTGCAAATTTCTCAAAAACTTACTCCAGCTGTTTTGCAAGATCACTGGTTTTTAAACTGCTAACATGTTAAACAAACAGGCAGTGCTACTTAAAATCATCATTTACGTTTTCAACATATAGTTCAAGACTAGGAACATATTTTTCTAAAGTTCTTAAGTAATTCAGGAGAAATGTCCAATTTAAGAAGAATATAAACCTCCTGAAGTAGATGCTTTCTCATCTGTAGTCTATCAGACACTAGCTTAGTTTGCTGATAGCAACATGTACGGAGCTTACAAACTCACCGAATCGCCATCATCTTTTTTAGCATCTCGTTTTACAGGCTCATTCATATCTTCCTGACTACGAAAACTGAAATTCTGAATGGCTTCAGTGACTCCACGAAGAGAGCTGTAAATATCTTCAGAATTCATGTTTTCAGTGTCATAGTCAAATGCACTGTGGGCCATGGAGAAGGACATAGGAATTCAGACGGATTTATTTTGTGATTCTGTATTTTTAAATCACATTAGCAGGCAACTACAGAGACTCACTCGGGAAATATTACCAAAATTATTACTTTTCTTGAAACACATTAACAAAGTTGTCTCTTCACAATACAAAATTGTATTATGGTATGCCTTAGTAAGTGTACTACCACTGACACAGAAAGCACTGGAAGTAGCTAAGGGAAAGGCTACATTAGGTAACAGCATCTGCCTAAAGAAACAAACTTCTTTTGCCCTGTTTTACTCTGCTGAATGTGAAACAGCTGGAATTTTTACACCATCCTCTCATTCTGAAAAAAGTCCTAAAGTAAGGAGCACTGATAAAATTCAACAGCAAGTTGACTGATAAAAGCAAAATTACGAAGTCCACTTTGCTGACAACATCATTACTATAAAAAACATTTTTACACTATTACTTCTTTAGTCTCCCCGATATTAAATCTGGTTTGATGACCCAGTGTGTTGGTTTTGGCTGGGACAGACTTAATTTTCCTCATGGTAGCTGGTACGGGGCCATGCTGCGGATTTGTGCTAGAAACAGTGTTGTTAACATTGGGGTGTTTTAGTAACAGCTGAGCAGTCCTTATACAGAGCCAAGGCCTCTTCTGCTCCTCACACAGACCCGGCAGTGAGTGGCCTGGGAGTGCACAAAGAGCTGGAAGGGGACACAGCTGGGACAGCTGACCCCACTTACCAAAAGGATATTCCATACCATATGGCATCTAAGCAGATACCGCTGAGGGAAGACGAAGGAACGGAGGGATGTTTAGAGTCATGGCACTTGTCTTCCCAAGTCACTATTACAAGTGATGGGGCCCTGCTCTCCTGGGAACAGCTGGACACCTGACCCCCCCCCCCTCCCCCCACGGGAAGCAGTGAATTTCTTGTCTGTCTGTTGCTTGCACACGCAGCTTTTGCTTTACCTGTTAAATTGTCTTTATCTCAGTTTTCTCACTTTTATATTCTGAATGTCCCCCCTATCCCACCACAGGGGGACAGTCATTTAGTTGTAAACTGGGGTTTTAAACCATGACATCAGATGACATATTCTAACATTTGTTAGAGAAGCACACTTTGGTTCCTTCTCTTGCTAATCCATTTGCTTTCCAAGATGCACAGCCCTTTCCCACCTCAGGCCAGCTTTGGCACTTGTCAGACCCTTCAGGGAGGCTAAGCAGTTCACTGTCATTCTATGGAGCAAGAGGGATTATTTCTGAGCATCTGTCATTGTGTGCAAAATTTTCTCCATGCCTTCATTGTTGGGGTTACACCTTTGGACAATGTGTAATTAAGCCCTAGATGCAGAATTGTAACACCACCAGCCTACATTACCTTGGTGACAAAGTGTTCTGTGATGTATTGGTTGGGGAAGTTAGAGGACTTGACCAACTTGCTGGGGAGCGTGGAGTAGGTCTTGTTAAAGGACTTCCCATTGATCCCTGGAGGAGAAGAGGTGAGAAAAGATACTCTAGTAGGATTAAGAGATTCCCTTTTAACTTATTATATTTATTTTTTAGTGCCCAGAAACATTTAAAGAGCTTCAAGTAAATGCTTGGATTGTCTAACCCATTACCAGCAACTTTGATCCTGAGTAACTTTGAAATTAGAAAGTACAAGATAAACTACTCTTAAGAAGCACATTCAAACCTATTAAGTCACTTGGAAGCAACACAGAAACTGTAACTCTAGAGGAAAAAGAAAAGGTATTCCATAAAGAGCTACTAAGATAGGCTTCTACATAGTAACTTCAGAAAGAATAGTAACAGAAGTGTGGATACCTGACCACTGTTGCCTGTATTCCGGAGATGATTGTGGAGAAGCTTTGTGGCGCCATCCTGAAATGTTTTTGGTAAAGCACCCAATAGCATTGTAAACTCTGGAGTGTTGAGCTCAAAAAGGGAAATCAGCACTGACTGTGCAGCCTACAAGAAGAAAATACAAACTGAAGACATTAATTAGAGTTTCAAAGTAATTTTATCAGCAAGAGATACTATAATGAGTGGTAATCACAAAACAGTGACCTAAGTCTTGATCAAGCTTGAATAAAGATGTTAACAGATGTGAACAAAAGGAATTCATATTTGCTGGTAAGCTGGAAGTTCTGATTTTGATAAATTCAGGCACACAACAATCATTGTAACAAGCAGTCTTTCAGAAATGTGCTTTTCAACCCCCCTAGCCCCACGTCATCCCTCAGAAAAAAATTAAATGAAGGAATTTGCAGAATGGCTTTAAAAGGTTTGGGAAGTTGAAAAAATTTAGAGAGAGAAACTAAACACACCAGGCAGGAGCAAGCATGTGATCCCTTCTACTGAGTTCTGCAAGTGGTAATTACAGATGATAATCAACACACTTGCTTGAAAAGGAACAGTTAGCACTGTAGAAATTAAAACAAACCCTACCAAACAAGACACCCTAATCTGGAATGAGTCAGTAGTGATTACAGCACCTGATATTCCTTATAACTTACCTTACAGCCAAGCTAGCTAAATTAACCTTGCCTCTGCTTCCTTTAACCTTTCTAAAATGTAGGCACACATAATGGGGAATGAAATTTAGCTGACTACATATTCTGAAAATGAAAACTGTGGAGTAGTTTGTACTGGATGTCACCTCCTATACTCTCAATTTAATCAGTTCATCTTTACCATCATCTTCATCCTACAGCATGTTTTACATATGTTGGTTTTTTTTTTTTACCTGAATAAAAAAATCAGCACTCCCTACTGACAAAGCAACACAGTTAAATTACACAATAGTTGGATTCCCTGTAGTGCAGGAATGTTGATTCAATGACTTAAGGAATGTTTGTACAGTTTGACAAGGATTCCCTGGATAGTGTAACAAACCTGTCAACACAGTAACTAAACTAACAAGTGCAAAGGAGAGCTGGAGGAAGTTCTCCAGAACTAACAGCTTCTTTGTAGGAAAGATTGTGGTTGTAAGATTAACCAACTATGTGCAGTTTATACAGCTCACCACCAAGGTCTGCCATGCACTGGAGAGAACCAGTGCCTCATGCTAGAGAGAATGATAGGCAGCTTGCTTAACCACCAATATACTCCAAGCAAGTAGTTTAGAAAATTCTTTTAGACATTTATTTCCCCCCTTTTGCTTCCAGAGCAATGAACTGTAGCATTTTTTAATTAAAGGTGGAAAGCCAAGGTATGAGCGTACATATCTGCACACATCTCAGTATTAAGTTAAAGGACAAAAATCCTAGCATGTCAGATTGCCACAAATTATCTTTGGATACTCGTGACTCGTTGTTTTCCTTAGCTTTTATTTCCTTCTCCCTGTGATAGCCTTCCCTTCAGGTGATCACCCTGAATGTCCTCTGCAATCTTTGATGTTTCTCTTCTCCTTGTTATTTTTAATGGTCAGTCTTTTAATCAAAATTGACACAAAGCAAAATCAAGACAAACTCAGCAGATGAGCAGAAGTTTGGGAATCAGCACTTTCACTTTGCTGACCGGTTAGCCAGTCTCCACTCCTTAATACTGTATCTATTTAAGCTGCTAATAACAGAACACAGCAGGCTGTCCAGGATTGTATCAGGATAGAAACTGATACCACCGAGTCTGCCCAAAATGAAGCTCTGCCCAAAGTATCAAAATTGATACTGACTCACAGAAGGTTTCCAACTGTGCAATTGTCTATTTTCTCGCTTTCTTCCTTGTCAACGAAACCCCTCATTTTAGAGTATTTGGAAGTTTTTGTTCTCCCCAGCATAAGGCCTCTCCTGAGATTTAAATTCAATCACAGAGAGATCATCTTTAAAAGACTGCAATAAGGATTAGAAATATTCCTTTGGTTTTGCCTTCTTCTTAGAAGATCTCTAAGAATATATTCAAACTCTTTCCAGAAGCATTCTGATCTGAGAAGAAATCTAAGTTCTGAAACAGAATTTTACCTTCCAGAAAGAAATCCCATGCCACTGAACTACACTAAGAGTGCCCAACTTCAGACTAATAAACTAGGATTTTTCATAATACTAAGCAACTGAAACTGTTTTTACTAAGGAAAAAACCAAACACATGAATTACACAGAAATTACTTGGAAAAAGCTTTTAATTTGAAGAAATCATATTAAATGCTATAAAGCTTACTAAACTAAACAAAATTAAAGAGCCTGCAGTAGCAGGTTGAAAAGAGTGTTAAGAGAATTAAACATTTTATACCATCAGAATAACTCCTTTGACTTCTTATTGGTAAAATCTTATTTTCAAGAGTTAAAGGATTTTTGCAGTTAGTTGCCTCTAACAGCTGTGTTATGGAAAGAAAAAATAAAATCAGAAACTTATATAATTAAGGTGTTCCAGATGATTAAACTCACTGGTAAGTCTTTCCATGATTCAGTTACTTATTGACATAAAAATGCTATTAGAGTTATGAACCATCTGATAAGACAGCTTGCCACGTGTCTTAGTACTAAAACTTCACTGATTTAGAAGATAGTGCTGCTTCAATTCTCCTCTTGTTTTATGATCTTTATATGTTACTAGAACATGATACCCAGGTAAGAGAAGTCCATTGGATGTAATCTGTTACTGTTTGCTCATAGTCATGAAGTTATACAAGAAGTGAATGACTAAAACATCACCTCCAATATAAAAACACTCTGATGTTTTTTTAATATGTATTAGAAATGTTCTAGATACCAAGAAGTCTTGCAAGTTATTTTTAGTTTTGTTTTCTTCACATTACAAATTGTAAGACAACTCCTACTATTGTCTCCTACATCCCTCCTAAACAAAGGAAGTTGCTCTTTCCAGAAATGATGAAGCAGCCAAAATGAAAACTTAATTGAAAATAGCAAAACAAATCTAAACAAATAAATTGTTGCAGCTTTTCAAACTGCAGAAATAAATAGAAAAAGAGAGAGAAGAGTTAGTTCTCTGTGTCAAAGACACTTGCACTAAGGAAGCATAAAATTCAATACATTTATTTAGTGCTAATATGCTGAAAATAGCAGCTACAACAGAATGGCCAGTGACCATCGGAACAACAAAACTCTATTCCATCAAACTGCAAATAAAATTAAAACATTCTTTTCTTTCTTGAAGTTGAAACTGAAGTTGAAGTACTGTTTAGAAACCCTTTCCAAAGACTGCACTAATACATTTCTTACGGTTATTCAGTATCCCTGCTGTATCTATGTAGCTCACAAATGTTCATTTTCACTTCACAACATTATGTGGAAAAGGGAGGTTTGCACGGGAAGTGCAGCATATGAAGAGTAAGTCTTTGATACTACCTTATTAAAGCACAGGCTTTCTTTGTCCAAGGTTCAGCAGCTATCTACCTGCCTTTTGTCAAAAATAAAGGACTCCAGAAAATCCAACAGAGATTAAGACTGTTTGCTACCAAATTTACCACTCACTCCTGTTACAAATGTGCTATTTAGTAACCCAGAGGGTGGTCTCTGAAGTAACATTAAAACTGTACAAAAAATGGCCACTAAAGAGATTTTAGTACTAGATAGTACTTGCAACGAAGAATGACAAATTATGAAACGGAATCTCAATTAACATATATAAAAACACAACCGTAACGGAGAGTTTCAAGCCATGTTAATTTAAAATTTTTACTTAAATATTCTTAATTACCTGGAATGTTTTGCAATTCTAAGGATGCATTAACAAACATACCTTCCTAACATCTGAGCTTTTAGGTTCTGTGGTCCAGGTGATGATTCGAGACACTGCTAACCTAGTTTCACTTGAATTTACAAAATCTCCTGGATCCATCTGTTGCGCAAGTGTTTCTATGTATTTTAGGATTGCAACTTTGACCTGCAAAGAGAAACAGAGTCAGGTGGACAATAAAAATGGTGTGCTGCAAGAACAACTGAGCTCAGAGAGTAGTGTTCATTCCCTAAAATAAAGATTTTTTTTTTTCCCAATTAAACTATATGTTTACAGCATCCTTATAAAAATTTTTGCAGTAAGTCAATTTACAAGCGGATTTAACATTTGAAGAAGGGAGTTATTCCACAGAAATTCGAATACTCGTAGAAAGCTTACATTTCACTGCTAGCAACTAAAAGACATAAATCACTGCATATGCAGAAGCTTATACCTAAAAAAAGAAATGAAGAAAAGATTTATGCAGAATTATTAAGAAATTTTTTCAAGTACTAAAATGAAAAATGAATATCATCTGATGAACCAATGATCACTTCTTACTAGTTCCTACTAGGTAGTTAACACTCATTGCTTTTTTTGTAAAACATCAGATTAAGCAATCACAGTCTCTGGAAGTAAGCCACAGAAATCTTCCTGTTAAATACTAAATATGTATGGAATGCAATTTATAGGAAAGACTTAAGATAGGTCACACACACACTTTGAAGATACTTAGATGATAGAGACATGGATTTACCAGGAGGACAGAAAATCTCCTGTACTCCCTCACTTATTTGATCATTCTCTTACTCCACTAACTTGCCTTACTCCTTATGCAGAATCCCTGTTTTGTACATCCCAGACTGCAGCCTCCCTCTGGTTTCTCCAATACTGCACCACTGCACAGTTTTGGGCAAAGGTCTGTTATGCCTGTGCATGTCTAAAATATTTATTTCCTCAACTCCTACTGCCTCAGAAATTTGTCACCCCACCTGTCAACACAAGTTGTGGACATGTATTTAGAGCATCTATCAGATTTAGCTGCTTTTATTATTTCCACTAATAATTACAGTGAACCATAAATACCTACCAGGAGGGAGAGACCTATGTCCATCATAGACAGAAAAAGAGTTCTGGGTGTATTTCTGGCTATTCATGGCTTGTAGTACAACTGTTCTGAGCAAAGCTATTTAGAAATTTCTCTTGGTCATGAAACTTGCAAGCTATTAAAAACTCAAGATACACTGGCACACATATGAGGATTAATAATGAATATTTCATTTTCAAAGCAGATGTTAAAGCTCAACTTCTCTGAAGTTATACAAGCAGCAGCTGGAGATCAGCTGATCTGATTATGCAGATCAATACCAACAAATGGACACTATTTGCTAGACATTTTCCAAGGAAAAAACAAGCCATGAGCATCTCTGCAGCAAAAAACCTTAAGCCACATGGTTTTCCAAATTCAAAGCAATAGCTGAGATTTCTAGATTGCATAGGGAAACCATTGTGACACCACTACATTTGACTGTTGAGGATTTAAATAAATCTCATGTAACACTTGCAGAAGTTGGTGTTAAGGACTGTAACACTTAGAACACCCAGAGACATTTCTGCCAATGAAGAGACTGTGAAGTACTGGATCTGAGACATCAGGATTATTTAGTGTTTGAACTGCTTCCTGAGGAACTTGCACAGACTTCTGCAAAGATGGAGGTGCTCAGACAGAAGAGCACTGAACAGAAGATGAACGGAGGGAGTCCTTACTAATAAAGCTTTCCAGAGTGAGACAGATTCCCAAAGCTAAATTTGACAGCTATTTTGAAAAAAAGCATTTTTCACTAATTGCTTTTGAGAGAAGAAATTCTGGCAAGGCTACACCTTTCTATGGTCAGATAATAATGAGCCAGTATTATTACAGATTAGAAACCCCACGCTGAAGTAAAACTCCATTAGAGCAGCAATTCTACTTTAGATGTATCTTTGCCAGTATTTCTAGAGCTGAAATTTAGAAATAAAAAGGCTAACATCTTCGACAATCTATTTAATCTCTTCAACAATCCATTTAATCTTTCTGAGAGAAAAATTTTTGGTTTGCAATGAAAGCATCTCCAGAATTCTTACAATGAATATTTGCTTTTAAGTTGAAACCTCTTATGAAGTCTTTTAATACTGTCTTGACTTTCTTTGTACCCTTCTAGGTTGAATTTATTGCACTTTTGCTAGATTATAAGCACTGGGGCATTCTTCCTGTGCAGCATATAACATGGACAGGCATTTTGCTTAAGAACAGCACTCCTGTAGTAAGTCGGCTGGAACACAGATCAAGCCACAGTTAGCACTGTGACTTAAAAAACCCAAAAATTATTCATAAACAGGATTAAAGTGCTTCATAAACATCTTCTCCATGTACTGAAACAAGGAATTCTGGCACAAAAGTATGTGCAGCTACCTCTAGAGATTCAGGTAGTACTGTAAGGATGCTACACAGTCAGTACCAGAGGGCAAGTTGTTCTCCTGTCCTGTGAAAAATCTGAGATGTACAGGGTTTCTTTTGCTGCATCAAGGTAAGAGAACAGAAACATTTCGTGTAACAGGGAAAGAAAAAGAATGGAATCTAGAGAAGGTGTTTTTACTTAAACCAGAAACCAGTCTGGTTTAAACCTCTTACAGTGGCTTTCTGCGATATGAGAGATGGTACTCTGCCTTACTCCGACTGAATATAAGCAATCACCCGAAGTGACTCGCAGACTGCCACATCCCAGGTGTCTAAGTTACTGGATACTTAGGAGGGATTGCCTATGCCATTATATAACCAAATGACTAAAATGTACCCTAAACATAAATTTTGGAGGGCTTTCTCTTTGTTGCGAATCTGTGGTTTTTTAATCCAGAAATTTTAATATTGACTTAGAATAAAAATAAAAAAATCTTCTAATCAACTGTGGTAAAAATCTGTCAAAAAATCAGTATTTTCAAAGTAAAGAAGGATTCAGAAACTTTGGTCACAATGCTTAAATCAATTCCTCACTGAGGCTGAGCCATTTGATATGAAACCCAAGAAAAATGAAGTGATGATTGGAAGTGTATTTCAGGACAATATCCATCCTTAGCAAACTGTATGTTCTGCACCTGCAAAAATAAGCTAAATAGATTATGTCCCACCTAGAACATCTGACTGCTATGGCCCATCCAAACATTTGACCAAAACAGACACATTCATCTGGCACCTCTAAATTGAGTCTCTGCAATTCACTACACCCAAGTGCAAAATGACAGAAGTAAGGCAGATACAGCACAATACACTACGCTGCATCCTCCATGGATTAGGTCAGCAGAATTCTGTCTTCTCTATGGCTGGTCTTCTTACTGCCCAGCTATCCAAATCCACCTCTGTGGCCACTCTAAAAGCTCAAGTTTTATTGCCTGAGACTTAGCTGTCTTTCTAAGTGTAAGAATGGCAATGACAGTTTACTCCAAAGGATCATGATTATTTACTACTATCATGTGAAAACCAGGAGAAAAAGTAGTTTGTAGAACGGAATTGTTAGGTGGCTCAAATTTCTGATCTACCATCCCTCCTGCTATCTGACCATCTTTAGGGATGCTGAAAATCCCTTCTCTGATTTTTTTGTCACAGTGAATGCTGTTCCTCAGTATTCCTAGAACAAAAGCAATGAGATAATAATTTATCAAAGAACAAAAGCTTAAGATTTCAAGAACTGGAGTAGCCCTTTAGGATTATCAATTATTCTGTTAGACTGGGTGCACTGAAGATGGGATTTAGGCAAAATACTCAATAGCATGGATATTAAATAGATACTTCTGTGATCTGTGGGCAATAACTTCACTGTCTGAATCCTGAAGTTGTAGCTACCACATATAAAGGAAGTAGAGGGTAGATTTCACTTTCTTCTGGAAAACAAGCTTACCTTCTCTTAAACAGTTACATAAATTACTGTTGCAAATATTCATTCTGAATACTCTTAATTTTGCTTCAAACTAACAGGTGTTCTTCTAGGGAGGCAACTTTTACCAACGTCTTGATTTCAGAATTCTCTCTCAAAATTATTTTCAGAATGCCTTCCCATCAAGTGTTTAATACTTCTTAATTCCTTCTAGTGCATTTAGGGAATAATCTTGAACTTAGCCCCAACTCAGCCTAGTAGGAGTCCATGTCTCATTCCAAATCTATGCTCTCAGCTTTGAAATGTGCTTGATATGCCTTTACCAGCTATACTACTGTATGGAAAAAGGAACATCTCAACCATCAAATTCACCTTCCTGGGGAGGAAAACCAAGTGAAATAAAACCAATCTCAATTTGTTCCAAGGATTCATTTAAACAACAAACTGATTTTTACTACCTCATTTGCTGTCTTCAATAAATGACAGCAGTCCCTTTTTAACACAGCTCTACGAAGCAACAGTGGTCAACGTATCAACTGTCCTCAAAAGCTTAAAAATGTAAGTTTTACTGTATTGTAGACAAAAAAGGCATATTCATGTGACTTTAGGTTCAACATCACTTGGGAAAAGTCATATTCTTGTGCAGTATCAAACTGTGTAAAAATATTTCGTGCAGGACAGAGCAGAAGATGCCAGTTATCATATGCTTGTTATTTCCCCATTCACATCACTTATAAATCTTCTTATGATTTGATGCATTTATTCTAAAATCAGCACTCTTTAGAACTGCAAATGTACTACAGAATACATTTTTACTTTTCAGATATGCTGGCAGGTTTATGGACTACAAAGTCGTATATAAAAACGTGTGTAATTATAAAGCTACACACTGCTTTCAGAGAAGTGAAGTGTACCACAGAAAGAGCCGATTTTTAATATAGTAACTCAAGTTCATATTAATATTAGAGTAATTTAAAATAACTCAAGGCCTATCAGGCTGGACACAGGAAAAAAATATATATGAACTAGGAAAAAAAGTATGGGAAATCACAAACATAAAATTAGAAAAGACTTGATAGAGTGAGTTTGCATAACCAGCTTGATGTTAGGCAGCCACATTTTTGTTGCTCATTTTTACTGTACTGTGTTTTTATTAGATCTCTCTTGCAGCAAACATTTTCATACTAGTGTCATTTTTAAAACTGAGCATCTGCATGCTTAAAGTTTCCCGCAAAGGTTAGTAGCAGTATACAATGCATTCAAATAAAAATTATTGATAACACTGTAAGAGTTTCATATGGGGTTAAGAATAAAGACAGTAATTCAGACAAAAACCTTTGAGCTCCAAAAAGAGCGAAGCTGGTCCTGCAGTGCTGGCTTGACTGTCTGAAAGTTTACAAAAACAAAATCCACTAATTGAAAACCTTTTTTTTTCTTTGTTTTTACACAAAACAAAAATAACAATCCAAATTCAAAAATTAAGACAAGCAAATTTCTATTAATGAAGACTTCTGCTTGCAAAGCAAGCCTAAAAAGTCTTACCTTCAGGCTAGGTGTTTGGGTCTGGTCAACAGTAAATCTCATTAAAATACTGAACTGGAGATCATTTGGAAAAGATTCCCTGTAAACAAACAAAATAATGTTATGTTACATTAAATTTTCTTGTACCAACTGTTGAGAGGCACGAAATAAGCCCTCGCTCTTTTCAGTAAAGCTGAAATTGCTACCAGTTGCTACTGTACCTGACCTTTCAGAAACATTTGCCTAGCATGTTAAGGATAAGATTTAAGGAATTCCTGCCATGAAACAATTATAGCTAGAATAGATAATGCAAGTAATGCGGAATGACACAATAATGATATGCTAGAATTTCGATTCTAAATCAGGCTATTAGTGAACTCTGGGTAGAAGGAAGGGAAGACAGAAAGCAAATTAATTATTACCATAACTCTTTAAAAAGTTATGCTGACACAGAGACGAATATTCCAGTGAAAGTTTTACAACAAAATAAAGAAGTTCAAACACAATTTCTACATCACTGAACACAAGGTGAGACAACAAACATACATGGCTCAAATGCATATTTCAGAATCAGATAAGTAGTACCATACTAATGTTCAGCACAGAGGACTCAAACCCTTTCAATTAAGAGTCATTTTATGAAACCAAAATGCTGAAGCAACAGGGTTTACTAAAGTTTCAAGATCTGTTATGAGCTGTGCATTTTTCTGGACAACAAACAGCACACCAAAAAAAGAAAAACAGCAAAAAACCTGGATACAGTTAACAACTATATTGTTACTTTTTACAGCTCATTACCTTGTGACATCAAGTGCCTTCTGAACTTTTGCTTGTACAGACCCAAGCAAGTCAGCACCCATTTTTTTCAACAACTGTGTCAGCAGTACAAACAGCCAGTCCTGCAGGTCTTCTTTATGGACCTGGATGAAGTCGACCAGTGTCTCCAAAAACATACTGAACACCTAAAAGGCAGAAGAAGATGGAAAGAGGGTAGGATGGGGCAAAAGAGGAAGCGACACTGACATATGCCGAACTTACAAACGAAGAAAGCAGTAAGGGAATCAGAGGCAGAGAAAGGCAGTGCTGTGCAGCCAAGCAGGAAAAAAAGAAAGAAAAAAAAGGAAAAGAAAGAAATCTGCCTTGCTTTTTCATTGAATTTTGATATAAGAGTACATTGGAAATGTTAGCCGACTTCTGTAGAAGTTTGACAATTAGGTATTCCATGCAGTTTCGTCAAGAAAAGGAATGCTTACTGTGATGGCTGGCGCAACCTCAATTTTTCCAGTAAAACTTAAATTTTTACCCTTTCAAGCTCTATCATTAAGTTGATTTGACGTATTCCTCAAAGACTACAAAACTGCTTTCTCTTGAAAACCAAAAAAGCTGCTACAATTCTTAAGCAAAATATTAATTGTAAATATCTGCATGAATAAATACTGCAAAATCATGAGAGCTGGCCAATTCCTTTACATAAAATACTTGTGGAACAGAACAAGCTTCTTCTACTATTGCAGGTATCCCAACACAAAATTATTCACGATAGTAGGGAAAAAAGCCACAATACATTTCAGACTGGCAGGTGTTTAAAACACAGAAGTACTTTCATTTTTTTGGAAAACACAATATCCATTGTCTTCTTTTCAACAAATAATGTTGAAAAGACTGCATTCGGTAAGAAAAAAAAACCAATCCCAAAAGAACCAAAACAATGTAGTTTTTATCGGACTCACACCAGGAAGAAGGGCTTTTTGGAGGGAAGGTGTCAAGGAGGGTGTGACAAATAGACAAAAATTGCTGTTTAAACAGCTCTTTTAATAGAACTCATTCATTTAAAGTTTTTTCCAGACCTAAGAGTGAAATTAGGATGGATATGCTCTATACTTGTGTGGCCCATGGGCTTCCTGTTTCCCTTGCAAGAAAAATGGGTGTTTGGGCTGAAAATGCTTCCTTCACAACTGACACACGGTCCAGCACAGGACTGGGTACAGAAGTATTGCTGTGATGCAAAGAAGGTTGGGCAGATATTGCCTCCTGAGTATTTATGACATGGGTGCAAGGTTAGGAGTGGCTGATGCAGAGCAAGGATTGGAACCCCACATCCTCCTGCAGCTGACCTGGTTTGTCATTAGGCCAAATTCTGCTTTTGTGAGAGTGGATGATCCCAAACTGTGATCACACCTCACATGGCTGCAGACTCTAGGCCATGGAAGAAGACTTTCTTCCATAGCACTGATGCAAGTATGGAGGAGTTGGTGTATGCTGCTGCACACCTTCTTCACTGAGGAAGTGATCACTTTTCATGTTGATAATCAAGTCAGGGAAAGCAAATTAACACCACAAAGCAGAAAAAAATCCATACAAGTATCTCGTAAAGAAGTGCCTCCAAATTTACACTAGAAATAAAAAACTCAGATTCATTTTATCAAGAAAGGTTGGACCAGAGGATCCTTGAGGTTCCCTTCTAAGCAGGTATTTCATTATTCTTTCAGGATCTACTCGAGACTTGGGAAAATTTTTTAACAGACATCTTAAATACTGAAAATCTGTGTTAGAAACAAAACAATACAATTCTCTATTCAATGTAAAGCCCATCAAGATTAGCAACTTTAATTAACTTCCCTTTTGGGGCAAATTACATTAAAAATTGGGGGAAAAAATTGCCAAATTATGTGCTGTGTAGATCTGTATTCAAGTCTGAGGTTTCAAAATTACCCTGCCAGTAGTGGGACAAGATTTTTAATGCTCAGGACTGGAAACATCTCCTGTCTCAGGCTAAACTGAAACAATACATCATTCTGTGGATTCACAAGCAGTAGTCACAGTTATAAGACAGAGGCAAAACCAAACCAGTATGTACTTTCTGTACTGTAATATGAAGTCTTTGGCTTTCACAGCTCTAAAGTAAGGAGAAAATATACTTAGGCAAATGAACAAACAAAAAATTCTGGTGCTATAAAGATTACATTGTGTGTATGGGGGGGGGGGGGGGTGTCTCACAAAATCCTTCAAACTGAACTACGCAGCTCAGCAGAATTTAAACCTGTACCTGCTTCTCTGACTTTGCAGACACTGACACACATGGCTTTTCCATTAAAACATGTAGGCTGAACAAAGTGGTTACAAGCTCTTACTTGATGGAGTAATATGGACTTCTTATGACACTTCAAAGACATAAAGTGGCTTAAACTGAAATCATTATAAAGTGAATTATGATTCACTATGGCAAAAATACTCTAAAGACTCTGTGCTGACATTTTAGCTGTTAAAAGTACATGTAACTGAGGACTCAGCTTTGTTTTCAAGCTTGCTTTGATTTTAGATTTACCACAGAGAATGTCTACAGAAAACTCAAACAAGCTCAGTAGTTTTGTTGGGTTTAAAAAAAAATACTAAACATGTAATTTTGTCTCAGCATGAAGAATTTAAGAAGGCTGAAAGAGCATTTAAGGTAAAGGATGAATTTGGAATGGAAAATGGAACTCAACCACCTATATGTTGAACAATGTATGTGGATACTGCAAAAATTGCAGTTTCAGTTTTTATGACACAAACTAAAATTCTGAAACCAGCCATCTAAAGTTGAAGTTTTTAACAATTTGACAGTGGAAAAAAATAAACAGATATGAAAATAATTATAAGTCATCTACCTCTAAAGTGAATTATTTCAGATGTGCCAACCACCACAATATAAAGCAGGAATGCATAACCAAACAATGTCAGTTAATTAGTAGATAAAGCACATCTCGGAACTTTACCACACAGTTTACTAATTGTTTATAGCATTTTATGATTGCAAAAGGCTTGACACTGCATGAACTCTTTGGGGAAGAAAAATAGAGAAAAAGGGTTAATTGCACATTCATGCAAGTAAGGTTAGGCTTCCAACAAATATTGAACCAACTTACTCTCTAAAGAGAGTTCCAACACAGGGGACAGCATGCAAAACGAAACAAAAACAGAACAAAACAAAACAAAACAACAAAAAAGGGAAAAAGATAAAAACACACAAATTAGTGGCCATCGATACAAAGTTCCTGTACGGAATATAAACCAAAATAAAACAAAAAAGGTATTTCGAAACTTTTATGACAAATTTAGTAATTTTATTGGGATACTCAGTGTATTTTTAAAATAAGCACTTGGCATGTCCTTTTTGGTATGTCATTCTCCCATTTCTTCCTCCAAATATTATTGTTCTCTTATTCTGTGTAACTTCCTGCATCCAGATACCATGTTAAAGTAAACATTAAAAAAAACCCACAAAAGTGATGCCAGAATAATTCCTACAGACACTTGAGTAGAGTCTAAGATGAGATTTATGTAGACATATGTCATTTAAAAAAAATAATGAATTCTTAATACTTAAAGGGTTCTCCTGATAACATATTGATGACTATTAATAGTTTTGCAACACCAAAAAGCAGGCAAGGCTTCAGTGACTGGAACAGCTGTACCACATGTTACAACACACGCCAAATTTTTAAACTTGAAGCTCCATTGTTCCATATCACAGTGGCCAGTAAACAGAACAATCAGCCCGAACAACTCAATGTAACATTCTTAAAGGCTTATTTAAGAGGTAAAATGCTCTTCTGACACATACAACTAAAGTTTGGAACATTTGCATTATCCTTTCCTGGCTCCCATGCGACACAAAAATCTCCAAAGTGGCTCTGACATATATGCTGCACCACTAACACAGAACAAGCACAATTAAACCAACCTGCTATTCAGAATTTTGTCATTACTTTACTTAAAAAGTAAATATTCCAGCAGTATTTCAACATTTAATGTTCTTTCCTCTACTTTGACTTTTTATGCAATGTTTTCTTCTTTTTAACTGCTTGGTTTAGTCTTTTCTTCTGGATTTCTGCAGTGTGTGATCAACTTTAATACCATGTTGCTGTCTGCAATGCAAGTTACTTCCAAAATACATGGTGTCAGAGATAGGAGCTAAGTCACTTTTTCCAACAGGAAAAATAAAGAGGACAGATGAACACTAAGTTAACTTGTCAAGACTTCTAATCACTCTGAATTTAATTTTCAATTGCAGCAACAAGGAAGACTTAAAAATACGTAAAATGTATTGCATAAGCAAAGTAGTTTTTCAGGATTCTTCTGGGAGAAGTCAATACTTCTGAAATAACAGCCTGCTCTGAATTTATCTGAGTTATAGTTTTATCAATTCCAAAATATGGACACGAAGTGGGATATGTTATACTCAATATAAAAGATACTATTTCTTCCAAACAAGCCTATAATTAAATACAATACAAAACTGCATTTTTTTTTTTTTACATTATCACATTTATTAGGCTACTTACTTACCTGCATTCCTTCTGCTATGAGAAATTGCGACATTTAATCAAGCTGTACTAGTAAACCACCTCCCACAAACACTGTAAAAATACTATCATGTAAAGCAACTCACTTAAAAGGATTTTAATGGCCTTAGAAAACAGAAAGCATTATTTTCCTTGTTATATCAGCCACACTGAGTCTTTACCTAAGTAAAACTGAATAAAACATCACATCTTCTTTTATACCAAAGTACAGTCTCCTCATGGAATATTAAAAAATGATGTAAAAATTATTCACCAGTCTGAACTGCCACACCTATCTATGACATTCATGGAAGACATCATCAGCTATGATAATACAAAATATCCTGGAAAACAAATAAGTACACATTTGGCATATTTTATCCGATTGCGTATGATTTAGTCAGACAACTTCCTCTGCAACTTAAATTACTGCAGAGACTTTTCTTTCTAATTGAGAGAAAATCTATACTTGTCTTGAAGTGGCCTCTGTAAACAACGACTTCTTAAAAACACAAATTTTGAGTACGAACTGCTGGACTACTTCAGTGCATTTTATATGACATTAATCTTAATTTTATTTCAATGATGCTGCAGAAAAATGGGAAAAATTATCTTGTTCGAAACTCCAAATTAAAGGAGTTGAAATCTGATACCATTAACTGCTTTTGCTTGTGAAATTTTACATGTGCAAATATCACTGACATAATTTACCATAACTGCCTTTCTATTAATTTATGTTTTCAGACATTTACTGAAAATAAGAAAAACCTAAACGTACCTTACTGTGAGGATCAGCAAACATTCTTGTGAAGATCTCACACAATCTTTTCAACTCAACACGACTGCCAAAGTGAAAACAATACATCAGTCAACTCCCTTGCTAGCTCTGCTAGAACACTAATGCATAGCAATCAGTGAAATCAAGAGTAAATATTGACTCAAATAATCTAGCAAATAAAGTAGTGGAAACCATTTTGTTTAAGACATGGGTAAAAATGTAATAGCTTTTGTCTAAAAGGAGACTTTAAAACCTAGAAATGTCTCTTTAAACTGTCTCATACATTATACCATACTTTTGTAACAGAGCAGGTAACGAAAAAGGTGTTCCTAGTAATGAGTAGTAAACCATTTCTTCTGAATAAATACCCCAAAATTACAGTAATAATAACAAAAAAAGGCCTTCTATTGATAGCAAATGGAAGCATCTTATGAACCTTCTGTATTGCAAGAATTCTCAATTTTGGATTCACTACATACACTAGTATAGAAATATACACTAGTTGCCAGAAGTGAGAAAAGCTTCCTTATTCCTTCCCCCATCTTACTTTCAAAGACACACCCTGCTTTCCCTCTCCCTCCACCCCTCAACAACTTTGAAGCAAAATGCCTTCCTTATTAAGATGTCATCCTACCTTAGAGTTCTCTGGTTCTTCAGTAAGTTCTGCAGGCCTAGAAGGCCTTCTTTCCTCTCTGACCAGTTGGTGCTGGCACAGCGGTTCAGGACTTCAGCCACATCTTCTGTCTGCCTCATGTATGTCGGTATGCTCCCATTCCTGGAGCTGTAGGACCTTTCTGAACAGGCACTTGATGCATCACTGTTGGCATCATCATCTGAGTACATCCCATATGATTCGTATCTTCTTCGCACGGGCTTCTTCTATTGTACAGAGACACCGAAGATCAGCACTGATTCTCAGAGAGAGAACGTAACATGCCCATAATGGGTCAAAAGACCAACAGTTTAAATAACTGGTGTGACCCCTACTCCCTGCAGTGACAAATGGCTCCAACCATTCAGCAGATCAAACCAAGTTAATGAAAATATTTTAAAGTATGGCTTACACAGTACTCCAAATATAAACCCAAAACAAATGCAGAGAAGACATACATTTGATGAAATATTTAACTTAAAGGTTTTCTTGCAAGAACCCATAAAATTGCATAACAGGGTGACAAAAGACTGTTGCAAGTTAGTTATTTCACTTCATAGCTTTATATACATTACAGAATATAAGAATCGAAGCTCTAAATGTATTTTGACATTTTAACTCATTTGATATCAAACATGTTAATAGCAAAATATTAAACTATTGAAGAAGAAAAATAGTTTCTATACCTTAGTCCGTATGTCTCCTAAGAGCTGTTAGCAGTAAATTATTGAAAAGAAACAGAAATTGAGAACAGGAAGGTAAGGCATAGCAGCACTGTGAGTAGTAAACTCCCTGCCACTGGATAACATACAGTCTTACTGTAAATTTTGCTCTTAGCTCTCTGTGTCTGATCAGCACATCACACATTGTCAAGAAGTACTTTGCTAAGCTTTCATTTCAGGGAAATATTACATATCATGGGCAGGTTGGTCACAAAGACTTCTCTGTCAAAATCTTTGTGTCTTTTGCAGTGATATTTGAGCATGAAGACTTAACACATGCAGTCAATTGTTATCTAAGTACAAAACCTTGAGCTGCACTATTTAACTTTAATATCTAAATTTTGTCATTGCAACAATTGCAGTCAATGTTCTACAAAAAAACTGATTACATAATGCAATATCCCAAATACCCTAAAAACAAAAACAAGCAAACAAAACAAAACACAACATAACCAAATGTCAGAGGGGTAAAAAAAGCTATTTAACCTAAAATGACGAAAACCACACACCTCTGCAGAATAGCTCTTGCCATTCAAATTTTGGACTTGAAGTTAGCATTTAAAAATTCAGTTTTGTTACATACTTAAAGAAGCAGTAGTATAAGTGATCATTTTCCCCTTAATTACCACTGCCATTTGCACAGGGTTCTCATTTTAACCACAGATTAACTTAAAGGATATCACAATACTGATCATAAACTAATCAATACAACAAGCAATAAGCAGGCTTATGGTCAACAGAATGAGCACACATACATGTGTAAGAGAATAACTGAAGGGAAAAATCACAGAGACATTAAGTGTTTTGGAAAAGAGACACCATAAGGAAAAAAAAAAGATTCTTCAATAAATGAATCTGAAATGCCAAGGATTGTACTAAAGTAAAAGACATAAAATATGTAAAGATTCCCATTATTGCTGCATTTTATGCAGCAATATTCAAAACAGATCTTAGGCAGAAGACTGACACCTCTTTGGCTTAAGCACCACTAAAATCGGTCGAGTACTTCTTATAAAATAAAAAATAGTAACACAATCTGGAATATTTTCATTTTTTTATTTATACTACATGTCAGGACTCTACATTCTACCTTTTAAAAATACCATTATGAGTGTGACTCTTCCGTCTACGATAAAACAACAAGGGTGTTTAAAATCAGATTTTCATCTAAATGGAGCCTTTTGCACAGGACAACCTGTACCACTCAGAGCATGGCAAGGAATCAGGCATGCAAGTACTACAATAATAAAATGCTGCAGTTCTTGATCCTTTTTTATAATGTCAGACTCTAGTTAAAGTATACAAACTGATTTTCCTCTAACGTTTCTAGAAGCATCATGATATTTTGGATCCAGGTAATGCAAGCTAGTTTCTGTGAAGAAACTTTATTGCTTCAACATAGCGGGACACATTCAAGCCTCAAGAGCAGTCATTGGAAACATGACCTTCTCCTCAACTTCTATTCTTACTACACACTTTGCCCTGCTAAATTTGAATAAGCTAGGAGTCTGATAAAGTACTAAAGATACTCTTTGTGAAGCACTCTGTGTGAAGACTACAGCACAGGCTTTCCAGTTATAGCCAGAAAATTTCTATGTTCCATGGACTGTTTTTTCTATTGTTCCCTATTCCAAAATCCAGACTGACTTCCAGTTTATAAACCAGCATTCACCACCAATGCTGAAAACTTTTTCAAGTTTGTAATAACAGACAGGGGAAAATGCACTCAACTTCACCACGACCACTTTGGCAAGATTTCACAGATATTCCGATCTCTATGCCAGTCAAGGCACACAAATTTTAAACTAATATGACAAGAAAAAAGTATTAGCCAAGAAATCAATAGTCATACTAAGAATATGACAGAGCTCTTCAGATTTTGAAATTTTTTTCCTCTCTATTCAGTTATATGTCTGTAATTATCTTTTTAGAGTCTAATTTGTATTTTTTTACTAACTTTCAAAATAACAGTTTTTCTTAAACCAGAGAAATAACCATTTCTTTAAAGCATTCCGGTAACTAGAAAACAGGTACTTACAAGTATTTAATGACATGCAAATAAGTATACAATAATTGATAAAAATGTTTCTGATTCATGACATCAGTATTTTAAATTAACTGAGGATTTCAGCTTGCTGATGTAAATGTCAGAGTAGCAAAATACATGATGTGTTCAGTTTGGCTAACTGGAACAGGAAGGTAGAGGAGCCAAAGCCACCCTTTTAAAGAACTGTATAGCTTAAGAAAGAGAAGGGCATAACTAGTTTTAACTCAGTGTAACATTTTGAAAAAAAACCCCTATACTTACGAGATGCTACCTGCTGGGTTGGTTTTGGCTGGGGTAGAGTTAATGTTCACAGTGGCTGGTGTGGGGCTGTGTTTTGGATTTGTGCTGAACACAGGGTTGATAACACAGAGAGGTTTTGTTATTGCTGAGCAGAGCTCACACAGAGCCAGGGCCTTTTCTGCTTTTCCTACTGCCATGCTGGCCAGGAAGTTCAGGGTGTGTGGGAGGCTGGGAGGAGACACAGCCAGGACAGGTGACCCAAACTGACCAAAGGGACATTCCACACCACCTGACATCATGCTGAGTGCATAAAGTGGGGGGAAGAAGGAGGAATGGGAGGATATTTGGAGTGATGGTGTTTGTCTTCCCAAGTCACCGTTGTGTGTGATGGGGCCCTGCTCTCCTGGGGATGGATGAACACCTGCCTGCCCACGGGAAGCACTGCATCAATTCCTTGTTTTGCTCTGCCTCTGTGGATGGATTTTGCTTTCCATATTAAACTGTCTTTATCTCAATCCACAAGTTTTCTGGCTTTTACCCTCCCGATTCTTTCCCTCACCCCACAGATGGGGGAGTGAGTGAGTGGCTGTGTGGGGCTTGGCTGCCCAGTCATCAGTTTCTCTCTTCAGCATCAATCTCACCTGCTGTCAGACAGAAGAATTTTAAAAGGCACCTAGGCTTAAGGTAAGCAGAGGGCTTTAGCTGTCATCATTCCCAGCTCTAACAAGCCTTCAACCTACCCTGAAGTTTTTCTGGCTGTTGTGAGAAACTCCTGGTTAGTTCTACCTGCTCAAGCGGCTCCTTGGGCCACTGCAACACTACAGTCAAAGACTATTTCCTGTCTGCCACGGAAAAAAACACATCTCTCAAAAGTTAAATTCCAATACTTGCAGCTCCAACAACTCAGTTTCTTTTTTCCAAGAAGCCAATAAAATAACAAATGACAAGTTCTTCTGCATATTTAATGTACAGGTACCGAACACTTTAAGAGCCTACACGAGCTAAGTGTGAGACTCTTACCAAAGCATCTGCTACTGCCTCTTCCACGTCAGAACCTGTGTTCAGAACTCGCATAGCACTGACTGATGATGACAATCTACTCGACTGACTAATTCCAAAGCCAGTACCTGTTACAACAACAAAAAGAAATACAAAGAATTCAATCAGAATAGAAAGCTAGGATGTAAATATCACACTCACTTATAAAAACCCAAGCAGAAGAAAAGCATTTGCTTAACATTTTTAATAAATTATGTAGTGGATAAAAAAAACATTTTCATTCTGAAGTCTTTAGTGGTACAGACAGAATTAAGAATTCAAGTAAAAAACCAGTCACCTACAAGCATTCTGTTTCAATATCACATGGAAAAAACCAATGGTTTTATTTGAAAGAAGTTTTGTTGTTTTTTTTTTTAATTAATGTCTTCTTCATTTTGGGTTTTTGTTTTCATTTAGAAAGAAAGCAAATACAATAGGAAGGCTATTGAGACTGTTGATTAGAAAACTACATGCATAAAGAATTCTCTACAAATACTAAAAAAAAGGAAAACTAAAAAAACTTCTTCTGCAAGTAAAAAAATGTTGTTAAGGAAAAAAAGGATTAACATTAGAGGATGAGGGTGGAGACAAAATCTAGCAACATAAACACATCTATCTGGATTATTAAAACCACAAAACTCAAATTAATATAAATAATACTTTCTAAAACTGAACTATGAGAATAACCAAGTGGGTGGGGAAAAAAAAATCCAGGATGACTGCACAGATGACAGCAAAGGGTACTCATCCTTCACCTGTGGCCCCATAAGCATCAGGAGCGTAGAGGGCACCAGTGGATCTGGAGTGATGTCTGGAAGCTGCAATAACAGGATTAAATAAATCCTATCTATGACCACGGAATCGAAGTGCTGCAGTAGCTGCTCAGATGAACGAGAGTATTTATCAAAAAGATTCAGCTTAAGCACAAGAAACTGAGCATTAAACAGAAGCAAAAATCTTCAGGGAAGTTCTTTGATTATACAGAATATGATTATACATTTATGTACACTGGACATTTCATGCATAATTTTTTTTTTTAATTTAAAAGATTAAGAGCAGGGTAAAAGCAAGTAAATTTAAGTTCAAAGAAGAAAAGGTACATAGACACACATGCACACAGTCACACACAAACAGAATAACCATAAATACCTAAAGAGTTATCAGTGCACTGACACTGGTCTTGCACTGTAGACTTAACTAAATTCTGTGTGCTCAAGTCAGAGCCAGAGCTTACATATCAAACATCATCTGCACAAAGTGCCTCCTGCACGAACCCACTGTGTTGGCAGCTGACAATTTGTACACATCTGAATTCTTGCCTATGTTGCAGACAACTCAATCTCAGTTAAAACTTACCACTATGTAAATGAAAGTTAGAATTATCCAGTTATAATTAAAAGTTTAATATAAGTCAATGCAAGTAATAATTCACATACTTATTCTTTTATTTAAATAAATAAAATGTGAAACTGAAACACATGTTAGTTACTACAACTCATTATGGCTCTTTAAAGTTATGGAAAGCAGACATCAAAGACCCTTAAGGATTTCTGAATAAAACTGAGTGGCCTCTCTTTATAGCACTTGCATAAAACTGGTTTTCTAGTGATTCAGAAGAAGTTGACTCACCATTGCTTGTATTTTCTTTCTTAAAACAAGCAATTTTTAAATTAAATGTGTTTTTAAACAATTCAACTTCTTTCTTCAGTTCACTTAAGTCAGAATGCTATCACATATAACTGAAAATTTTAACTTGAATCCAAATGTCCACCCACAGTGGCATAAACCCCAGATATGATCTTATGATTTAATAAATAACTGTAAATGCAAATACTTTACACCTTTTGGATACATAAAGTAGCATAAACAGAAACCAGGAATCAAATTAATCGTCCTTTTCTCTGATTAACAAAGACCATTTAAGAGTCTGATTCGAATCATGTAATGATGACATGGACCAAGTGACATTTTGGGAAGCATCTTTTAACCTGAGTGCACTCCACAATGATCCTAAGTCCTGTAAAGATCCCAGAAACAACACTGTGTCTTTCCACATTAAGTTCTTTACTCCCTTCATAAGGTACGGTGATGTACTTTATTTCTAACTAAATAAAGTTATGACGAAGTTTGGCTAGGGCATTTTAGTTTGGAACTAATGCTTTGTGGAGTACTTGGTTCTTTAGAAAGTGTGTCTCAGCATGGAAAAGGAGACAGTACCAAGGATGTCACACCATAGACATCACAGCTGACAGCTCTTTAAGTACAAGCATTAATGGGATAAAGCTTTCTGTTACTTTCCATCAACGAGCCCTGAAAATTAAAGATACAACCGAAAATTAAAAACTCAAACTTTAGGCAAGAAAGTTGAAATGACTCCTGCCCCTATATACATTGGAAATTTTGAAATATGCTGGACAAGCTTTTAAGACAGTGAAAAAGAGCACTATATACTGGGTGAAACATACCTCATTCCAAAACATATTTTCAAGAATATTCTTTGTACCCCTCAAATTGCAGAAATTGTCAAGTATTTACTTTTGCATTTTCATTTTTTTAAAGGATGAATCAAAATAAGACTTTAAATGGACTCACAATAAGATAATTTCTTAGCTAAAATAGGGACATTATGTTAGTCTGATAGTTAATTAATATTAACTATATTTAACAAAAATAGACACTTCTATATAAATTAACAATCACTTGCTTCTTAGTGGCTCTTATCTCCCAGTTTATAACATTATACTGAGATGTGAGATTACATAAACACTTCCTATCAGCGTATACAGTGAAGCAATTATGTAGCATTTAGGTCATTTTATACCCTAAAGGGGGATAAAATCCATTTTATTTTGTGTTCATAAGCAAAAATTTCTGTGCTGAGAATGAGAGGCAACACAAGTTACATTCCCCTCTTCCATCCCCATGTCAAACTGTCTCTAGCTACAGAGAGCTGAATTTGCCTTATTTCATCTTTCACTTGTACCAACAAAACAATGAATGACATTTTAAATCATTCAAATAGTCATACTAAAAGGAATCTCCATTTATTCCAGGTATAATTGCCTTATTTTTTTTTAAACAATGCTGGATGTTACTTTGCATTGTCTGTGCTATCAGACGATTCTACCTATTTCACTAGTATAGGTAGTTGTTTTGATACCTGAATTATAAAACTGAAGTACATCAACAAAAATAAAACCTCCAGTGGCATCTATCTCAGCAACACATCTCGTGGTTCTGCCTTAACACAGACTTCTTAAGACAGCAAGCATTTGACCAATTACAAAGTGTAAATCTGATCTTGCATGCATGCAGTTCAAATCAAGCTGCAAGGCAGCAAAACAAGCACAAAGAGTTCTGCAAAACACCCTGTTTTTTAAAAGAACAGAAGGTACGTGTGTACTTCAACACAATCTTCCAGCTGTGTTTTAGAAAAAAAGATACAGGTTTCCTAATGTATCCTGCATAACATCTACTTTTAGTATCATTTCCCAATTAAACAGCATCTGGGCAAACTAGCCTTAGTCATTGAAACAGCTTTCATTCAATGAATCTGTACTCTCCCAATTAAACCATGGCTGGTGGGAAGCCCTAACAGACCACAACATATGTCCAGTGCTAATTAGGAGTACAGCTGGGTGCCTCAATTTGAGATAGAAACCAGGGATTTACTATTTTCAGACTAGCTTTAACAGCTACTATTATAAAGTCCTTAACTGTAAGCTACACTGAACAAACCAAATAAGGAGGATATATACTGCAGACTACTTCAGACAAAGGTAACACTAGAAAGAGATCTGTTTCAGATACACTTGCACAGAGTTTGGCATTACCAAACAATCAGAAAAAACCCCCAATCCACAAACCCAACACGTAAAAGCACTTCAAGCAAAATTTACTATCAACTTGTAGTAACCTTGACATGGATAAATGGAGATGAGAACCTTCCCTAATCCTTAACCAACAACATGTTAAAGTTATTACAAACTAATATTCTTATGTCTCATTGACATCTCAGAAACAGATCATCAATCTGTTTTTTGTCTTGCCAAATCTCACAATTTGTATCAGACCAATAAGCTGCTGGCCATATAGCAATGGGGACATAATTAGGTGTGTTTTCTTCTTACACACTAAAATGATTCATTGACTAGGTAGAAAATTTCAAGTAACAGCTGACACTGCACTCAAGTACCCAAGCAATGAGTGCTGCAACGGAAAGAGAAACACGTAATTTCGAAAAAATATCCAAAACCAGGAGTGCCTTTTCAAAATGGCACCTAGATACTGTGCAGCACACACCTTCCTAGACTTCCTTCAGACTAACACTAGCAAAGTGTGTATTTTTCCTGTGTGCAACCCATTCACACGTTGGTCAATTCTCCATCGGGGTAAGTGGGGAGAGAGCCAAAGGAAGGGAGAGCACGGTGGCCAGCTAGAAGCTAAATGAAGGAGGCATGGATTCGTTAGGCGCACATAAGGAAGGGCAGGGACAGCCATGCACGACAAGGGGCTCCGAGTACTTACCAAGGGGCGGGAAAGAGCGGACAGGGCTCGTGTCCCTGCTACTTTCACGGCTGGCCTCCCGACTGCAGCCCTGACTCACACTAGGCCGAGGAATGCGGCTGCCTCGCGCTAGTATGATTCAGGGTGCAGACAAACAGCAGCACAGAAGGGAGAAGACATAAAAAAGTTGCAGTTTTAATGCAATTCTCTTTCGCAGTAAGATCAAAGACGCATTCTAAGAAAAGATATTGATGATTATGTCATAACCTTTACTACAGACTTTCTTGATTGTGCTGGATTACTCTAAGTGTAGCCAGCTGAATGAAATTATTTCTTTGTACAGCTTAAAATGGAAATTTACTAACTCTTCACGGAATGGTTGAAAGACCTTTTGGAAAGGATGGAGAAAAACAAGCAACACTGAGTAATGATTCAGAATTTGTGCTCAAGATCAAATTAATCAATAGTAGTGCCAATGAAAAACCCACCAGCTTTCTAAAGAAGGAAAATAAAAAAATTATGCAGCTACGAAGAAAATCAAAAATATTAACAAGGAACAGCATCAATACCATTAAAATCAACAGATTTTTTCAATAACATTGTTTGCAGTAAAGTGTAATCAGATTATACTGTGAGGTTGAAGACATGTAACTTTCATTTTAGAATCACAGCATTATACACATGCGCACACATACACAGAAGACATGAAGTAATGAAGAACATATTTTCAAAATGGTATCACACTTTCATTCAATGGATATGGGTATTTTGGGTGTGAAGTGAAAAAAGAGAAGGAAGACAGGGAGGCGAGGAAAAGAACAACTACTACATTCTGACAAGAAAAACTTCCAAGTTTCAGCTTCAATGTAAAAAAACTGTCTATCAAAGACTAGAGAAAACAGCCACATTTTAAATTATCAGGATGTATTCTGTTTTTTTCATCCACCTATAACTAAATACCAGCTGTAGATATCTTGCACTTAAAGTAAGAAGGGCTATAAAGAAATCAAGAGTTATTTGGTGATTCTTACCTACTGACAGCCTAGAAGGACTAGCTTCTCTACTGCATCCCTGACTTCGTGGGATTTTGCTCCGCTTTTGTGCAGCTGCAGGATTCACCAACACTCTCTGAACTCCTGTGTTCATAGTGGAAAGTGTGGTTGTTGTCAAAACTCTTCCAGGAGACCCAGATCTACTACCAGCTGAAGGCAGAATGAATAAATATTAGTAACAACACAGTCAATAAACAATCATGGTTAAAAAGAAAATAATACCTGAAAGTTAGTAGGAGGGTGGTGGTAGATTGAAATGATCAGGAAAAACTTACACGGTAAAATCATGAAATAGAATGCCTTGGTCCGAGTTCTTACAGTACTACATACAAGGTAGTTAAAATTATCAATGCAAGGAAGCACTTGATGCTATATAAGCTCAAGAAACCGCAGTTATTATTTCTGGACTTTGTCAAGAGTTCCATGGTCCCTAACATGAACACTGCTGTGTCTGTTTTTTTTGAGCTACCTGGTCTCACTAATCACATTTTCTATTAATGAAGAAACACAAACAAACCAACCTCTTAGAAAGCTAAAGGGAGCAACTTTAAACTAAGATTTCATAATTACCCAGCTCTTCCAATGTAATCAATGCTATAATTGAATAATGTGGTTTTCCTAACACTTAAACTCTTCTCCCTTGCTTTTAAAAGCATGGGGTCTTCAAGCACTGTTCTGACACTAAATAAAATGTGACTGAAGATAATTACAATATCCATGTACATTTCTGTGGAGGTTACCCCACAAATTACAGAAAATCTTCAGTTAGTTTTAAAGAAGCTAAAAAATTGATTAAGACATATTTAAGTGTCTTATGTTTCTGCTAATTAAAACTGTGTATTACTAAGTACTACAGAAGTTCAAGGTACTGTATCACTACCAGAAACTGTGGTCACTTATCTTTAATTTTGATATTTCAGTTACAGAACATTTAAGTTCTAAGTCCTAACAAGGAATTCATTATTCCCTAGATGTAACTGATTTATATCACCAGCTGATATTAATATATTGTTTCCAGCTGTAGAATTCAAGAAATTTGACCAAATAAAAAGCAAAACAGAATTTCAACCGAAGATTAATTACACACATTTGAACCCTTCATTAATCTTTAAAATACAATCAGGTAACTGTATGACCACAGTGATGCTATCAGATTTACAGACAACATGCAACTTTCCAAGTGAATTTCATGGGTTACTTCTTATGAGGCACATTGAAAAAAAGATACAAGTTGACTAAAGCTTGACTATATGTGAAAAGAAACAAAATCCCAAACAAAATAAAATATATGCTGGGTGGAAGAGAGAAATCTAAAACAATGTACCATGCATATACTTTGAGATTCATTGTTTGAATTCGAACTTGAAATGATTATTTACCAAAATCCCTTTTCCAAACTATGGACCTATTCAGCAGAAATGATAAATAAAGTATTACACAGCCTGGAAAAAAACAAGCACAACTTCTATAGCAACAAAAGAATAAAAAATCCTATAAAGCTGCTGTGGTCTGCAAAAATTAAGGGTTTGGCAGTTTCTTCATATCAGGGTATTTCAACTGAGACCTGATATTACTATGCTTTCTTCCTGTTTTGTATCTCTTCAAAATAATAAAAATACTGTAAAAGGTTTCACTGTGCTGGAGACTTGTAGATTTTCTTCAATAGGTCAGAAACATGAAAAAACTTACTCTTCTCAAAATATTCAGAAGAAATGCAACCTCTCGTTCTAATATTTTATTTACTCTTTCTATAGTCTGACCTGCAAAGTGTTCCACTGCACTGTAAATTAACTGAATGTAGCTAAATATCCTGAAAATACTATGCTAATAACAGCACTGACATACTCTGGTCAGCAGATCTAAGTGAACTGAATGATCAAAGAAAGATGACGAAGTCACTATTGCAAAATGATAAACACTTCCCATCTCTCCTGCTTTCTACATAAGGATTACACCCAAGTTATGTGCAGCATATGAAAAAAGCCAGCCAGAATTTCTGCTGAATAGGGTCCTTAAATGAGGTATGTCAAACAGGTGATCAAACAATGATATGTACACGAATTCTGTAGACTCTTACCACCAATGGGGTTAGCAGACTGTGATCCTGAACAAGTGTAAAGGCAGGATTAGGGTAGGGATTTATAATCCATGAAGAGGGAGGGAGCAGAGCAGATTAAAAAATGAATGGCAAATGGAAATAAGAAAGCTTTAGTCATTTCACACAGGAAAAAAAGGCACAAGGGGGTTATGCTAAAGCAGTGCTATTAAATAGCTTCCACAATTGAAGAATTAAACTCAGATGCTATGTACAAAGCAGATGAAGCAAAGCTGCACAAGCAAATTACAATTCTTCAGCTTTCTAATCAACAACTCAATGCTGAAGAATTAAATTTCCATTAAGCATGAAACTGTAGCCTGCATATTACTTGAAAAGAATATTACATCGCCAAAAAGGCTCAAGAAGTTCAACAGCTGAACAAAAATTACACACAAGATCAAAACTTTTTTTTTTTTGAGACACAACAGTAAAGGAACTGAGCTGCAGGTGCGGTGGATGACCAAAACAAAAAAACCAAATTCACAATGGCACAACTGAAAAGACTTGCATAGAATTTAATGTTTTCCTCTTTAAAAGTAATCTTGAGTAAAAGTAAGAATTTGTTTCCATTCAGAAATTCTCTGAATGATGACTGTAATGCAATTTTAGCAGACCCTGTTGAATTACCCAACAACCAAACTGGAAAGAAGAGGAAAAAAATGTAACCATTTTTTTCCATAGGTAAGAATAAAATAATGAGGCATTTACTTTATGTTAATTTAAAAATAGAAGAGGAAGAGTAAAGGGCTTTCAAAACCCTAAAAAAATATTTTTTCAAATTTCAAATTTGCAAGTCTTTCACAATTTTTGAACAAAAGATAGCTGTAACCCAAAAATTAACAAAAGCATCTGTGCTACAGTGGTTTTTAAAAAATACAAACTTAAATCTAATATGAAGCTATTCTCTCATTATATAAGCTGGGGAAGTAAAACAATCCCCTGTATGGAAACATCAAGCATCACGCTTCACACAATGCTGTGAAAATTTTCAGTCACATAAAGAAGCATCACCCAAATAGCTGGCATACAGTGCCTGAGAATTCTCCTTCGCCTGTCCATTTGTATTTGCCCTGTTTATCTTCCTTAAAACATCTCAGAATTCTTGTTCTCCCCCACTGACAGGTTATAATGAGCTATTTGAAGCAATCGGTTCTGAACAGAAGTAGTAATAAAAGGCTGTAAAGATGCATTCACGCATTTAATTTTCACACATCATCACATGTAGTCAGATCTAGTTATCACACTATCAATTTATCTCTTCAGACATTAATACTGTGCCAAAACGAAAGAAACCCTGTCATTATTAGTAGAAAAACTGAAAAGGCTTAATTTTGCTTCTCTGGATATACAGTTATTTAATGTTATATGACAATGACCATCACTAAAGTCTTATATTGCTACCTAAATTTACCCCCTCCCACAGACATTTATCAAACACCTTCACTTCTTAAGAATTTACCAAATCTATTTGGAGTACGAAGGTATTTTAAAAAAGCTTAATTCCAAACTTTCCTAATACAAATGAAACAATTGTTACAGACACTGCTTATAGTTTCTCATAGAGGGGGAAAAGGGATCTGATGGAACTTCAGCTTCCCTCCCTCTTAAATTATTCACATATTTTTTGCTTATGATACAGTGTAGCCATCTGTAAAACAATTTTTGCACAACTTTTGTCCCAGCCAATAACTAGACTCATTTTCAGGCTTTCATTTCACAAACACTTCTGGGATTAGAGCACTGTCAAAGCTCTCAAGGGAACTACTTCTACAGAATTTTAGTATGCTACGTTTTATCTGTTCACATCATTTGAAAGCTTTATTTCAGAAAACCTGCAAACACTGGATCAGGTTTGATCCAACTGTACTTCTCGGGAAACAAAATTATGCAAAACTGAACGGCAAGCGGTCTAACAGGAAAAAAAGCAACTTCCACCTGTTTGTTTAACTTCTAAAAAAATTCTATTTTTTATAGATGCAATCATTGCTATGAAGACAAATGCTTCTGCCATTAAACACATTATTAAGGGGTTTTATTAAAGAAAGTGGATATGGTTAGTAATAGGGAAATAATTGTATTGAAAATTTCAAATCTGTTAAAATTTATTGGGTTTAGAACATTAGGCCTGACAAATTATACAAATGGGAAGTTTATTTTAATTTTATTGTGAATTTGGCTTCCTTTCATTAACTTAGTTGCATTTCACTTAATTAGACAAAGATAAGAATCTGAAAATGCTACAGAGCTTAGTCAGAAAATGTCTATTGGAGACATCAGGTGCGTGGACAAATTGCTGTAGGTCAGCCAGTGCCAAACAATGTGAGGTAATCAGGTCTTTTTAATTAACGACTGAGTGCTTGGCTAGATCGAAAATGTCACATCTGCTTTGGTTACTAAACACACACAGAAAATTACTGTGGATTAGCTGACTCACATTAAATTGCCTGTTTTAACCCTTTGACTCAACACAAGCTAAGTAACTGATTGTAAAGGGAGGGTTTAGTATTTTTCCTTCAAAGGAGAGTTAAGTAAAGGCAAGAGCTGTAATACAAAAAAAAAAGGAGTTTATATTCAAGAGCTACAGCAGTGCCTAGCTTAAAGTGAAGATGAGTATTTCTGGCTGGAATAAGCCTTTTTCAAAAACGAAAAATTAGCTCTTGCAGGTAACACTGAGGACACCATTCAGCCTACTCGTTCTTGTCTATTACTCGTCAGTGTTTACTGGCCTTTCATGCTGGGGAGGTCAGAAAAGGGGGGAAAAGAATGTTGAGAAGTTATAATTGAAGACAGAATTTAAGGACAGATTTCACTTCCTGCTACATTATCTAATTTAGCTGGCAAACTGAGACCTAACCTAGTATTTTGTCCAGAGAAAAACAACATGAATCAGAAAAGCATGCAAATACCACTGACCCAAAACACTGAAAAAAATACCTTCATTTTGGTCTGGCGATGATGAACCTAAGGCACAGAACAACAACTCAGTATGTAGCCTTTTTTTAAAATTAACTTTGACTGTAGCCATTGGTCAATGAATATATGCTTAAGCATTTGGCCTCTTTATCAGGTATAACTGATAAACAGAAAATACATACGCTGAGATTGTGACACCACTTTGGTTCTACTCCGTCCTCTGGAATCTGTTTTAGAATTTCCAATACCAACAGAAGGGGTTGAGAGCTTTGATCGTATACGACCTAGAGAAGAAAAATGGCATTAAATCAGTTTTTCAGAGTCAGGTAGGAAGCAGAGCATCAGTACCATTTACTAATATTTTCTGCAGATAAAAAAAGCGCAATGTAACTCAATTGGCGAAAATTCGCTTGGGATAATTAGTAGAAATTTGAACACCTTGAGGAATTTAATAGCTGAGGAAGCAAAATACTTCTCCTCTGATGCTCCAGGTTTCAGCAAACGATTTGCACATTACCCCTTCAACACCCTGGACTGGCTAGATACTTCCTCCTTCCACCATGTATGTGTTGATAACACTAAAAAAGGGGAAGTTTATTCAATACAATGCAATGCAAACACTAATGTTGCTGTATCAGGTCTCCTCATGAGTATGTGTGGTTGTAAGTCTACTTTTGCTGTCATAAAACTACAGAATAGGATTCTGAGCTTTCTTCCTAACTTCACTCCTCTTCTCAGAAATCGAAATACTAGCTTTTTATTACTGAAGATTCTACTGTCTTCCTGGCCACAGTCATACAGACTTCTACAGGATTTCCCTTTTAGAGCATTTTGCAAAAACTAAATACACTTAAGTACTTCTCATGACAACATGATATAAAGAAATACTACTCTCCCCAATAGACAGAAAAGCCAAGCAAGAAGACAAATCAAACTAAGCATCTACAAATAAAATAAGAGATTTATTTTTCTCTAGAATGCCAAATGGCAAATGACAAATTCTCTTGGGTTTGGTTAAACCTCTCTGCATTGTTAGCCATGTTCCTCATAAAATCCAACACATAAAAAGGAAATTACAAAAGAAAGGAAGACCCCAGGTGGATGAATTATAGCTAACGGAAAGACCATTCATAAAAGAAAATAGCAGAGTTGTATACTGCATTTCCTAAGCCAGCCTCTCAAACAAGAGAAAAATGAAATCAAAACCAAACTCATGCTAACCATAGCTCCTCTATGTTGCAAGAACTAACCCCAGAAAGTCTGTACAGGGTGGAGCTAGTTTAACAAGCTCAACACTTTCAAACATGGCATAATTAAAATATTTTCTAGACATGCTGAGTCAATATTTGACCTAAAAGAATTAGGCACACAGACTGTTATTTAGTTCTAGCCTCTTTAGGCTTTCCACAGCAGAATTTGGAGACCAACCAAGTTAATATTATTCATCCAAGTAGAGGGAATAGCCATAGATGAGAGTCTATAAGAAGAGAATCAGGATAAAGGAGGTTATTCACTAAACTATTAGAAAACAACAGACTTAGCAAGAATGGTGAGATTAACTAGTCCAAACTCTACTAGTTATCCCCGTGCAATGGCAATGTTTTCCCACCGAGTGCTGTGAGACTGCAAGGCATGTAACTGCATTCAGAGTTTGGCCCAAAACCTAGGAATACAGAGTGCCACTATTTCAATACTATGTTAAAATATCACCTGGAACCTGTTTCATCAATGTAAAATAAACCAGTCTGTGTCTGTGAGATAAATGAACTGTTAACTCATTTGGAGTCTCTTCATCCATTCACTAATGACAGGTTTAAATGTTAATAACAGATTGAAAATTAGCTTCCAAGTCTCACAGAAATGAGTAATAGTAGCACCTGCTTCCCAGAGTATGAACACATTTGATGAAATATTCTGTGACAAGATTTGCTTTAAAAAAATCAGCACAAAATTATAAAGCCCCTATATATTTATAGTAGAAATGTTAAGCAATGATACTTAAGACTGCAGATGAGTAATTGAGAATTAAAATAAAAGCAAAAGAATTTTAAAAATAGTAAATGACAACCAAGTATTAGATGCATAAGCTGTTAGCCCATAAGCCCGTCTGTTATGAACCTCCATAAAGCCCCAGAAACACCATGTTCTACTTTTAAAGCTTAATTTCTATCAACGAAAATATGAAGCTGAAAATATTAGCTAGTCTAACAAAGTAGTTTCTTACCATCTTCAGAAGCTGTTCCTAAACAGAAAAAATAATAAAATACATGATATTCCAAACAATACTATGTCTTTCAAATTCCTTTTTGAGATTAATCTTGGGAATCTTGACAAATTTTATAAAGTCAAGAGAGCTAAAGTTTTTATGTTGCAACTCCATAATTGAAGTAAAATTATCAAGAAAATATCCATATGACACTGATAGCAATTTAAAAGAACACAAGGCACAGCACTGCCTTCCAAACTTGTTACAAAACAACAAAAAATTCAATAGAAAAAAATTACATCTATGAGATCAGTCAACAAAATTACATATACAGATCAAAACAGACATTAAAAATACCGTAATGCAAGCTCTCCTGAAAATATGAAACATACTATTATGCATAACCTCAGAGAAAAACACAGTGTTTCCCACACTGGACAGTGCTAATTTGATAGGAACTGCCAGCAAGGAGGATTTCTCTGAATTAAGCCTGTGATTATTCTGAAGATACACATGCACAAGATCAAGTCTTGCTCAGAGACGTGGAAGGAATATGAGCTTGCTGAAATCACATCACACTTGAACAAGTATGCTGAGCTTAACAAGGCTTGATTTTTGACAACGTGAGACAGACAAGCCTTTTTCCCATCAGTACCTTAGGAACTGATGGGAAGCTGCCTAATTGCCAGTCCTTCCTCTAAGCTCCTTTGAGATGAATCTTATTATGGAATAAAATACATACCAGTAATGATAAAAATGTTAAATGTCCCTAAAAAAATATCAAAGGCTACCTCCATTGTTATTTCCACTCTCTACCACTTCTGCCTTACGAGAGAACTACAATAATGAAAACATCTGTTAGTGTCTTTGGCTAGCCTGAACTTAGCCAGATTTGCTGGGCAAGTTTTCTCATGTTACAGTATCTTCAAGGAACTATTTTTAAAAACTCTCTCTAAAATTAGTTCAGTGTAAATTTCAATGCTTCTTCACAAAAATCAGTTACAGTAATAGGTATGTAGGAGCGTCTCGAAGTTTTCCAATCAAATTTGCCAGTTTGCAAAAAACCAAAACCAAATAAAATACCCAACCCCCGAACCCTGAGCTAGCCCTCCAAATCCAGCTCTGGAAGGCAGATTCTATGCAACACCTAAGCCAGGCTAACACACAGCTGCTCCTAAAAGGGGTGCTTCTGTTTCTCTTTCCTCTCAGCCTTGTGCTACCACCTGGTCTGGATGGTTAAAAAGGCTCACTGGCAGTTCCAAAAGCGAAATAGCAGAATATTAGTCACTTTTATGAAATCAGTTTTATGGAGTTTGTTCACCTACAGTAATTGATAATGTATTATCACAAGGTGCTAGCAAAAGAAGAGATAAAAAACATGTGGACAAAGTTAGTGGTAAAAGGAAAAAAGATAAGTTCCTCCTGGTGGTGGTGAGATCAGAACAGCTATATCATACAACTACAGCTGGAGGCTATCTTTAGATATGATGTGCAAGATGGAATGAACACAGCTTAGTTCATTCTATCTTGCACATCGTATCTGAAGATAGCCTCTAGAACAAAACCCAACCTGTTACTCTGTGCAGCATTTCCCTTGCTGATTTTAAACAGAAATGTGCAACATATCGTAAGTTCTAACTTCTGGTTAGAACAAAAGAAAAAGCCTACATGGTCCTAAGAACCTTTATTTCTGGTGACAATGTCCAAGGCTCAAGATTTAGCACAAACAGCTATAAATAAAGCCTACTACTTGTAGCCTAAGGAAACCTCATATGGAAATAAGCGATACAGATTCTACTATCCTGTACAAACCCTCCTCATTTTATTAAACTAGTCTTGCCATCTTCAGTGCTCAAAACCAGCTCAAATTCTTTCAAGAAGCATCTGTGTCTTGAAATGATTCAGGATGCTGGTTTGGGAATCTACCTTCTTAGTCTTTTAATTTTTACGAGATATATGTGCTTCCAATAAACTACTCATTATTCCAAACTTGCACAGTTAATAAATACATGACACAAAATATTAAGTAAGCAGCAAACTTGTTAAGTGCTCATTAAGTGCTCCCAAGCAATATACTAGAACTAGAATCACCAGGCAGCAGGCTGGGACTCTGTCACTTTATTATATGTGAAGCATTATTTCCACACACCTGGAACAGACAATTGCTATGAGAAGCCTGATGCTCAACTGCTTTTCAGTCCCTCCATGTGTTTGTAACAGAGTGAATTAAGGAAAAGCAAGTGCTAAAACTAAGTTGGAATACTTGGTAAGCTATTTTAACAGGTAGGTCTTCTTCACAAATGATTCTTTAACAGAATTACATTGTGCTACAGAATTTACAGGCACTTAAAAATATGTAGCAAGGCTAGACTTCGATAGAGAAGTTTTCTTTGGTTTTGCTTTTTTTTATACTTAATTATGTGGTCAAGCATCTTCTGCTCTCCCACTGCTGTTCAGCCAAGTTATGTAAAACTATGGAATACACTGGAACTAGACATTTAAAAAGCATGTATTTAACTAGTTAAAAAGCAGCATGTAACAATTACAAAATTGCTCTGTAATTAGTAGAGCTTCTTTTAAAAAAGGGGGGCAATGCCAGATTTCTGATTATGTTTCCCAAAATTGACAAATAAAGCAATCGCACATATAATAAGACATCAAGATTACACAGGAGTTAATGAAAACAGCATAGTAATTTGTTAATGAACAGACAAATATATTAAACATCAATACTTTACATAAAAGACACTTTATTAGATATTTAATAGAATTAGAGGACAGACTAAATAATTTCTTACCATCCATCTTGTCAGAAGTATCCTCTTTGTTGGAAAAGCAGGCAAAGAAACATGGAAAACTTAGTGTGTTAGAATAAAGGTGTTCACAGCAGAGTCATAAAACATTAATTGAGGAAAATGCATTAATATTAAATACAGCAGACATGTTTATCTAATTAATGCATGTATAAGCTACCTTAAACAAAGTTGGTTTTGCTCAGTCCAAGGTACAAAATTACAAAACAGGGTACAAGTACCCTGCACAAGGATATTGATTCTCTTTGTATTTCCCAGATTTGAGACAACCCTTACAGTAAAACATTTACAAATGGTTTCATTCTTGGTGTAAACAGTTACTGAAGCATCGGTACATATGTATATCATTACTGAACAACATAATTATATTTCTTATGAAATTCGCTACTGAACATGAAGACCCCTCTGGGGTAAGGGACAGGAGGGAAAAAATAGCACAATTAAGACAGAGGACAAATGAGAGAAAGTTTCACTCTGGTTTAAAAGCATTAAGTATTTACCAGTTCAGCTGGAAGGTAGTGCATAAATATTCTGACAGTAACAATCAAAATTAAAATATTTAGCATGAGACATATATAATTACAGCTCAAGCTTCCTCAACAAGGACATTAATACTTAAGGATGTCGAAGATAGTCAACATTTAAAGTAACTAGAGAGTATCCTCCTGCTTCTAGAATAGTCTTTTAAAAACCATAAATAAGCAAGAGTTCTTCTATTAATAATGAAAAGGGAAGAGATGGGTGAACACAATTATGGATTACTGTGCTTATAAGCTTCTGGCCTTCTGAGGCTTTAAATTTGATAGCTTTGTAAGCAAAAGGTGGATGTTTCTCTGCAAGCCAGGCTGAAAATAAATTCAAGCTCTAGGAGACAAAGTCATTTATTTTGGTACTGACTGCAACACCTAAAGGAAGTGGAAAGCATTATAGAAACACAATAACATTGCCTAGGCCTTTTCATACCATGGTCAGCAGCATTAGCTTGACAGTTCTGTCATTTAACTTTCCATATTTGGGCTACTATAAATAAACCCCTTCAAATGAACAGAGGGAACAACTTTACAAATTAGCCCATTTTCTGAAACATGGCACTTGCTTGGATTCGCACTCCATTCATTTTAAGGTTACCTTTTGAAAACTAAGAGTAAACAATACTTTGAAGCTAATCCACAACAGAAAACAGTCACACTGTCTACAAGGTATGTATCATCCAAATTACCTTACCTCACCTCAGTTAAAAAACTGTTAGGAGATTGAGCCAAGATCAGTCAAGCAGTACCGCTTTTGTGTGATTGGAAACAAACCTTGGTCTCCTTGACTACCACTGCCCCTTCACTGTCTGCACTAAGATTTGACTTCTACTGTACATTGGCAGTATTACATTATTTTGCCATTTCAAATGACCATCATACTGTTGTCCACATGTGACTGCATCTGCTAGCAAGGTAAAGCTTTCCAGCAACTCAAATCCTTCAAAGAAATAGGACCTGGACATTGCTGATTATTCCTCTCCCTCATCCACACTCACCCAATCAACAAATTACAAAGAGAATAAGCTATTTCTGTTATTTTCCTGCATAAACCCACCACTGTTTACTTCAATAGAAACCTCTGTGCCCTTTTCAACCCTTGCTTACAAAATTCTTGGCATGAATCAGGTATTTCTTTAAATGTTCTAAAAGCAAACCAATACTCCAATCAAGAGCTAATTTTCTGTGAAAATCTTAAGACAACATAGTCTCTTCATTTGAGCAGCATAAAGAAGACATTAACAGAGCAGGATCTCTCTCTTTATTTTCCATTTGACTTTTCCTTCTGTCACCATGCTCTGTGGCACTTTTAATTCTCTGAATGTCAGCTTTGTATGAAGTTCAAAATATGTTCTGTTGCACACCAAAACACACCAGGCAATACTCTGATCTTGGAAAATAATCATCCCATATTTTTCAGGCTTTTAGGCATTAAGTTAGGAAGAAATGAGAGTTCTAGAATTCTAGAATGGTTTGGGTTGGAGGGGACCTTAAAGATCACCTAGTTCCAACCCCCCTACTGTGGGCAGGGACACCTTCCCCGGGAGAGGTTTGCTCCAAGCCTGATCCAGCCTAGTCTTGAATACTGCCAGGGATGGGACATCCGCAACTTCCCTGGGGAACCACCAGCGTATCCCCTCCACCAAGCAGCCTCACGTTGGTGTCCACCTGCGACCCAGCAGGTTCTGCTGCCCCCTCTGTGGGCACCAGAGGGAGCCCACATCCGAAACTGCTATTCCAAGTACCAAGTATTCCTTTTTGTGGGATTGCTTACACTCATTAACACTAAAATCAATGTCGTTCACAGCATTTCAAGTGGGCCCCGATGACAAAAAGAATCAACTCATTTTAGATAGCTTTTAACTTACATTTTGACTTTTAAAAGCACAACCAAAACCTTTGCAAACCACAGCCTACATGTATGCTAACCTCTACCCAAACACAATGTAAATCACAAGAACCATGCAGCTTGTCTCTTGTGATCATCTATGGCTGTACTGACATTAGAACATGCCTCTCCTTGGTGATCTAGCTGGCACAGAAGCTGAGAAGAAAAAAAACAGTTTTGTGAACACTGAACCTCTCTTCCCCCATTGCTATCCCTACAGCATGGATAACCTAAAAATCTATAACAAAAACATGTTCATAGTCCTTTACCATTCTCACTCAGCAGATGTTCAAGCACCTACACCACCATCACCATTATCAAATACTTTCCTGCACTGTTATCACTCGTAGCACTTTCTATGTCCAACAGCAAGTATCAATGGATAAAACATACACATAGTTCCATCAATGCCCTCAGAAAGAAATTAATTAACTCAGTGTTGTAAGTTATTGCGTAAAACACTTCTGTATTTCATGAAGAAGCCACCTCTTACTGCCAAGGTATCTCTTTAGCACTGTTGTAAAATACCAGAAGAGCTGAGAAAAATGGAAAATCAAGAGCCCTCGCACTCATTTCTATATTACTTTTACAAACAAAAAAAGGTCATGATCACCACATGATGTTAAGTAAAGGTACCACTGCTTCCAACACTTAATATTAATTCCAGATTAAGACATTTAAAGAGCATAGTATGGACATACTCTTTGCATTGGCATTCTTCTAGCACAAGAAAAATAAAGCATCTAGGAAACTTTGTGACTTACTTCTGAAGACCTGCTTTTTTGCCATACTCCAGTGCTATTAAAAACGACGACTGCTTTTCAAATACAGGAGTATTGTACAGTAACTTTCTGATCAAGAAAATCACAAGGCTATCTCAGAGCAGTGCAAAGGTGCTTCCCTTACCTAGGGAGGCGTAGGACCCCGGGGGCAGGCCGGCTGCTGACAGGCGCCCAGCTCCAGCTGTCTGTCCAGCAGCATGGCGGGCCTTCGCACCTGCGGCAGCGTTCACATCGATGTCACTGCGAGACCTCTGCAGGGTGCCCGGGCTTGGAACGCCCTTGCTGCTGCCTGAAACTACCAGAAGAGGAAAAAAAAAATTTAAAAAGAAATTAGTTGATATTGAATAAAATTAATTATATTTAAAAGGTTAACATCTACTACCACCGCAGCATGCTTGCAGAAAGCACAGAAAACTATGTAAAAAAGCTTAAGTCAAGTTATTATTAAACCAAGTATTACTGAGATTAAAAAGCAAACTAGACCTGGTATTGCAATGAACTGCTTAAAAAGGACAGTTTGTTTTACAGTAGTATTTATCTTCATTCAGCATGAAATTTTAGCATTATTTAATGTAAACCCCGTGTTCTCACCCTAGTAAAAATGACATGATTCTGAACCTTTGTGTGATTTATTACCTTATTCAATGCTTCACAAATATAAGAAAATTCACATAATTCCTTGAGAAACTGAAGGAAGAAAATGCTCCCACACTTCAGCTAAGGTAAAGCCACAGACAGGTAAGCTGAATGCATACTCTGAAGTGCTTTAGGGTCTAATCTTCAGTATTTTCATATTCACTTCCTATTGTTTACCGCATTTTAGCTATTCACTTCAGTTAATCTTAAGCATTGTTTTAGGTGTTCTAAACTCGACACCCCTTATCAGTTTCAGTATCCAGAAAACAAGCACTCTCAATTACAGTCCATTTGTAAAAAGCAGCTCAATGATTTATTTTCCAAGAGTTACTAAAACATTGTGGGAAAAGACACTAAACTTATTAAATTCTGAAAACTAAACACATAATTAAACTCTTTGAATTACAAATATGTGGTTTGGTTGTTTTTTCTTTCTTTATTTATTTAGAAAGACTAACAGCTACATGGGAACAGATGAAAGAGACAGTGAGTCTTTAATTTCCAATTGCCATAAGCCTAATCATGAACAGACCGAAGAATAATGTTTTGTTTCTTTGAAAGTGACTGTTCCATGACAGAACTCCAGCACAGATGATCAATTAATACGGAACTATTACTGAATTATGTCTTATACTTGAAACAACTGAAACTACATAAAACGTGAAGTGAGTGTGAGGCAATCTTAGCTCCAGGTAGTTTGTAGTGACACATACCATTATTTATCCTGGAAATAGGGTAGGTGCTGAGATAGTAAAATTTTAAGCTGCATTTAGAACTTTTAATTCAAAGACCATGAAGAACAGTAACTGTGCACTGAACCACCTTACCTCTGCCTGCAAGACTTGCTGGACTGGCTGCAGACCATTTAGAAGATAGAGGCCGACTGGAAAGAAGTCAATAAATCCAGTAAGTCTCATGTATCAGATGAAAATGTCAACAATAAAAGAAAAAGAATAATCTTCTGTTCTTCTCTCCTTTTCAACCTTCTCAGCATATTTTAGAGAAATACTTTAAGTAGAGAATGGTAAGAAAACCAGAATTATCTTATCCTTTATATTTTATAAAACTACATCTATATCACAGAGCACTAATCCTTCAGTTACCGACAGGTACACTTCAAGTTCAGGCATTCCAGACTTGGTCACAGAAACATTTAAGGTGGTCAGATCAAGGTTTTAACCACAGGGCCGATCTTATAAATCAGCCATCAAACAAGAACAGTGGGAGCTACCCAAAACGCTTTATTTATGAAAGACATAATGTGAAGTGGTGTCTGCAGTAACAAGAAAAACAGGTGCCCAACTCATAAGCCTCTTCCAGTCCCAGATGTTTCAAGAATTAAGTTACAAATTTAAAAAGGAAGTGTTGATGCTTCCAAGCAGCTAGACTCCATTTCCCCAGCCGGAATGTAGAGGCTCCCATAATCTATAAAAGGAGAAAAATCCCATGCCTTTTCCTCTAGGTTTTGTCTTCATTTCCTTTTCACTGCAAAAACAAGTAGTTACTGAAGCACAAGTGTTCCAGTCTACTCAAGTTTAATTGTGAGCCCATCCTTTGGCCTGGTTTGGAAGGGTAAAATGCAGCCAGAGAGACCAGGGAAAAGAAAAAGACTGGTGGAAGAAAACATAATAGCATATTCATTGGTTGAGTATCTGATGGGGAAAGTTTGTATTTGATGAAATAGTTGAGTATTTAATCAACAGTCAAATTACAAGACGAGTCAGTGTCTCAGCTTTAGTACAAATAATTCCTCTAATTTTGAACCTAAAAGCAGAGAGAAAAGAGATGCCTCATACTGTATATTTACCCCAGTTATTAGCTCAAGTGCTCAACAGTAACATAGAGGTCAGCATCATTACCTAAATCCTCACAGAAGAACATGTGTTTGCAGCTTATTTTGAATAAACCTGCTTTTCTGACATGACTAACTAGTGTTTTGAAGGTACTTTGCCTCGAGTAAGGTGAGGAGGCTGAGAGAGAGCTCCTGGGTGCATCCTGACCTTACACCTTGCTTCAAACAGAAGTCCCAGACAACTGCCACAATCCACTGCAATTGACATTTTATGTAAGCAGTTTCATATAGGTAGGCAGAAGTCACCACATGTCTCTCTCATTCCACCATCTTCTTTAAAACGATTTTGGATTAATGAATTATATGAGATGTAAGTTCAGAAGGTCAAAAATCACAGAGGATCAGACTTTTAGGAAAATCACAGCCGTATTTCCTAATTTAGCCTATACAGGGGGAGTTCAGCATCTATACTAAATGCCAGAAGTAAAATTTTGGGTAATAGAGTAAAAATAACATCCACCTGAATGCAAAGTTAGTAATAAAACAATTAAAATTTCATTCATTTCCAATATCATCATCTCTTCTATGTGCTTCTTATTTTACTCCTCACTTTCTGTACTGTAGCACTTACACATCTTGCAATATGGGAAGCAACATTTGAAGATTTAAGGATTTTTTAAGATTCTAATTTCCCTGTAATTTAGTTTTTAACAGTTTATTACCAGTAACTCATTAACAGCACTTTTATTTCCAGATGGGGGATACAGATTAATCTGAACAAGAATATTTCATCTTTGAATAAACACTTGTTTGTGGAAAATAAAGTGCTAGCAATTGCTTGCATCACAGAGAATTACTTTTTTAAAATCTTCTTTATAATTACAAGTATCATGGGAATGATAAGGTAAACCTCTGGTATTTAAGGCATTAGCCAAAAAAAAAAAAAAAAAAAAGAAAGAAAAAAAGAAAAAAAAGCAACTTCCAGTATGCTGGAAGCAGTCTTTGCTTTCAAGTCAAAAGTGAGTAGACAAGCTCCCTGGTTTTGGTAATGAAACATCTGAAATATTAAAAGGTTGAAATACTTTGAGGAAGCGTTCTAGCCTTTAAAGACAAAAATCACTGCATACTACTACTACTACTACTTCACATTTTTGCTAAAAAGCCAGTAGATTTCTTTTGCTATTGGTACCTAAGCAAACTTTAATTTATTCAGCTCAAGACTGTCTATGCATGTCAATACACCACTGACTGCAGCACAGACCCACCCTGTAGTAACTGGCATAGCTGCAAAATACTGCTAATACATATTCAGTACAGTGAAGACGGGGGGGAAAAACCCCAAACCAATCTGCAGTCTGAATGAATCTCATTGTTGATGTCCCTTTTTCATGCTTGCCAGTGAAAAGAGATGAAAAAGGAATAACACCAGTATAGCTTTCCTAGAACCTATTCAGCGCGTCAGAATGCGGGACATCAATATGAACTTTGATGATATCTTGGTGTTTAAAGCAGCTGTTAAGGAATGAATATATGAATACAGTGAGCTAAAATCCAGTTAAAGACTGCCCATGCTTTTCACCTTGCTGGGGTGATGCTGTCATATAGCAAACCACCATAGAAGAATTTTTTATTAAAAAAATGGGAAGTCGCAAAATAAAATTGCAGCTTTTCTGAATTCAACAGAAATCTGGATAATTTGCTTTTGAGAAACTGCATTTTTTTCTTGGCTCAGAAACAGTGAAGTGACCCTTACTTGAGGCTCTCCTGTGAGCTAGAGGATGACCTGTCGGACTGAGGGAGAGATGCTATACTGCCAGAATTCTTCAAGTAGGTCTGAAGGCTTCTTTGATAGGGCGGCTCCAGAGAATTGTACAGAGTCTCAGCTTCACTAGGAAAGTGATTTCTAAGGCCCAGATAAGCCCTGCAAAAGAGAATAACCACATGTAAATGCTCTGTATTTTCTTTAAAGGGTGGAGTCAGGAAGTAAAGATTACAGAATGAACCATGGATGGGAGTGAAAGGAACTGAGACTATGTAAAGCATACAATGCTTATCAAATCATAAAATAAATCAGCTACACTGACTGAATTAATCCTTTCAAAGTAACTTAAATCCATCCTCTGAGTATCTCACATTCATTTACCAGTTCTGTGAAGAAACAAAAGGAATTATTTTCTGGCCTTCTCAGTAGTCAAAGTGCTGCAATTGTTTAAAGACTTAATTAATGGGGGGAGAGTGATTATGCAGCGATATCAACCTTTCTAACTTGTCTTTCAGTAGAATCATCACATGCTGCAGAACTGTATTGACTGACTCAGCTTTGAGGATGTCTTTTGGAAAAGAAACTAGGTAGTAATTCAGGACAGAAACATCAGTTTTCAACCAAACAAGCATCCTCCTCTTCAGCCACGGATAGCAGATCACCTTGGATTAGAGCCTTCTATCACTCATTTAGCACATGCAATTTTTCAGAGCAAAATTAATCAAAACTCACTTTCTTGCCTCCACTCTTGCTTCTGCATCAGCATCGTGAATGCCCTTCTTGATTGTTTCAACCAAGACAGCTGCATGCCTAGAAGAAAGATATTCTTCATGCTATTTTGCTACTCCAAACTCTAAGCAGTAGCTTTGCACTTTAATTAACATTTCACCAAGTAAAAAACAGCTGCAATACTAGTTCTTTCCAAGATATGCAGTAAACAAACACTTAAGCACACCAACGACATAACTGTACCTTCTGTAAAGGTTTAGGTCAGCTTAGTCCTTCAATCTAAAAGGATTTTAATCTACTTTTCCGACATATGTCCACCTATCACACTTATAAAGTTATTTAAAAATACCTTTTTTAAGACATCTGCCTTCCGGAAGTGGAAAAACTATTTCCACTGTTATATTAATAGTAAGAAAAGGGGAAAAATTAAGACCATAAGCTTTCTTTCAGCTCTGAAAGCTTTTGGCATGTGAGTTCTAAACCTGAATACACACTCAAAGAACAGCAAAGTACCCATCAGAACACAAACTTGTGAAGATAAACAAATTTTAATTCAAGGTAAGTTTCGGGCAGGAGGTTTGTTAATTGGGGTTTTTTGGGGGGGCGGGGGGGTGGGGGTGGGAGGTGGTGGGTTTTGTGGGGTTTTTTTAGACACTGGCATAAATGATTTCCCCATTGCTCCCTTTCTCAGGGGCACCTTGGAGGATAGAAATGTGGCTGTGGAGCTGGATGAATTCTTCAGAGCCTTCTCTGGATGCCCTTTAGTCTCTTTGCTCTTACTCTGTGTTTACACTGACCATCCTGTAGAACTGATGCACGTACTATTTCCCCATCTATCTGGAGAAGCTACAGCGTGTCCTTACTCATTACCACAAAAAAGTCCTCCAGCCTAAGCCCACTTGCCTTCTTTTACAGCAAACACACAAACTTCCTCCTTCCAGGCGAAAAGACAGATGCTTACCTGTGTATGCATTGCTCACACGCAGAATAGGAGAGGCAGAGGGTAAGGAGAGGAGGCAACAGGAAGCCAAGGCTGGAACATGCAGCTCTCCTTCCCCTGGCACCTGAATGAGCCACATGACCGGCTGTGCTAGAAAGGCTGTCTATGCCAGAAAGGCTGGCCAACACTGAACAACATAATCCAATTAAAGGATTTAATAACAGTATTTCTGTCTTAAATTACATTAGCAGTTTATTTTAGGGGAAAAAGTACACTGGCCCATACCTTTCCAGTGAATGTGTTTGCCACTCTTGTAATAACAGGTCTAAAAATTCAAAGGAGCGCCTAAAAACACAGAAAAAGTTATAATTAAATACTCATTTCTCTAATACGTGTGTGGAATAAACACTAACTTTCTTCTTTCCCCCTGAGGGAAATAAATGAAATAAAAGCTCATTTATCAGTCAAATAAGGGCACTGGTCACCTTACTGGAAAGTCAAAATACTCTGTATATTAAGCAAACATGCAGGCTAACTGAACTTAAAACTTCAAAATAGTAGATGTAGTTCAGTTAATGATGTGCTGCTCAAGTCATGTTACTACACATACCCTATGTTAACTGTATTAGTCCTAAAATAACAGACATAAATTAATAAAGTTGAAAAAATTGGAGTAAAAAATATTAATTAAAAAAAAAAAAACTTAAGACACGATATAATATTTCTATGGCAGTGTACTTCTGTCCCAAACACTATTCCCATCCTTCCATCAGCCATTACTGCGTGTAGCATAAAGGAAAACATGAGACCATTAGTACAGGGCTCTGCATATAGAAAGCACTGCAAAAGATTTGCTGGCACTGTATTAATGAAGTTATGTAACTGTATTCATTATTAATTTGGGAATCCTGACAATTTAGCAAAGTGCCAGTAGCAGAAGGCATACTTTTAAACTATGTCTGAAGCCAGATGCTGACAAAAAAAATCAAACTGACGCAAGTTAGGGAGGTGTAAATAACAATTTTCACACAGGTAGTGAACTTGACTACCTGAAACTACCACTTTTTCTTGTTATGCTGCATCTTTGACCTGCTCTGGAGGGACAAATTTGAGTTTTGTTCCGCACAAATCCTTTGGACACCAGCAAGGCATGGCAAGAACCCCTGAAATGCTTTTCATTATTACAACCCTTCTAGTGTTTCGTTGTCTTTCCAGAAGAATGAAAGCAGTATGGAGACAATGCCTTCACTGATGCTCACTGGATTGTGAACTGCAGTACCAAAGCCACCTGCAGTCTAACGTTCCTCAGTAAAGCCACAGCATGTGGACGCACCAAAGCCTTGTGAATTGTTTTGCAGTCAAACCCGAAGCTGTGGCAGGTCAGTACAATCTGGATTGAGGTAACACTTGCTTTGAATGCAAAGGCAGCTCAGACTCAAAGGAAATAGCTCAGATGCTCACACTGCTTCCTACATACACACAGCGACATCACTTTCAGGACTAGTGGAGGTCCAGAAACAGCATTAACTGCTCTTGTGTGATTCAGTGCAGAAAATGGCACTCTGTCAAAAAACAATTTTTTCAGAAGCCAATCCAAGTGTTCAAGCATCGTGTCCTTGGAGAAAGCAACAAGCTGGAGATGTAGCTGAGTTGTTGAACATGACAACACATGGACGCTCCGTGTCCTATCTAAGGTAGCAGCCACCGTCTCAAGGCTGAAATTAATTTTTGTAGTTTTCTGGGTAACAGTTTCGTGTGTTCAGAGTTTATGGCCATAAATCTTCTAACACGTTAATTTTCAACATATGGTGAGCTGTTTAGAAAGCAACTGCTTTAATAATTTTCATTTATAATGTACTCACCTTCTAACTGCAACTGATTTTGAGGTACAGTTGCTTGTTATTAAAGGTATGAGTCGTGGCACATGAGTATGCTATCAAAAAAAGGACAAAGCAGTTAATGAGAAAAGCATTCCTGAATTCTGAATTTGTACTGCACTAATTAATTCAAACAGAATTAACAACATAATAAAAACTGCAATAATTTAAAATGTTTACCAAAGCTAAACCATAGAATACTATTAAATAAAAGACTGCTGTTAGCATGTCAATTGATTAAAGCTATTTTATTCCAAAACGTCAAGCAAAAACCACTTCCAGTGCCATCAACAATCACATCATGATATGCAATACTTTGCTATCAAAAGTAATATAAGAAATTCAAATGTAGCTGCCTCCTCAAAGGAGTTGAAAGCTGATGCTATTTTAGTTTTGCCACAGGAAAAAAACCAGTAATAGATATACCCACCTTAAAAATCAGGTTTATAGAGCAGAAAGTGAATCAACAAATATGAAAATACAGGCATTCTTATAGGGATCAGTATGATTAGTGCTACAAGGACCAAACTTCCTTTAACGTAAAATATTTCAATGAAGTAATAAAAGCATTGACATACAATGCTTATGTACACAATCTATATGGAAACACCTAGCATCCTGATGGAAAAAGAAAACAAACTACACATTAGATCAACTACATTAAATCCAAGTGAATTACAGAATTCTGAATCAAAGCTGCCTTACTTCAGCTTTTCTTAACTAATTGTAGACAAAAAATATTAACAATCTGAATTCCAAGTAAGAGTAATGTGGTTCAACAAATCTATTTTCAGTTAATTTCTTTAGTCCTTTCTTGATTAAATACCTAATGTAATTTCTAAAACAGTCCCCAATACAGTGTGACACAGTAGGCTAATTAAAAAAAAAACCAAGATCTTAAGAAGTACAGTACTGAAGAATTCTTACTCTCTCTTACGTATCACAGCTGCAGGATATAAACACACAAATCACAAAAAAAGCAGAGATAATCATCAGCTCACAGAGTCCTGCCAATTTCAGAATTAGGAGGGAATTAATCAAAAATTCTGGATGAGCCTAACAGTTACATTTGTTCATCTTGATATATTTTTAAACACAATTTTATGGGGTTTGTTTGTGTTTTGCATAGTTTGCAAATTGAAAAGAGGCATATGACTTCCATAAAGGGATAATAGGCAAATCAGGGGCAAAAATAAAATATTTTTACAGATGAAGAAACCTGTACATTCAAAGTCTTTGGAGCCATCGATGTTATCATCTCTAGAAAGTGTTTTGCAAAGCTATCAAAGCCTCAGGCTTGCTTTCATACCGTTTTTAAGACGGCACATTTCATCTGCTACTCCTTTGAGGATGTAATGATACATGCCTCCTCCCAAACCACACTGCAGATCAGCTGACTAACCTGAATCCCACCTCCTTCTGAAAAAGGCTTCTGCCAGCATGCTATCTCTCCGTGATTCCCTCCCTGCCCCCCACCTTCTTTTTTTTTAATTGGTTTCCTGATGTATTAAGAGTCAAAAAAGAGAAATCAGACTATAGTGTAAGAACTTCCTGGAGAAGAAATATGAAATCCAATGAAGGCACAAAGATGAGATGAAGGTCTTCAAGATCACTGGCATAATACAGCTTCCCTCTTTTTACGTAGACTCACTCTACAGCAATTACACAGTGAAGCACCAGGAACTGCACTGGCTGTCACTGGATTCTGGTGGGAGTTTTTGAGTAAAACACTGACGCCAAAAACTGAAGTAGCTTGGGTCCTAAATATTCAAATGATCAAAGACCCCCTGACCAATACTCATTTAGTCCAAAGGATAGAAGTCCAAAGGGGCATAGGGCTGCACTTCTTTTCGATATTTAATTCTGAAACCTGAATTTTCTGCCAAAACACTCCCCAAAAGATAAACTACATTATCTCATTTTCTCATTGATACATTGTCTCATTTATTGGTTGGGTATTTGAACACTGTAGATAGGATTTTCTTGCTTTTATGCTTCCAATCCGCTATGTTAAGTCACAGCTAAGAAGAACAGAAATCTAAACAAAATCAGGGCAACTACAGCTGATGTGTAAGCTTGCCTTCAAATGAACTGAACCAATAAACCCAGTTTAATGTAACTGGTGAACTTTTATTTCATACTGCTTTTCTTGTGCTTGATTTGGCCCCTGTGGACAAGCCAGAGTTACTTTGTTAAACACCTGAGCTTGTCTTATACTACTACAAATGGTATTGTTCTCTTAAAACTTTAATGATCCTGTGTAAGGTGTATTCCCTCCTTCACTCTCAAGTCTATGCCATCTCACAGTGCAGTGTAAGCGTCTGGGGGAAAAATGCCAAGGGATTTATCTTAGCCCAAGTGCTGATGCAAAGGTCATGTGTGCAGAGGTCTCAGAGCACATTCTCAGAGGCACAGACAGAGCAAGTAGAGATTCCAAAACACACTGAGGATGGCAAAAAGAGGCCTAAGTGATGAAACCACTTAGGTTTTCCAACAACTTACAAAATTAAAACCACAATGTTCATAGTAAATAGCAGTAAGTGCTTGGCATTAAGAACACCACAACTTTTAATGTAGAAACTCCCGTTTTATGTGAAACACAAAAATACCAGTACCAAGTCCCAAAACTCTAAATATCTTGCCTGAGACACCAGTCAGTAGAAGATGCTCAAAGAACATTCAATAGAAAACAGCTAGGATAGAGCACTCCTCTGTTCCACATGCTATAGCCTTAAGCACTCAGCTTAGAACGCCCTTAAATCCAGGAATTCAAGTCTCTATTGGATTTTTCTTTTGTGAACTTGTGATTTCTGAACTGATCCATGTATATGTAGCCTCTTCAACATTTTACCATTAACTCCATGGTTCCAAATTTTTTGGGGGGCAAGTGTATACATAGAAAGAAATACCCTTGCTTTGTTGTTTGCACTTCTAAAAATCTCAGTAGTTTCTTAGCTACTAGCTTAACTTTGTCTTTTCCAAGAAGGCAGTTAAAAGCAGTTACCCTTTGAAACACATTTGATCATTTTCAATTAACACATTACAAAAAAAACCCCCAAAACATGAAAACAGACCTGCTTTTCATACCTATTCTTCCACCTTTACTATGACAAAGCTGCCAATTGGTTTCAATGACATATAGTATTTGTCCACCCACGAGAAACATTACTCCTCTGCTGAAGAATAATTTAAAAACCTCTAGTTCAGAATAGTTACTATCTCTGCCAAGAGCTACAACCTGAAATTCCAAGCAGTACAGTGAGAGAGGAACACCTACCCGAATAATGAACCTGATGGCCGCACACCCCGAGGTCGCCATCACTTTGGCGCTGTTGGGAACCAGGTTAAAAAGAGTAGGCACAATTGCTTCAGCGCCATGGTCAAACTTGTTTCCCAGAACAGTTGAAAGGTGGCTATTCAGGGAAAAGAAATACAACTTGTTAACATAAATTCATTTCTTATTCTTAAAATAATGAAGTTCACTGTGGATTTTAAAGATCCATCATTCCAAACAACAGAACTTCTAAATTTCATGATTTCCAGGCACACTAAGAAGCCAAACATGAATAACTTTATTTCATAATGAAAAACGAATACTACAACTGGAAAGCCTAAATTCTCATGTACACATAAAATATCACTGTATTTCTGCTTCTGAACACTTTGGGACGCATAAATCTAAATTTTTTCATGAATTATTGAGGATTTTTTTCCTATTGAATGCAGGCAAAACTACTAAACTCACCACTATTAGCCAACCATAAATTTTGGTTTCCTTGTCTGGTCAAGGTTGTTTTCAGTTTTAACAAATATAAAAATACATACAACACACAGTAATTTAACCATCCACTGGTGACACCAAATGCTTCTTTTGTGCAGACAGACTATATAAAAAGAATTCATAGCCAGCAGCAAATGACACATCAAATATATCAAAGTTTTAGGGATCAAGGAAAATTCCAGGTTGTTAGGCCTGGATGAGAACATTTGCAGAGTACCTTTACACTACTCCTGACTTCATGTTAGGAAAGGAAATGTTATTTTCTCAAGGTCTTGATTTCCTTGGAAAGGGCAGTTGTATGCTTCAACATTTCCCCTCGGTCTGTCCTAATCAGGAGACCAGAAGAGCAAGGGTGAACTCTGTGGTGCTCTTGTGGCCACTGAGAATCAGTGGTTACATTAATGTCTTTCCACAGGATTAAAAAGTCATGGAAAACAAGGAGATGGGAAAGACTACTCTGGTTTTCCCCTCTGCCCTTGAATTTAAAGGAGTCTGCAAGATGCAAAGGGTGAAGATATCATTTCAGTTTAGCCACGGCTTCTAAAATTATCATGGTCATCTGTGTCTTGCCCAGAGACACAATCCTGGAAGTGTTCAAGGCCAGGCTGAATGGGGCTCTGAGCAACCTGGCCTTGTGCAAGGTGTCCCTGCACTGCCAGGGGGGTTGGAACTAGTTGATCTTTAAGGTCCCTTTCAAGCCAAACCCATTCCATGATTCCCTGAGAGGTTACTACCTCACCAAAATGTTCTATGTTCAAACCACTAAAAGGCTATTCATGACTTTACAAGCAGTCCCAGTGAAGTTCTGTGCCAATCAACCAGGCATAAGTGATCCTAAGATTAGTGCCCAATATCACTCACAGCAGTTTGCATTAACTTGCACTAAGTATTCAGTGCAATGACAGTAACTGGTTATTCACATACAATCTCTTACAGGATTATCAACTATGTGTATCCCCTAAGAGAACGAATTCCTTTAAGCATTTCTTTTTCTCTGTGGCTTCAAACCCTGACTTGACTCTTTATCAGTCACAGTGTACAGCAGTCCGACAAGACAATCTCTCCTGCAACACCGATAGAGCATCTCTAAGTCCAACCCACACTAACACCTAGCAAGGCGCACAAAGGCACATGTACTTACGCTACAGTAATGCAGGCTTCTCTAACCACCTGGGATCGGAGATCCTTGGCTGACAGCTTGAAAGCACCATCCAAGAGCCGTAAATGCTGGAAAAACCCATCGTACTGTGCAGCTCCAGCAACAAGCAAGGACCGAACCTTCTTCAGCTAAAAACATTAACGTGTTTGGTTTAGGACACTGCCAATACGCATTTCAAAATAAAAAAAGGAACAGCTTCCCTGTGCAACAATATATGTAGGCATGTCTTTAAAGCAAAATTTTTAAAATATATGGCAGTAATTAAAAAAACTGTAAAAAGTTTATATTATTTAAACTCCAGAGCTAAAAAAAAAATTCTCAGAACCCAGACTACAAATACACAAACACATAATTCCGTTCACCCACCTGTTTATAAACACTAAGATGCCATAAACCTGATTAAAAAATATAAATGCAACATACACACAAACATTTTAACCCTGTAAGTGAAACTTTTCATAGCTGCACACCTCTTGGTACTAATGCTAGCAGGTAACCTGTAGAATATGGAATTTTGCATAAATGCCAAATTTAAACATATAGGGTGGCTTTTAGAAAAGCTTCTACTCAAATGTCAGCAAAAATGCATTTTAGACTTCTAAGAACACTCAAACTTACTTGGTATACAGAAATACAAGATTTAAAAATTAAAATTTCTTTCATTATCTGGAGTGTAATTACTTTAAGAAAAAAAAAAAAAATTAAAATATCTGGATGCCTGGGCTTTAGGAAATACACCCACCCAAACCTGAAACCGGATAAAAAGCTTACCGCATTAGTTCGTTGATCCCAATCATGTTTGTCGTCTGAGAGAATTTCCCTGATTTTGTTCAACGTTTCTTCAAGTTCTCGACTAGAATAGATCTGAAGTATGAAAAACAAAAAAAATCATAAAGTTCATATTGTTAATATCCCAGGTAATATGACAAAGAAAAATAGCTTCAGAAGAGTGAAAACACAATTCTAATCCTGCAAATCTTCCCCCCAAAATTCCAGAGAGCTGTGTAAGAGTTATAAATGGGCATTTGAAGATCAATCTGTAAGGATATCACTGAGTAGTGAATATTCATTAAAAAAAAAGGCTGAAGAATTAATATTTTCCTCAAGATTTTGCCTTTCACCTTTGTGATAAGCTAATAATATCCACAATTTCATTAACTCCACTTACAAAAATAAATAATCCAACAGGAGCACAGGTTTTAGATAATCTGCTGCGATATTATTGCCACTCAAGTTCATTTTCATGCTCACTATTATAATGAAACTCAACCAACATTTTAACTCATTGCAACTCTTTTGGAGCTGGGACTTTCTGAGGAACTAACTGGGCTGTGAGAACACTAAAATTAAACTTTGAAAAATTAAATTAAAAGGTTTCCATAGCTTCTCTATGTATTGCTACTTTAAGACTACCATTTATTAACTTCTCCAGTCAGTAAATAAATATAAGGAGCCATCTGTAGTCAGAGTTCTCACTATACAGTAAGACCATCAATATTGAAGTCTGAACAATCCAATCACGCAACACTCACTATTTGGTTGTAAATGAATTAATGTCTTTATTGAACTGTACATGTACAAGAACAGATTTCTAAAGAAGAAAAGAATAAAAAACCTACTCATGAAAACATTATTGTCAAATAAACTGACTGCCCTTCTATTTTCCTGGACATAAGTCAAAGGATGCATTTTTCTGCTTACACTGCATACGCAAAATTTAAAGGTTTTTTTTTTTTTCCTCCAGACTGAGAACAAGTTTAAGGGGATATGAAGCAAACTACTAAGCAGAAACTTGATCTGGCCAGGGTTTTATTCAAAAAAATGTATTTTCAGCTAAACATTTTTATTTTTTTGGATCAGAAGTTTTTTTCCATAACCACATTGGCCAAAACTCAGTGACCCATACACAAGCACCTGGGGCCACCTGAGACACATTCAAGACACAGAGCTGGCAGATGTGGGTCAGGACTTCAAGGAAACTCCTACCTTTCTACAGTAAAAGCTGGACACCAGCATGATAACTTATGTAGCACCTAAACAGCAGGGCCTGATGCTCCCTCATTATTTAAGTACAAGACGTAATTTTCGTACGTGCAAGAGCACACAGAGAAAACAAGGGCCAGTGGTTAGGACACCTTGCTCTGCATGAATTGCTTAAGAGCTTTGTCTCTTGAACACACTGTTCTAGCATGTATATATGCATCTTTGATCTTACTGTAAAAAACAATGGAATGTCTTTCTTCTGTTCTGTGGTTAAGCTGAATGATTGTTTTCTTTAAAATATCTTAATTTTCCAGGCATCTTCAAATTACTGTATAGAGTCTAGTTTTCCAGTTTCCTGAGCATATCAAATTAATTTAACTTACAGAAGATATGGAACCTTAACTCTACTGCCATCTACTCTTTTTCCAGTACTTTAACAGAATATGGTTATGGAGGCGTGCTGGAATGTGGAGGAGGTGAAAGACATCAGAGCTCTAAAACACCTGCATATTGGGTTTCCAGAATAAACAGGGTAGGAACCTTCTCAGAAACAGATGAATTAGTACACCCAGACCAGCTTCACTGTAAGGTAGAAAATGGTTCCTGAATATACTTTACCAACAAAACTGAGATTTTTATTACCACACTGCTGTGTGAGCTCTTCCAGGATACACTGTGGAAGCAGCTTTGCAGTTCTATACATGAGACATGACTGCATCCATAAAAACCAGAAAGCTATTCCTCATGATTACTGTTTCCTTCACTGGAAGTCACTAAACATTGGATGTATGACTTACTAGAAACAAACAAATTACTTAATGAAAACAATTGGGTCCAGGAGTAACAGACTTTCTACTCCACTGCCCACAAAATCAAACGTGAGTTTAGTATCACCATTTAATGTATTTGTGTATACTAGTAGCCTATTAATAGTTGTTACACAACCCTAGTTTATTCCAACACTAATTCTGTCAGTACCATACTCTTAAAAAAAGAAGTATTAGGTGTGTCTCAGGAAGCTTTTTTATCAAAATTAATTTCCAGTATGAAAGAAAATTTTTATTTTTCTTTAGAACTGTAAGGGACTAGTCACTGGTTAACTCAAGATGAAGCTTCCTATTATGGTGACACTTCATGCCATCAGAATTCATGACATGATTCAACCTCCTCAGGATCTCCCTTTACCATAACCCACCGTGACCTGTCTCCTGCTCAGTTCAGAGCTTTATGTATACAGAAAGCTCATCCTACAAGAAAAGACGCAAAAATTTCTCTGGAAACTCAGCATTTCTCTGTGAACTTATCATGAAGAAGTGAAGTGCAACAAGAAGGGAGCAGGATGATGCCTTTTGGTGGCATCTGAGGACCGCTCGATGCACATTCAAATCTCAGTCTGAAGTCTTGGACAAGGAACAAAAACCTTTTGCAAGCTTTTTCATTAAGCAAACCCTGAAAATAGGACTTTCTTGTTGTCAGCCTCTGTGTCATGAGAGACCATGTTGTACAATATACTTACTGCTGCAAGACTGAAACATGCTAGGCACCAGACAAACACAGAAGCAACCTGTACAATGGGTTAATGTCTACCCTATTAGCATTTCTAGGCAAAGAACTTAATTTTTTCTTTAATTACCTGGCACAAATAGAGCTGGACTGAGGAATATTCAAATTGGCACTGCAGAGTAGAATTTAACAAATGGTATAATTTTATCTTGTCATGAAATGAAAACTGTAATTCCACTGTAAAATCCTGTATTTTCAAGGCAGTGCATACCTACTTTAATTTCACAGGAATAAAAAGCAATATTTTAATAATTTCTTTTCTCCCTGCCTTTGATTAATTATACTTTAAGGAGGCCAAGATGAAATTATATGTTCAGCCAATGACATAATGCATTTTTTGCTCACAAGTTCCCACATTAGACTTCTATAAAAATAACTGAACTTGTTTTCAAACAAATTTTAGCTATTAATGGGAGTTACTCTTAACCTGAACACAAAATTTTCTTCAGTTTCAGCAAAGGCTTAAGTTGTAAAAACAGTATGGTTGTAATCTTGAATATGAAGGCACAATCCTGTCACTATAGTACTTCTGGTTTTGGCACACAGATCCATCAGACTGCATCTAAAAATCACCCATCTTCTTCATAAACTGCTGCTATCCATTAGAGGGAAACATACACACACATCATTAAAGGCAACTGCAACATCAAAGACAGAAAAATTAAAGCTCAAACACAACTAAGAATAATAACTATACAGATGAAAAGTATTTTCAATATGGGAATTAAAAACTGGGTACAAGTAAACAATATGACATTCCTAAAAACAGCTGAGCAGTCATACGAACAGCCTACTGGAAAGACAGATCTACCATTGGCGGCTTTTAATAACGACTTAAAACATACCCACACTGTAAGTAACCTCAATTTATTTGATTAATTCAGATGCACCTAATCTTGATCCAGAACTGAATCTGGTTTTCCATATAGGTTCCTTTCTTACTTTCAATGAAGCCACTACTCAAACCCATAAATGTAATGAAAACAGAAGAGACACAGGAATGGGCCCAGTAACGTACAAACAACTCTCTCTCCTCATGCTGCCCTTCGCTTTTAGGATAATTTGGCAAACTACAGGTCATAAACATTCTTTCTTCACAAGCCTAACAGAGAAAATTCCTGCTCCCTTAGTAATTAACATGGTCTCAGGACATGGAATCTACCTTGGTTTTTTTTTTTTTTTGTTTTCTTTTTTGAAAGATCAGAGATTGTCCACAGCCAGAAGCATGAAGTTGGACAGGAAATCATTATTCCTAAGGACACTAAAATAAAATCATGTTTTGTTTTTTGCATGCTCATCCATGAAACAAGTAAGTAATTTTGCAGTCAGTTACACATTTCTCTCCTGCCTCCTCACCTCAGCTCGAGGGAGATTAGTAACAACAAATGTCTTTCTCCTCTATCTCTTGCAGTTTAGAGAATGACCTACCTTCCTAGGCCATTCAGCAGTCAGACAGAAAATAACATGTGTTGGTCCCTGTCATGTGGTCACCCCACTTTTGTTCTTGCAGTGTTGCCAACCAGCCTGAGTAATTAGAGAACTCTGCTTGGGACTGCAAACACTAAGGCACTGAACTACAAGGATCACATTCTCTGTTCTGTGGAATACGGCTCTGTTCAACAAAACAGGGATAAACACTACTAAGAGCTGCATGTTTTCGTCCTCCAAAGAATTCCTAACACAGTCTGAAGAGGCAAAGAAACATAAAGCTCTTACAGTGTAAGACAAAGACTTCCTTGATGTGACAGGGATCATGAAGATTGAGTGCTCCTTCATGAAAGCAGACAGTATTTCTGCCTGCAGAAGCAGATCTAACACGTAACTGCGCTTGGGAAATAAAAATAGAACAAAAATACACAGCAGGAAAAGGCAGTCTTACAAAATTCTTCTGTCATTTGTGAACTATGGCTTACTGAGTCTTTGGTTGTGTTCCACACCTCAGCCGCTCAAGGAAAACTTATTCAAAATAGGCCTTGTAAGCTACATGCATATTGAATGACTCAACTATGTGAAAGTACCAAATATGTGCAATTCCCACACTAAAAGAATAGAAATTAAAATCTGATGTTTTAATTAAGAACTCAGTATCCAACAAGTTCATTAGTATGAAAATAAGGCACTAGATTTAATTTTTTAAAATATTGCTAGAATAAGGCCATGTGTACCATACACACACCATTACAATGCAAGCAAATTTGAAAATACAATTCTTGCTTTTTGAATTATTTGCCTGTATTATTATTACTTGATTATCCCTTGAAATTGCAGCCCTAAATTTTCCAAATATTATGTTAATATTTTTTCCTTATTAAAACATACAATTGTTTTCACTAGCTCCCTGGAAAAGTTTGAGAAAAGCAGTAAGGCATTTTAGCCAAAAGACAATGTGGTAATGATTAGCAGGACAGTAAAGGTGGCACCTTTTTTGGTAACTACTGGAAAAATAAAAAGCTTTCTATAGAGACTCGAAAGTCAGAAAGAAGGAAAAGCAATGATGCTTGCTTAGAACACTGTAAAATTACATAAGTTTTAAAAGCAGGTTAATACATTATTGCAAATAACGTATTTCTGAAAACAAACATGAATATATACAACATCTTACCTGTACAGTAGGAACATCTGTAAATGCCTTAATAAAATCATCCTCATCCACAGCTCCAGCTCCCCCTTCTTTAGAGGAACCTAAATAAACGTAAAATACTGTTAAACATGATGTAACATACATCAAGGTTTTAAAACTCTTAGAAGCATCTTTCAACATACTTACTTTTCAAACATTTAATATGACTTACAAAAATGCTGCATTTTTGTGTAGAATTGTACATTATGTGTAGAATCACATGACATCGAACTGTCATTTCACCATAAGAAAAAAAAAGACCTTTTTTTCCCAAAAATGAACAATTCCAAGCAACTGGAATTTACAACAATTTTCAATTTGACGAATTTAACAGTGTCATAAATTTTATTTTTGTGTCTAATTGGAAGCATATTTCATATAACAATCCTCTAGCAGTGTTTGCATTCAATTCTGAAACCTGCACCCTGATAATAAAAATGTTCTAAAATAAAGCTCAGAATTTCATATTATTTACCAAAGCAAGAGCTAATCGTCACTAAATGGAATTCCTCAAGATGAATTTTCATCTTAACATATGTGCCTTAAGTAATCAGCCCTGAAAGTCTGGGGGTTGTTTTTTGTCTTTTCCAGTATTCTCACATGGAGCCAAGAAGTGTGAGGTACAATTCTGAGTCTTAAGGTTACCAGGACTTCAACAATGAAAGAAAGAAACAGTGAGGAGAATTTGTATTGGAGCAAAATTTGCTGACCTTGTTTTCAGACCACTCATGATGGAACTATTTCACATGACAGCCAAAGATACCCAGCAGAAGGACCAGGGAAGAATACTGACAAGAAACCTGCTGGTTTCACACTGGTATACGGTTGCAAATCTCATTAAAATCTTGGGTAGAAACTAAGACAATTCTAAGCAAGAAAACCACTTGAAAACAATGTCTGGATTTTGCTTTCCTGCAAAAACACAGGTTACCAAGAAAGGCCCCTTTTTTAAAAAAATGAACTCCAGTTTGCTATCAAATCAAAGAACAAGGTCATCAAGTCCAAGCTACGCTACAAGTCTAGAACTCCAAGCGCAAGGTGAAGCTTGGCAGAATCCGTAAGTATCTTCAATAATTGCATCAGGAAGGTAATATGACAAAACATATTAACCACATGGAGAGAATTAGTCCAGTTGAACATTTCCTTCTTGAAAGGAAAAACAATCTCTTATAGTAAATGAGTACTCGGGAACAAGTGTCTCTTTCGGAGTGAGGCCAACAGGATAGATGGCAGAATGTCCTCCCTGACTGGCAGAGTGCAACTGAAATGGAGCATCACACAGAGAAGACACATATTTTATTAACTACAGAACAAATAAAAACCATAACAAAAAAACATTTAAGAGGCTGAGTGGTCAACCAGAACAAAAAGCTAGGAATCCTTGACAAATCAAATTCTTGGTGACTGCACGCTAAAAAGATGCTTCATGGTTTACAGTCCCTGATCTCCTAATTATAGTAAGAAGGAAATTGTGTCTGCTGTGTTTGTATACACATGCAGTTTCGAAGCATGAGGGTGCACTACTACTACAATTTTGATGGCAAACTTACTAGACCTCAACACTGCTATGCAAAACAAGATCTCTCACATACCTTTGTGGCTCATTAGTGTAAACCCACAGAATTTGGATGCAGTACCTGCAGTATGATATAGGAACATCTAATAGATTTGGAGTGCCTTAGCTCAAAGATGCTGTAAAGCGATGCTGTAACGTAACACATTTCAACATGTGTATCTCCAACACCATCTGTCACAATTGCCAGTGGCAGCCAGAAGAGAAAGATGAAATTATAACCACCTATTTCTTCTCCTTCCAGAGATTAGAGGGAACAAACCCTTCCATAAAGTTCATGGGTATTTCACCAGCTAAAAAAAATGAAGAGGGAAAGATCCATTTACACCCAGAATACACCCTTCTGCCACACAAACTTGTACAGCTGTTCAAAGGGAGAGTATCCTTGTCAGAGCAGAATTTTGTGGAGAGAAACCTTGAAAGAAGTAATTTGGCCCATCAGCACCATGTTAAAGTAGGTGGTACAAACAACTACTTAGATGCTCAGGTCATAACCTCATTTGTTTGTCCACAAATACTCCAACATTTAAGAAAGTCTCATAGAACAAAAACAATGAGAGTCAATATGCAATACATACTCCGGAAAAGTAAATGGAAAAGTTAAGCTTATATAAGTCCTGTATTATTATTCAGTTACATAAATACGCAAACACCTGTGTTAAAGCAGGATAAAAGTACTTTGCATTCCCATCCTTTACTTATCAATTTTTTTTTTTTCCTAGGGAACAAACTACAGAAACATTACGAATTGACACATATAGGCCATGAACACAAAAAATATAGAAAAATGTTTGGATTTCAAGTATTCCTAGTTCACTCCTGTACACCACAGAGAAAAAAATTAAAAGGAGATGAAGTTGCCTTTGCTAAGTAAGTAGATGCTGTCATTTTCAGTCTGCCTTAAAATACTGCACTTAAAATTAGGAAACAGCATGGACTATATGACAGATATTTCTAGCACCTAATCATCATCTAGTAATGCATCCTGAGCAGTAAGAGAAAATCCTTTATCTAAGGAATAACAATTTTTTACTTCAAAAAGAGAAAGAGAAGGGACAGACTATATTTAAAATCCATTTGACACAGTCCAGACACAGAGAACTTTCCATCTTCCCTAGTTTCAACAACTAGCTCACATCTACAAACAACCTGTCTTTTAAACTAATACTCTCCGAAAATTGTTTTATTACCTCATTGACTGGTAAAAAAAAAAAAAATTATGTGAGATTTTTGGCAGGTGACACTTTTTCAAAGTCATCTGTAAACCACATTTCACTTCTAGTTCACTGATTTTTCTCCTTCTCAACTGTATGATCACATATGTATACCGGAACAAAGTATGAAGTAACTTCATATAGTATAGAAGTCAGAAGTCCACACTGCCCGAGGAGGAAAAATACTGTTCAATTTTTCCCTTCCCTTTCCAATCTCTCTGTAGGTATGTTTACCAATTCGGTTTAACAAGTCACTGTTTCTGTAGAGACAGTCAAAAAATGACAGAACTCCACCTGCTGTTTCCCAATTCAGGAGAAAGTATTTTACTATGCTAACAAGATACATAACAGTCATGCACATGCAGATGCCTTCAAAGAATCTCTCATGCTTCTGTAAGGCTTCTGTGACTCTCCTCCACAAAAGCAACACTAGAGCTTTACTAAATTCTCAATTCAGACAGCGCTACCTCCAGACCCAAAACTGATATATCTGACAGAGCACACATATAAGCTGTTTTGCTGCTGGTGTTGCTTACCTTCTCAGACCAAGCTTGTGATTACAAATTTCTTAGATCTCCCTCTACTATTAATTCCTTCGACTGAGTAGTGCATGTCCAAGGCTCCCCACGGAACACACAGTCCTTTGACCAAATATGGACAAGTTCAGCTACTGCATTCCTAAAGACAAGAACATTATAAACAATTCCAGGGGGCTTTAAGCCCACTGCATTTTTAACATCTTTATGTGCTCAGCACATAGCTAACATCCAGAGCCTCATCAACTGAGTAATTACATTACTCTGTCTTTGGACTTGAATCCAACTGAGCTTGTTTCAGCTGAGACCCAGAAGAAAAAATTCTCTCAAGGAGAGGAAGAAAAATACACACAAGACATCTATCTATATATAGTGTTTGTTAGTTTTCATTCATAACCTTTACTTATTCTTATCCTTCAAGCCTTCTAGTTAGACAGACTCACAGAGAGCCCTGGAAGTCCCAGTTCCACTTCAGGAAGCTGGTGAGAATATACCAAACATAACAGATGGACTTGATATGGAAGCAAATCATGGCAGCAGAACCCCCTCTCAGTTTTACAGTGGAGTTGTAGGGGGCTGTGATAGGTTTCTCTTTTTTGTGTGTGTCTTCAGGTTTGTTGTTTTTAAACTGAAGTTCAATGAGTATGGAAATGGAGGCAAAGAAAAGAAACCCCTCACTTCCTGCAGACTGCTAACAGAGATGACACTTTCATGAGTTAAATTTAAGGATTTCCAACATTTTGCAAGGCCCTAGGAGTCTTTTTTTGGAAGAAGGTTTATTCCAGTCAAAGGCTGAGTTCAGCACTGAGAATAACTCAACACCAGAAAGGGTACTTGTCTGCAAGCAAGGGAATTACCCAGCCTTTTGTGAAACCAATTTTTTCACCCAGGAGTTAATTCCTGTGGTTGAGTTCTTCCCCTCTTCAGACTGAAACACTTGAAATCTTTCCAATATATCACAACTTTGGAATGCTCACTTGCTCTACTGCCTTGATGCTCTCCCCAGTAGTATCTACAAATCTGTACATCATGGGATGACAAAACAATGGGATAACATTATATGGGAAAATAAAGATGCTGAACGTGATTTTGGACTTGTATTTCTGTTTTGAAACAGAGAACTGTTTATTCAAAGCATGCCTAACTGTTAATAAAGTACACAAGTGCTGGCCTAAAAGTACAAAAATTTGCTTGATCTGTATTTGGTAGCAGGCATATCAAAGCACTAGTCAAATTCATTTTTTTCTACTTTTATAGGTCTTTTGACAGAAATTTCACAACAAAAAATTTCCCTGTGAAAAAAGGGAATTTCAAAGCTGGTACAGAAACTCAGGAGTAACAAAAACTCTACAACTTTGTTTCACTTTTTGTTCCTAAAGTCTTGTCTCAAAATGTTTCCCTAAAAAATTTTAACTACTTTCTGATACAACATGCATCACAATTTAACATTAGTAAACTTTGGAAGGGATACTCTTTCTCAGATGTCTTTTATCCCTCAGAAATCTCTAACTGCATGCAGTAAAATGAGGAGGATTACAATTATTTTTTCTGAAGGACAACAAAAAACTACATCTTCGTCTCAGCTAATTCAAAAGCTTCATTTCTTATCTATCAGAGACCGAAGCAAAAGATACAGATCATTCTCAAAGAAAAAACTACTGTTACCCTTTTGGCTTTGTGGGTTAATAAACAATCAGCTGTAAATCAGGAACAGACAGCAGCTTCAGCTCTGCGTGGGATAAATGGACAGGATAAGCTCAAGTACTTACTCAGCTTTTCATAGAATAGGTTAACTGGCAACTCCCACTCACTCCTACTGACCTCTCTCATTCTAGCACTGGTACAGCTGAGCACTAAGTCACAACAGGGAGGGGCTAAACAGAGAATAAATAAACTGGCCAAGATGAATAGTTTCAGTGAGCAAGTTCCCTAGTCTGCCTCACTCTGGGCCATACAAACACCAAGGCAGCACAGTCCAGTGGCTGACTCAGGATACAAATGAGTTAGAGAAGACAGGGAAGGAAATCAGCCCAGGCAGCTTAGAAAGTACAGCTGCTGAAAGTCTAAGTATAGGCTGAGGGGAATAGAGCAATACATAAATAAAAGGAACTCAAGGAAGGACAACTGCAAAAGCTACATAGTGAAATGGACAACCTCTATCACAAGACACTGGATCTAAGGACAGTGCTGATACCAAACAAAAACAAACAAGCAAATGTACACACACAAGCTATAAATAATAGATCACAACAACCCTACCACTGATGAAGACACAAAACCTAATTGTTTCTTCAGCATGGTACTTGCAATAATAACCACATTCTGTTCCCAGCCCTACTGGGCAGATGTTGCAAAGGTCGTATCTAATTCTTTCCTTGAATGTACATTCTGCTGTCTGTTAGTCTCTGTAACTGGCATTTTTCCTGAATTTTCTGTAGCTCTCAGTCTTTGCAAAATCTACTTGTTTATCCTTGGGTCAGGCCTTATTACTTACTTTTAAAGTGGTATCTGTCAGGGGCCAGGGAAGGAAATTTCCAGCACTTCACAATCTGAATTTCCACCTCTGAGATGGCATAGGTGACTTTTAAGACAATGACTCTGATAATGCCCTCCTGTATAGACTGATTTCAATCTCAGTAGCTCAGTAAGGAGTCTCTCTCTTTCCAGGTATCATGAAATTACTAAAATAGTCTAGAACAGCATCTTTTCATATGCACTTTACATAAGTCTCCTTCTGTAAAACAGGAACCAAATGTTCGGAAAATTGGCTGGAGATTGAGAAGTTTTGAAAATTCCCTTGGCATTTTAAACTACCGAGCTATCTAAAGCTACTTGATATACTGTGCATAGAGATCTTGATATATTAACAGATTCTAACATTCTAAATGTTCTTATTTCGATGTTTGAAAAACTGATCTGTGGACTTCAACTGACAAACTTGAATAAACACCTCCCCTGAAAGAAGCAAATAACTATTCTTCAGTCTCAAGTATCTGTATGAAGCACAAAGGTGTTCTTTCATCATTGGGTGATTGAGAGTCACTTAGTATAGATGCCTTCAGCTTGCCTGTTTAAGTTAGGAAAACATTTGAGAGCAACAAACAAGCAGCAGTTGCTCCAGTAAAAAACACTTTGATCAACATTAGACAAGTTTTTTTTAAACAAGCCACATACTTTCACATAGTTACACTGGTAAATTCTACAGGATGGATACAATTAGACTTATATTAAATTATGCTAATTTAAGTAACTTTTACTGTTAGCATCACTTACTGGCTTTGCTATACAAGTTAAGAAACAGATCATGCTGCTAATTGCCACACCTCTGCCAATAGAATTTCGGGGAAGACCAAACCATGAAGAGCTGCAGAGATCCTGGCTTAGATAAAAGATTTCATCAACTGAATTTCAGCTGCCTTGTGTCCATTTCCTGAAGAAAAAAACTGCACCTGCAAACAAGTAACTCCCCATCCTCCAAAACCTCTCTGTTACTATAAACTTTTGCAAGCACACACCTTGTCTACCAGAGAAACCTCACAAATAAAAGTTCATTGGGAGATTACCTTATTGGGTTGCTCAACACGTTTGTCTGATGGTAGTTATTACCTGCATATAGGGGAACAGGAGAGGGAGAGGAACAGCAAAAGGAACCTGTACCAGTCTCATGGGCTACTGCAGTTGATGATGCAGTAATCTAGCCTAAAATGCCATTGACTTAAGCTGAACTGCCTTTGACAAAGACACCCAGGCAGACAATTAATATCAGTAGTTGTTCAGTTGTCCCAACACAAGCCACCAGAGTTTTTGAAATAAATTTCAGAAATGTGTTTTTAAACCATTAGATACAATACTAAACCCAAATGAGCCTTTTATTTTTTTCCCCAGAATCTGGACTGGCAAAGCCTTCCTGGTTTTTTTAACCAGCTTAGAAAACAATTCAAGTGACTAAGCAGAGTAGAAAAGCATTCACCAGAAAGCCCACTTTAAGGAAACTGACAGATGAATTCTGTCATGTTCAGCCCCAGTGACTGACATTCATTCTGACCTGAAGTGTTCACCCCGCTTCCTCCAATGCCAAAAGTCATTGTCCCTGAGGCACCCAGAAAGTCATTCAAGCTGAAACAGCAGCATAAACTGAACAAAACAGCATAATATCTTAAAATACCTTTACGATACCTTGTATTCCTTACTTTACCTGCCTATGTTAGAAACTTGGCAGATGTGGTTAGAGAACTTCCCAAGAGAGCCCACCTGTACTGCGCCTGTTCCATTAAAACATTCCTCCTACATGCCACAGACATGCTCATGAACAGAAGTTTCCACCTGGTGTGCTGTCTCTGAGGACTGAGATGCTAAGCAGATCCCTCCATACAATTATACACCCCACGAAAGAACAGCAGCAGGAGGGACAAGCAGAAATTAGGAGTGAGCTGTGCTTACAAGGAAGAAAGTGGTGCCAGGGTTTCAACTATCAGGATAGCACATCTCAAGCCTTGAGGTGTGACATGTTAGTCAGGTACAAATACAGGACTCCTGTACTAAGAGGAAGCACAAAATAATTCTTATGTGGACTGAAGATGACGGCACCAGCATACACACTGTAAAACTTGAAGCTGCTCTTGAGCATGCAAATTCCTTTGGAATTATGTATTGAATATTACATGCTCCAAGAAAGTTAGTCAGTAATGTTTGAAGCTGATCCTTAACACTGAATGCATAGTTTCAACAAGTTTAGCCTCAATTCCTTTGTACACCGTTTCACAGGTACAAAAGATTAATAATACTACCTCTTCACAGATATTCAATTAATAAATATTTACCAAGCACAAGTAAATAAGAAAATTATAAAACAAAGAAATTAACAGTGTAATTAACTTAGTACAAGGTTTGGACAGCATACATTAGGTAAGACCAAACCCTGGATGTGAAGGAATACAAGCAGTTCCATGAGCAGCAAGAATACAGATGCCTGACGTTTTAGGCTTATCTCAAATTGATTAACGTTGGTTTCTACTCAACTGGAAGCTCATGCAGTCATCTTTCAACTCATGCACAATGTTCACGCTCCCATGGTAATCTTTCAAAGCACTCATGTATTTCTTTTCTCTCTTGGCACTCGGTTTTCATAAATAATTAAAAGGACATACATTTGAGACTCTGGCCCATTTGTCCAGTTTCAACAGGTGAGTTTTGAAGTTATGCTATTTTTATGAACATGATAGCATTAGTATTATTTTGGGTTTCTAAGGTAACTTCCTAATAACCTATTTATATTTTACTTTAATTTGTTCCTAGTTTTACACTTGAATGGGGAAAATTGCACTAATTAATGTACATCACAGAAATTACTGAGAACAACCAGGAACACAAACAATTGATTTGTATCATCTGTAATTCTGATGTCAAAACAGAATGATTTGAGATAGTGTGATGTAATAGTTGCAGTAATAGAGAATTTTCACTACGGTTGTCAGTGCCCATTCTGGAACAATTTAAACAGATACTTTATTAACAACAATTCACATCACCTGTCATCACAAACTACACAATTACCATTTTTACATGTCCTAGAAAGCACATGTTTATCTTTTACTTCTAAAAGTTCACTAGGGCAAGACAGAAGGTCAAAGTAACTTGAGTTTAATGTGGTTTTTTTTCTCTTATCTTTTAAAGAACATTTAATTTATATGTTCCAAAAAACATTTCCAACATAGGTGCAAATACTTATATTACGGAAATAATTTGCATTCCCTGCTTCTCTGTGTGAAAGCATATACAACTGTCAAAAGAGATGAAACAGATTTTTAGACTCTTCTCCCACACACGAACACACCACCCTACGAAGAGGAATCACACCTGCTACTCCGCAAAGCCGCAATGCAGGAACACTTTGGAATGGTCATCTTTGCTTACTCTTCAACATGGTCACAGTCCATAAGAACTTCAAGTGGCAGAGTCAGCTGATTTCAGTCCATCTTCCTCCTCCCTCCTTCCTCTTTTTCCTTCTAGATTAACCCACATGAAAATGTAACCAAATTGCTTCCCCTTCCTACTGCTTGAAAAAATCAGTACTCATTGTCAGCAGCTAAACAAGGGCTGGGTTGTCTTCCTTATTCTCATCACTGTCTGGTACAACCATGATTGCCAGTAAGATGTCTGGGACTAGAAACCCAGGCAGAGATGTCACAAGCAGGCTAGGCTACATATTGTGGTGTGCTTTTATCTCCAGACCTCTTCATTTGTGCTCCACTGTTACTCTCTCCCTATTTTATCCATTTATAAGCTGACTTCTAAACTATGAGCCTTTTGAGAGAAGACTGTCTATATAGTATCATGCTTATACCAATATAATGAATTGTACAATCTAATTGAAACTTCTAGAAATTAAGTGAAAAATAGGGTAGTATGAACTATCACCTGGATGACACACAGAAAACAGAGAGACTAATGAACAGTGTTATGGACACATATACATATTTTCTGAAGGTGTAAGTGTGTATACATATGTATACACACATAATTTATCATGTTTGTTTTCATTCAGATCCTTCATTAAGGTGGATTTTTCAATCCCCCTGCTGAAGAGAGCTGCAAAGAAAGGTATTTGCTACAGGAATGGAAATGCCAGTGATTGCACATTTATTGCACTTATAATGGTCAAGGAAAACAGAGCACTGATCGTATGCAAGGGAACCTTAACCTCAAGTGCCATTCAGGGGAATAACAACAACAAAATCCAATAACTCTCAGAGGACACGGACAGTTGAATGTCCTCCTACTTCCCTGAACTCTGGATTAGATTAAAATAGCTGCAGTTCATGACTACAGGATTGCAACCCAGCAATTCCATGGGCAAGGATCTCTTGGGATGGAAGTTAATTGACATTAACTGTGGGGAGAAGGAAGCAAACAGGCATTCTGTAGCAAATTCTCTGATTCAGACTCTCATACCCAAGGCTAATCTCAAAGGCTGCTCAGATCAACAGAAAAGACTTTTTAGTTGGGATGTTGAAGAAAAATCCTTGAATTTCACTACAACCTGGAAATCAAAAATAAAACAAAGTGCCACAGAATGTTGGGGGTGCTCTGCTGACTAGTATTACCTCAGAACAGTTTCATGTCATACAAGGGCCCAATGTAGAACAAGGAAAACAAAAAAATCCTAGTTTATTTTACACAACAAATACAGCACTTTGGAAATCACTTAATGAGGGCTAATAAAAATAATAGAGAAAACATTCACAAACTTATTTTCTGCAGAATTCAGAATTTAAAAAAAAACCTTTTGAGCATTATTATGAATCCTTTTTTTTTTCTAAAGTAAACACAGAACTCTCTTGAATCTAGAGACAATCGATACAGTGAGCATGAGTCTATCTTGTTTCAAGACCATTCACTAACAACGTGTATTTACAGTTTCACATTTATTGAAGCCCTTTTAACACGAATGTTTCTTAACTACAGCATGTAGTTTTAATGAGGTTAACTCCAGCTGGCTGAGATTTCACCTTTCAGTCTCACATTTGTTTTATGCAGAGCCTTTCCAATTAAATTTTTTCCTACTAGAGCCTCTAAAGGCTGTAAAATGTCTTCTGCTAGGAAATTGAGCCAAAAAAAAAAGCAAATAAGCACCATTTTAATACTTTTCAACAAAGAGCTGTATGTCTGTTATTGAGAAGGGGGAAAAGGCGTAATGACAGATACAAAAACATAACTGAAAATGTCCTGAAGTTGGGGACAGCTTCCTACAGTTCCTTCATGTATGGTGTTACTATAGTCCTCACAGCCTTCTTTTGCCAAACTCTTCACCTGGTACAGTTACTTGATTTCTACAAAGAGGTTGTTTCAAAAAGTGTAACAATGTTGTCAGTGTGAAACAATAAGCAATACATAATAACGCCAGCCCGCCAATGTACTAAAGATTTTAAAAAGCCAATGAGCTATAGATTAAAATACACCATGCATTATCTTCCTGCTGAAAACACTGCAAAAAGTATGAAGTCTACCTTGTTTCAAATTACAACACTAAGATTAATGCTCCAGCCCCACAGAGTTTCTCATTAAAAATACAATGGAAAGTTAACACGAACTTCTGTCATGATTAGGTTTCATCAGTAAGCATTTCTTCCAAAGGCCACATGGCTCTTTTGAGGAATCACCATTTCTACATTTAATCTATTTTAAAGGCTACTGACCTAAATTGACATTTTGGGAAAAGAGAGGATGCCAGACGTCTTGTTGAGGCAGCCTGAGGTTTCCTACTAACACCTAGATTACATAAAGCTTCCAAATGGTATACAAGCAGGCAATTCCCAAGAAGACTTGGAACAGGGCTCTCACATTTGCAAGAGAACTTGCCAAAGACCTATAAGAGATCTTGAACAGCACAGGGACAGGAATATAGCTCATTTGGCTGACATACTCAAGTCCTTTTCTACTGTAAATTATGGTGTCCCTCACAATTAAAAAGCTGCTTCTGCCACGATGCCAAGAAAAAGCCCCCAAGTATCCATTTCTGCAAGGGCAGAACACAGAGTGCTCTAAAGAAGGCTTTAGAGCGAAGAGGCATTTCCAGAGGCTCGAGCTGAGAGCATATTATCAGAAGTATGCAGATCAGCTGTGTGCTTCTTGGCAGAGGTCTAACTTGGGGAGGTGTATTGACCATGGAATAAGAAATATGCCAAACAAAGCATTGCCTCATTAAGTGGAAGATGTATCACTTCTCATTCACCACCAGCAAGAAGCTCAACTTCTGAACATCTCCAAGCAGAGAAGTCAGAGGAGAAACAGCCTGCTGGATTCTTTACTCCCAAGGCAGTAAACCACTGTGGCTGCCTGATCCGGTACTTTTCTGGCAAGCTGTCTTTAGTTGCCTTGATCACGCCTGTTAGCAAATCCACAAGTTCTACAAGCCTTCCCATCCCTACTGCCAATACGAAAATGTCTGGCACAGTCATTCCCAGCACAAGGAGAGAGAATTCCAGGCTGAGTAGGACACTGTGATTGCTCATATAAATACCTGTTTCACCTGCCTTCCTGGACAATGATGTCGCACTTCCAGTGCCACCAAAGTACATTTCCTACATTAAAAGGAAAATGCCCAGAACAGTGAAAAATTCTTTTTCTGAATATCAGATGGGTCCTTTCACTTGAACAGCATATCCAGGCAGTGGTGGAATTGCCCATTTCTTCAATAAAAAGCATCTCCAAGATGTATATAATGGAAAGTCAAGCACACAGGCATCTGAGGTATAATTCAGCAGGTGTCAGCAGATAAGGAAGCCAGCAGCATGGCTAAGGAGTTCAATTTTCTTAGCCTCAAGACCGAGTAGCCTCAAATCCTTCCTGGACCCAGGAAAAAGCTGTACTTTGTCACCTACAACTCATAGGAAAATACCTCTGTCAAGCAACATAGGTAAAGGATCTCTGGGATATAAAAGGCAGTTTAAATGAATGGAACTTGCAGTAACCTCAGCCTATGCTCAACACAATTTCTATCTGCACTAAATTCTGCCTGGTCACAGAAGTCTGAAGAGAAGAAACTGCAGTGAAAGACTTGCTTCAACTGCAGGTCACTTACATGACTTTGGAGATTTTTGTGAAAGGAAATAAAAAGCACCACACTTAAAGGAGCTGCTGCTAGTTCGTCCTCCAAGGCTGAACTACTACTTCTGAATATGGATTCATGGATATTTGAGAGTCAGAGAAAAGGGACAAGCAGGACCAACAGGTGGCAGAAGCACGAGGTGAGCAGTGAAAGCCCGAAATACCCATCCAGTGCTTATGAGGAAAAGGCGAGAAATGGCACGCCCACTGACTACTGACTTGGAATGCAGTGGTGAGCACAAGGATTTGGGACTGTAGGATACAGCAGAGCCTTACTACACTTCCAGAACTATAAATTTACTCCACAGAGATGGCAATTTTGAGGCAAATTTGAGGGAGAAAAATCTCAGGTGTCCTTTAGGCACCTGCAAAGTATATCCTACAGAAACTGGATGTGAAAGAGCATCAAGATTTTGTTGTAGTCATAAAGATCAATGAAGTCTCTAGATAAGCAGAATAGGATGCTCTAACTGGACTCTTTGAAGACCATGGTTCTCTGTGGAATAAAGCTTTCTAAACCCAGCCTTTTATCCTTCAATGACAGGGTGCCTCTAGACACTTGTCCTGCTCATGTACATGTCTCTAGCAGCCATTTCTGACCACTGTCAGATGGGACAGTGGACTGCCCAGACCTCTTGTCTGACCTAGTGTCATTGTTCATATGAAGATTATTACAGGAAACTCCTCACTTCTGGAATAGACTATGACCTTATTGCTTAAGAAATAAATTTGGCATCTACACTAATGTTCTTGATTAGGCTAGGAGATGCAAGATTTGTAAATATTATGTAAATATTTAAACCTAAATTTTCAAAATTCTGGCTACAGACGTCCTACAGAATAAAAAAAGAAGGGAAAGAGATGGGTATGTAAACACGCCCCAATATTTTCCAGAGTTGAAAGCAGATGGTATAAAGCAAGGAATAACCAAAGTACTCTGGTTTTGTCATGCCTAATTTTAATTTTTTTTAAAGTTTGGCAATATAAGAAAAGGAGAAAAAACAATGTAATAATTTTCTTGTGTTTAATCTCCTTTACTACTGAATGTTTAGATAAACTGAAAAATCAGTTGAGTGGTTATTCTGTTCTTATCTCCCTTCACCTGCTCTTGTATCTCCATGTTTTTACTGCAGAGGATGCAAAGTGGCCTACATGTAAAAGAAAATTACATTAAAACCATCTATATTTAATAAAATATTATAATATTATTAAAAGCCCATACTGAAATAAATAGGAATACTAAGCATTCAGTTCTGGTACTATGTATGTTAGTCTTGCATGCAAAAACCACCATGCTTCAGGTTAAAAGAGATTATATTATAATTAGTTATTTATATTTACTTATTTATAATATTTACTATGTGCAATAATAACAACAACAATAAATATTAACAAGAATTTCCTTTATGAAGTCTTTTAGGTGGTATCTTCTGATACTATTCTGATATGTATTGCTATCAATTCTCAGTTACACTATGACAGTGTTGATCCAGCCCTATGGAAATCTTTTCAATTTATTAGGAATTCTTAAGATCACAACTGAAAACAAATAAATTGTCACAACATTAACAATATCTTAGCAATGTGCAAATATTTAAGCCAGCTTGTTTGCCATGTGTATCTTCTTCCAAATTTTGTACTTGCTTTGCAGATCACAAATGGGAATATTACATGAATAGGAACATGAAAAAATCATTTACTCTTACAAAAACCCCTTACTAAAAGAACCACTTATTCATAAAAACCTTGTACCTGATGTATGGTGTATTTCCACAGAATTATGTATTTTTTCTGAATGTGTAAATGAACCATCAAAAAAGCAGCCACTTCTTTAGCAATAAACAGTTGCTTTTGTTAGACTACCCCCGCCCTAAAAAAATGCGGATTTCCCTGCTCTAAGATCATAATTACTAAGCACTCCTCATCACGCTGCTTTGAAGTTATACCATGCAAAAAAATCCTGGCGAGGGTTTTGGCCCTCATTTTTTATCTTTCACAACCAATTTCATAATACTGACAGTTAAAGGAATAATAACTAAAGTCATCCAGACGTAATATACACCTCTGTTGAGGGCTCTGGGTGATGGCTAATCCTTTCTAGCATGTGAAACAGTGCAGACCTTCAGTCAAATTTCATCTACACAGACCTACTACAGAATTTCACAGGATATTTATATATACAATAAGTGCACTGTGGATTCCAGCAGAGACACCTCTCTCTCTATATATATATTCATTTTACCAACATAAATGCTATCTCCAGATGTTAATTTTATTTATAATATGAAAGACCTTTATAAGCTCAGTGTACACTCACAAAGACAGACATGCACACACCTTTACAGATGAATAAATTACATAAAACAGGGTCCCTTACTGTTCTCAGCTCTGCAAAAATACTGCAGTCATGAATTAAACATCACCTTCCAAAGTTCTCTGTTTTGTGCCTGCTCTGGCAAGGTTTCTGGGAACACTGATTAGAATCTGAATAGCTTTACATTACCTCCAACCTTAGGCCCACCAGCTGATCCTGGCTTTCTTGCACTGTTTGAAGGATTTCCTGGCTTTTTAGGTGCCGGTACCTTGAAGGCTGAAGCAGCTGATGATGGCCTATTTCCATCCACTGACTCTTCATCATCAAAGCTTTTGTCTAGAAAAAGATACATTAAATAAAAATACAGCCATTAGAACGGGTGTATTTTCATTTCCTAATCAACTATTTTGCTTCACATTTCACAGAAATTCACAAAATGCATACATAAAACCAAGTATTTATCACTTTGTCCTGTCTCTGACCTAGGAGTAAAATGACAATGGGAGATAAACAGCATTTTCTGCATCTCAAGTTCTTATAAAATATTATTTTACCTTCATAATTAAGCACAGTAAAACTGAGCATAAAAATGGATCCTACACATCCATTCCCACAAAGGAAAAATATCTCTGCACAGACTGAATTTTTTAATAATTTCTTAATATTTTCCCAAAAGGAAAGCCCTTAATACAATTTTTATCATTCCAGTCTACCGAAGAAAAATGCTTCTCCTTTTCCTTCTTTCACTCATGCATGCATTTTCTGCTACACATCCTCCCACAATGTGTCTAACTAGCACTCCCTGTCTCCTTCCTTCCACCCAGATTTTTCAACTTACAATCACAGATCCTCTTGCAGATCAGTCGCCTCATTCCTCTGATAGCTCTTCAATCCCCTCACCCTAGGACGGACCCAGCACCTCACATGGCCACATGCAGTAAATTCTTGATACTAATCAAAGATTCCATCAAAATCTGCTCGCAAACACCCTAGATCCACCACCACTGAGATTTGTGCCGGCATCTTTCTCTCCCTTCCCTGCACTAGGTGCTGCACAACCAATGAGCTGCAAGGTGACATCATCTTCTGGGAGCCAACGCCAGAGGAAAAGGTGAAAATTCTCCATGCAAATAAATTCATTCCCACACACAGTATTTGCCACTATTCCAATCCTTCGTTAAGAAAATTAGACAGGCAGACAATATTCCAGGGCTTGCACTCCTCTTTCCTGTAATTTCAGGTTTGTGTATTTTTAATCATGAAAGAAATTCATCTCTAGTGACTAAATAGTCTCAATTCAAAATATTGTGCCTTAGAAGAACCCCAGCATGTTCCAACAGGAGAACATAATGTTTTCTCCACCCACTTAGGGAAGAAGGATTTATCTATAAGCTTGAGCACAGAAAACATACCAGACTATGGTTCCTATAATAAATAAAATGGGCGAGGCTGAGACACAGCTGCACTACAGTAATGAAAGACCAATTTAGCATATTACCTGCACTAAAACCTGCCATTTGTAAAAAAAAAAAAAAAAAAAAAAAAAAAATTAATTGCAAAGCTTCATCATCTCTGTAATGGTTAACTGTTCACCCTTCGCTTATTCAGAACTTGCTCCCAGTGAAATGTCAACTATATTTAACAATGTAGCCTCCCAGAGGAAAGAAGCTTGCACTAAAGGGTATAAGAAAGGTTTTGTCCAGCAGCGTCTGCAGCACCATCAAACGTCAGAGTCAGAACACCCTGCATTTAAGGTGTCCAAGATCACTGCTGCTATAGTTAGTACATTTTTCTAGCATTTGCCAAAAGCTGTTTTGCACCAATGAATCTCCATGATCAAAGAAACAAACCAACACAAGAAAAATACAGATGCATATTAAAATTTTTCAATAATATTATTTCCTCCTCTCCTATAAACACTGATTTTTAGGAGAATCTTGCCAAGAGTAATTGTTTGGATCTGTAAACTCTCCGAATCGGAGGAAAAGGCATCAGCCTTCCCCCTCACTGTCCTGTGTGCTGCCATGGAAACAGCACTCCCGCTCAGCATACGGGCTGAGCCAGAATACATTTTGATTCCTGATGCTTTTACCCTCAGTATCTTAAATAGAACCAGACATCAAGATTTCGAGCAAGGAAAGCCACTAATACAAAGGCCAGATTAAGTGAAATGATCTAAACACTGTAACAGAAGGCTAAATGGCAAGGGTTAATATCTAGGATGCCTGCAACATTACAGGTAATTTTAGAATAGCATTAGAAATATCTTGCACATTTTTGAACAGCATGAACAGATCAACACTGACACGTGAGTATGGAATCATGAAAACAGACTAAAAGGGAAAACACGCTTTTCAAATAAAAAAGGTTTTGTTGCTGCACTTGCAAATCTGATGAAGAAACAGGCAAGACTTTCATGCTACTACCCAACAGCTCTACAATGCAGCACTGATATGCAAATATTGCATAAGCCTTTGAAACAATAAAGTTATTTGCAATACAATCTTAAAAACAGAAAGTGAGCATTTGCTCATTTATGCAAAATCTCCCAATCAAGAAAAATCTAAACAACCCCAAACAACTGTGTACTTCAGGAACCAGTGACTCAGACAAATTAATTTTATTTTTACCCAACAATTCATCACGAAGGAGTATTAAAGACAGAGAACTGTACAAGTTATTGCTCAACCTGCAAATGTGCAAATAGAATTTCAGAAAAAAATGCAAAGGCAAATGTTTCGACCTACTGACACATTGTGTATATTAGAGGATATATTAAATAACGTTCTTGGTAAAACTGTCAAATTACTTTGTCTAGTTAAAGAATATTTTTTCAAACATTTAAAACATTGTTAACACTGAATTAAAAATCTACACCATGAAATAGTTTTACACAGTTTTTCAGTCCACATGAAACCCATCTTTTTAAAATAAATGCCTTTTTCTTTTGAGGTACACAGAACTGATTGTAAGCACTGATACATGGGTGTTCTTAACCAGACTTTTCATGGTTTATGTTAAAATAAATTAAAAACTGAGGTACAGTTACTTGAAGTGTTCCAAAATAACAGCACAGTACCATAAGCATGTAAAATTAATGGCTGAAAAGGATCTGTTTTAATTCTATTAAGGCTAAAGTGATAATAATGCAGCTGAGCCTCTTTTGTTCTGGATTTGTGTTTTAAATAAACATAAGCAGGAAAATTTCATTCGGTCTTTTAAAGAAACCAAAGGTTTTCCTGACCCTTTTAGGCCTTTACACATTTATTTCCCTAGGATTTAACATCAAAATTCCAAGTGATCTTTAGGGACTTTCCATTTTCAGAAATATGCTTCACACTGTGAAGATCTGAAACCTGAAGTCTGTATTTATAGCACTTCATGAAAACAGAGCATTATATTTGCTTCCCCTACAATGTGCCTTCCATGTGCTCTCACTCATCTGCAATGATCCACTTATTTGTAGCTCCTGTAAAAGCATTTCCATGTACTTCAGCATGGAGAAGCCCAGCTCGAGTTGTAACTGCTGCTCCCCAGGGCATAATCAAGGAGCAGTTCTGCTCAATCTGGCTTTACTATGTGCCTTTGGGTGGCCAAAGGACCAGGGATGGAGCTCCTGACAGCCGACACCCAGAGCACGGGGATGGCTGTATTTCAGTATCAAACTGTGCCTCTAATGTTAGTTTTATGCAGTCTACAAACAAAATGTATTTCTACAACAGAAGTAATAAAAGCCTAAATGGAATTGGTATTTCAAAACAAAGCCATCTATCTGATGGATGCAAACTCTAAAATGGCTGGATAATTTTCATTCTAGGTAATTTTAACACTTTCAGAGTATCAGATTTTACATACGCAAATACACCTGACAGCTAAGAAAGCATTATCTAAACAGTGTTTTAAACCAAAGCTCCAAGGTACTAAAAACAAGAAGTCATATGAATTGCTAGCAACACACAGACCATCTTAAAGGAAAAACACAATAAAGACACTGAGCCTCAGTTAAATCTCACAACACTGTTATTGTACTTGATAGGTACTATTTTAAACCATAGTGGATAAGGAGTTTTGGAGGTAAGCACACCATACAGAGAAGAGCCTGGAATCTAGTACTGCCAAAAGCTCCTGAAGAAACCTGATGAGCAACAAATGCTCTCAACTCTGGTATAAGTTCTCTTCCAGATGAACAACTTCAAAACAGGGGAAGAAAAAAATTCAAGAAAAGGTTGTTTTTATCTTCAGAAAGCTAGGCACTCAAGATTCAACATGTGAGCACTAGAAGTTTTCTCTTCTAATGCAGGGCAGAGACCTGCACCATAGAGCATGTTCTGCAGGTACAATGCAGCAAGTCAACTGCTACCAATGAACTGCTGTGCATTTCTATAAAACATTTAAAGAGTTGTCTAAGAAATCTTTCCAGTTAAAGACCCTTCCAAACCAACCTGCAGGACACATCAGAACCCAAAGTCTACCACACTTTCAGAACTTATGATTTACCGAAGTTTTTTGAAGATGACATCCAGGCAGACAGACCAAAACTTGAACTATCACAGTGGATTAAATACTAGAATTCTTAAGAAACAAACGATGCCATTTGAACTAAAAATAAACAAAATATGTGCTATCTTCCTGCCTTGTAGCGTTACTCTTGGGGGCCAGATCACAAACACGTAGTGCATGTTTTCTGAAGTATTCAGAGAGATCAAAGCATAAAAATTTATAATGAAACTTGATATTCAAAGAACATTCTAGTACTCCCAATATTTTAAACTTCAAAACAATCTGTTTACTGTGATTTGCCTACAGAGCAGTAAAGGTAATTACAGATGTATCCAGTGACAAGGAGAATCTAGAGAGAAATCTAAAGCTTTTCATATCCAGAGAGAAAAAGTATTTTTTTTCCAAAGATGATTAAATTCGAATACATTTATTGTTACTGCAACTCAAGCCTCTACCTTAGCTGGTTTGAAGATACATGTGACATTCTGGTATCTAACTGTAAGTCATAGTCAATAACAGAAAAATGAAACACAGTATCACCTACACAGCAGTGTAAGTACAAGATTTATATTCTACTTGTGCTACTCAGCACCAGGAAATCAGAAGTTAACTGACTTAAAGCAGATCCCCAAGTGACACCCTAAGGGTGAAAAACCTGCATCCCCTGCAGTAATACGTAACTAAAGCTGGCAATAAAGGCAAATCTTGATACTGTTTTCAGTAGCAACTTCTTACATATCTAACACAACTAGGTTTGTAAATACCAACCTGCAGTATTTTACTGCAGATGAACAATAGTCAAACCAGAAAACACAGTACATTTAATATTTACATATTTAATAAAACTGCTTTTAAACTGAGTTAAGTTCAAAACATTTGTATCAATTTTGCTTCAATAACTGATAATGATAAGCTTTGCTAACAAATACTAAGTGTTTTTTAACTACTGTTAACACTTCCTCCTTTACACCACAAAATATTTATGAGGACGACTGCAAAATCCTGCCTAAGCAAAAAAACCCCCAAGTAGATGAACTCTTTACATTTTACAAGTCACTCCCCCATTCTGTGCCTACCAAGACACCGACTGCCTGTCTCCCTTCAGGGATTTACATAGACTGCATCAATTACTTGGAACATCTGGGACGGGATCATTACCTCAATTCCAGATGAACTGGTGCGGCCTACAACAATTTCTGTCCAAGCACGAAAATGAAGCCACAAGCACTACACATGCATCAAGTTAGTTGATCCTTCTAATCCATACTTCAAAGCCAATGCCCCACATCATCTAGTGAGAACTTTATCCCTTACACATCAGGCATTCCATCCAGTCCAAATCTGTTTGTCCAGACACAAAGGATAGGATTCATTTGCCTAAGCACAGTCATCTAAAACCAGTTTAGAGAGTTCTGGGCATCCTGTCTGGCAGCCAGCTGACATTCCAGAAGGCCACAGATCTCTTGTGGGCCTTGTGTCACGCCTGTTCGCTCCGCGTGGCTACTGTGGATACTGCAAGACACCTCAAGTGGCACAAGACACCTATGGCTGGACAGATGAATCGCACCTAAGAAGCTTCAGATCTACCATAAAGGCATCATTCCTTGGCATTCTCCCTGAGCTACAGCAGGTCTCAGGATCCTAAACCATTAGGAGACAAATTCTCATTCCCAAACAAAAGCCTGCTTCCCACAAAGATGGAGCATGGCTCTTCAAGAGACAATAGCCGGAGGCACAGAAACGAGGCCACTACTGATGGATTTAACTTTACTTCGTGTTACCTCCTTTGCTCTCTTTGCCTTCCTCAAGGAAGCAATTGCATTTGGTACACTCAGTGCTGGCAAATGGTTCTCTTCTGTGCAATATATGCAAATGGTTCTCTTCTGTGCAATATATGCTGATGCTCATCAGCAAAATCTCCAGCTCCTACCAAAAGAGACTCCTTTTTCCATAATAACCTTACAGGGGATGGATGAGATAAAAAATACCAATGAGAAGAGTGGTTAAAGAACAACAAAACTTGGTTCAAAAATCTCCCAGCGTTCTTAAGCCAAACATATTCCTTCACATGCTATTTTTTCAGGCAGTTCCTGGGAACACAGGGAACTAGTGTCTTCAAAAGAATCAAAAAGGCAGCAAGTAAGGGGAACTAGAGTCAGTAACAGGAATAAGGCAAATATTTATCAGTTAAATTTTGCTGTTGATCTGATCTCAAATTTTAATAAAGATCCCCTAACTTTTCAACAAGTGAAGCAGAATACAGCTCTCCTACATTCCATCAACCAGCTACAGCATTGAAAGAGGCTCACACCCGCTTTTGGGTTTTTTTTTTTGTTGTGGTGTATGTGTTTGGTCTTTTTTAAAACATGACTCTCAATGAATAGGACAAAAGAAAACAAGGAAAATGAGAAAGAAGACACTAGACCTGACAGACATTTAAAGAAAGAATTACTTAGGAGTGGCAATGGCACATGCCACAATAATCATCCACATTTAATACAGGCCTATTCTAATGACATTAGTAGTTTATCCATTCTACTCCATAGTTTCATGAAGGACTATGTTCAAAAAAGATTAATTCAGAAAAAATGTAACGTATCCCCAGTATTATTTTCCTAACCTCAAAGAAAAGCTAGTCTTACAGTTTATCTGTCTGGCTGAAAGACAAGATTTAACTACAGGTTTCAAATAAAGCTGCAGTAAGCTCAAATAAGCAACTGAGCTAATTTTGCTCCCAAGTAAAGCTTCATTCCCATTTCTACCTCTAGAGTGTCTTCTGTAAACCATGTAATTTTCTAATTTTTACCTATTAAACAGTTTCTGCAAATCTTGCCCTATTTTTATTTTTACAGCACCTGTAAAATTATTTCCATAGTCCACATGTTTGAATTAATTAATAAATCATTTAGTCCTTTCTAAATTCCTGCAATTGGACTCTCCTTTGTTATACATGTGTAACATTTCCCAAATGTTACTCCCAGCAAACTTACTGAAAACTGAAGATGCAGTCAATATCACTGTACTTTAAAAATAGTCCATTTCACTTTATTTACATCTTTCCTGAGGCATGTTCAATAGCCTTCTGAATCAACACCTAATAGCCTATAACCTATTAGTAAATGAAGTACCATTTTCTCAGTAAAACGGGAAGAGAAAGATAATGAGGTTCTCCAGAATTCATGACAAGGCAACACCTAAAACAGGATTCAAGACTAAACAGCAAGGCTTAAGATAGAACTACGTAATGGTATTGTTCTTCAACATCTGTACTACGTTATTGCTCTAGGCCATGCTATTTGGACCACGCTGCACTATGTCCAGTGCTGAAATGTTAACAAATCAAGTACCTTTTGGGCAGGGGGAAGGAAAAAAGGTGTAGAAAGGGCACAGGCTTACCTTGCATAAGAAATCAAAGACTGCAAGTTTTTGACATTTTAAACACACAGGTTGACTCACTAGCTGTAACGCAAAAACTGATGGGATACTCCTCTATTTTAGCACAAAGTAAAACATGCCTACCACAGTGCAAATGTTTTGCTCTCTTATGAAATACTAGAATTAAAGCTGAAAAAGGCAGTAACTTCTGAAGCACTCAAGATTTCTGCTAAATGAGTGAGTACTCCCTCTGAGAGTTTCCCCACCCAGACACTGATTAAAATGAAAGCAGGTAATTCACTTAAAACAGTGATAAAAAAAGAAAGAAAAAGCTCTACGAGAATTTTTACTCCATGCTTGGTTAATTTTTGTGAGCCACTTTACACATAAAAGACTCCTATCAAAAGCGATGGTTTATTTAACTGTTGTATCTTGTCTGAATTCAAACCTCATTTGTGGCCAAACCCTTCAGTCTGCTGCTTCAGTTGCCCTCTAAAAAAGCTGCCACTTCAGGTATCTCCTTTAAGTATAAACTCCACTATTTGCATTTAAAATATTCTGTAATCCAACAGCCAGTCTTTGCTCAGTAGGCCTGGTTTAATTACTGTCTTCATTATCTCAGCTCCAGATGTAATTTTATTTCTTTCTTCAAAAATTCCTTTTGCTTATACATCAAGTACCTAACTCTCAATAGCACCAGCATCTTATTCAGCGAATCTAATGGCCTATTTTAAAACCAATATATTTATCACAAACCCACATTTTATCTAGAAACCACTATCCATAAACTGCAATAATATGACTAGCATTATTGATGTATTTAAGTTCAGAAAAGTATAAAAAAGGACCATCATATCTATCTGCAGCTAAGTCAAACAACTGATACCCATTGAGGAATGGTTTCATTCATGACATTGCCAGTACTTAATTCGGTCACACAGAAGCACCTGGGTTTAATGATTTGAATTTTCAAACTATCAATTACAACACAGCAAGGGTAAGAGAGGCACTCAGAAGTACCATGTTCATTCATTTTTAACATATATCACAAGTATATGTGATAGTGAAGGGGCATTGGATATATATAATATCAATGAGAAGTTTTACAAACAGGGAGTTTAAATTCTTGCTCCTAGTGATTTACTGTTAGAGGGTGACAGTGACAAATACAATTCTACCATCAGAGAGACCATGACAGTAGCTAATATTTGCATTAGTTTTTAGTGTGGCCAATTTCTGCATGTTCAACTCAATTTGCCTGCTGAAAATGTACAATGGCAAGGCAGACTGACAAATGAAACACAGATCCTAGAAGCAGAAAGTGTAATACAAGCACATAGCAGACAAAATGTTAAGAGATTTATTTTTCTGAATTTTAGATCCATGTAGTTTAGGAATTAAAAGTTAATATCTGCACATGAAAACATGCACACCACAGCACAGACGAAAGGGGTTGCTAATGGCCTTTCAGCTCACTGATCTCTGCCTCACACAGTCAGAAGCAGAGATTAAGAAAATATGGCACATTACCTCTATTTTACTCTCAATGCTGCAACTTCACTCGTGGGTAATAAAACAGGTGGTTTTAAGAGGCCCAACTCTCCTCAAAATCGACTTAACATAGAATCGTAGAACAGTGTGGGTTTTAAGGGACCTTAAACATTATCGAGTTCCAACCCTCCTGCCATGGGCAGGGACACCTCTCACTAGACCAGGTTGCTCAGAGCTCCAGCCCGGCAGTGAACTCCTCTAGGGACAGGGCAGTCACAACTTCTCTGGGCAGTCTGCTCCAGTGCCTCACCAGCTCAAGTGAATTTTAGTCTAAATATACCCTTTTTCAGCTTAAAGCCATTCCGCCTTGTCCTGTCAGTCCATGGCCTTGTAAAAAGTCCCTCTCCAGCTTTCCTGTAGGCCCCCTTTAGGTACAGGAAGGTGCTGTATGGTCTCCCTGGAGCCTCCTCCGCTCAGGGCTGAACAATCCCAATTCTCTCAGCCTGTCTTCACAGGAGAAGTGCCCCAGCCCTCTGATCATCTTTGTGGCCTCCTGTGGATTCACTCAACAGGTCATCTCCCTTGCCCTGCTTGCCACACTGCTTTTGATGCAGCCCAGGACAGAACTGGAGTTTTGGGCTGCAAGCCCACGCTGCCAGGTCATGTCCAGCCTCTCATCCACCAGCAACCCAGAAGCTAAAAAACTCACACCAGATCTGGAAAATCTGAAGTGCTTGGTCTATGGCTAAGCAGCTTTAGTAGCTGCCATTTCTCTAATTTTGTGGGAACATGATCCAACCCCAAAATAATACACAGAGACTGTTTCTCGCAGTGTTTCTAATGAGTTTCTCAACAATGCAAAGAAATTTTAAACAAAAACAATCTAAACAGAAATACTTTTGACCTTTAATTTCAATAGCAAACCTCACACTGCGTAAGTTGGACTTTTATCAGGTCACCACACAAAACAACACATAACGATAAAAGGATTTTTTGTCAAATAGGAATCTAGTCATGTTCATTGCTTAGGCAATCATGGAACACCATGGAGCTCTTGACTCTGATGAAAGCAAAAATATCTAATCTGAAGAAAGTACAGTTCTTCTGCAGGCTGTTAAGAGCTTTGTTCTACATCTTCAGCCCTTCTCCTCACCTTTGCTCAGGCTCCAACTATCCACCTTTGACGGCTTTTAAGCGTTTCTCAGTTGAACAGAAAAGTTTTCACATCAATTAAATATACATGAAGCAGTACCAGAGAAATCCTGTTACCATGAAAATTTTGTCGCCTACACTCCATATAGCTGGGAAACTCCTGTGAGTTTTAAATTGTAGTTACTTCTTATAAGAGGCTACATACACAGCTCGTTTTCAAAAGGCTCTTATTATTTATCAACTGCTCTTTTCAACTGTTGCTGTGAAAGTGTATTTTGATGAAGGAGCTGGGCAAAAAAAGCAGACACAAAATCCGAAACACAAGTCTTTAAAACTAAGATGCTTTTATAAATACAATATACAGAATGGAATTTCTGATTCAGGTCAATACTACAGGAGACCCTTCACCTCTGAAGGCATTTCAGACACTGAAATGATCCAAATGTAGCTTACTTGCTCATCAGTATTTACTACAGGAAGACTTTATTAAAAATAACACGTAACAGTAAGGAAATACTCCTCATACTTCATAGATAACAAAGACGAAAATAAACCCTGCAAGGCAAATATCCAATCAGTCAAGTGGAAGATTCTTGCAACATCTATCAAAGGAAACCCTTAGTATGCTTTAAATTTCTCCTGTGGCTCTTCACAATTCTAATGTGTCTTTTTTTTTTTCTTTTTCAAAGTGTACCTTTAAAAAATAATAATAACTACCCCCCCCCCAAACAACTAAAAAACATGTAATATTACCAACAGTCTGGAATAATCAAAACCATGCAGACAGAATGGAAAACACCAAAGTAATTTTTATTTTGTAACTTGTTCTTAAAAACTAATAAAAACTGACTCCAGCACTCCAGACAACCAACACTTTTGGATGAAAGATTAAACATATCTGGAAATCTTTTTTGTGAACTCATGTTTCATGTTTAATGAAAACAACAACCACCACCACCCACAAAATTCCTCGACACTTTGAAAATGTCATTTAGAAACAGAAGACAAATCTTACTTGTAGTTATTACCCTAGAACATATTAAAAATTCAGGTGCATGTATCACTCCAGAAGCTATGCTGGTTTTGAGAAAACAACTGTTTTATGTCATGTGTTTGCAGCTTTGTTTTTTAAATAAAAAATGCTCTGAGTTGCACAGTTCTTCCCTGAATTTTTTTTTTTCTATTCACATCAGTCTTGAACCTTGCTATATTCATCCGTTCTCTTAGTAGAAACTGTCTTTCCATATAGCCCTTGGCGTGTTTACACATTCCCTCCCTCTCCCACTCAGCTGCTTCACTGTCCCACTGTTCTTTTACTGCTGTTAGCAACAGTACTTGCACTTTATAGACAAAACACAACTCAGAATCTATGTTAATCACTGGGAGCAGAATATGACCTTACTGTGAAAAGAAGCTTTGCACTGGTTTGGTTCCAAACAGCAATCAAATTCCAGCTCATGGTATCTGTCCTTCCTCCCTCAGGCACAGCAAGTAAAGCCATTTCCCAAATCAGCGTGCCCACCAACTGCTAATAACGGAAGGGGAGTGGTGGGGACCAATTACAGGAAAAGGAGCCAGTGCAGGTGCAGTCAGAATGTTTAAAAAAACACAGGCCCAAACAAGAACAGAAAAGGGAGCAAGTGATACGCTTCTATCCCACACAAAAACTTCTGCTACTATTTATATTCCCACACCCAGGAGACAGCTCTGAATGGTACAAAGCACCACAGTTACAGCCTGACCAATTTCTAGGCCAGTGTAGCAATTACTTTATTATCATTATTCACAGGACTCTGTTGGTTTAAAAAGTCTCCTACCAGAGGATAACAAAAATCAAAAATAGACCTCAGAAATCCACGTGCACTAAAATAACATATATATTTTAAATCAAGCTAATGTCTCAAACATCACTGTAGTTTCTGTATCTTTAATATGTCCAATCCCTTCCTCAGTCAAAAGTAAAATATTAAAGCGGTACAGCACCCACACTTCACAGAAACTACTTAATCAGATTAAAGACTTAGGAAGACAGCCTTCCCTCAGAAGAACATCAGGGAATGGAAGATAATTGTTCTTATGCTTTAGGACCATGCATATATTAATCAAGTATTTTGAAAGAAGACAAAACATAAAATTTGATATGCATATGCAGTAAGATAGAAGGATAATTTCTATTCATAAACCAGTCACATATGCTTTATCATCTAAAATCTGACAAGTGCTTAAAGTCATGAAACATTGTATGCCATTTACATAAAAATACACTAATAAATAAAGAAGTGCTTATTCATTATATGATACAAAACAGTATACTTAGTATACACTAGTGCAACAAATGTGTGCACCAAATAGGTCCTCTTACAAAGCTGATTATATGCTTTTAGATAGCCCTCAAATACCTTGTATCTGGTACTGCAATATGTTTAGTACATCTTAAGAAAACCTATGTCTAATCTTCCCTTTAAGGCCATTCGTAGTTTTAGGCAGATAGTTTTGTCCTTATCCTAATTACTTTGTTCAACTGGGATCAAGGCAGTCCCTTACCTACAAAACAACAAGGTAACGTAGCACAGACTGACAACAAGGTGAGGAAACACCAGTGGAAGCTGCTGAATTACAACGCGCTGCTGGAGAGAATGCGCAACGCGATGTGCGCACGGCGATTCCGCTCGCCACCTCCTCAGCAGCCTAATCTGGTTACCAACGGATAATGGCAGAAATGCATTATCCTCTCCAAAGAACAAGGAGACCAGAGCGAGGAACAGCTCCTGGCTGGTTTTCCTCAGCAGCCTCCGAACACAACTTGCAGGGCAAACACAGACCTCCAGTCACACAAGTACGTGAAATGCCTTTCAGACTGAGGCAGCGCATGCTCTCCCACTGGCACGCACTCAGTACAGTAGAAGTTACGGTCCATTTGTTTGCTGGGCCGCAAGCACAGGATTATTTTTCTTCCCCCTCTACATTCTTCCAACAATAGCTTGGAGAGCTTGAGACAGTTAACATGGGGGCAAACAGAAAATCTGGTTCTTCCCTTTAATCTTCACTTGAGAAATCAGATTAAGATTCAACTGTTAAGCACCACGTTTTATTTACATTTCTGCTTGTGCTCAAGAAAACTGGGAAAAAAAATAATCCAAAAGGTTCCAAGAAGCCAGTGTCTTGCATTCAAGATAAAATCAACATTACCACTTCTAGATGGCATTTCCAAACATACTCTGCAACTGTGTAGCACATCTAGGCTGATTAAGTGAGCAAACCAAATAAGACAAGTAAAAAAAATCTGTTCTCTGGAGTATCTGCACAATGCCTTCAGCCTAGTCTCACAAATACTAAGTTAAACATACATATGGGCCACAACAAAATGACATTTTGCCAAGAAAAGACATTTCTCAAAGGCTGCAGAATCACTAACCTTAAAACATTTTCTTCTATGCTGCATATATTAGGATATACAGAATATTTGCAAAACAAAAGACCGCAGCAAAACCATCATTAAATTTAGAAAAAAAGATCAGTAAGTTTTCTTAATAGTAACTACAGTTTTGTTTTCCCTCGCAGTTTCATAACAACATTAGAAGACTGAATTCCTTGTAAATGTGGTAAGCAGTAGTTTTAAGAGACCAACAGCTATATAATCATCCTACACACTGTTAATTGTATCTGGCATTATTGCTCAAAGCTCCTACACGGAATGTCAGCTGACTGCCTGAACAGTACTTTGTTCTTAGTGCCTTTGTTAATGACGAATTAAATTATACAGAAGAGAGCTCCACAACCACCCTCACTTTATAAACCTCGACCATTACAGAATGACAAAAATCCTACGGCTTTGCCTAGAGAATGCAGTTGTTTCTTAACATGCTACAACTTGCATTCTTAATCTGCAAGTTACCACAATTCATGTTTACACCATGGAGAACTGTGTTGCTTCACAGGAAGGAAACAAAGATGAAGAAAAACATTTCCAAAAAAAAAAATCTCAGCAAGAGTGAGCTTGGTACATATTCAGTTCTACAAAGACCATGACTTCCCCTGCACCTTGCAAATGACAAACAAACATCAGAGAACTGCCCAAATTTTTTTAGACTGTGCACTCCAGACATAATTTCACTGCTCTGGTCATGCTCATTATTTCTTTCAGTCTCTAACATATGAAAGAACTAAGTGAAAAACAAACATTTCAGGTCGCCTCAAGAAAGGGTCTCTCTCAGGACTCTTTACAACTACTGTTTTAGCAAATTCAGATAAAAGATTTAATCTGATCTGGTAAAGCCATCTTCTTTATGCGAATCTGCATATGTAGTCACTTGTAAAAGCACAGCCATCCTACCTCATCCCTAAACTTGCTGCAAGTCCAGTGAACGCGTCTCAAGTCTCTCTAAAAATAATAACGCATATATAGAAAGTCATCATGGTACTAAGCTCAGAGAACCTGGCTGACACGCAAACCCAAGAGGTGCGATAAAGATAAAACATATGTCTAGTTTTTAGCGAAAACACAACCATATAGTCTGTATTGCTTTACTGACCTACTTTCCATTGGTTTGTGTAACAATACACTGTGCACTGAAGGAAACGTAGTAACATCCCATGTCTTTATTAAATATACATCCCCAGCTCTAGCAGCAAGGCTCTTCTTTTATAGCTATGTTGAATGAGTATGAATTTCTTCACAAAACACGGCAGGTTTACATCCGCTTGTTCACAAAGCAGTATAGTAAATTCTGCCTTATCTTGCAGAGGTGGCCAACACAAGTAACACCGAGGCGAGAGGGGTAAACACAACGCCAACATAAAAATGCACAGCGGAACCCGCCAGAGTAGTAAATAATTGAGATCACGGGCCATCCCAGAAACCCAGGCACGGTTAAAATCCCAAGAAGGGCTGGAGTTGCCACGCACGGCGCCCCGGTACCCTCCTGCTGCTGCACGCAGCATCCATCGCCCAGCGCCCGGCTCGGGCGGAAGCCAAGCCCGTCAGCCCAAGACGCCAACCTGCCGTACCAACCTCCCCGGCCCCCCGGGCTGCAGAGAGCGCCCCGCAGCCCCGTCCCCAAGGGCACGGCGGTCCCCACTCACCGTCCCCCACAGTCATCATGCCCGGCGGTGCCGCGGGAGGGCGGGCGCGGCGGGTCCCGGCCGGATCCCCGCCGGATTCCTGCCGGCTCCCTGCCGCTACAGCCGCCGCCTCGCTTCAAAAATAGCAGTCCCGCCTCGCAAGGGAACCCTCCGCGCCGGCCCGGCCCCGGCCCGGCCCCCCGGGCGCTCCGCCCCCGCCGTCAATGTGCCCGGCGGGTCCCCCCGCCGCCCGGCAGCGCCCGGGAAACGCCGGCCCCGGCGGAGCCCCCGCGATGGGCTGACATCCCACACCGCCGGCGGGCGTTTCGCCCCCCAGCACCACGAAAAATGAAGCGGGAGGAGAAGAAGCAGGCCTGGTTAAGGAAGAGCACTCCACAGAACAGAGGTCAACCAAAACGTAACACAAAATAAAACAGTAAAGCCACAGGAAGTAGGAAAGGGCTTTGTTGAAGAAAGGTGCTGCCTCTTTCAGTGAGTTTTCGGAAGACTTGTTTGGAAACCCCCCCCACCCCCTGCAACTTTAAAGAGAAACAGCTTCCAAAGCATGCGTGCAACACATGCTGGAGAGCAGGAATGACAGCCTACCCAGACCCTGAGCTGCTGCTCAGAGTTTGTACCCGAATCTACTTTTTAGGTGACACGCTGAGGGTAGAGAGTGCAATCCAACAGTGATTCAAAAAAAAAAAAAAAAAAAAAAAAAGAGTAGCAAGTAAGTTGTGCCAATTTACTTAGTCTTGCCAATGGAAAAGTTTAAAACTCAGGCAGACTAGCATATGCTGTTGCACAGTGCATGAGAACCACGCATATGCAAGGAGCCAGACACAGTTCCCTGTAGTAATAATCAAAAAACTCATGCAAATTCCTTAAAAACCTGTCGAAGCACCAGCCTGCTGAGGCCCTTTTCTTCCAAATGGGCTTGAACTGATAAGTACACTTCATCTGTCAGTAAATTTTCCTATTTAAAATGATAAACCATCAGGAAGAGCAGCTGAAATTGAAAATGATGCGGCTGCATTTTGACCACTTGCATTGAGCAAACCAAAGAAATACATGCAGCTCAAAACCTCTATAAAATAATCATAGCAGCTATCAGCAGTATTCCCAAACGATATATATTCATGTTGTGCCGCACTGGTGAGCTCCATTAGAGTATGTCGTCACTGTCTCCATAGTAACTATATTTCCAAATAGAAAACAGCAAAGGGAAATAAAAACAATAGCGTAATGTGGAAAAACAGATACACACTTGTGCTATGGATTTTTATTTGCCCCCTTTTTTTTTTCCCCAGGAGAACATGTATTTCAACGGCATCTTTATCATCCATAACACAGCTCCCCTACACCACGATACTAACATCGCATATCCTACCTGTCATATTTTGTGTTTGTAAAGCCAGTCCTTTGAGCCATTAAACATTAAAATGGAAAAACTGCACGGGTTGAATAGAGATGTACAATTTTATCTTCAGCTCATTCTGCTGAGTGCAGCAGAGAGCTCCGTATTAATAGTTTCCCTACTTTGGTTTTAATTCCCCGTCTCAATAATGACACTACTATCTGATACAGAAGTCTGCTTGAATTCTCTTAGAGAAAACAGTATTTACAAATCTCAGGCAGCAGAAACAAGTGCTTTTGTAGTGTTGAGATTGGCTGCCGGTTCTGTTTCCATAGAAATGAACATTCACTTGCTGAAAAATGGGGGGGTGCTCTAAAGAATCTTCTCCAGTTTGGAAGGCTACATATAGTTCTGGTGGAGTGAAAGGGCAGCAGCACACATAAAATACTGCTTAACAGGCAAACATCCTGATCAGATTCTTTTAATATGCATCATTATGAATGTAAACAAATCCCAAGGTTTGCATAGCAGCTCATACATTCACATAATTCACATTAAAGAAATTATCTCTGATTTTACTATACACACCTGAGAGTAAAGGAAGATGGGTGGGAAATAATTATGAAAAAAAAAAAAATCAGAGGTCAGCTGGAGAGGCAAGCTAGCAGTGGGATATTATTTAAGGCTGTAAGCCACTCTCATCAAGCAAAAGCACTAAGATTCTTGTCCAGTTCCCTTGTTAGATATGGTACCTCTGCATGTGCTGGCTCTTGAAACTCCGTGTTACATCCTACCCCAATTACTCCATCCATAAGTGTTTGAATGTGCTTTCCACCTTGTCTACCCTCCAAGAGGATCTGTCAGCCTCTAATGGTAACTTGTTCTTCTCCTCCTCATTACCATTCCATCACAGATCAGATTCAATAAAGGAAAGAAGTAACACAAGACTAAAGGGACTGTTCTCGCTAGATCCCCTCTAGTAAACTAAAAGGATAAGATATTAAATCCACCAGTGTGCTAAGACTGCAGCAGGAAGGAGACCTTTTCCTGTGCTACCTATATTTCTCCTACATACCTAAGCATACCAACACAATGTTTTTTAAAACTCTCAAGTGTTAAATCATGTTAGTACAAACATATTTTTTTAAATATGTATTTGTTTTGATTATCAATATACTATGGAAAACATTTTTGCCTTCAGGTTGTTTGAAGCTGCAAGCTTTGACTCTTCATTCTTTTTCTTCTTCCTAAGTACATGCTGGATAAAAAGACTGAACAACTGACGTTAGTACTATTTGATGAGAAAATCCTAAGTCACATCTCTGGATTCTCAGAAACTAGGTCAACACACCAAATATTCACTACCACAGCAGTATCACTCAGGACTATGACGAAGATGACATCTTCCAAGGTTGTATTAGCAAGCTCTTCCCTATCCATCACAAACCGAACAGGACCCCCCCATCAGTAGAGTCAACCAACTTAGGACAGTACCTCCACCTGGCAAAAAACCATTCCTTTTACTGTTAAGAAGGCCCACTATGGAGTTTAATTATATTAAAGCCACTTCAAGAGTTTTTGCCCTTTTCACCCCCCCCCACCTCCCTCCCACTTTGGAAAGATAACCCTACTCCCCCACTACCATCCCAAACCCTACAACAAAATATCCAAAGCACAAAAAAAATCCTCAACACTGTAACAGATGTATTTAGCCACTAAAATTTGGCCTTTATCCAGAGATGTTTGATAAAGCTCCTGAACAAAAAGTTGGAAACAAGGCTACAGGAATTCAACAGTAACTTTAAATCTACACGTGCAAGCAGTAAGCAGTAAATACAAATTGTCCTTCAGAGAATAAGGAAGCACAAAGCCAAGATAAAGCACTAACAATGGAAGAATACCTTTTCAATAACATTAAAAAGCTGCCTAGATGGAAGCAACAGATGAACAAGGTTCAAGCAAAAATACTGAAACCAACGTATTAAGAGAGATTCTGTCATTTACTGTACCAAAACAGAATTATAGTAACTTTTGCATAGAAATTGCCACCTACAAGATGAAATACATGGTTTATGCTGTCATAGATCAGCATTAACATCTGTGTTTTACCCATGAGATAAAAATGGCTTAAAAATAAACTTTGTTAACTCTTTTAAACAGAGACAAAAAGGACAGAAGTGCTATCTTAACTAGTCAAGCAAGGTGGTATATCTACTTTCATATATTTAAATTTTTTCCATGCCTATATTCCCCTGTGTGACTTTCTCTGTTCTCCTGAGAACTACCAACAGAAAAAATATACATGTAAAATGCATCTCTGAATCTCTCAAACCAATGAAACCAACACAGCTGTATTAACTTTAAATGCAAAAGATAATGGTTTACCCTTTCATAACGAGTAAATTTACAAACAAAAAGAACATAAAACATTTTATGTAAAACACTTTTCCCCAAATTAGAATGCTTTGGATTTCTTAAAAAAATATAAATTTTTACAAATAAATTTTTAAGTGTTCAAGAATAGCAACGTTTTATTTCAAAGCAAAATGTAGCATAGAAACTCTTACTACCTCAAAGATAATGTTATAAAAACACTTTCCTTTGAACCTACAGTCACTTCTGTTTTCCCAACAACAACAAAAGGTTGAGAAAATTAAAAATGAAAAAGATGTATTTGAGTACATTGAGGAATTATACGCATTCCTCAAAATATTTCTACTCTTGAATAGTTACACTTCTTCGATACAGCAGACCATAATCAACATAGCTACTTTGAAAGACAAATTAACATGAGGAAACTCTTCCCGATAAAACAAGATCCACGGATTCCTTGCAGAAGACAATGAAGCTTCCAAAACCAACTGTGCTAAAGCCACTGCCACAGCACCTCCTTTGTTTTGCTGTTACATAACATTTCTTTCATAATTTACAGTTTTAAATTAAATTTTCATACTAAAAAATACTGTAGCAAAAAAGCAGTAGGAAGCAACAGGGATCCTCTGTGTAACAGGTTCTCTTTTCTTGAAATACACCAAAAATAAGGAGCTCAAGCTCAATGAAGTCTTAACATCAACATTTAAGTGTCTTTGAATCCTGCAGTCTCCTTTTTCTATAATTTAAAACTCAATGTATTAATCATGATGCATCATTTTAACAGAACATATCAAACACACCCATCACTAAAGTACATTTTTCTCTTACTAACATACTAAGATAGGATAAAGGTTCATTTGATCTTTGTTCCCATGCATCAACACTCTGCAGCATTGTTCTATCCTATACTGAACACATCTGTAACTCGTTAAATATTCACTGCTTGTTTCCATGCAGTTTCAACACCTTTTCAATTGTATTCTGACCGCAGTCCAGCAAATATTTCCAGTAAAGAGTACAAGCTTGTTTCACCAAGTGTCTCATTTTCTTAGCATTTACGTGTTTCTATTCACCCATCTCGCACTGATAATGCCAGTATTTAAATATTTATTTTTTTATTAATCTAAAGCGGATTATAAATATATGATCTTTCATACTCACCACTGACGCTACTTAAAATCATATTGTCAGAGTTTCTTATTTCATCAAATTTTGCAAAGATTGTTTGCAACCTATAAAGAACAAAAACAACAAAGTAGTTTTACATCTCTGAAATCCCACTGGCTACTGGTAAAAACAGAAATCAGTTTATTAGCCTATATGAAGCCGCAATGCAGAATATACAAGGGATTAAAGGTATGAAGAAACAATTCCTAAAGGATTCCTCTTTAGCTGAGCATCTTCACAGAAATGCATAGAAAACTAAGTCAACTTGTTATTAGCATGATTAAAAATAACATTCTAAAGTTCAGCTTCAGTAATAGCATATATTGGGTGTATATACAATATATACATATTTATTCCTACTCAACAACAAAAGGTTACAGTTTGAACTATGCAATGTTCATTTAGAAGAAAAAGAAGGATTACTATTTAATTTGTTCTGAGACAATTATTAATTTTCCTCAAAGATTTTTTTCCACAAAATTTCCTCAGTTTGGTTATGAAAAGAGCTTTGTGGTAGTTAGCACTTCCACAGGGAAAAAAAAAACCCAAACAACAAAACTTTCTTCTAAACTTAAGATACACTAAACACTTAAACGTGTCCAACCCGCACACTGATTTTAACTGTCACAGTAGAGAATACACTGTGAATGCTTTGCTACATTTAAACAGCAAACAGACAAACAAAACTCCAAACAAACCAAACCAAAAAATTCCACAATTCTAGCTTTGCAATCTAGTCTCACAAGGCAAAAAATGGTGTTCAAGCAATAAAGTTGGCAAAACACTTCAACAGCCCTTTCTCATCACTTCTGCAGAAAATTCAATAAAAGCAGCGGAAGTATCTCCCAGAAAAACATAACCCATGCATTAGCAATAGAGTTGTACTGACATAATACATTGTTCAGCTGCAAACAATTGAGAACATTTTCTTGCATTTCTCCAAAGACTTCTCTGCTTTTTAGACTACTTGGAATATGGTAATATATAACATGCACATGGGATTTTTAGCTCCAGGACTATCAGGACTGAATCCTGATTTTAAATGAACAAAGTTATAAACTACAAATCAACTGACAGTCTGCAGGTCTCTGAACAGGTACAGTTCAGTTACATCAGAAGAACTAGGGATTATACTACCCAATTCAAAATTTGCTAACAATTTGCACTGAAAGACTGCCTTTACAACTCACAATCCAAACTATTTAATGACAAACCAAAAAAAAATGGGTAAGAACTACGCCTGGGTATGAAAATTCTCACAAGGAGAAAAGTCAAGGACACACAAAGATTTCACTTCAACATTTCGTTATGCACACACCACTTTTACTCAATGATCCATGTAGAGAGGCTGTGCACTTTCACTGCATAGTCTACATTCTCTAAGATTGCATGTCCCTTTCACTAACAATGAAGAATGTGATAAAATAACGAAATACAGACAGACAACAGTATAGAAAGTTTGAGCCTTCCCCCACTCCCATTCCAAAAATGTAGGACTCTCACTATGCATTACTTTTACTTTCCAAACACTTCAAAGCAATCTGCTACTGAGCAAATCTGTCCTGGACTTAGCCAGCCCACAACAGGAACTATATGGATCCCCACAAAAAGGCCTACTCTACTGCAAGCATCTAAAAAACCACACCCCAAACCCCCCGTTAATCATTTAAGTCAATAACCCGTAACACAAACCAGCAGTTATTCCATCATCTCAACTTATCTCAAAACTATATGTAGCTCAGTAGTAGTTTCCTTAATCTTTCCCTAGGATACTTGCCAGCTTGTCTCTGGAACCTATTATCCTCTCCCTTTTGCACCACCATTGCATTTACAACTACTGCTGCCACAGCAAAATGTCTGAAATGGCAGCAATTCACAAATGTCACTACTTTACTATTAAACCTCAAGTCTTTTAATGAAAAGATCAATTTGCAAACCAAAGGCAGTATCTACCAAAATGGGTTTTTCTGCACTTAGGCTTGAAAAAGTAAAACTTTTGAAATGAAATGTTTTTTGGGTACTAGAATTTACTAATGACATGTGAAATACCATTTACATGCTGCTTGCTTTCAACCGTACAAATCGAGAAGTTTACACGAGAATCAATACATATAATAATGCATTAGGCCATCTTGCTTTCATAACAAGAAGTTAATGTGTTTACCAGGGATTGTGAGTTCCCCTCAACAGTGCTGGATTCCATAGCAAACACTGCATTAGCAGTTCACCTAGTTAATGAGGAAGAATTAACACTACATCTGAAAGGCTGAAACTGTCATTCCGAGAGAAACTGAATATGCCTAGAGAGATTAACAGATTTGCTCTAAAATTTCACTTTAATTTTTAAATCCTGTAAAGCTGATGTTATCCACTTGGCACAAACATTTTAGAGCATGCAGAAGAAAAAAAAAAGATTTTCTGCTCTTTTGAACTTTCTTTTCAAAAATGCTTTCCTGAGTGTTTTAAACAGCAGCTAAAACCTAAATGCTTCCTTATAAATATGTTATAATAATATACATGTTGCCTCTCACTCTGGACAAAATACTTGATAAAGTATTAACTATGAACAATAAAAAAATGTGTCTGTCAGCACTGGACGCTATGTTGTCAGTGTTGCAGGCTGGAGAGCAACACACAATACTGCCTGCCACTCCTCAAACTTTCAAAGCATGTCTTTATGACCAGAGGCACACTCTACAGTATTTGTCATAATTGCAACAACAACAGAGGAGTCCATTATAACACAGCTGCCAATGTGGTAAAGCACTACTGCAGAACCAACCCTCTCTTTAGAACAGCTTACAGCATCTTTAACTACTACTTTGCAAAGTCTCTCACAACAAGTTTCTCCCTCCCTTTCCTCCCACCCTGCTCTTCTTGCTACCTTCTTCTCTTCTCATATTTCTTCACACAGTCACGGGCAGCAAGGCAGCATGGGCTAGAGTCCCTAAAATTATTGCAACCACAGTCAATTTAAGAATGTTTACAGAAGGTTCAGCTCCTGGCAAAAGAGAGCCTGCCAAGAGGAACCCAAGAAATTCTACAGGGCTGGACCAAGACCAGTTTTACTGGCAAAGAGGAATGTTCTTTGAGAAGAGCAGCATTATTTACTCCTTCATCTCATATCTGCAAGCCCAACTCTGGATGTGGCAATCATAATCAATCATTGAAGTCACTACATGTCACTGGTGGACAGAAATATTATCTTCTTTTCCCAAAAAGGCATAGACAGGTCTTCTGCAACTTCTCATACAGACGGAAAAATCGCCATTGACAAAAACCATGTGTTTGGGACAGCAGGTTCTTCTAGAGGGGCTGTCAGTGAATGAATGAATGAATGCATGAAGTTGTAGCACTTTAAATGGGGGCTCCTGGCAACCTGCCAAACCCTCTCCTCCAGCAGGCAACAGGTCTCTATCAAAGTATTAACATACTGTGGTGAGGATGGTCAGTAAGAGGAATATGTACCCTTCTACGACACAGCTTGAGCTGACATGCACACATATGGAAACACGGGTGCTTCCACAGAATGTGCGCAACACTTCAGACTGAAAAGCTGTTACTCATGACCATGCTTGATGGTGTTCAACTGTTTGTATGGCAGGCAGAGGGGGATACCTAAAAGTGTGGTCCTTGTGATGAAGAGGCAAAAGAGCACCACTCCCCTATCAATAGCAGAAAGATAAAGAAGAAGAATGGTGGGAAATAGTCTGTTGTTTATGTCCAAACTGAGTCTAAAGCAGGAAACGGCCCATCTGAAACTCTCCATATTCCCCCCTTCCAAGCCAAAAAAAAAAATCTTGAAGACATGTGTCCACATCTGGACACACAGATGGCCCTCATCTACAGCTTGAGCTAGACAGATAAGCAGAATGTGCATACCACATAAAATGTGGTATTTAGAAATGCATAATGCATACTGCAATATGCTTCAACATTTTAGGATATGAAGCTGTGGCCCTAGACGTAAGAACTAAACAAATCACTGGTTTTATACATTTCTGTTTCTCAAGCAACAGGGGGGAAATTTGTCAGATTAATTCCTCAAAGATAAAAGCTTCTAACACTCAGACTAAGTAACTGCTATCCAGAGCCACGTACACTATTTCCGTTCAGGGAAGATCAGCCGCACAGATTCCATACTGTAAAACATTCGATTTGTCCCACAGAGAAGAAAACCTCTTCACTATTCTTGGCTCACTGAACAATAAATACAACATCCACTTTCAGTATTCACAAATATATTAACACTACTTTCAGGTCTGACACTAAAGACTGTCAAACCTCTCTGGCAGCAATTACAACAAAACAGAAAACAACATCCAAATTTCCAGCCACTGACTTGATACTGATTTTTCTGAAAAAGGAATGTGCTTCAAGCAAAAAGCACAATAATACTCTGAGATTTCTAAGTTGAAAAATAACAAATAGAAAGAGGAATACACTGATTTTATTTATAAACAAATTTATATTTGTTTATATAAATTAATACCTATTAAGGTATCACCAATTAATCTCAGTAAAGAAGAGAAATGAACTGAAGAAAAATAAATAGTAAGTAAGTAGAATTGAACTACAAAAGTAAGATCCCATAATTTATTTATTACCTAGATTTTGACAGGTCAAGTAAAGCCCTCTAGAAAATCCAGTATTTTCCACAAAGGCAAACCCTACCAGATGCAGATTACAAAACCTTTTAAGCCTACTATTATTAAATTACTGACTGTATTTGGCTTTGTATAGACACAACATGTATATACCATTTGCATATTTAAGGAAGTTGAACAATTTCTCAAAACAATGCTTGATTAACTTTCCTGCTTTCCTTTTAGCAGACAGGAGCTCTTATTTTCAGTGCTTTAGGATAGAGTGCATTCAAGCAGCAACACACAACTCTCTAATGTGTAGTTTGTTATGCAAACTAAACAATCCTACATTCTATTGATTCATGTCTGCACCGAACACTGAAGTAATAGGTTTTTCTGCTAATGTTTAAGTTTAGACGTAATTTTTAATGCATTGACTTACAGTGAAGGAGCTGCAATGCAGTTCTTCAAGGCTGAACTCAACAACTGAAAGCAGCCGTGTCTGAACTACAGATTATCTGTAATACTTAAAACCCTTAAAACCTACCCAGACACACAAACATGAGCACAGATTCCCCTCAAAATAATGATGATACTCTACATGAAAGGTTTTTTTCCCACAGATCATAGCTCCTGCATAACCACATGAAAATTTTACTGCATCTAAGCAAAGGGAAACCTCTGACAGGCACTGGGGAAGAAATGTCTTAAATTAGGTCTGCCTCTGAAGAAACAACAGTCTAAGCTACCATACAGTTAATCTGTCTTTCCTGAGCTTTGTCAAACGCCTTCTTAGTTCTGTGAAGGAGTAAGAAGGGACTCCAGGAGCTCTGCTTTCTGTCAGGGTTGGATGGGACAGAGACTAGCAGTCTCATGTTTAACTCAAGCAAATCGTAACTCCTGTCCTTATCCCAACCTGAAACCTACTGCAGAGGACACAGCACTGACACTCAGCTCACATACTATTTTACCCTAGTCCTGACTATCAGGTGCAAAACTGCTGGAGATTTAGTAGCAACAGCCCATTTAACATGCACCAAGTAGAGTCTTGCTTTTTTATGTAAATGCAAATTATACAACCATGCTTGCTTTCAGATCAGGGGGAATTTTGTATGCAGCTGATTCAGACAGTAGAAACAACAACTTGGCACCTACTGCAACTAAATTAGAAGCTGTTGATTGTCCTGAGGATACAAAGCACCTATGGTGTTTAATCCTATTTGGATCCCAAGATGTGCTCAGCTTGTATCACATGGAATTGTAAACGGTGAGTCCTGAACCTAAACTTACAGTCAGACCCAACATTCATTGCAAAAATGCTGTGCTATCTGCACTCTTTTATTCTCTGTTCCAAAAGATGTCCAAGGCCCTATCTTAATGCAAGAAAGATCTCTGATATGTTCCCCTTATTTGCTAGGAAATTCAATTTTCAGAATTGTAGTAATAATATGGCTTAAACTTCTGTGGTAACCATATAATCCATTACTAGTCTAAAAGCATGACTATATTCTATAGAATTCTTTAGAATTCTATTCTACAGGATAGAAGAGAATGTGTACAACTTCTCATTCTCATAGGCAGGGTAAACTTTTGTCTAAACAGGCTGAACTCTGCCTGGAATGTAAAACAATAAATTCAACACCCTTCTCCTACAATGTTTCCATAGAATTGTAGAATGGTTTTGGATCACCCAGTTCCAACCCCTCTGTCATGGGCTGGGACAACTTTCATTAGAGCAAGCTCCTCAAAGCCCCATCCAAGCTCACCTTGAACACTGCCAGGGACAGGGCATTCACAGCCTCACTGGGTAACCTGTTCCAGTGTCTTACCACCCTCACAGTAAAGAATTGCTTCCTAATATGTAACCTAAACCTGTCCTCTTCAGTTGAAAGCCCTCACCCCTGGTCCTACCACATCCTTGGAAGAAGTCCCTCTCCAGCTCTCCTACCTATTTAGGTACTGGAATGTGCTCTAAGAGCCTTCTCTTCTCCAAGCTAAACAATCAGCCTGTTTTCATAGCAGAGGTGCTGCAGCACCCTAATCAATTTAGTGGCTCTCCCCTGGACTAACAGATGAATGTCCTTCTCATGTTGGGGGCCCCAGAGCTGAATACATATTTTGATCTATTATCAAGCTGTATTTTGCTATCCTACAAATGACCATTAAAAACTAGGGCTCTTAGTTTTTTAGAGGGGTTTGATAAGGGACTTATCTAACATTCTCTCCGACATCAAGTAATAGATATATTCAGCTTTATCAAAATCAAGAAACGAGGTAAAAGTGATGGTAAAGCAGTACGTTAGTATATAAGGGGTTAACACATTTCAAAAAGTATAAATTGCTTTAACAAGGATTTTTAAAGATTTTATGGAATGAACAGCCTTTCCCACTAAGTACAATTTCAACCTCTGTCTAGCTTTCTTAATTAATCAAAGGTAGAAAAAAAATAATGGCTAGCTTTATTTCATATAAACTAATCTACATACAACACAGGAACTCTAGTAACATCATACTGAAAGCAAAACTAACTGGAATATAAAATAAAAATTACAGTAATTTTAAAACAAAATTTTTTACTGAGTTTAAAGTTCAGATAACGAACAGTAAAACTTAAATGGCTCAGAATTACAAAATCAAAACAGCTAGCTCACCTTCCAGGAGGAATTCCTCTCTTCGTAAGATCTATTCGTACTTTCTCTCCCACATGTCTGTAAACCTCTACAATGGCTAGTATGGCAGCATCTCTCACCTGTGAACACAGTTTAAATTGTTAATTCCAGTGTTACAGAAACCAAAACGACATTTGCTGACAGACCTCTAATCTTAAGAGTGTCTATAGCCCTGCATGCCAACTCAGTTGAAATAGTGAGGATGAAAAGGAACGGAAATACAACTGTTCAAACACGATGGCATTTGTTCCAAGTTACAGCATCCCCACGTGGTAAAAAATCCTAGAAATAACAGCTTTAGAGGGAATTTCTGGGTCTGACATAAGAATAGTATTTGTGGAAAAAATGTGCTTTATCTAGGACTTGCTCACAGCAGGCAGTACTTTCGAAACTTAGCTCCTGCACTCAGTCTTGACTTTTCATCTTGCTTTCATCACTTTCTACACACAGCAAAGTCCTTCTGGAAAACTAAGGCTGCCCACAAGAATGGACCAGCATTTTCTTCTCTCTTTATTTCAATTGGAATCAGGTGGCATGGCATCAGCACAAGAACGGAAATAAGGCAGGATGGTAGAAGCAGAAAGAACAGTAAAAACAAGGAGATGGAGTGCCTCTTTAAAAATTTTAAACCACAGTCATCACAATAAAGACTGCCAAAAATGCCATTTTAGTAAATGCCGTTATTCTCTAAAAAGAATGTCCGGAATGACTTCAGTATTGTTCTTTGCAGCAGTTCAAACTAAACACATAACTGCCCTAGCAAGATGTGAACTACATCTTTACTAATGATCAGCAAAAAGGACAACTTCTCAACAGAATTTTGCTAGAACAGAACAATGCTATGCTATACAGAGGAGACAAGAACTTTGCTGCATTCAGAAATTAAGCTTAAAGACCAATCCTTTTTATAAACCCAGCTCCTACCAATGCTATCTTCTCTGTTACTGTATTCATAGTCTTTTCCCCCAAACACAACTTCAGATAAATCAAGATATTTTAACCATTTCCACTGGAAGATTTTCTGAAGTTCAGATGTCACTGCATCTTGATTTTCACTGTAGATGTTTTTGCTTACTTTAATGATTTTAACGACAGTCCTTCCATGCTCTCAAATGCCATTTGGGTTCCAATGAGAAAATAATTACACATAATAATGTTATCTTCAGCAAATTTGGCAATCTATCGCAGGTTTCATATAAGGGCTGCTTCTGGAGGTAATTTTTTGTGTCAATAACTTCATTTTTTAATTTATTTCTTTTCAACATCCTCTGTAAGAAACAACTACTTTCAGTAATTACTAGTTACTTCTTCTGAAGACAAAACTAAAGGGACCAGTACATCATGATATTGCTGCCTTTGCAACTCTACTTTCATCTTCCAGTGGATGGACTGATAAAGAAGAAATCGGGTTTACTTCTCATAGTAGAAAATAATGATCTGCTGTACACAAGCACTCTTACCAGCTTTTCTTTAAATGCTTATATTTATTTTGCTTTCACTGCTCTGTCAAAGTGTAGTTGTTCAAGGGCCAGTAAGTACTGAAATCCTTACCTGACTGTTGGAGTCACCAAATGCTATACACAGATGTGGTACCAACTTGCTGAGGACTAATGGTTGTGCACTGTAACTAAAAAAAAAAAAAAAAAAAAGTAGCATATTTTTTAAGAAAAAACAGAAAATAATTCTTGCAGAAGTGAACTTTTGGCTTAGCTTTTATAGAATACAAACTGACATCAATCAAGCTCTGACCCTCTCTTACTAGTCCTTCATCTACTTCTAAATAAGATAAGAATTCTGTAGCTTTAGTCTTTCTTTCAGAAAGCCCACTAGTTAAGTTGTTTGATTTTTCCCATGTATTAATTTAATTGAACCAGACTCCCTAAAGAATTACTTTCAGAGAAAAATGACATTCAAAAGAAGGATAGAACCATTACATCTCCATAGAAACAAAAAGCTTACATGTTTAAGGTAGCAACAAGACACAAACACACTCCTTCTCGGGATCGGTAATTCTTGTGTTTAAAACCAACAGCAAGGCGTTCCCAAATGTACTATAAAAGCAGAAATAATGGTCTTTAATTACCTGGAGTACAATACAATGTAATTCTATTCCATATAATTACATTCATAATAGTTGCAAAAAAATAACAGAAGACAAGTCCATTGGAAAAGCGATAAAATTAACTTTTGAAATGCACAATATGGAACACAACACAGATTAATTCTATGCCAAAACCAATTCCTAAAAAACGTCCTTCAGCAATCCAGCTGAGTGTTTTCCTTGTTTGAGAAACAGCTCTTAAAACATACAGGATTGTTACAGTTAATGCACACAAAACAAATATTAACATTACAAACTACTGACTGAAGCAGAAGTTACTACACTCTTTTTGCTTCATATTCTGTTTGCCTGCCAAAATTTCCTCACATCCATTTTAGCTTGTCCTTATCCATACTCCTGCTGTCCCACTTCCCCCTTACTTTTGCTTTAGATCTATTTCTTCATTTTTTTATTATTTCTTGCCCACTCGCTCTAATTCCTGTACTTCCATTTTTGTTCTGCTTTCGGTTCTCCTCTCGGTGCTGGTGCCACTTCCTGTGGTACGATCCCCTGGCTCGCTAAACCCTCCTTCACCTCCTTGCGCACTTGTTTTTCTCTGCCTGCCCTGGCTCTCTGCCTCCTGGCTTTATCCCATTACCTTTCCATCTCCTTGCCGTGCTCTAGCTGCATATCAGGGCATTGGAAGCGCAAACATGGAGCTGAGGAGCCGGGGGGTTCTCCTTGGGAGCAGATGCACAGGCTTCAGCCTGCAACTCGCCCCAGCTGCAGCACTGCCACTGCAGCCCAGCCAGCATCCGGGCAGCGTTGCCTAGCGATGGATGGCTGCACACTGCCAGGAGCTGCACACTTTGCAGCCCAGGCACCTCCCTCCTGCCAACTGCACCCCGGAGTGCTGCAACTGCAACCTACAGTGACGCCACACAAAGCTGCTAAAATGTATTACATACTAATTATTGCAATCGGCTTTCTGGGGGAAAAAAAAAATAAAGCCCTCACAAACAGCTGTTGATCAACAAAAACAGAGAGCATAAGAGCAGGGAATATGCATCCTCTTTATTAATGAGGTAGCACACTTCAACAGCAGACATAAAATTTTCCAATTAGAGCCCTGCTTGATAATTTTGTCCCATCTGCGTTTTTTTGTTTGTTTGTTTTATACTTCATTGCATTTAGAGAAAACAAACCTTAGATGAGCAGGATATGGCTTGCCAAAGCTGCATAGCTTAACAACAAAGAACAGGATTTTATGGAAGAAAACATCCTTCCAATTAACCCACTGTCATGGACAAACATGGGAAAAAGGAAATCTCCTTGACAGATGAACAAAATACAGGTAGAGAGGGAAGTGCAGACTATTGAAACAAAGAAAGCAGACTGAAGTAAAATTTAGTCTTTCACTACATTATCCCTTCTTTAAGAGCTAATTTTTTTAAGCAGAGAAAATTCAAATGGCTGCTTAGAAATTTCAACTCTCAGAAGTTCCTAGCAAGACTTGATGTCCACCTCCATCCCTTTCATGCATATTTATACCACCTATATTTTTATGCCTTCTTGCCCATAAGCAGCTACAGCTAGTTCTTGCTCATAAAAGAAGCAAAAAAACCCCAAACATCTAAAACAAGTAAAGGGATTTAACAACAGGACAAATTAAATATTATTCAACAACATGCTACAAGAGGCATGATGAGTTGACTAGAAAGACACTACAGGATTTATCCTCAAAAAATTATTCCACTAAGCTCTTCTAAAGGGATATTTCTCTGCAGCAGAGAGCCTACAGCTCTGTACTTCAGTGTTAGAGGCACAGGAAAGACTTCTCTGTTTTGGCCCCTGCTGTGAGGATGATTGATGCTTTTCATCCAAAGTTTTAACGACCCATAAGCTCTCCTGAGAGCAGACAACCAAAGCCAGGCTTCTCCCACTCTGAGGAAGTTACCAGGAGAGCAGTACCTTGTCTTGCAGACACAATGCTCTTCCTTGGACCCCACAAACCTTGTATGCCTTCCGGCATTTGAGAGTAAACTTCAAAGGGGATGGATACTTCCTTCTATCACCTCTATGTACAGCCTAACAACTCTGCACAAAGATGGACCAGCAATCTAAAACTCTTCCACAACAAGGGCTTAGCACGAAGCAACTACCACCAATTTCTTTATCAGCTACTGTTCAAATGAAGGTATCTCCAAGGTGCTCCACTGCACACTTGTCAAAATGCCATTGCTGTAGGGGTTCTGGTCTGTATGCCAAGTATTTGGGAGCATCTTGGGGACAGGAACACATCATTTATGAACTACTGGCACCTACACACAAAAAATACTGCCATGTCTCTTGGTCAGTGAATATGACCAACACTGCAGCTTGTGAACAGATAAACGCATGTCTTTGTGGATGACACTACTAGACCCTGATGCCTAAATCCCAATCAGATCTGTAGCCAAAGGGAGACAAACTGTTCTATAATAGCCTAGCATGCTACATGTTTTATCAGGCAAACAAAGCAACTGACAATAATTTTCTCACTCCAGATCAAGTCTGCAACATCTTATTCACCGCACACAAACATTCAAACTTGAATCTATGAAAAAACAAAGCCAGGAATTAGTGCATACAAAACCCCCACTATTTTTCTCCCTATTAACCTTTAGAATTAGAACTCAGAAACAGATTTTCCTCAGGAACTGAAAACTCAAATAGTAAGTTCCTACTCACATCCAGGGTCTCCAGACTTCTAAATAACATCGCTACTCAAGAATATAATCTTGTTAAACAGTCCGACATTTTTCAGACTCACAGAATAGAGATATAAGATTAAGCACTTGGAAGCCACATAATGTTTAGAACTGAAGGTTGAGTTAAACAAGCCTCCTTACAACCAAATATGACAAGCCAGAGGGCAATTTATCCCCACCTCAGTTTGTCCATGGTTCACAGAGCATCTCTGTCATACAGCTAGAAAGCCAGATTCTCTTAAGTTAGAAAATGTGCACCTCAACTGCAGGACTGGTCCTACATGTTCAAGTACAAATCTAATTTTAAAATAAATTTGGAGCTAATTAAACTTATTTATTCCCATTATTCAAACCCAGAAGATGCTTCAAACATGCGTCAATTAACAAAGCCCTGGCACATGGCATAAAAATGTCTGCTCAGAATTTAGCTACGATGTGCAAAATATGCAGAATCACATCGTGCCAAGATTTTTATCTTTAGTTGAACAATACATCAGTGTCAACCCACTAAGAGTACCTTTAACATTTACACCATTAACAGTCGCCATAACATTGTGACATGTTCGGAGTTCATACAGAAGTCATAAGCTCACTGGAGGCCTCCCTCTGAATCTACATTAAGCAATCATACCATGGGCGGTGCTGCTTCACACATCAATTTCAATATAAGATTCTGTGCTTGCTCTCGAACTTGGTCTTTGGCATCTCCCATACGATCTATCAAAGGCAGGAGAACTACAGGAGAGGAGAAAAAAAGAGAAAGTAAAAAAGATTAAACACCCAATGGAGATCTTCTAATGCTTAAAGATATTTCCTGAAACAGATGTATACACGTCATTCAAAAATAAAAGCTGATTTTAAGTAGGCCACAATATTTTAAAGTGCATTTCTGGGTATAAGACTAACAACAAATGCATAAGCCTGAAATGGAAGAAAATAGTATCTTTCAATAGGTTAAAAAGAAAGCAAGCTTCCCATCTTCGAAACTGTTTGAATGACTTTCACTTCAAAAAGTGTTCCAGTTAGCTTCAGAATGTCTGGCTTTTCTAAAAATAATGCTGGGGCATGGTGAGTGGCAAAGAATTGGAATAGGAAAATAGGACTATTTTAGAATCAGTGGGACTTTGATGTTTATTGTAAGAAAACCAAACGTTTTAAATTCCTTATTCACACAGTGTATCTTCTGGAAACCCAGCCTCGCTTCAGTAAGAGCATCGTTAGAAGTTACTATGTTAAAACAAGCATCCTCAAATAATATTTAAGTAAAATTGCATGACAGCTGATGATTTCAGATCCTAAAAACCAGTAAAAATCAAAGCCAAGGGACTTGCCAACTCTCTCAGGTTGCTTTTCCAGACAGAAGTTTATAATTACGTCAGACAAATTAATGCTGTGACATTAGGAAAGATATCCCAATGAACGCGTAGCTAGTTCTGTGTTGTGCAAGACATCCTGCTGTACTGGTTCCCAGTCCTCCATCTGGGGCCTACTCTTTGAGACATTCTTCTCCGAAATGCTTTCAAGTACTTCTTCCAAATGAGGGGTGATGACACCGAGTACGCCGCCTTCCTTCAGGAAGCACAACTGACTGACAGAGTTGGTGGAGATGTGTCTCTCATGGACAGTGATTTAAGGCTCTAAGAAGCACATGATTCACCACCTAGGAAAAGCAGTGTCACGCTAATGGTGACATTTACCTGCCGACAGCTCAGCCTTCTGTGCTAGCTTTTGTTTCTGATCCAATCCACAGTTTCTGAGAGCTCCAAGTATCAGTCACGCAGTCCAGGTGGATCTTACTCAACACAGCTCACAATAATCACCCAGCACATCCTTCTGCTCCTGCACTCTGCTTAAGCTTGGGCTAAATTTGCAATTGCTGTAACATTTACTTCAAACTTCTAAAGCCAGCATAATGTTTACCTCGACTTCTTTTGAAGACTTGCTCACATTCTCATAAGTAAAAAGAGATATACTAACAGCTAAAGTAACTTTTTGCTGCATTTAGTACTACATCACTGAACACCTGAGAGTATTTTACAGTAGCTGCCTGACCTCAACAGACTGCTAAAGAATTCATTTTCCTTTTCTACTCACAAAAGAAATAATTGTATTTGGCTATTGTTTGAAAGGCAGATCTGAAGTAATTTTATCAGTACGTAATGATTTTATAGTAATAAATAAACAATAGATTTGCCAGCAAAAGAAAGGGAACAGAACCATAAATTCTGAGGTCTCCTCAGTCCCCTGTTCCCATACTAAAAGCAGCAGCCATTTCTATACCATGATTGAAAAATACACTGCTGAAGTTTGAATTTCCCCTCCTGCAGTATCCAAAGGCTTTCTTAGTGTCCTATTCTGAGTGTCCTAATCTAAGTATTTAATTCTATTGGCTCTGGTTATTCCACTGACATCTTCAGCCACCATTATCAAAGTTTTGTGTTTTTCATCTATCTTCTCTACCCTTTCTCCCCTGAAGAAATTAGTACAGCTACTTTCATTTCACAGTTTCAAAAGAAGAGTCTGGGGTTTTTTTGTTTGGGTTGGATTGCTGTTGTTTTGATGGTGTGGGACATTGTCTTTATGGTTTGGGTTTTTAAGGGGTGTTTCTGTTTTGTTTGGTGGTTGGGTTTGGTTTTTTTGGGGATTTTTTCCATTTTGTGAACAGAGAAGAAACATCCAGAACTTAAGAAGCTATTTTTGGGAGTACACAGGTAACCACTCCCATGAACTTCCAATCACTCCTACACCTACTGATTACATTTTTCTCACCAACAGTACTTTTCTTGTCCTTTCCAGCACTTCTGAACTGACCTTGTCCCCATGCCATACATTACTAGTGAGGTCTCTACATTGACCTGACTGCTGGGCAGCTGAAGGCAATTCTAGCTTTACAGAGAGGGAAACAAACACAGCCAGTGCCAGTCCTGAGGGAACACGGCTCCTTTGTGACTAATTAGCACTCTGAGTCATTTGACGGAGCTGCAGATACCAGGGCTCCGCTCAAATCACTAAGGCAAGCACAGAGAACAGCTACTAGAAGCTGCTGAACAGAGATGAGGTCACCGAGTTAAACTAAGCTATGACACAGCCTGCAGATTTCAGAGTGTGCAACTACTGAACACACCAGCCTTTGCCACTCCTGGAGCTCTGACAGAGGGATAACCCGCTGCAGGAGCTGTTAAAGAGCCCACACGGCTGCAGGCTTGGCTTTTTTCCCCTAAAACTCAAGTTTCTGTAAGACCCCATATAAGGCATGATATATTCTGTTTGCGCAAGACAAATGAAATTAGGCTGCTGAATGCTGGCAACCACCAGCTGGTTTTCAGTGTGGCTGTTCATCTTTTCTGTCAGAACAAGCTCCAATAGGAAATCACTGAAAGTTGGGTTTCCTATCGATCAAGTTTCAAAACTGAACATCATTTTGGCTGCTACTTTTCCTTTAAGCTGCACATGCTTTCTCACCAGCATTATCGAATTAGTGTCCCTCTTTATACTGCAATGCAAATACATGCATTTGGTTGTTCCTGGCATCAGTCTGCAAACTCAACAATCTCAAACAGATACAGAATTAAACGAAGGGTGACAAAGGCGAAGTAGGACCAAACATGAAGGCTGTATTCAATGTGGTAGCCTCCTAACAACTCACTCAGTGAGGGATATAATTTATCACATGCAGTCTGGATTCACACATTCCTACTGTTTTATATTAACCTTATCCATCTTTTATCTTCTGTTGCCTAGATTCTTAAATTATTTCAAATGGATTTTGGAAAATCTAATAACAAATGACACCTTTCTGTCATATATTTCTGCAGATGTGCTGAGAAACACTACGCTAAATTTAGGAGACAGTGATTCCTTTTGCAGCTGTTGTTTATTTTTTGTGAAGCACTGTATTTGATTCAACTTGCCTTTTCGCCATGTTTTAGCATGTTGTCAAAGCTTCTTACCACTTCTAGCCGCTCCTGAGGTTTTCCTGTTAAGATTTCTACATTGTTATACCACAATTTTACAGGTTTTGATTACTGAAGAAAACCTACAGTTTTAGCAAAAATATTCCATAGCAGACATTAATTCTACCAGATCTACCTCAAACTGAGCTGCTATTTCACAGAATCACAGAATATTCTGACTTGGAAGGGATCCATCTGGATCATTGAGTCCAGCTCCCGGCCCTGCACAGACACCCCAAGGTCACACCATGTGCCCAAGAGCATTGTCCGAATGCTTCTTGAACTCGTTCAGGCTTGGTGCTGTGACCACTTCCCTGGGGAGCTGTTCCAGTGCCCAGCCACCCTCTGGGGGAAGAACCTTTTCTAATATCCGACCTAAACTGCTCTGAACTCAACTTCAGGCCATTCCCTCAGGTCCTGTCACTGGTCACCACAGAGAAGAGTGCCTGCCCCTTCTCTTCTACTCACAAGGAAGTTGCAGACTCCTCCAGGCTGAACAGACCAAGTGACCTCAGCCACTCCCCATACAGCTTCCCCTTAAGATCCTTCACCATCCTTGTCGGCCTCCTTCAGACACTCTCTAATGGCTTAATGCCTTTTTTATGTTGTGGTGCCCCAAACTGCACCCAGCACTTGAGGTGAGGCCACCCCAGTGCAGAGCAGAGCAGGACAATCACCCCTTTAAACGGCTATGCATTTACATCTGAGCTGCTATTTATGCCTTTTTCCTTTCTGCTACATCCATAACAGAGCTTATTATCCCATCAGTTTCTTTTTCTATTGTCTTCTCTTGTCTCAGTAAATCTGAATAAATTTTCATTTATCCACATTCACCAAATAATTTTATCACCACTAGCTGGGACAATACATGCATGAGTTAATGCCAAAACCAGCCTTCAGAGTCAAAGTACAGCCTTGAGAAATTAAATATTTATTTCCTCTACCAGGATTGAAGATGATAAAACAAGCAAATCACAGAAGTTGCCTAGAATGGCACACAATGTATTTTTAAAAACCTGAGCAATTTAACTATATGACCCCTGTAGCAAAGAATGCCACAGGTAGCACAAACAATTTTCTTTTGTTAAACTTTAACAAGAGTTCCTTCTGCAGCTTTTCAGTTTGTATTCTTGCTTTTTCTTCTCTTCTGACCACTTACACCTGCTGCTCTTTGTATACCTGTGCTCATTTCAAGTCTCAGGTCTACCTATTTCTATGAACCAACTTTAGATACTCATTACTGCAAAGACTTACAAAAAAGCATTAAGCAAAAAAGAATCTTTACCGAGAAAACGTTATCAGTGTTGGCAAAAATTCTGTTATTAAGAAGAAAAGTCTTTGAGGACAGAAACAGATTAAACCTAGGCAGCAAGATCTTCCTCGTTTCCTCAGAAACCTTGCCAGCTCAGGCAGTAGCATTGAACAGCTGTCATTAGAAAGGAGGGAGGGAAACAGCTGCCCCTGCAATTAGGGCAGTCTCTGTTCTGGGCAGGATGCACAGGAGAGAATCCCACAGGGGCTCCTACAGGGCCAGCCTGACAGATCCACGTGGCCAAGGGACTACTTCTAAGCAAAGAATCGTAAGCAGGCTCTCAGAAAGGCCTCAGTGCTCCTCTCCTCAACATATAGTCCAAGCCAGTTTAATAAAAAGCAATTTCAGACATTAATGCGCTTCTTGGGGTCTCTCCAGGAGCTAATTAAGAAAAGCATTAGTGGGATTAATGACACATCACTGTTCATCAGCAGCAGCAGAGAGGAAAAAACAAACACTGTTTTTTTATATGATATATCTACGAGTCTATCAAGGTGTCAGTCTCAGAACATGAGAACAGTCTACCAGGCCAAAGAGTTTCAAGAGGTGTATTAAATCTGAAAGAAAACTAGAAGATTGAGAACAAATGTCATCTTCTGAAATTTTTTAAGCTCTAGGCGAGGTTTCTTACAGAACTAGAATTAATTAGAATCAAGCAGAAACCAAAGCAAGCTAGGATTTCGAGTTAAAAGCACTGCATTTCTAGGTGTCATACAGTGAAATGCCCACAGACAGCAAGCAGATGGTATTCTACATCACAGCCTATCACGCAAGCATGGATCACTTCAGGTAAAATGAATTCCCACTACTAATAAATTCCAGCACTAGCCAGACAGGAAAAAAATAACCCCAAAAAACAACAAAAGAAATGAACCAACCCACGACACACCCCCCCCCAAAAAAAAAAAAGTTAAAAGGCTGCATAGATTTTTACTTTTTTTTTTTTACTGATACTTCAGAGAATCTAATCATAAAGATGAAAAAAGTTACAGTTTATATCAGTCATGACCCCTAGCTGTCACCATTAACTACAGAGGAAAACAAAGAAAATTTAAGTATTTTCTGAGGTGTTGCAGGAAGTTAGTATTTTGTTACATTTGAAAATATAAAAGCAGATATTATGGGGGAAAAAATACAAATAATGGACTGTCTTCTAAAAGCTGTTAAAAAAAAAAATCTGAAACAGTCAGCATTTTATTGTCTAAGAAAATCCTACAACAATCCAACACAGCTTTTCCTGAGGTCAGTAAGCTATAAAATGAAAAGGCAGTATCAGACAAAACACCTGACTTGCATTTAGGTGCAGCAAGGCATCCTTGAGACAAGATGCCTCTCCCATAAATGGAAAAGCTTGCTTTACATTATCTCAGCAATTCAGTTTCTCGAGTTATTTGATTTAATTTCCAAGTTTTCTCTAACACCATAGCTTGGCCATTTTTAAAGCAAAGACATGGAACAGATGATTGTGAAAGTCCCTTCCAACCGAGTTATTCCAAGTTTTAAGTTTAGTTGTTATGCAAGTTTTTTTAATCTTGAATCCTCAGCAGAACATGTCATTAGTCTCAACATTTCAATGAAACTAATAAAAATGATAAATGAGAATAAAATTCAGTCAGGCCTAACACCTGAAGATCCAGGATTTTTCTAGATGCTAGATATATCCATGGTAGCTCATGTTAATACAGTTCTTGGTTTTCATGGATTTCATGGATTTTCAAAGCATTTCTCCATACCACATTAAAACCACATATTAAAGAGTCCCAGCTTGAATAAACTGCACACCGGAGTCTTTTCCACCCAAAAAATTCAATCATTAAGTAAGGGAAAAAGCAAAAACATACAACGTGGGTGTCACTTACTAAATGCTGACTTCCTCAAACGAGTATTTCCAAATTCTTGTACCAACTGCTTTAATCCTAATTCACTCAAAAAGTTAATGTATGTTGCAAGCCCTTACAACTGCTTTAAAACACATCAGGCGACATAGAACCATTTAGGTCAGAAAAACCCTTTAAGATCATCAAGGCCAACCACTAACCCAGCACTGCCAAAGCCACCACTACACCATGTTCCTCAGTGTCACATCTACACGACTTTTGAGTATCTCCAGGGATGGCGACTCACCCTCTTCCTTGGCAGTTACAGTGCTTGACAACACTTTCAATGAAAACATTTTTCCTAGCATCCAATCTAAATCTCCCCTGGCACAACTTGAGGCCATTTCCTCTCGTCCTGTTGCTTGCTGCTTTGGAGAAGAGACTGACCTCCACCTTGCTACAACCTCCTTTCAGGTAGTTACAGAGAGCAATAAGGTTCCTTCCGAGCCTCCTTTTCTTCAGGCTACATAATCCACGGCTGCTCCTCATCAGACTTGTGCTCCAAACTCTTCACCAGCTCCACTGCCCTTCTCTGGACATGCTCCAGCACCTCAATGTCCTTCTTGCATTGAGGGATCCAGAACTGGACACAGGATTTGAGGTGCAGCATCACCAGTGCCGAATACAGCGGGGATGAGCGCTGCCCTGGTCCTGCTGGCCACACTATTGCTGATACAGGCCAGGACACCACTGGCCTTCTTGGCCACCTGGGCACTCATTGCCTCATGCTCAGCCATTGTCAACCAGCACAGCCAGGTGCTTTTCCTGTAGCGCTGCCTAGGGTTGTTGTGACCCAAGTGCAGGACCTGGCATTTGGCCTTGCTGACCCTCATACCACTGGCCTCAAACCACTGCTCCAGCCTGCCCTGATCCCTCTGCAAAACCTTCCTACCCTCCTGCAGATCAACACTCCTACCTAGCTTGGTCTGATCTTCAAACTGTCTCAGTGTGCCCTGCATCCCCTTATCCAGGTAATGGATAAAAATATTAAACAAAACCAGCCCCAATGCTGAGTCCGGGGGAATACCACTTGCCACCAGTCACCAACTGGATTTAACTCCAGTGTCCATCACCCTTTGGACTCAGCCATCTAGCCAGTTTTTAAGCCAGTTATGAGTGCACCCATCCAGGACACGAGCAGTCACACTTCCATGCTTCATTATAACAACAAATTTGACAGAGCATTTACATTAGTCTGAGGAAACTAATTTAAATATTCTTCTAACACTTCTTGAAGCCACCTGGTAAAAAATGTAAACACTTCAAATTGATTTCACATTTTAGTATATGGCACTATAACTATCTTCCAAAACTAATTTTGCCCAGTGGTTTCTTTTCACAGTAAGAAGAATTTGAAACTACTATTAAATGTACACACACATTCACATATGGAGTTTTTGTGTGTAAAATGTGCATCCCTGTTCAGACTCACATGTACGTATACAAGTATAACCTATCTATCTGTGTTTGGTCGTTTTAACTGTCAATTACATTTCCTTTAATTTTCAGGTAAGTAGAATATTTTGCAACATTTTGTAAGGTTATATGTAAAAGCTGATGTCAATATAGTTATGTAACAGACTAATGGACAGTTCGATATCTGCAGAAAAATATGTCATGGTCTAATACTGCACAGTAAAACTGAAACAGATTCTGTATACCTTTACTGCATTTTTTGTTTTCCTTTTGACAATAATAACAAGAGGGCCAAGTCATATTCACTTGTTTTAGAAAACAGAACTAAAAGTATGAGTAGACACTTTTCCCAGAAATTCTATCATCCAGACACATATGCCCATAATTTTAATAGCCTCTGTTATGTTGGATATATACATTTATTTTAATAATTAATGCGATCACCTAGGAAAAGAGACTGTGATACAGTAATTATGTGCTCTTATGTAACATCTCTTTTAATCACAGAACAAGCAGTAGTTTTAAATACCAAAAGATGTAACACTCAAACACTGCTTTATTTTTCCCAGAATATAGACATATAGTCTTATGAAGGAACACACACCCTGGTATTTACTGCTTCCAAAGTGTTTTCAAGGATCTTAACTGGATGTACTAAAAGAAAGATTCCAATTTGTATGTCCAGACTCCCAGAACACAGATGCCAGCTGCAGAGAGCACACAATATGGTTAATCATAAAAGGATAACACCTTAGAAGAAATTTACTGCAACATTACATGGTTGCCTAGGAAACTGAATTAAGTCTCTTTATCAGGCATTATACTTCAATACTAAGATCACTAACATGCTCTTTGAAATACTGGAAAATATCTGTCCTACAACTGTTGTATTGATTTTGCCCAAATGTAATTTATGGCATATATGTAGGTTGCAAAGATTGAAGTAATAGTAAAGCATTCATGTTTTTCACTTCATAGGAGAAGACTGTAATGCTTAAGGGGGTGAATATTCAGTGACATTACTTGTTGTTTTCTGCACTTAAGGAAATCTATCCCCATCAAAACTGAACAGGAAATTAAATGGGGATAGGGTGAGAAAGGTAGAATATGTTTTGCCATATTGCGGTTGGATAATACATTATTATACTTCCATCATTTACTGAAATCTGAATCACAAATTAAAACATCTCAGGGTCACCAAAATGTAACACTCTTCATGAAAATAAAAATACATTTAAGGTCGCAGGTATTTTATAAGCAAAAACAGCTATAAAAATGAAACTTCACCTAGAAAATAGGATGCATTGTGTTTTAAAAAAGGCAGAGAACGAAGCCAGTAGGCATTTTATATATATATATATCGTCCTTCGCCATAGTCATGGTGCAATCCTGATCTTTTTTGAGAATGCAAGTACCTACAATAGCTTAGTACAATAAATGAGAAGTTAACTATAGTCTGAATATTTCAGAGTAATAATTGAATTGCCTGGAAAAGTTCTGTTATGTTTGCCCTCAAAAAAATAATATACTCACATTTATTTAACCAAAATAGAGGAAGTAAAAGCCTACCATATAAAATACTACTAAGATGGCCTGTGGGACCCTAAGAACTTGTTACTTTGCTGAAGTACTTTGCTTACAAATTTCCCAGCACTTTCAAGCTTCATACCATGATTTTTGTTTTCTCCTCATGTCACCTGTACACACTGCACATCTGCAATACACAATTATATACCTCATTAACAATATTCAGATCAAAGAATCACTTAACTGGACATAACCAAGCTACAAAAAAGAAGCTAAAATGGCAGTTTGCATAGAGTAGTTGATTCTTGTCAAACACGTAACTATGGATATGGATTGTATGAGGTTCAACAAGGCCAAATACTGGGTCCTGCATTTGGGTCACAACCACCCCATGCAGTGCTACAGGCTGGAGAAGTGCCTGGGAAGTCAGTTTAAAAAAGGAAGTGGTACCTCACACACCCGTAAGAGAGCTTTGCAAACAGCTGTGCAGAAGGTAACTCAGCTAACAGAGTGCATTTGGACTTCCACAGTTCTCAAGAAGGGGTCTTGCCCTAATGATAAAGGCGTGGAGGGAAGGCACTGCCCTGGACAGCGGGCCCCAAAACCACCATCACTGCACCAGAAATAGGTTGTTACAGTAGACAGTCTCATGCATATATTAGGTCAATTTTCAGGAAGCAGCTATGCAACAATGAAATCTATTACCAATAACTACAAAAGTAATAGATGACAAAAACAAACATAATTGTGCCATTATGAACATATGCCACCTCTCTGATATGGTATGATTGGTGTGGCTTCCTCAACTCAAATGCTCCACAACAGAAAGAAACTGAAAGGAGGAAACAAGAATTATCAAAAAGACTTGTATACAAGAAACAGCTCTGTTGTGTCTCTGAGCTGGGGAAGGGGGAGGGGATAGCAGAGAACAGGCATGGAAGAGATCCATAAATGGAAACTGGCCGTCAGGAAGGTAAGAAATGTTGGCTCACCTCTCTAACACAAGATCTAGCAAGCATCAAGTTTTTCAGGCAACCAGTCCAAAAGAATTTTGCATACTTAAGTACTTCTACAGAACACTGCAGAAGCCAAGGATCTATGTGGGTCAGAAACTAAACAGATAAAGCGGTAAGAAAACAAAGTGACAATGCAGACATTGAAGATTCCATGTGCCTCAGCTGGCCCTAACCTGCAAGACTGCTGACAACTCCTACTGATAAGGAGTTATCACTGCATGTTTCTCCCATCCTTACTTTCTTCTCAGGCATCTGCAAACAAATCACTGTCAAATACAAGTCTTTGGTCTGACTTACTGGAGTCATATTACATTAGAAGACAAATCTGCAGAGTCAACAGAATGTGATTTAGGAAACTCCTGGTTCTTTAAGTTTTCTTGAAGGAAGCAGTTTTCTGGTTCACCAATGTGCTTTTAATTACTCTCATAAGCCATTGACTATACAAATTCCAGACACTTGCAATAATGTGTTTATATTACTGCTTCACTGACAAAAACTGAAAATTATTCCAACCTTGTTATGAAATTTAGAGAGAGCTACCAACTGAGGAGAACTCCTATTACAAATCACTCTTTTTAAAAGTAACGTAAAATACTGTTTTCTGCCATTACTGAGACTAAGATTTCAGCATCTGTTAGGTTTATATAGAAGCTGATAATGAACAACAGTAACTTTCATATTCTAGAGATCTTGATTCTGGAGACGCTCTGATGATCAATTTCAGTTGAAGGCACTGCTATGAGCTTAACGAAAAAATACTTCTAGAATATACAGCTTCAGATGTTACATGTGTTCAGTGGTCACCCAGTGCCAGTCCTCTCTTTTTAAAAATATAAATACTACTGGAATTTAAATCTTCAATTTGCTCATAATCTCAAACTACTCAACTACTGTGACAAAAAAAAAGCCCAAACCAACAACAGTGTTTTCAAACTATTCTCAGATAGCTCATACTTTAAAAAACAGAGAAAAATTTTTAAAATCTTCCCCATCTTTAATAAAGTTACTGTAATTTTAGGTTCTACAGAGGCTTAAAATAAAAATCAAAGCACAGCCAAACTCTGGAGCAAAAATCTGTAGCTACAAATGGAGACTCTTCAGAAACCAATACTGTGCAGAGCACAATACGCCTCCAGTTCCCTTACACTGCTCCAATACAAAATTAACCAGCCAAAGAAAAACTCCTCACAACAAAACAGATTTAAATTCTGTAGCACTCTACCGCAGTAGTTCCACAGCATACTGAAATATGCTTTCAATTAATTTAGTTAGCAGCTTGTCATAAATTACACTTTGTATTCCTAAACTTTGACATTTTATTTTATAGCTCTTAAATACAAAACTAGTCATGTAAAGAAGAGGAAGCTTAAAATTCTGACAGACAAATTGAGATAGCTGGGGATCAGGGAACAAAAAGTAACTTATCTCATGCAGATTTTGAAAAAGGACATTAACTAGAAACTTCTGTCAAAATCAGCCAGCGCTATAACACCAATGTTAGTGTCCTAATATCACTATCTCTTTTCAAAGGCAGCAGTAAAACAAGTTGATCAATGTAGTTTGCTTGTACCTCCCAGAACAAATGTCTCATACTCCAGCACATGTAGATCCATTAATCTGAAATTCATTTGAGTAAACATTTCACACAGGAGTAACAGTCAGTACTTTTTTTTTTTTCATCCCATAAAAACTTTAGACTACTAAAAGCTACAGTCCAGTTATCTAACAGGAGGTGGACTGCATAATCCTCTGAGACTACAGGCTTCAGCAGACATAAAGCTCTGATTAAAGTGATCTGCAAATAAAACCTTCCATCTTTAACACAAATTAAAGATAATACTTGCGTTTCAATGTAAATTTTAGAGGACTGTCTCAGGGAGTGGTAAGTAACCATTATAGCATGAAACTAATTACTGGAAAGACACTCCTGGAACCCTTAAAAAAATCCCAGCCACCACCTATGAAATCAGTGACTGCATGACAAATGAATACTGACATGCTACTATACAATTATTTCCATTCCAACACCAGTAAGATGCCTGCCAGGACAGTATAATTAGCTCAAGAAGTTTTCAACATGTTCCACTTCAGCTGCTAAGGGAAGGGGGGGGAAGTGTCTTCTACTGTTTGGTCTTAAGAAAAAAAGTATTTCACTCACCAGTTCCTATATAAGGTTTAAAGCGTCCTGATAGTCTGTTGACAAAGGCACCTAGAACATCTAATCCCAGTAGTGATACCTGTTGAAACAAAAGCATTAGATATTATAAACCAGATCACTAAAGAATATTTTAGAATATATTTCAAATAAATTAGACATAAATGCAAGCATGCTGAAAAACTATTGTAAAGTAAATCGAAGTTTCAGTTGAAGAACTAGTAATTCCTTCAAAGTTCTTATTAAGACAAAGTTATCAGAATATGTTTGGAATGGAGTTTATTTACATACACCAGAGGAGTTCGGATGTTTTAGTTCTTGTCTTAAAACAGAAGAAAACAAATATTAGAAATCCAATGTCTTTGTACTTTCAACTACAAAACCCAAACAAAGACATGGTTTAAAGGTTTTCCAGATGATAAGAGCTTACTTCAATCTGGCCACTTAGCTCATCCACTAAGGTCATTACATCATTTTCCAAACTCCCAAAAGAAAATAACTGAGAAGCTAATTCTGCTTTCCCTAGTGGTTCAGACTACACCATTTGTCCACCTGCTTGTTAAGCTAGGGAAGCCTAATTTTTCATTTGCTCATTAAAAACATAATAGAGAACCCCTCAAACCAAACAAAAACAACAACAGCAAGAAAAACTAAACCAAAACAAAAACCAACCCAACCCAAAACAACAACAAAACCCAAACAAAAACCAAACCAAAACAGAAAAAAAAGGAAATTCAAAATACTACTGGAATTTTGAGGAAATTTCCCATCCATAAACAGAAGCTAGATGAGACAATAATATCCATTAATATAGAAACAAAAACACAAACAGCAATTACCAGTTAGACCAAATTATTTTAAGAAGTTGGGACACTTCTTGTACTGCTTACTATCTTGCATATTGTTCCAAGATTTCATTCTGTATTTCCTATAATAGTTCATAAGGAACACCAGAACCTGCATTTTCACAACTTGTAGTTACCTCAATTTGCTGCCTGTGAAGGTGCAAAAGGAACAACCATTTGCCAAAGGCACAACCTCCTCAAGCTTGGGCGTTCCTTACAGCTTTTCCTCCTCTTTATTTTCTAGGAAGACAGGCACTGCAAATTTTTCCCCTTGAACTCATGGCTAGAATTCCTCTCCCTTATTAGCTGTTTATTTTCATAAAATTTGGAACCGTATTTTTTGGACCCCTCTGTTTCCTTGAGATCCCTATCTGTCACAATTGTCCACACTAGGCAGCAGGCCAAAAAAAATTTGAGTGGACATGCATGTGATACACATGGCCCACGCACACAGCATCACATGAGCCTTGTTTCCATAGGAAACTAGACAAATAAGGTCTCCATAAAACTCAGGGTGAGAAGCAACTACACAATTAAGCTGGTTTTAATAAATGCAGTATTAGTACAACAGACGATCTTTTAAAAAGGAGGTATAAAACTTAGTTCCCAGTTAGTACACCTTACCTGGAGACAATTTCATTACATACTAAAACACAGAATAGCATATATAAATAGATGGCATCACTGGCTTAAATTAATATATTGCCAACAAGTAACTCTACCTACAGCTTAGGAAAACAGAACACTATACCTAGTAACTTACTTAGGCCAAAAAAAAAAAAAAAAATTAGCTTTTATGGTAATGTCAAGGCTTTCCACAAGGTTTTTCCTTTAATGTTATTTTCCATATTATCAAGCAGTATGAAACCATAGTCAAAAGCTCCATCTAAAAACCAATGCCTGAAAGAAACAAATTCATTCTGGATCCATTGTTTTCCCATGCTTCTGTTTGCTGACTACGAGCCCTACCTGAGACTTACACTGACAACTTTTAAGAAAGATACCTTTCCATGCAAGTGTTTTGCACTAACAGGAGCTTTTCCTTCTGTAAAGGTACTTTTTACAAAGTCTCTCTCTTCTCTGCACGTTTGATTATCTTTGCAAAATCTGTCTTGAAGACGTCTACCAAGAACAGCAACTCAGAAACTTAAAGACAATAAAGCATGCATGCATGAGCTTTATCTCATGCAAAGTCCTCTGTGGTCTGCAACTTTGAAAAGGTAACAGGTATGAAAAGCCACAATAACTGGAGAGTTAGAACGTAAGTGTGACCACAAGCTGAAGTAATGGGAAACGGTTCTAGCTACAAAATTTGCTTTCATTTTACATTACAAAACAAGTCAGCTGAACCACAGAACTACAGAGGATAGCAAGTGAACTACCACCTACTGGTTTTGTAAATCAGTGTTAGTATTTCTCTGTTCTGATACACAATGCTCTAAGCTTCAGCATCTCCTCGTAGGTATCATCTGTGCAATATTCAAGCAGCCCTTCGGAAAGAGTCCTTAATTTATATGGGGTCACATAAATAGCATTCAAAAAAAAATTTAAATCGTAAGTTGAGGCACAACTTAGAGGCTCTGCAGAAGACCTGCAACAAAGAGGTTCCAAGCTCTGAGACACTGTGTGGGACCATTTACCAACACAGGCTCTCCACTATCAATAGAAAAACCTTTCACCAGCATCACTGCTCTTTCCCCAACAGCTCCAATGAGGGATGAATGCCTTCTGGGATTAAAATCAATGGATTTGTTTCTTACTCTGCATTCATTAAGCCTTTTGCTTGCTGTCTAGAAAGAGCCTTTGTACGTCAAGACTGATTCATCAGCTCACCACTGTTTGAAGCATTTAAACAGTGCTTTTAAAGTTCATAGGGGAAAAGAAATTTAGGCTCATTTGAACTGGAGTTGGTTAGTTGCTATTCTTTAACAAGCCAAGACCATCCTTGACTTCTCAGACCACAAAAAAGTTGCCAAACCAACTGAAAAATATTTTATCTGTTCTTGATAAAAAAAGGCCAGGCTCTTTAGTGAAATCAAGATGTTCCAACCAAAATACAATTATGAATAGAACCAATAATTAGTAATTGAGCCTATTCTTGCTTTGCAGCTTGTTCCTTTTCTAGCTCTCCTTCTGCACACACTTTACAGCACTGCCCCTGCTCTTCTGTGGACAACTTCCAGGCACCTAAGTTTTTTGCTAGAAAAAGAAATACTGTTCTTCAAACCACACCTGGATAACCATGCATTCTTACTGTTATTTTCATTGTGATTCTGTAATTTTCCATCCCTGTGGGGGACAGCTAGGGGCAGGACACCACCAGGAAAACATCTCTACTTGTGTAAGTTGCCAAATGACATTAATACAAATATCCTTGGATTTGGTCAAAGGATCTCTGAACCATACATAGAAACACAGATTCTGTAGATCGGGATCTGTGAACTAGTCATGAGACTCTAATGCGGGAATTATGGAGGTCACTATCTGGAACTCCAAAGAATGAAGTTAAGGCATCGGCTGTCCTGTCACCATGGGGACAGCTGTGGTATCACTAACAATTACTGACAAACTGAATACAGCATGCCAAACAACTACGCCCTGCAAGAGCAAGCATTGTTCCAGTGCGGCAGAGCTGGAACAAGATATATGCAAAAACTTCATGAGGTTTGTTTTTTTTTTTTAAAGTGTTGTCAACCAAGACCCAAGGTATACCTTCTCAATTCTCATAATCTCAAGAACCCTGCAAGTACCATAACACGAAACAAAAATATGTATGTATGTAAAGTATATTGTGCTTCACTTCTTCAAGTTTCACATTCTTAATTCTCTCTACTCATCTTTCAGGACAAACTTCTGTTCCTCTATTCCATACTTCTTCCTCCCTTTACTGTTTCCCACTGCAATTCTATCCACTTCACCCACTTTGCTTAGATTTACCCATATTCCCTTCCACCCCTTAACTCAAAAGCTTGCAGAGATACAAAACGGTGCCCCTGGCCCCATGGGCAGAAGGAAGCTTCCATTTTCCTAGCTCTTTTCTTGAACCCATGTGGTTCTTCAGTCCCAGCCATGTCATCTTCAGATTCCATTCTCCTTGCCACTCAGCAGCAGTTGGGCAGCTGCCTCTGCTGACAGAAGCCAAAACTGCAGTCCCAGCTGCTGAAGCTACCACATACATCATCTATACTTCAGAAATTTTAGCTGACAAGGAAGCATTATTTCCTTTCTCTTGCTTGTTTCACCTTCAAGGGCACTAACAACACACTTCCAACACTAATAGTATGATTTTTTTTTTAACATATATGGCACATTGCAAGGAGAGAGACAGAGCTGCTGGTATCTATCTTCAAGCTCAGCAACTAGAGTCCAAGTTCATTAGCAAATGCAGAGCCCCCTCTACCTAAAAAGGCAACGTTCCTGACTTCAAAATGACGTTTTGCAGCTTTACTTAGGACTACAAGGTAAGAGTCTCCCAAGTATCCTATCTTTGCTACTGTTAAAACCACCCATCAGCTGCAACCCTCATTGTCTCAAAAGGGGTACAGACTATGAAACTTGTGACAACCTTCCCTTCACAATTCTCCTGTGATGGCCAACCACGGAGCATTTCAGCATCCCACTTCAAGTAACCACACTACCAGAGGATTGCTGAATGAATCACCCATATTTATCCATAGACTGAAGAGTTTATTTCTGCCCTGAAAAGGCTTGGTTTTTTCAGGGGACCTCTCAATAGGCACAATTCTGGGAGGTCCCTGTTACCTTGACCTCTCCTGGACTGCAGCCAGAACAAGCAAGCATAGTGCTCTCATAAAAAATTTTAGAGCTTATTAAAAAAAAAAAAAAAAGGAAATATGTTTTAATGCACTTTCCCCAAGTTGGGAACTTTAGCTTCATATCATATATGCCCACATTAATTAATAAACATTTAACCAATTCTGAAGAACACATTAATGTAATACTCAAAATGGTCACTGAAAAAACCTGTTTACAACCTTCTGTTATTTCCAAATCTCTCATGATCTTCAAACTGAATTCAGACTGCAAGTGTGATCTCCAAACTTCTGTATTCTGTGGACAACACAGTATTCTAAAATTTGTGTAGTGCCTCCAGCTTGATCTGTTACAGGAACATCTCCAGTTTGCTTCACATATGCATTAAACATTCTTCCCTTATCTGTTGTCATAAATTTTTCATAGATACTGTTACAAGGACTGCGAGCAAAACCCAAAAGTATATGATGCAGCAACACCTTACATTGTAAGCCATTTCCTTTTGAGATTGTCTGGCTAAAACTTTATGTGCTGAAGTGGAAAAAGTTTCAAGACAGAGCCTCTCTAAAATCAGGGTTCAGTGGGAAGACAATGAGATGTATGGTATTTCTCTTTGGAATAAATAATTAATTTTAAAAAACCCAACTTTTTTCCAGCAAGAAAATTGAAGTCAAAAGCCATTCTAAGCACATTGATGGCTCAAAACAAAGAAACACTTTATTTTAGGACTCAGCTCTTTCAAAAGAATTTAATTCTTTTTGTGCCCAAGGTCTCTTATTTCCTTTCCCATTTCCTCTTATTTAAATTGTATCAAAAATACAGTGATCCCCATTCTCTGCTACTTACTCCCACCTCTGCACCAGCTCCTCTGCTGTGGGAAGAGAAGCATTCATGCAGATGAACAGCAGCCCACTTTAGGAAACCAGCCCAACAAATGAACAAGAGAAGGCATCTTCTCAGCCATATCTCCTCCTTGAGCCTGTTAGCTGTGCAGCCTCACAGGCACTCACATCGGAGCAATGCAGGCATGACACACCAGCACCATTCCTCAGCCAGGGACAGAAACTGCTTGAATCAGAAGTGCCACTAAAATCACACGGCTCACATGTGCTGACTGCTGCAAGCTCTGCTCTGAAGGATGCACCTCTCCTCTTACACACTGCACAGTGCTTGGAAAGCCTCTCTACCCTCACCCAAGTCAATCAAACTGCAGGCTAAAAGTGATGCTCCTGTTATCCCTCTTGGCCTGTGGGCATATTTGATCTGGTGCACTAAAATCTCCTGTAACATGAGTCAAATCAGCTTGCTGAAACACCGGAAAATGAATTCAACATTGACAAAAAGTTAATTGCCTCAAGAATGACAGTGAGAATAGAACACCTGGCCACATGAGCAGCACAGCTGCTGTTCCAATAGTGAGTACAGTTAGTCTGGATAACACAAACTGAAGCTGCAGAACAACAGGGAAGTGTCATTTCCATCTCTGGAAGAGATGCCTGAGACTTTAAGACTATATAGTCCCCATTCCCAATTAAAGACCAGACAAAATTAGTTTTAATAAAAACAATTAAAACTTCCTGCAAGTGTCCCTTGTCTTCAGGAGATCTGCTTGATTATTTGGCTAATATTCAATTGTTGACTTAATGTATCTCGAACAGAACATAAATAATACATGAAAAAAATAGTAATTATTACTGAAGAAGAAATCAAATCATTGAGCTTGAAAACTAAAATTGGATTCATACATGGACAGGTCAAATCACATTCTCATTACATAGAAAAAAGAAAGGAGCTCCCACACAGCCAAGATCAAACAAAACTTGAAGAAAGAAAAATTCAGCAAAGAGCTCAAAGTCAAACACTTCTTCAAAGACATTTAAATTACCATTGTTTGCTAACAAAGACTAAGGAAATACCAGGACCTACACAGTAACTGAAAAATAAAGGTTTAAGCTGGGTCCTCTTTTATTCCATTTCTCTCTCCTGCACGTTACAGTCCCACAACTCACTATGGCATTTGCCTTTTGTGCAGCATATGTTGGCTTGTGTTCAACTTCAGATCCAAAACAACCCACACATTTTATTCCCAAGGTCTGCTACTCAATCACATGCCCCACATCCTGCATTTGTGCATTCATTTATTTGTAACCAAATGTGCAACCTCACATTTTTTATCTCTGAACTCTCTTTTTTCAGATCTCAGTATCCATTTTGTTCAGATAATTTTAAATTGTAGCTTCCACCTCACACACATACGTGCAGTCAGCCAAGTTCTAAGTGTTGCTATCTCTTTGCAAGTACTTCAGACAAGCATCCTAACCACTTGTCTTTACCTATTTGCAAAATTACAGTTTAAATCTTCCATTCTGGAAACTGAAAGCTCCTCCTGCTGGCCTTTTGTCGAACTAAAGACAAACCAAAATAAATACTTGCCAAACCAAGGAAATACAAAAATGCAACAGCAAGATTACTGGTATTTTAGTATCTTATGGTATTTGGTGTTGAGACAAACAAAGCTCAGAAAAATCTCACTCTTCAAGAAGCATAGAGTAAGAGATAATTCCAAGGATTTGCCTAAAAGAAAGAGTTTATCCATACTACCAGAAAGAGATAGAATGAAATCAGATTTTCTTCTTCCCATGGCAAACAATCTGCTGCTCTGGCATAAAACCAGCAATTATTGATTATTTTTCTGTTGCACTTGAGGAATAAAACAAGCTAAGATATTAACCACAAAGGTGAGAAATTCAAAGACTTGCAGTTACAAACATTCCTAATTACTCTTCTCATATAAAATTACCTTGAGAAACTACCACCATTTTGGTCATAGGTTTTTGTTACTTCTGTTAGGTGTGATTTGCTTAAAGAACCAAAAGGTGGCTTTATTGCTCAAAAAATAATTTTAATGAGGGTAACTGCTCAATCCTGGTGTTCTTAAAAGACTCCACAACGTGCTAGCAGCCAAGAGTAGATTTGCAAAGCTCTACATGAAAAGCAGTATTTCCCCATCCCACATCTCTTCAGCAGAAGTTCAAAGCAGGTTTGGAGATTACTTGAGTGAGACATGGAACAGTTTGAGTCACCAGACTGCACAGTTAGATAATCTTGTAATTATTTCAAGTGACTACTGAATATGAGAGAGACCTAAGAGACTCATTAAATGAAACTCATGTATACATAGATGAAGATGCAGGCTAACCCAGTAATGCCAGCAAGTATCTGTCAGTAGTACTACCCTCAGAATGGGCAATTAATTTACTCTTTGAAGTTCACCTGAGAGTCCAAACACAAACAATAGCACTGTTCCCATTTTCTGAGATCGCTAAATATTTCACTTTGAGAACAAATACCAGCAGAATAATACCATCACTCAATTCTTAATATTTTGCATTCAACTAACCTACTCCTATTCCTCACAGCCTTGGGCAAACAGTTGAGGGAGGGGGGATGCAGACTGACATACACCCAAAACCCCAAATCTCTGCATTGTAGAAGGAGAGAGATCAGACCCAACTGATATGAAATAAACCAGATCACCAAGCAAACAATTTTCAGTTCAGTGAGGAATTCTTTCATTCTAGTGAGATACAAAACAAATGCTTAAATTCTGCACATCTTCCGTGTACTCCTTGATGCTGCAAAGCTTTCAAGAGTCTTTGTAAGCCAATTTATCACTGACTGCATAGACATTGTAAGTGAAGTTCTCATAATACAACAGATTCATGTCTCTCTAGGTCATTCCCCATGTTCTGCAACCAATTTTCACTACAACTCTGAACCACCTGCAGATGAGTCAACACATTCTTAATCCCACCTTTTTGATTCACCAGTAACTCAAGCTAGTAATTGTGTTTTCCACTTCAATGAGCTAGATGAACACAGAAATTTTCCTATCTGCTCTCTCAGTTTGGAATTGCCAGGTTGTTTATTAAATAACTATAAAGACTTGCAAACTTCAGAACAGCAAAAGCACTGTTTTATGTGGCCAAAATCTTTTTGAGATGAGTTAATTCAACCTTGCTGGTAACTAGCCCACGTTGAGAATTATAGAATGGTTTAGGAGAAGGCCTTTGAGGTCACTGAGTCCAACTTGTTTACTGAACACTTAATTCTCATTTTTCCGTACTCATTATCAAGCCTGCTAAGCCAACCCTCCTACTACCTCCAGATCCTTTCCCTTCTGGTTACATGAGCCAAAAACTTTCTAGGGTGGCGTATCAGAAAGTTTTCTCTTCACAGGCACAGCTTAAGAGTTGAGACCAGAGCTCCCAGATCATGCAATCTCCTCTTTCAGTATGGTCAGCAGAGTGCACTGCACGCAAGAACTGAGCTTTCAGTGGGAATATATGGCACGATCAGGGCAAGTCACATTAGTTATCCCCTTATTATCCATACCCATCACCACCAGCAGAAATAATGCTCTCTCTCAAAACTTCCTCCAGCATTCCCCACTTGTATCTTCAATTCATCTAGCTCAGCAGTTCTGAGTCTCCAGCCACTACCACTGCTTGTGATAAGACCAGTCACGTCAACTGGGAGGGATTCATTACTCAGGAACTCTGAAGACCTATAAGATCTTCAGCAGAATTGTTTGAGTGCTCTACATATCCATTCCTCAGTAAAGGGTGACCAACAGTATGTTAAATAATTCAGCAATCAAAAATCAGATAAGCCTGCGGCATTCACTACTTTCTATTGTTCAGTGCCTGAGTTTAATAACAAAATAGGATGCAACATTTAAATGTGTAACATCTATGCTTGCATGAGACAAAATACGCAAGTAAGACACAAGCCACTTTTCTAGAATATAAGTCTTCATTTTGAAGCAGCACATGCTGGCAGTCACTACCACAGGCAGAACACTGGAACTGATCATGAGCAAAACACCCAAAATCTTGTGCTGCTGCCATTAATATAATCACAGAAACTTGTGAGCTGGAAGGGACCCACAGGGATCATCGAGGCGAGCTCTTAAGTGATGGCCCCTACAGGGCTCAAACCTGCGACTAACACCATGCTCTAACGTACGTGATGTGCTTTGAAACACAATAAAGAGCCACCAGTATGTGGACATAGAGAAGACATAACAAAAATAATGATTTTGCAAGTTATCTTCAAAACTCTTAGAATTTGTAATACTCTCATTCTGCACGCCTCTTTTCAGTGGTACGCAGAGATATAACACTGGGCAACAGGCGCAAACCGAACCACAACAGTTCCATTTGAATATGAGGGAAAAATTTCCTTTACTTTGAGGGTGACAGAGGACTTGAAAAGGCTGCCAAGAGAGATTGTGGAGTCTCCACTGAAGATATTCAAAACCTGCCCGGCTCTGATTCTGCGGAACCTGCTCTAGGTGAACCTGCTTCAGCAGGCAGGCTGGACTAGGGGATCTCCTTTCTGTGACTGATGCTTATGGAGCACAGCACAGTTCTCATTCATCCTACAGTCCAAACAGCTAAGTTCTGTCACCTTACATCAACAGCAAGCAAAATTTCTTGCACTATGAAAAATACAACTTGAAAATTGTATTTCCAGTCTTAATGCCTAATTCTGTTAATTTACAAGTGCAGGAAGAAACTTTTACATTACCCTGTTAGGTAAGTAGCTATCCCTCTCCATGCAAAAAAGTATTTTTAAAGACTTGTCTAGATTCGCAGTAATCAATCTTATCACCAACAGCTGCCCTCAGATGATGAATTTAAAGGCAAATAAATTGTATTTGTTCAGCATATGCTACTTCCTCAAGCTAACCTGACCTTTACCGACAAACATGCTTCCAAAATAAATAAATCATACGCGCAAATGGAGTTAAGCCTTTATTATTTTCACACCTCAAACTCAGAAGTTGCTGTGTGCAAACACTGGCGGAGTAAGGTCAATGGAAGGGGGAAAAAAAACCCCATCCATTTCAGGAACATACTGCCCTTAGAGGCGACTCTGCCTCCTCCCGTGTCTCAGAAAACAGAAAAAAAGCGAGAATAGGCTCACTGCAGCGAGTTAAAGGTCCAAAGTGCGAGTGGATCACGTTACGAGGGCAGGGCGGAGCTGGCCCGGCCGAGAGCCCCGGGCGCGCAGCGCGGCCCGGCAGCGCCCCCCGGCGGCGGCAGCGGGGACCCGCCCGGCCGCGCCGCGCACACGCACCGCGGGGGCAAAAATGTTAAAAAAAATAAATTAAAAAAATCGCCAATGCGAACACGACTGTCCTTGGCACTAAAACTGCGCTGTCAATCGCCTTATCGGCTGACCGACGTCAGAACAACTCGCAAGTGTTACACTGTGTGAGGGAGTGATCGCTCTTCTCCCCTGGCTCCGTCTAAAAGACACACGCACACAGAAAAAAGCGAAACGTGAGTCATCATCGGGCCGCTGTAAGGATACCGCATAACTTCCCAGGTACAGGAAAGTCACCTAAAGACGATATAAACAACTTTAAACTTACAGTGGGAGCCCCAAGAAGCCAATTATTCATTAAATCGTCTGAAATACACACAGCGTGATACAAATCCGGTGAAGCAGCACTCTTTACGGCCTGCAGAAAACGATGGCAATCCCATGAAACATTACACCCAAGTACCGAGACCATGGAATAGGAGTGGTAGCGAAAGAAAAATAAGAAAAATAATCATCACCTATCTTGTTTCTGAGTAAGAAACACAACCCCAGTGTGTATTATAGTTGTCTGGGGGGGGTTTTAACATTGTGCCGTAAAAAAACCCTCATATCCAAACCAAAACCAAACCAAAACACCATCTAGCCAACGATAAAGGCAAAACCAAAACCCCCATTACTGCTTCTTTAAGGACAGAGGAATACAAACAATAAAACATTAACCACCCTTCCAAAATTTTGGAATTCCCCTTTGTGTGGGAGATGTAGTTTCATTTCTGGTCTTACCTATTAAAAAGTAACCCGGGGCTCCGTACCTCCCTACCATGATGAATCATGGTCTTCCCGCACCGGGCCCCGCCGAGCAGCCTTACCTTAAAATTACTGGAGTTGACCCACGCTGTTAATTCGTCGATCACTTTGTCAAGGCGCTGCTGGTCCTGCTCCAGATCGGGGGACCTCGCCGGGTCGCCCAGATACTCCAGCAGCTCTTGGCCAACCTGCATCCTGCGGCCCACGTCCTTCTGCTGTACCTGCTCGCAGAAATAATCCATGCCGGCAGGCTCCATCTTCGGACGCTGCGGAAAAGTTTCTTCGTAGGAGAGCCGAGGGCCTCAGGGTCGGAAGCGCGGGCAGGGCAGGGCGGGCGGCGGGGGCGCGGACAGGCCTGCCGTCCTCATGGAGCCGCTCCCGGCGCTCTCCGCCCCGGCTCCGCGCCCGCCGCCCCCATGCGCACTCGCACCCCCGCAGGGGGAAGCCCCCGGCGGGAAGGGAACGCGGCGCTGCGCAGGGGTCGGCGGCAGCCGCTTACTCCTGCTCAGGGCTTTCCAGCCGCCTCCGCGCCGTCCCGAGGGATCCCGACAGGGCTCCCCGCCGCCGCCCCTCCTCTTCCCCCGCCGGGGGACGGGAAATAGAGCTCGAGAACAGGCGCTGCGGCTGGAGGGGCTCGCAGGCACGGCGGCCGCGGGCTCGGGGGGTCCCCACGGGAGGTGCTGCCGCCTCCGCTCGCTCTGCCTTCTCTCCTCCCGCCCGACGAGAGATCTGCGGGCCGCCTCTCACGGGCACCGACGAGGCCACGGCGGACCTCTCATGTTCCTGATGCCGCGGCCTCCGGCCCCTCCTGCCCGCCCGCGGGGCGGCTCCCAAACTTTCGTCCCGGCGGGTCTCAGCGCCCCCCGCTCCCCTCCACCACGGACCGAACCGGACCAGACCGGACCGGGAAAGTCCCCCAGGAAGCCGCTCACGCTTCGCCGCGCCTTCCCCCACCGGGCTCTGCGGCGGCAGCGCCGCCTCCGTCCCGTGGAAGTTGCACCTCCCGCCGCCGCCGCTACCGCCCCGGCCGGCGCCAGGCGGACACACCGGGCGTGGCCCGCGCGGCCCCGCCCCCCGCCGCGGCTCCTGCTTCCCCTGGGAGGGCGCGCGCCCGTGCGGCGCCTCCCGCACCGCGCTGCGGCGGGAGGGACGGACGGACGGGCGGACGGACGGGCGGACGGACGGGCGGACGGACGGAGGACGGAGGACGGAGGACGGAGGACGGAGGACGGAGGACGGAGGACGGGCGACGGGCAGTGCGCGCTCCCGCCGGGCGCTCCGCCGGGACCTCTGCGGGTCGTGTCCGGCGGCAGTGCGAGGCGCATGCGCCCTCCGTGCCGCTAATCGCCGCGGTGCCGGTCCGGCGCCCCTGAGGAGAGAGGGGAAGTGTTGGAAGAACAGAAGAGGTGCGAACGGTGCTGGAATGCTCGGGAGCTCTCTTCCCTTAATCTCTCCGCCTTCCGAGCGCTGTCCCGGCTTTGCACAGCCGTGCCCTGCAACCCCTCCCGCCTTGCTCAATGCCCAGGTGTAAAGTGGGGAGATCCCCGTGGAGCCATCCCGGTACTCCAGGTGTGGTTGGCTCTGCGACGTTGCTGTCCGCAAAATCGGGTTTGTTATGCTGAGTGCGGCAACACTCCGGAGAGACACGGATTATTAATTTCAGAGTTGCGCAAGCCTGGGTGCTCAGTGCTATTCCATAAATCCAGCACAACCCACTGGACTTTCCGCGCCATTATTTACACAGAATCAATGAATCACAGTTAGGGTTGGATGGGACCTCTGGAGATCATCTAGTCCAACCCCACGCCAAGGCAGGATCACCTAGAGGGGGTAACACAGGCACGTCCAGATGGGATTTGAATGTTCCCAGAGAGGGAGACTCCATGAACTCCCTGGGCAGCCTGTTCCAGGGATCCACAAGTTCTTCCTCATGCTGAGGTGAAACTTCTTGTGTTTAATTTATGGTCATTGTTTTAAGTTATGGCCCTTGCTCCTCCTCCTGTTGCTGGGCACCACCGAAAAAAATTCTGGCACCATCCTCTTGACACCTGATTTAGAGATACTTATCTGCAATAATGAGATCCTCTCTCAGTCTTCTCTTCTCTAGATTAAACAGCCCCAGCTCCTGCAGTCTCTCCTCGTAAGAGAGATGCTCCAGACCTCTAATCATCTTTGTGGCCCTCTGCTGGACTGTCTCCAGTAACTCCTTGTCTTTATTGTACTGAGAATCTCAAAACTGCATACAGAAGTTCATAGATAGCAATTTCCAAAGTACAGCCCCAGCATGGTTGACCCACATGCAGACTGCCAGGAATCGACTTGAATTACAACAGAGACCCTTAAGTGAGGGGCTGTAACTTTAGGGCCAGTTTAAACTGGTCCAAGTCCCCTTGATGTTGGGAAAAGCAGCCCCTCTCCGTCCCTCTGCATTGGCCTCTGAGGCCTCTGAAGGGACAATTATGGCTTTCACATGCAGGGAAAGGAAAGCAGAGGAGGTCACTTTTCCTCTCCTCTCACCCAAGCTGCTCCACTTGGCCCCTGTCTTAGCCCCCTGTGCCAGACCCAGTGCATACACTGACCACTTGGGTTGATTTAATGGGCTAAATGACAGAGCTGGTGTCAGTGAGCTGGGCTGGCTCATGAGTCCTACGGGCAGAAGCATGCGACTTGGAAGATGGGAAGAGTAACAACCTCTGTCAATGGCAGTGGACAGTGATTTTGGCCTCCTGCCTCTCTGATATTAGGAGGGTTCACCTTAACACTACATTGGAAGCCACTGCTGGTACAGGCAGTCCTTTTCTTCTCCTGTTGTCATGTATACAATTCTTCCCTTCCTTACACCACAGCTGGTTTTTATTTATCTTTGCTTAAACAGTTCAGAGAGATAATATTTTTATTCATTTTTCTCTTTTTTTTTTTTCAGTCATATAACTAGCTTTTCGCTGATTCGGATTCCTAAATTTTCTCACTCAAGTACCAGTTGGAGCAGGTGAAGTAGAAGCAGACAGCTGGAAACTAGATGGGAAAGACAAGGGCTGTAATTCAATGACAGCCTTTGTGTTATGAAAGCTCAACTTAGTTTCAAGACAGCACAGTCTGGCTATCTCACTTGCCTTGTTAGTCCTTACACTGGAGAAGAGTGAGCCTGCAGGAAAGCAAGGTACTCCCTTCATTTGGCCACTGGGTTTAGACTGAGGAACCACACCTGCAAAATGCTGCTGGACAGCAGTGTAAACCAAACTAAGTTGGTGCTATAGTGTTCCTACTTGTCTGCTTCTCACAAATCCTTTCCTCAGGAATTCTCCACTTTCCTTCTGTCCCATTGATCTGGAAAAAAACCAAAAATGGAGCTCTCCATCTACAGGCATAGCAGGAGGCAAGACAACAAACAGCCTTTTGTTGATTTTGGTGAGATGTAGCAACTTGAGGATCCCATGCTTCATCAATCCCTAGGCATTACAAAAATGAAGACAGTTAAAAAGATTAAAGATGCCTTTAAAACAGAAATGTATGTATTTACTTTGTGCTTATTATAATTTTACAAGAAGATTATGAACTGCTCCTCGTGTTTTCACAACGGATTTCCCTGTGCACTTATTAAAAAAAAGGAATTTTGGATGGGGCTGAATAGTTCTTGTCCTGTGTGTGCAATGCCACTTGTGAAGATATGGAATTACAGATTGCTTTTCTAGGAAAATGGGACCCAAGAAACTTCTGGAAGTGCAAAAATAAATATCAGAAAAATAAAACTGTATTGCTATATTTTTTATCAGTGCACTAGAATCTGATTCACTGGTGTTGTATGTTTAAAAAACAAATATCTTGCTATTAAAGTTTTAGAAGTAATTGTTGACCTAATAGTATTGGCTAAGTAGGAAAGAACTGAGTAGATGATACAGGACTCTTGGAGTATTAACAACTGTAAACAATTTCTGTCCTTGTCCAAACTATCTGAAAAAAACCCCCAAGTGATATAAAATTCACTTTTCATTACAGTCCAAGTTAAGGTCAATCTCTGAAGAAAGAAAATCCTAAGCAAAAAGAGGGGGGTAAAGCTCGTGGCACTACATTTTTAATTTCTCTTGATTCAAAGCAAATACACTGGTTAGGTAATCCAGTTGCTGTGACTAGCATTGAAACTGAGGGGAAGGGTAAAGTATATTAAGATGCACTTGAAATATCAGAACTATTTTGTCAACTCAAAGACGGCATTGCAAAGCTATGCTGAGGGCAAAAAGTCATGCTGGGCTATGTGGCCTTTCTTTTTTTTCCCATTTCACGTAATAAGTGTTTTCTTAAAAACCACAGTAGAAAATAATTGCCTTGCTGTAAAATCACAGGATTAGACCACTGTATTTTATCCGGTGGTCCTGTGACTACCTGCCATGACTAGTGCCTTTATACAGTATTGATTATGGATACACTGTTTTGATGTACTGTTATTGATATAATAGAAAATGGGTAGCCTTTTTATTGCTGAGGTGTTTTGGTAAGATCAAGGCAATTTTGTTGGAAATCTTAGCACTGAGAGGAATTTTCTTTCTTTTTTTTCTTTTTGGGGGATCATTAAATGTTGGTTGACTTTTTTCTCTGCAAACAAATAGCATTTGGATTTGGCAAATAGAGGTTCTGGATGCTCGTTTCCATTTTTAGCAAGGCAGGAGTAGCACTCCAACATCGAATCTAGAGCAGTTCCCCAGCTTGGACAAAGGACATGGTTTTGTTGTAGATGTTCTCACAGAGTCCTAGTGGACTTTATACCTAGGGATGTGGGCTAGGCTCCAAAAAGAAGGCATTTTCATTCAAGCCAAAGATCTTTTAAAGCTTCTTATTCTCAGTTAAGGAGATTGCTTCCTTTGGAATGCAATCTTCTTTTTGATATGCAAGCATGTGAGCATAAATCCACTACTCTTGTGTATTTGTACAATGCATAATATTTTGCAGAGCAATTAAGCCCCCTAATTGAATGCAGAATCAAAATTTCCTTCAGTCTTCTCAATGTGACTTGCTAGCAACCAGAGCAATTACAGCAGGAGCTGAGGTAAATGACACTAATCCAGTGAGGCGCATTTTCAGCCTGAATTGCACACCAAACCTGTTTCTACGCCCCCATCCCATCCAAGTGTGCTGCACAATTATTGCACGTATTATCCTGTTCTGAAAAAGGCGAGAATTGTACCAGCAGGCTGGGGAGGGAGGATGCCGTGAGCTTTGTTCCTTTGGCTGATAAGAAAGCACGTAGTGTGCTTTAGGCTGTGTTCTACCCTCCTTTCTTTGCTAGCAGTAAGCCTTAACTGGCTCAGAGCTCATGCAACCTGGTTATCGATCATCTGTAGCAGGCCTGTCAGTCACTGCAGCAGAAAAGCTGCTTCCACAGACTGACTTCCCCTTCTGAGAAACCCTTCCCATACAGAGGATATCATCCCATCACTGAAAGAACCATAAAAATCCCCTAAAAAGCCTCAGATAAAAAGTTCTCTTAATCACAAATAGCAAACACAAGCCATAATAATAAAAATAGAGTGAATTTAAGCATGAGTCACCCAGAAAGTTCCCATAAATTACACTTGATGTAGCCTAGGTTGACACTGAAGAAATCTATGAGAAAGTTGTCCTGCCTGTTGGATTCCCCAGCAGCTGGGTCAGCACTTCTGTGACATGTTCCATCCAGAGTGACTTGAATCAAATGTTCAGATGGCCTCTTGGAGGTAGTGTCCTTCAGTCATGTACCACCTTTTAATGTCTTCTGGAAGAATCATAGGCTTTTATTTTTTTATATGTTGGAGATCAGTACAGTAAGGGTTTTCTTAATACTGTCAAGAGGTAAAATACTGTGCTATTTTAAACAGAAATGCGGCAGATTTGGTTATCCATGTTGTATAGGTATTTATTTTGTGTCTTTTCTGTCATTCATTGCAAAAGGATGATGTGTATCCTTTCCAGTTGAATTTATCACTGTTGATAACTTTAAAGTATCATTTGAATTCCTCCCTCTGATTAACAATATCAGAATAATGAAGTAATAAATCTCTTTTGAATATAAATAAATAATTCATGAAGGAATGTTCTGATGATCATGTTGCAATATATGTACCAAGCTAGTTGAAGAGTTGCCCATTTTTCTCACAAGGTTTTAAAGATGAAATTACATGTAACTATTAAAAATGTACTTGGTAAACTCAGCTACATTTAGGCTTGTGCCATGAATATTCTTGAAATTACATATTTAATAGAGATTGCTTTCATATGCTTATTTATAAAACAGTCAAGAGTTGAAACTAGTAGTCTGGTATTTTTCTTGTACATACTAAGTTAATTGGATCACAGAAATCAGGTGTGAGGGGGGATCAGACTGATGCCTGATTACTGGAGTACTCCAAGGCATTAATTTGTTCCTTATTGTCAAATATGTTTTAACATGTAGACACTGCAATTAAATAATTCACCCTGATAAATCTTTTATGAGTCATTTGCTAATTTTCTTGATTCATGTGATATAGAGAAGGAAGGATGAATGAAAAACTGCAGGTAATAAAAAATAGTGTCAGAATTAACATATAAGTGACAACTTGTCTTTCATCATGTTAGTCTACCATGCCTTACATAATTACTCAAAGCACTGCTGCATAACTTAGCATCCTTTATGTCCTTTTTGCACAGCAACAGAGATGTTTGTCTCTAGTGATAAAAGTATTTGACCGTGGTTTGTCAAGCAAAGGTTTGCATCTGTTTTGTGCAGCAGGTTAGTTTGATAGACTTTTATCAATTATGATTTTCTATCTTTAAATTTTTGTGGAGGAATACAGTGTTCTGTGTAAAACCTTAATTGCTGTATAATGATTCATGTCATGTTGGAAAAAATTTGGGATGCGATAGCTCAACATAATTTAGTCCATCGATGCAAAATTTTCCTAATTTTTAAACTTAATTATTTGATTAAACTTTTAGTTAAAATATCTGTGAGAATATTTCAACATAAATGCAATTACCTTTGTATTGTCATGCTACTGTTTGTAACAGCAGTATGAAAGAACTAGAAAAGGATCCAAAATACTTGTATCATCTGACCTGAAAAGTAAAAGCTGGTGCGCACACAGTGTACTGCAGAACAGTATCAAGGGACATGTAGCTGGGTGCATTTTGGCCTCGGAATGGCAAAATCTCTGTTCTTGCAAAACAAATCATGGCATTTTCATTAGCTGCAGAAAGATTGCAAGACAGTGACTGCACTGAAGAATATGAAAAAACGTGCAGAATGGAATCTTTCTCGTTACATAGATACAACTTGCCAAACCAGGCAGAGCAGTGATACTCACCCTAGTAACACTAGTGCAGTGCCAGACTCTGCCGCCGTTTACACAAAGCAACCCACTTCTCACTGCATGGGGATGAGAAGGGGAAGAGAAAAACATGTATGATCTGATTTGTTGGTCTCTGGCTGGGCTTGCCTTTGCTTCTGTAATGCAAGTCCTTCTATAAATGGGACAGACTCAGCAGTCGTTTACTACTCAAGGAACTCCTACATCAGCAGTATTGATCCAAGGAAGGTTTTCTCAGGTAAGAGATTGCAGGGTTCTTCCTCAGATGGGGAGAAAATTTTCTAAACGTACTTGTGGTTTAACGCATACAAAAGCATTTACATACATATATCTTAAAATTACTTTTTTCATAAGGAATTGTACGCATTTACATGTCGGGATTAGGCTGACCGAATTTTTTGGCTGTTGCCTGATTCTGACGTGTTTCTCTGTCGTTTGCTGAAGTTGTCTGGCTGTTTGAGAGCTCCCTCTCGTGGCAAACTCTCCTGTAAGGAGATTCCCGACCAAGTATTGCCGACCTAAGGTACGTCGCTGGAACTTTACCTACCAGATCTACTACTGATAACGCAAAAGAAAGAAGCCGAGCTTGCAGTTGTTGCAGATCTTTTTTTTTTTGCTTGGCTGTCCGCCCTTCTAACATAGAAACCTACTGGTTTGTTTGGATGCAAATATCAAGGGGTATTTTGCGGGGTAGTTTCTGTAAATGAGTATACACATGAAAGAAACGTAACTATTCATCTGTTCTAGGGAAAAAAATTGTCATGAATGATATATTTTTTTTCCCCCTCAAAAGAGTAAATTACTGTCCTTCTCTAGAATAGTTTAGGGTGTCTTGTATCTGGTGCTGCTGAACCTGCTGTTTAAAGCAGACTGTACTTCCTACAGGCATCAGCAGCTTTCACTGAATACCCAGAACTATGGGTCTGTGCTGCACAAGGGTGTGTTTTTATTAAATTTATTTGAGGTTCAGAACTGTCACCCATTCTGTGCAGGAGAAGTACTAAGAGTTTCAGAAAGAAAGATTCAGGCATTCTCCTCTCCCCCTCCTTCCCTCCCTCCCCCACCCCAGGTCCTGACCTCCTGTGCCTCACCTGGGAAAAGTTGTGCATCTGCAGCATGACGGGCTAAAGCAGCAGTCACAAACGCTGCAAACCTCTCGCACACCGTGGTGGAGCCGCTGCAGCTGGCTCTGTGTGTTTCCCGTGAGGGATGCTGAGTCACGGCTTTTTGGTATCTGCACCAGCCGGCACACCGCGATGTGAAGGTTGCATCTAAGAATGTACTGCGTGCACCAATTCTCCCTGTTTTGCTATGGCTAAAGGGATAGCCTGTACGAATCTCCCACGCTAGGTGGGATTATACAGTTTTAAACGAATAGTTAAATGAGATAAACAGCTATAAATACAGCTCTGAAAATAATAGTACTGTAAGTTGAGTAGAATACTGGGAAAAGTAAGGTAGGTCAAGGAGGAAGACAGTAAGATTGCTTTTGTGTATGTGGGTTTGGAATTGGTTTAAATTACAAGTAGTTGAATTCATAGTGTTTTAATGATCAATAAACAGATCACCCTGTCAAGAAAATACAGCTTTTAGTCACATCTAGGGTTAGCTAACTGGGAAACAAGTAACAGAACCACATGAATCCAAGCAGCTCAAAATCACACAATTTTTGAAAACTAAGACCAGATTCAGATCCTATGACTCTAACCAGTATGAGGGATTTGGCTTGTTATTTTGGGTTTTTTTTTGTTTGTTTGCAGAAAGAGGATGAGGTACTGATGTGATGTGTGTGGATAGGATCTCTTAAAGAAAGCATGTGGAAATAAATAATAATTACTTGAAGTAATAGAAAATTTTATAATTAAAATGTAATGTAATTGTTAAAATCTAATATAATTGTTAGAACTTAAAAGAGAAACTGTTATATAAACATATATGCACAAATTTAATTAAAAACCCAATGTGTTTCAAATAATTATTCAGAACAACCTCCAACTTTTCTTTGGTGTTTATTGAATCTATGTAGATTTTCAGTTTACTTCCAAATAAATCCTATAGCCACTAATTTTAGTAGTGAACTTGACAGTGCTGCATTAATGGTTGGACTCGATGATCTTGAAGTTCTTTTCCAACCTAAATGATTCTATGATTCTTATTTAGTTGCTGCTAGCAGATACCTTTCTACACACCCATACAAGGAATTTTATATTCATTTTCCCTAATCCATAAAGTTGCAGTTAGGACTTCCATAAGCTAATGCCTAGGTGTCAATTTATCAATATTCTATTAAAACTTTTAGGTACTTCACCATTTCTACATTCTAGAAGGGAAATGGTTAGAGGAGTGAATGTACAGATTGGAAACACAGGCACTTTGAAGAGACAAAATTTCTTAGAATCAGATTATGAATAGGGGTTTTGTTCCCCTTTGAGAGGCTCTATTTTTCCACTGAGAGAACTGAGTTATCCACACTGCAGGTCTGGGGGATTATTTCACTAAAGACAAGTCAAGAAAAATATGTCACAATAGAGGAAACACTATAACTTTTTTTCTTAATATAAAATCCCAAGTAATACCATGCAAATTTGTGGCAGCAACAGCAGACTCTTTTTAATCTGCTTTTGATTGAGTAACGATAATGTCTGTGATGTCTCAATTACGAATTCCCTTTCTTTTTTTCAATATTGCATGACTCATAGCAGAGACATTCTTGTATTCATTGCCAGCATTTAAAGACAATAGCCAGCCTATTTAGAAGTAAATTCCTATTGAAATCAAAATTGCTGCATACGAGTGTTTCTGCACACAGATGTACCCTGTGCTGTGGATTTTACACACCCAGTGCATAAGTGAGCAAGCATGCAGTGCTCCAAGTGACAGCAGAGGGAAAGCCCTACCACCCCCAGCATGGTACACACCTGTCTTTGCAGTGGATGTCTGAACCATCCCCTGTGTTGACTCTAATAGTTGTCATGCCAGACACTGATAGCGAATCAAGAATGTATAGAAGTGAGGGTGACTAGCTAAAATAGTCATCTACAACCAGACTTTTAGTTTGATCAGTTTAGATACCTGCTTCATTAAACATTTTGGCTCATTTTAAACAAGTTTAAATGACAGTCTACAGCCCTGATCCTTTTGGAAGGAAAAGACTGTGTAACCTCAGCTAAAATAATATCAATTTAGTGACCAATTTAGAAGCTTGTGGTTTTTAATAGAACAATGTTCTTTGTTCTTAGGTCTTGACAATGTAACCTTTATCCAAGGATGTTGGTATCAGGCAGATGGATGTTCTTCCAAGTTCACATTGAATCCCGTGAACTGCACAGGCATCACTGCAGCAAGGACTGCAGCCAGAGCAGGCTGCTTTGTAAGGGAAGGAAAGCCACCAGCTGAGCAAGCTGGAGCAGGGGTCCCACTGAACCCTGTGCTGGAGCAAGGTGAGCAGAGCAGTCCCTTGGCCGTGCCAGTGTCAGCCAGCAGCTGGGGGGGCTGCCACACTGGTCACAAGGCAGGTCCCAGGTCAAGGCACGTGTCTGACTTGGGCACACCATGTACCTCTGCTGAGGTACGTGGCTTGGGCACACCACAGGGCAACTGACGGAGCCTAAATGCCGCTCCCAAGTGAAGCAAGGAGGCCTCCAAAGCAGTTTCTCACAGCTCTTTCTCACCCACCAGCTTTTCACAGCCATATGATCCAAGCTTATACAGCTATACCACATCAATTCAGGCCTCTGCTAGGGGAATGCACTCAAGGATCCTCATACAGTGGATTTAATGGAATTTTTGTGGTCTCGGATTTCTTGGTTGTAATTAAAATAAACTAATTTCTTACCTCTGTATATACTGTCTTATTTTCTGAAGTGTAAAAATACATTTCTTTATGTGTGTGAGAATGGCAGTGTTCTTTTGTCTTAAATGCATTAAATACCTGAATGTAGAACTTCTATCCCACTTCTGTCACAAAGCTACATGGCAAAGGAGGAATAAGAGCAGTAGAACCAGTCCATCTAAACTACAGATTCGAGATGGACCTGAATGACAACATCTAAAATTTCAACACAGAAGCTGATTTTCCACCCACAGTTCACATTTATTCATCTCTGTGGCTTTGCTGTAGAAACACTGGCAGTCTAAGGACTAGTTTTAAAACTTTAGCTGCAGACTTGCATTGAGATTCAGAAATCCAGAAAATCCTGTTATGATGAGGCTTAGTGTCAGTTCTTATTCGGTAAGAACAGCTTCCCTTGAGTGCAGTGAGTTGCTCGAGTATGAACTTCTGAAGTATGCCCAAAAATAGGAATGAAGCACATTTTGGCAATGGCTACAATTCCTCATATTTATGAAAGCAATCCTGGGGAATGTTGACATTTTCAAAACTAGCATCCAGTTATATGTATTTTTGGGAAAAAAAAAATGAGACATACTTCAACAGAAAATGTTTTATTCTCCCAACCTTATTTTTCTGAAGCATCTATGGTGGAAGGAAAGTGCTTTCTAATAACCCACTTTACTTCTTCAAGCAAACACTTTAATCAATCAGGTTTTGCTAACTGAGAAGACTTTCAGAAAAGTTGCAACATTTCTCACATTTTGTAGCACTACTTTCTTTTCCCTGGGATCCTGCAAGTTCCATAACAACAGTGCACTCTGGGTTTCACAGAGACATTAGACCAGCAACATTCTCCTTCTTTGATGCAATGTAATCGATATCTTGATGCTGCTTCAAGAAATGCTAACTTGAGCCTAGAGAATGAAGCAGATATGCTGGCTATGTCTATACTGCATTTGAGGTTACTCTATCCATGTTCACACTGCTGACTGCAGTGTTCTTCCAGGGATGTCCATACATAGGGATATGCTATAGTTATATCAGAAAAGGAAATCAGACCTTTTGGCTTTGAAAGCATTTTTGAGTGCATATTTGTGCAACCTGATGTGTTTCAAGATGTGTGTTTGTGCAGACCAAAAGCTGCCTTCAAGGCAGCATTGCGGGAAGCACAGTATTTGCGTGGTTATGTGACCATATTCCTGGCCAGGCCAGGAGCTGTTTTCAAGGAGTGTTATTCAACGACACTGAACCGTGCCATAAATCAAATCCCTCCTGATGGGAGAGAATTTTCTAAAAGTCCTTGCAAGGAGTTTCAGATAATCTGAGACTGTTCCTGGAGTTTCAATGCTGCCGGATACTTGTTTATTAAGTCTTATCCGAGGAACAGAGCCGCTGGCGTGACCCAGGCATAACACAGAGCACAGAAAGCAGGAGAGAGTCTAATTATCAAGATTTACATGGCCTTTTAAAGATAATTTCACCAATAGTTACTAAAAACGTATATTATTTTCACTTTCCTACCAATTATTCAGTAACACGGCCAGGAACTGCGGAATTCTCTATGCAATCATCCCAAACTACTTTTACTGCAGAACATGGAGTAGAAGAAGAAGGAGAAGAAGGTTTAGAGAACAACAACAATCCTCCATTTTTATTTTTTTTTTTTTACTCTTATCTATTTACTACAAAGAGAAGCCCAAAACCTCTAAATTTTTCACCCTGTGACAATCTTATGTAGTAGTCTATCACCTAATTCACACCACTGTATTTTCTAGTTCTTCTCTGATTGTTGGTAATTTTTTCCAAGGTTGGAGGTTAAAACAATGTCATTCAGGGGGGTAAGAACCCTTAAAAACAGGCAGAGAAATATTCTCGTCACTCTGGGTTCCTACAATTAAATACAAAATACTTTTCCTGTTCTCATTAGCTTAAGTTGTAGCCAGAGCCTGTCACAGTCAGCTCCAGAGAGTCTTGATAGGCAGTGCTTGGCGTCCCAGGGTCTGGTGTTCAGCTGGCATTGCTGGAGGAAGGTCTGCAGCTGCAGGTGATAGCCAAAGTGAAAACAGGTATAGCTGCTGTGGCTGTGTTTCTCTACTACCAACACTGCTTTGTGCTTGTCACTGTAGGTGCAGGGCAGACTCTGGCCCCAACAGTCACCAAGCACTTGGCCCTCGTGGAGCTGGAGTGTGGCATGACCTTCTCTCCTGTGCCTTCTCGGTGTGCAGTCGGCCTAGCAAACAGGACAGCTGAATATCCCAGCTGTGCTGCAAGAATACCTGAAGAAGCACATGGCAGGTGAAGGTAGGTGCTGGTGGTGCAGGCTGTGGTGTGTCCCTGTAGCTGTCCTTGCAGCAGGGCCCAGACCTCCCCACAGCACGCACTGGTGGACATGTGAGGAGCATCCTCTGCTGCCTTAACAAGGTTGCCCTCTCTGCCTCAGGGTGTGCATAAATAATTGATGGTGCACAGTCAGGGGTTCTGGCCTCAGGCAGTGTACAGTCTAGTATGGAAATACAGCTGAGATCACAAAACCTCTATCAGAAACCACTGTTTTAAATATACTCTACCTTCCCTGCTGAGACATGGCCATTACATGAACATCCAAGAACACAATTATCACAGTTTTCCTGAGCCATAACTGTATCCAGGAGTCCATGCGAATGACTAATCCAAACAGTATTTTTCCACAAAGAGGAAAGATAATGCAAATTATATTGCACAGAACTAGGCAATAGCTATGTAATTGTTGCTTTAATCCAATCTTTATCAGCTTTAAAATGTGTCTGTAATCTCTCTTTATAAGCATATAGATCCCAGCAGGTGTTTTGCCTGAAGGGTTGTACAGCAGTGGGCCTTCTGAGAGTAATCAAGCCAAAACACATCATATGGTTTCAGTACAGAACTGTCCCTGCTATTTTAAATGTTTCCAGCTGTAATTAACTAAGTCCAGCTGCCATTACTCACTCTTATTTAATGTACCACCACTATAGTTTAATTGCAGATTTACTTTCTTTCTGTAACCACTAACTAGCTGTTGCTTTTATAAACCCTGGTTTTCTCCCACTCTGATAAAAGTCCATTATAAGATAAAATCTGGCTTAATCTTAAAAGTGTTCTGGTCACTGTTCTTTATTTCATGTGTCAGTAATCATGAAAAGAGAGCTAATCCGGCAACAAGGAGAAAATCCAGTATTAAATTACATAGCAGCTTTGTACAGTGTAATCTTTCCACTCTGAGAGATGAATTTTATCAGCATGGCATTTGCAGTAGATTGGTAGTAGATTCAGGAGATACACTACTCCTCTCGGGAAATAAGTCAAAACCATGGCATGAATATTATTACTTTTAGCTTTATCTTGTGGCTAGGAAAAAATGAGCTCCCTATCACTTTTATCAGTATCCCCTATTTATTTAGGCAAAGCTGAGGGTAATGGTGGAAACATGATTCACATGGTAATTGTTTTTAACACTTTTTTCGTTCCTTTCTATAAGTGAGTGTTTAAGTTAGAAGGGGAAAAGAGGATTTTTCCCCTTGATGGTGACAATGTTGTGTGTTGTACAGTGACAGTGGTGTGAAAGCTACCTCTGTAATGCAGAGCTAAATGGCTTGCAGCAGTGCTTCTAGAGGCTTTTGCTTTGAGGAGTACTTCTGCTGGGGCTACCTCAGGGATCTCTGTACTGCCCATTAAATAAGTGACCTTGTTGTACATTTCTTTTTATTTTCATCAGTTAGCTCTTCACAGTTATATGGTGCTCCAGACAGAATTTATTTTTTTACTTTATTTCATGCAGTTGTGTTGTTCCTCTGCAGCACTACAGAACTGAGGCAGTGAATTAATATTGAGAGCACTACAAAATTGAGGCAGTGTCAGGCAGCTTAGTTCCTTTCAGGTGCAGTACAGAGCAGAAAGCAAATGGAAGGAATAGGTATTTATCTCCATTCCAAAGTTGCCACAGGCCAGTTTGGTTCCTGGAAAAATTCCAGCTACCCTAAGAGTTGCCCTGACTTGTACTATAATTGCTGTGTTTCCCATAGGACTTTTCAGCACTCTGCATGACTGGTACTGAAGAACATCCTGGCCACACCTCAGACTGCTCTCATACTGGCTCACACATGGAAAGATCTTTAGCAAATATTACCAGCCTAGCAATTTCTTCATCTTTTTTTGGGAAGACTTCTTCTGGTGCAGGTAGAATGTGAAGAAAAGTAGAAGAGGAAAGTCAGGGACGGCTAATGACCACAATATGTTCATAAATTCTACTGCAACAGAAATCCCTGGTTTTCTTGCTGGGCCTAGCATGAGAGTTCTTCTGCCAAATAACTTCTCTGGCATGTTTATGTTAGGTTTATGAATATATAATTGCTTCAATTATTGCCTAACTTCAAAAAGTGTTCCTAAATCTTTGCAAAGACCCTTGCATGCATCTATGGTCACTTATTAGGTATTATGGCAAGAAAAACCCTGTCCTTGTGTCCCTCACTGAACATGCAAAAGCCCTAAAACTTTCATGCTCACCTTAATCAAGACACCCTAAGATTGCTGCTTTTTCACAAGTATTGTGTCTTCACCTCAGCTTCCTAATAATAATTGCCTACAGTCTTCCATTCTTTACAGTATTCCCTTTTCTATTTCTTAAAGAGTCACCATTCTTAATTCCTCCATTTCCCTGCATATAATCTGGTTAATATGCCATTCTCATATATGGTTTATTATTCCGTGCGAGCAAGGGAGAACACAGGAGATGAAATGAGCTGAAGCATGACATTTTGTTTGTCAGTGATGAGATATGGTGTCAGCAAACTGTCACAGCCCAAGAGTGGAGATGACTGGGTACAACTATAGCACTCCTGAAAAAGAATTCTGATGAGCCTTAAGTTTTCACCTTTAATTTTTACCTTTGCTCTTAACAAATAATACATCTCAAGTAAAATTTCTCATCTCTTACTGAGCGATTTTTTTGGCATTTATTTTGATGTCCATGTATTTAGACCTTATATATGAGTTTTATACAGAAGGATATGGTTACCATTGAATCACTGCATACATTTCTGGCAAACAAAATGTAACATTTAAAGAATTAGCATATAAACACTAGGTACATTGAATGAAAAGTCATATTGAGTCATCTACATAGTAAAGAAAAAATTCTTTGGCTGCTTCATCCCTGCAAACCGTCACTGATAAACTGCCATACCAAGCAGGTAATACAGGTAAGATCGAATAGGAAAAAGTGATGAGGTGGAACAAAACACACCACGGGAAAATGAATTGACCTGCTATGATGACTCACATCCAGCTAACCAATCCAAAGTACATTCTTTGAAGCCTGTGAAAAGTGGAGCAAGCAGATGCTGTAAGTGCATGTAGACATTGTGGTACAGAAAGGATACTCAAGACCAGAAGCCTGAAAATAGACAGACATATGCACATCTAGTGTTATCAGAGTTACAGAAGCACGAAGGATTGTACCAGTAGAGAAGTGGTTAGCCTTTGATTTTAACTTCGTGAAATTCACTTGCTATCCTAGAATGATTCCAAGGGCAATTGAATGTCAGTTCTGCCTAGTCATAGTAAAATTCCTAGCTAAGTAGGTTGGAGGTAATGCCAGCTGATTGTGAAAGTGACTGCTGATAAGCCTTTCAATGCTTGCAAGAGAGTGGATAAGTGAATTAAGCATTCATTTAAACATAATATTGGAAGTAGGAGTAACCTATCTCGTGTTCCTTGAATTATCTTATTTGTGTATGTCACCACGTCTGTATCTGACAGGAGAGGAAACGGTGCTAAGTACCTAAGCCTACCAACATACTAGTTTAAAAGGAACACAACACTGTAGTTTATACATCAGTCTGAATGGAAATTGCATGTACAAATCAGCTGAATGTCAGATTCTTCAGAAGAAAATACCACTTAAGAAACGAATCACAAAAATTTCAGTCTGTGTATATGACACCAAGAACCTTCTGGACCTGCAGAGGGAATCCATGAAGTATTAGGGATAAACTCATGAGCTTGTAAAATATAATTTGCATTATAAATTCCTTACAGTAATGTTTACATAATGGCATTAGTCAAGCCCTGTCCAGCTACTTTATGCCAGTATGAATCATATATGATAAATGGTGCACTGAAATCTGCCCTAAAGTATGTAACTTTCGCAAAGGTATTGACTGAAGTGCAGTGTCATACCACAAACTGGCTAAGCCAGTGTCTCTCAAACTCTCATCTTCAATGAGTCAGACTATGGGAGGTCCTGTGGATATCCTACAACAATTAGAAACAATATGAGCCACAGTTATCTACCTTGATGGAAAAAAAATTAGAAAAAGGCATGTATTGTAAAAATGCTCTTCATCAACTCATTCTTTCCTTCCACTTTTTGTTCAAAAGCGCACTACTGATGCTGCATTTTGTTGCCTGCTTGCCCCACCTACATTTTTATACAGCCAGGAGAATGATGAAAGAGAAGACTAAACAACATTTTTTGCATCTTATTTTATTGCAGACTGCACTAGCACAAGTTTGTCTATAATTTCTCCTTTGAACATTGCCAAGCAAGCGAATCCTCTGGCAGTGTGGTCAGCAAATCCTGTTGCCATTTCTTTATCCCCAGATTTTTGTGGTCAAACCAAACTTTTCAGAAGAGCTGCCTGTACTGGCATTTGTTACATTATGTAACAGAAAAACTTTGTTCCATTCATTATGTTTGGAATGTGTAAGATAAAAACCTCATAATATGGACAGGTTTAACAGTAGGACATGAGGATCTTCACAGCCTTCAGAAGTTATTAGAGGTGGCTCTTTGTAAACCCATCAGTATGTGTGTTAAGGAGATATTTTAAACTGGGAAAAGTCATAAACTCCTCCCTGTATGGACCATGAAACAACACTGAGCTCAGGGTCTTCCATCTTTTGTTTGATCTGCCCGTTTTTTGTAAGGTCTCAGACAGTTGTGCACCAGAGTATGCTGTTTCTGGAGAATAATGACCACAGCTGTGCTTCCTGGACCATGCTCCTGGGGAATGATTCATTCAATTCTGACATTTGAAGGAGGAACTTTGAACTGACAGCTTTTAAATCAGGTCCTTGCTTTCCTCTTTGCATGCTTGTCATCCCCCTTGAACCTAAAATTAGGCCTTGGCCCCTGTTGTCATCTCCTAGTACCTTCCAGCAGTGTGATTCTGCTCTGTTCAGAGCAGAATGACAAATTCTTTCTCCTGACTGGAAAGTGCTTTCACATAATAGATTCCAATCTATGTAGAAGATTCCATGTACGCAGTGACAGTGGCAATATGCACAGATGTGGATATGGAGAATCGGCCCACAAGAGCATGCTAAAAAGTATGTCTGGCTTTTGGTTCACCTTGGTTCAAAACCCCTCAACACCACTTTACTGAGTGGGAAGAGCACATTCCGTATCTGAATTAGTGAGTAGGTGGCAAATAACCTGGCAGTGAGCAAAGAGCTGAGCTGCCTGTTCGGGCAGCAACTGCTCACAGGCACAGGAGTAGAGGCACATCCCCCGTGCCAAAGGGCAGATGTTTCCCACCCCACATGCGAGCAACATGCTCGTCTCTGTTGGGGCACAAGCACACAGCCCATAAGAGGGACAAAGTTTATTTTGATGTCTTCTCAAAAAATGCAGTAAAGGAGTTCTAGATAATTGAACAGAAACTTATAGGCTCTTCCCCATGTGAAATGCTGAAAATAAAAACGTCGCTGCCAATAGAGAGGATTACATAGTGGTGTGAACCTCTCACCTGCTATATGAAGCATCAGTTAAATGACAGAACTGAATTTCAGCTGTGATTTTTAGGGAAATTTACCAAGTGGAGGTATTTCTGTTGGGAACTTTTTTACTGTCCTGCTTGTTCCAGGTAGCAAGAAGTGATGTCTCTGTACTAGCAAGCGTTATGCTGCATAATGACTGACTACCTAATTTCCTACCTCCATCCAGACATTGCAAACTATGTAAAATTATTTCTATTTGAATATTTTATAAGCTATTTCAGAATAGAAAATACTGTTGAAGTGCCTGCTACATCAATGATGACTTAGAAAGGATCTTCCAAAATTCAACCCGATTTAATTTCTTCCATATCTTTAATGTAATATACCTAGAAGTCTTCAATTTATACAAGCAGTTTTCAAGCCAAGCTTTATTGTAGTGTAATAAACAGGAAAAGGTATTTTTCTTGCATTGAATATACAGGCAAAACCAATAAAAAATTTAATTCCATATTGTAAAATACCAGCAAAAGACATATATTATTTTCTGCCTCTTTGAAGGCTACTCTGTCCTTTATTTCAAAAAGTATTTGGATTGAATTGATGACATAGTTGAACAGAATTCTTTTTAAGATATAAAATACAATGCTTTAAATAGGGCAAGCAATGTTTTAAAGTAAATAAAATGAAGCTGTTGCTTTAGGTATACCCTAATGTGCAATAATTAAGAGATTCAAAGTTACCCAACTATCTTTCATCTATTTTGTTACTTTCCATTATTGATGTTTGCATTATTTAGTAATACAGAATTTAAGTGAAAACTTTCTGACCTTCAGATCTTAAGGGCTAGCTTAATCAAAGCTTGTAAGAGCAATTTGTAAAATAAAAAACTCTTCTCTCTTCCAGAATGAATAAAGAATCATATATTTAAATTCAGTTGTTTATTACTTTAAAATTAGAAGAAATAAAAACACAGCATAGTGAGGGGAAGGCTGTATTTCAAAACTCTTCTATTTCACGGTCATTAATCCTTTCTTCTTTAAACATTTAATTAAAGATATGATAACATTAGAACCCTACCTGTCTCCTGTTGAGGCTTCTGAAATCCTATGACACTTCAAGGAAATGTTCATAGCAAGAATAAGTGCAGAGTAAGGCAAAATTTAGTCCATTATCAAAAAAAGCAGACGTTTGATTTTTCATCTGCTTTTAATGCAATATAGCAGGTACTTTGTTTCCCATTCCTAAGGGTAAAAATTATTTAAAACTCTGTACTTTTTATATGTAAAGTAGAATTAATGATTTAGTAAGTAACATCAATGGTACAACACTGAACAAAAGTAGAGCAAACCTTTTTTTTGTTTCAACAAACTCAGAATTACAGAATCTTAGAATGGCTTGGATCAGAAGGGACCTTAAGGATCATCTTGTTCCAACCCCCCCTGCCATGGGCAGGGACACCTTCCACTAGAGCTGGTTGCTTGAAACCCCATCCAGCCTGGAGGGCTCTGAACTTTTTTCCAACAGCCCACCATAAACATTGCGATTAAATCTGTTGATTACAGATTTTTCATGCCAAAATCTCAGTCACACAATCATGCATGACTTTGGATTTTTTGGAAACTTATATGCAACACTGGGTTCAGTAAATAGCTGTAATCAGTGTAATCTGCCCAGGATTAAATTACAATGAGATTCTGTATTACATCCACTTCTTATGCACAGTTGCCCCATTACGAATAGATGGGAAACAGGGCATGAAATTATATCCTCACAAATGCTCTCATTCAGAGTAGAAGTGGCCATTTTGGGGGCTACTACTACAAATCACCTGATTTGTATCAGTAAATCTATAGCACTGCACATTTATGGTTTGCTTTCTTTAAGGACAATTACCTCTGTAATCATTGTCTCATGTATCTGGAGATAGAGCATGACTGCACCCTAATATACAGCATACAGTACTATGTTAATGTAGCTAATTAGCAAGCACTTTTATCCAAGACATTGTGAAAAATCATTTCATATATTTGTATTCACAGATCTTGAACTAATTCTGATCTTCAGCTTTTGGGAAACAAGTTTTTATAGCGTTTCAGCTATTTCCTACTGAACTAGAAGATGCTGCTGTCTTCCACAAGCTCTTCTGCCTTGTAAATCTTCTTCAACCACAGTGATATGAATAGTCTAAGCAGTAAAAATAATAACATTTTTAATAGGATATATGAAAACACTCTAGCAATGCCTTGGTGCTTAATATGAAGACCCACTACTACAAACCATGATGTGAGACAGTGAAGAGCTGTTTGTTCTTGTTTCTGTTGTATATGATTAACAAGCACAGGCTCTATCATTATGTGATCAGTAATATGGCATATTTCTGAAGCCTGCTGAGACTTGAGGAAAATTCTAAGCTGTGCTGTAATCGACCTAATAGCTAATATTCTTGTAGGCATTTATGGAAAATATTGCACTAATGCTGGTTGGAGTCCCTGTTTGCTTGGCTCTAGTTCTTCTACAATCATCATGGAATCATAGAATGGTTTGGGTTGGAAAGGACCTTAAAACTGATCCAGTTCTAGCTCCCCTGTCATGGGCCGGGACACCTTCCACAAGACCAGGTAGCTCCAAGCCCCGTTCAACCTGACCTTGAACACTGCTGGGGATGGGGCAACCACAGCTTCTCTGGGTAACCTGTTCTAGTGTCTCATCACCCTCATAGTAAAGAATTTTTTCCTAATATCTAATCTAAATCTACTCTCTGTCAGTTTAAAGCCATTACCCCTTGTACTGTCACCGTATGTCCTTGCTGAATGTCCTTCTCCATCTCTCTTGTACCCCTTAGGTACAGAAAGTGCTCTAAGGTCTCCTTGGAGCCTTTTCTTCTTCTGGATGAATAAACCAACCCTCTCAGCCTGTCTTCATAGGAGAGGTGCTGCAGCCCCCTCATCATCTCTGTGGCCTCCTCTGGACTTGCTCCAACAGGTCCATGATCTTCTTGTGTTGGGGGTCCCAGAGCTGGATGCAGCACTCTAGCTGGGCTCTCACCAGAGAAGAGTAGAGGGGCAGAATCCTCTCCCTCACCCTGCTGGCCTTGAGGCTAGTTTTGATGCAGCCCAAGGTGAGGTTGGCTTTCTCTGCTGCAAGCACACATTGCCAGCTCATGCTGAGCAACGCAGCAGGTAAAATTATTTACCTAGGTCAACAATTTCCAGGTCTGGCATTATACCTTTCTATAAACACCTACAATATTTTTTTCCGTGGCACTAAGCATGTGATGCTCTTCTGATTCTAGACCATTCTGCCAGCATCCTCTCCTCAAGCAAAAATCAGACATAGTCACATACCTTTAGCTTGTGGCTGAAAGGCAACTTGGTTGTAATTGCCACTGTACACAAGTTTGCCTACTCTAAGTAAGCGTACCAAAAGTATTGATTTAGACCTGTTTTCCCACTTCTCCAGCCTCTCACTTCTTCATTCTGACCTGTATCACACCTGGAATGTAGACTGAAGATGTGTTTTTCTTATTTAGCATTAGAACAGGAGTAGGATGACATACTGAGCATTCTTGTGATTGCAGCTCTGCAAGCACAGAGAAAAGCATGGCCCCTGCCCAGCTGAGCTTGCTATCAATGTATCTTCTGGTTCAGGTTTCTCCTCACATATCAGAAATACAAAACTCTCACAAATAAAAATTAAAATTGAGGAAATTAGGATTAATAATGCCTCTAAATTTTGAAACATAACATAAAGGAGTGTCAAATTTGAAGGAAACGGCAGGAATTCTTCCTCGTGCTTTTGATTATGGGATGCTAAGGAGAAATTTCACTCACAGGTCATAAGAATTTTACAATTTCTTCTAAATGGATGATAGAATTATATGTGTTATTTAGATCAAATCAGATATACACCTTTTTTTCCGCACTCCCTCGTTTTGGTAACTGATGATAATCACCCCTGAAACTCATGGTCAAAAGATAATGGTGATAAAATACTTAGTCTTTACGCTATGTCACCAAAAATTTATGTTAGGAGTATCAAAATGGGATTGGATCTGAGTGATAAAATAGAACTTTAGGCAAAAGGACCATCAGATTTAATGAAATGAACAATTAGCTGCCATATCACTTCCTTTGCTGATTTTTGATTTGTTTAGTATAACATCTCTTTGCCAATTAGTGCAATTGCTACAGGGCAATTCTTACGCTATGGGTAAAACAGCATGATCAAACTGTACAGAATAAAAATGGTTCTTTAGGAAAAGGAGGAAAGCTGGGGACATCTAATGGTCTACACTAAAATTAAATGCACCAGTGACCATGGTAAGGCTTAAATATGGCTATAATGTGTTTATGCTGCATCCCTTTAAATATTTTAGGGGAACCTGTCTTAAAGTGGTTCCCTTAAATACTATCATAAATCTGTTGAAGAAGGAAGTATGGTCTGTTGTTTAAAGCACAGGACTCTGAGTCAGAAGATGTAGATTATGCCCCCTGTGCTGATAACTACTGACTGTGGCTTCCTCAGCTTTAAATTGGGAAATAGTGCTTGACTAGTCAGAGGTAACAAGGAGACAAGTCATTACTGTTTATAACATTGTAATTGTAATAATCAGAATAAAGCCTTCAGAGGAGCACTGACTTATTAAGAGATCTGTGGGAAAAAAGCAAACCACTTGTTTGAAGTTCTGGTAACTTGTTCTAAGACAAAGTGAAAAATTTCTGTGCTGTGTTGGTGGATGTTCAGGAATGCAGTGTCAGTCATTACCTTCATTAAGCAACAGCCATCTAAAGGTCACTGTGGCTCTAAAGTAGGACTATGATCTCATAGCTGCAGTTTTTGCCCTTCCCTGTTCACACCCTTTCCGTGTTTATGAGTGTTATGCTGGAAGGTATTGATGGCTTCCATCTTCCATACATAGGCAGCCACATATCTTGTAATGATGCATAGGCTAACTGCACTCCAAAAGGTCTTGATACTGGAAACTGCCCAGAGTATATCTTAAGATAGATAAGAATGCAATGCAAGCTTACGTGGGAGCTGGTTTCCCCTGAACAGGAAAGTACGCCCAGTGCAAGGCTAACTCAAGCTAAGAGACCAAACGCTTGCAAGTGTATGTGGGCAATAAAACCTTGGGGGAAAACAAGGACTGAGGAACTCATGCACCCAGAAATGGGTATGGCACGACTGCCTACTTTTTGTATTCGTTGTAGGATAAAAATACTTTTTTAAAATGTAAAATTAAGTCAACTACAGCTTGGTTTTGATTGAGCTGGGGGTTTACTCGGTGCAGGGGTGCAGGAGTGCAGGAGCACACCCAGGAACTGTTAACATATATCACTATATGTCTATAGACTATATAACATATAGTCACTTCTTGTGACTACAGCAAAGGTTTGTAACAGAAGCAATCCGGCAGAGCTCTGAAGGGTACCCACTTGGGTCCCACTGAAGGTGACTGGATGCAGCAGAACGAGGACAACTCTGTCACCCCCTTCCCTATGCCTGTGCCTGGGAAGGCCTGGCTGCTGTTGCCACAGCATCTTTGGATTGCACACAGAAACATTTAATACTGGACAAGCTGCCCCTCCCAGTGGTGACAGGAGTGATTAAGACTGATTTCCCAGGCTCTACCCTTTTCCTTTTATGCCACACTTTAGTTGTTCATGAGATGACAAAGACAGCTCCACTTAGTACAGAACACTTTCAGTATGGAGGGATCACCTGCTTTACAGTAAAACTCATGGTCTGCTACAACATGAGAACAAATATGTAATTTTAAAAGCACTTTTACTGTTCCTTTTTATGGTGTCGTTACCTCGTGGCTTATGTAATATGAAAATATCAGGCTTGGAGCCTTAGCTGTCTGGAACACGGGGAAGAAGAAAGGGAGAGATGAGCACATGGGCTGGATATTCCTCTTTGGTCCCCAGACCTGCCAGCCTGGCAGGCTGAGTGCCGGTTTCACTTGTCTGAGCCATGCTGGGCTGAGTCAGCAGAAAGCAGGCGTGATGAGAACAGCTGATCCATGAGTACACAACACGTGAATCCGTTCCTTTTACTGCCAGTAGAGACATTTCCGCTTTTGCTACAGAGAAGCCATGTTTCACTTCATTTAAGGCAGCAACCCCTAGGGTAGGTTGAGATCAGGACCCTGTAAGGCATTACACCCCTGACTGCTGCACACCTTTCTCACGGCCACCGCTTTCACCACTGTGTCACAGCTTGTGCTCCCCGCTGGTGAGGTTTCCTCTTGCCACAGCTGAGCTTCATGGTCACATCTCGAGTGCTCGAGGTCGCTGCCTTCCTGGGGTCCCACCAGCTGTGCTGACCCTCCGACACCCAGGGGTTTATCTGGGGAGCACCATGCCCTTCTCCCCTCAGGCAGCTGTCCCAGGGATACCGAACCTGGCATCTCATAGCCTTAGAGGGGGGAATCATACTGAGTCCCTCAAGATTTGAGTCCCTCAAGGTTTGAATAGAGGATTGAATTAAATTTTGTGCTTTTTTGAAGTTGTTAATTAGTACCTGTAGCTGGACAGGTATGATTAATTAATTGCATTGTGAGCATCATACGTGAGCCAAACTCTTTTTGGTGGTGCCCAGCAAGAGAGTGAGGAGCAATTGCCATAAACTAAAACACAAGAAGTTTCATGTCAACAGGAGGAAGAACTTCACATAAAGGCTGGCAGAGCACTGAACAGGCTGCCCAGAGAGGTCATGGAGTCTCTCCTCTGGAGACATTCCACACCCACCTGGATATGGTCCTATGTCACCTACTCTACGTGACTCTGCCTTGGCAGGAGGGTTGAACTAGATGGTCTCCCTTCCAATCCTAACGATCCTGTCATTCTGTTTGCACGCTTGGCTAACCTTTTGTTTTGAGGATAAGAGAGGATTATCCCAAAAAGGTCTGTCCGGATAAGAGCCACCAGGAGTGAAGCCGGCAGAACTCAGCAGACCCCAGACTCAAATGGAGGAAAGAGCCGCGCCTGCGGATTAATTAGCACTAGAAGCGATAGCTATAACTAGCAAATAGGAATTTGAGTACTAATTAATAACAAAGTTATTTAATTTAGAACCAGTAGACGCTGATGCCTTTATTAATATGTGTAAATACCGTAAAGTTTTGATGACCGGTGAGCCCGCCTTTCGAGGGTCAGCACCCGGCTCCTCGCTTGGCGCACCCCGCAGCTGCGCGCTCCCCTCAGGCGCCTCTCCCACATCCCTTCGCTCGCGGGGGCGGTGCCGGGACAGCGGCGCGGGAGGCGGACAGGGCGCGCGCGTGCGCGGCGCTCCCGGAAGCGCGGCGGCGGCGGCGGACCGGGAAGGGGAGCCCGAGGTTGCGGCGAGGGGCGGTGGCGGCGGCGGCTCTGCCCGCCCTGCGGCGGAGTCGGCCATGACGAACTTCATCTCGGTGCAGCTGAAGAAGGCCTCGGAGGTGGACTTGGCCAAGCCGCTGTGCAAGTTCATTCAGCAAAGCTACCCGGGCGCCGAGGCGCAGGCCGAGCACTGCCGCGCCGCCGAGGAGCTCAGCAGGCTCCGCAAGAGCGCGCTCGGCCGCCCGCTCGACAAGCATGAGAGCGCGCTGGAGACCCTCCTCAGGTAGGGGCTCCCCACCCCCGCCATCTCCCCCTTCCTCCGTCTCCCACAGCCCTGATTCCCCGCGGGGCCCTGGCGGCAGCTCCGGGCCCTGGGCGTGGCGGAGCCGGATCCAGGTGCGGGCGGGCCCAGGTGTGGGCGGCCTCTCCTGCCGGGAGAAAGCGGCCGGGGCTGCCGGGCCGGCTCCGGCGGCCTGTGGGATGCAGGCGCTCCGGCGCTCGGGTGTCCTGCCGCATCCCGGGGTGCGCCGCTCAGGTGTCGTGGGGTGTCACATGATGGCAGCGGAGGGAGAGGGACGCCTTGTCCCCATCAACAGTCCCTTCCCAGTGTTTGTGTCGTGCCAGTAGCTCTTAGATGTAGGTAGAAATTGTAAAGCCACAGAACATTAGGGGTTGGAAGAGAGCTTAAAGATCATCTAGTCCCAACACCCCCCCCCGCCATGGGCAGGGACACCTCCCCCTAGACCAGATTGCTCAAGGCCTTATCCAGCTTGGCCTTGAACAGTGTCAGGGCTGGGGCATCCACAGCCTCCCTGGGCAAGTCCCTTTGTCAGTGCCTTCCTTCCCTCACAGTAAGAAGTTTCTTCTAATGTAAATTTCCCGTCTTCCAATTTGTACCCACGACAGACCATTTTGCTTTCCATGGAGAGTTGGTGTTTCTTTCTTTTCAGTGTTACATTTTGCTATTACAGCTTTCTTTTCACTTCCTGTTCAGTTTTGTGTGTGGGTTTGTTTTTGTATTTTGTTGTCAGCATGATTTCCTTTTGTTTTCTATGTTTAGCAGCTTCTTAATGTATTTGCAAAATCACATCCTTTCTTTTTTTCTCCTTAACACAGTTAGCTTGCTATCAGAAAGTTTAGTGGGGCCTCTGTGGTGCTGGAGTTATTGTAGTTTATCTGAGCAAAAGATTAATGTGTGCCTTTTGCCTGGTAATCTGCATTAAGCCTGCGTTAGGATTAACAGCTCCATCATCCTATCTCTCTAAAACACTTATGGATTGCAGTATTGAGAAGAAAGAGAAGGAGCTACTGGAGAGGGTCCAGAGGAGGGTCACAAAGATGATCAGGGGTCTGGATTATCTCTGTTATGAGGAGCTGGGCCTGTTTAATCTGGAGAAGACTGGAAAGGATGGTATTAGTGCACATAGATATATCTCAAAGGCGAGTTTTGAGACGATGGTGCTGGTCCTTTCTCAGTGGTGCCCAGGGATAGAACGAGGAGCAGTGGCCCTAAGTTAAAATACAAGAAGTTGTACCTCAACATGAGAAAGAAATTTTTTATGTTAAAGGTGACAAAGCACGGAAACAGGTTGCCCAGGGAGGACGTGGAGTCTCCATTTCTGGAGGTGTTCAAAACCCACCAACAAGTGCCTTTTTTAAGAGAAGGCAAGTTTTGTGAAATAAGTTACTGATGATTTTTGAGTTTATCAGCTCTTCAGTGGGTATTTGGGCTATAAAAGCTCTGACTCTACTGGTTGTGTTTTACAGTAGCTTTGTGCTTTCTAGTTCTATTTCTGTCTATGACTCTGTATGCTTTTGAAGGTACTCGTGTTTATGCCTTTGAAGGTCAGGGAAATTGTAGCATCTATGAACTGAAAGAGGGACTTCGCTAGCCAAATTGAAAAGCATACTATTATGTTCCCTTGCATGCTGGAATTGAGCTTCCTTTTCTGAAGGTGCCAGTCAGGTTTGTAGTTAGGGTGAAGTCACACAATGTGGCTGGGCCAAACAGGGATTTCAGACAGAAACTAACAGTTGCTCTGCAGCACCGAAAGAAGGCAGCCTACTTTTCAGTTCTGATCCTTACACCTTTTCTGGAAGGCATAATGTAGGCATGGCATTCTGAGCAACTTGAATGAGTTCAGTGGAGGGTCAGATGAACATCAGAGCTGGTGCAAAATAAATAAAAGTAGTGTTGTGGAAAGCCAAGAGGCTGAGCAGGACCTCCCTGTTTCAGTGCCAGCAGATAAATAAATGAATTTATCCATAGTATGCAACTTCACCTCAGGTTTTCCCTCTGAATAATCAAGGGAAACCACTTGTAATTGCATAATTACCAGCTTTGAGTCAATTCCATATGCAGTGATCTGTTCTCTTTGCTGGTGATCATCAGCAGATGAACTTAGCTGGCCCAGATACTGTTGCAGTAGACTGGAGCTGTTGAACGAAATGATGTAAACATGAAGTGATATCCCTCCTGTGCAGAAGTTCCTCTCTTAAAACAGCTGCATTTTTATTGTATTGCTTGAGAATATTTGTTCCTTTTATAGTGGAAGTGAGATAAGATGAAGGTCTGAATTAACTGTAAGTTATAGAAAATAAAACAATCAGATGTATATTTTCCTTTATTTCTAACAAGTTATTAATGTTTGGTCCATGTCTGACCATTTAAATTTGTTACAGTTGCTAGAAAGTAAGTTTGCTCTTACTCTGTAAGAATATTCTGACATATATTCTCTTAATTTTTCTGTAAGGCACAGTTATTTTAAAAAGTCAAACTGTCTGCACATTCAAAAGTTTGAAATATCCAGCTGAGATACACAAGTGCCTAAATGCCTTGTGTTTCCTCTGAAAATTTCCTTGCCTCTCCAACTTGCAGTGTTTTCCTGTTTATTTAAGACCAATACTCAGTCTTAACATTCAACTTCATTGAAATTAGAGTTTAAAACTGGTTTGTTGGTGAAGTAAGGTTAGAAGAACTAATTAGAACATGGCTACTCTTTGCATACTTCTACTTCCTTGTGGCTTTTTATAGACCATAATACCTAGTAGAGCATTGTAGACTATTTAACTGTTAAGAAATGAGGGCTTAGTCTTCTGCTAACTAATCTAGGATTTGTGTGTGATTCTGTAATTTGTAGCAGCCTTGTTTTTCTGAGTAGTCACTCTGGACTTTTTTTCTCTTATGGAAGAAATGGACTCAGTTGCAGCCACATTTCCTAGACAAGCACTGACCAGTAAAGCTTGAAAGTGTGTGGTGTGCTGTTGTTCAACTGCTGAGGGGAAAAATGCTTCTCTTGGAGAAGCATTTGAGATAGACTGTGCCCCTTCTCACTGGGAAAGACCTCAGCCTGCTTCCAAGCTTTCTTTGTTTTGTGAGAATCTGAGTGCTCTGAAGGTGATGTAGGTGAGCTTGGTACAGATGTTTCCCCTTAAATTCTGTCATAGCAGATTCGATTTAGTGGTGTTTTTCTTTTTTTTTCTTTTTTTTCTTCTTCTTTTTTTTTTTTTTTTAGTTCTGAGTATAATTATAGCTTCAAGGGATTCCTTGCTTCCTCTAATATTAAAGATAGCCTGGACCTAATTTCCTTTTTCTGGAGACATAGAATACTGGTGCAAGTTTAATTGGTTTAATTTTGCTAACAACTCCTGCAGTTCTTTTTAAAAAAGAAAAAGGGGGAAAAGAAGGGGGGTGGGGGCAATGCATGGTTTTATTTTGAATGCTCAAATTCTCTTAGGGCTGAAAGTTGCTCTTCAAGATAAGAACCAGAGTCCTGAACTCACAGCCAGAAACCACAACTGCAAAGACAGATCTTTGGTCTTTTTGATGTTCTTTTGAAGGAGATTTTTCTTTATCATGCTTTGGAGGAGGCACAATATTTGAGTTTCTTTATGCAATACATATATTTTAGTTAAATTCTAATTTAAGCCTTGACGTCCTGCTCATTTGATGGCTGTTTTTTACTAGCATTTAGGAGTGTATAATACCTGTTTTGATGAGAGATTGCTGTATTTTGAGCACTAGATCTGCTTTGCTGACATGTGCCCCTCCCCCTTTTGCTGCTGTAGTTGTAGTTCCTCACTGGCACAGCCAAACGCAGCACTCCTCTGTGTTGTGCCTTGTGTTCTTTGTATCTTGATAGTTTAAATTAGTGTAAATTTAGTTTTAAATTACACCTTTATGTTTACTCTCATCTTTTGTGTGTAACTGAGTTGTGCATCCATTGTGGCTTTTCCTTCTGTAGTTACTTTCTGGTTTTGTAAAGACAGTTTGGTGCTGTTCTGTGGTTAACATCTTCATTTACCATTTCAATATATTTAGTTTTATGTGTACCGTTATATTTATACCATTTATATTTATAAAACTAAAAAACTTGACATGGTTGTGTTCTGGGATTTTTTTTGTCGGCAGAGTTTTAAAGAGCTCTTAAATCTTGAGTATAATTTCAAGTTCTCCAATAAGAAGAAATAACATCCCATGCTTAAAATAGTAAAGAAAACGGTAGTATAAATTCTGAACTTGTTTAAAACCAACCAAACAAAAAGTCCTATTTAAGAGGGCTATACACCTCTCTGGCTTATTTTGTCAGTGGTTATGTTGACATACAAAGAGTGGTCTGTTTGCAGTGAGCCAAGGCTTGGGCACACCCAGCTTCACAAGGGCGTTTGACAAGCTTTGCTCCTTTACTCCATCCTCATGGCAGATGAGGACAGTGTAATCGTGGAATATGGGAAGACAGCTTGGCTTTAGTGGTGGCTTTTGGTTAACAAATTAAATTGAGTCAAGAGGAGACAGCGCGCAAAGTCTCCTTTTCTTTCTGATACTATGTGAAAATAAGTGCTGAGACCAGACGAAGGTAATGAAGGAAGTATATTTAAATATATAGGTTGCAGTGATCTTTCAGGGCTGGTTATTGTTTTTAACTATACCTTTCACATACTTGGTAAGTTGTTTTATCTTGATTAAACTGCCATCACAGTAAATATCTGCAGAATTTTTTTTTTTTTTAACCTGACAAGCAATTTCTTTCAACTCAATTATTACTCGAAGTCCTGTTGCTGTTGCAGATTATTGTCGTTTTTGATATGGCTTAGTATATTGTGTCTTAAATTGCAGTGGCTCAGTTGAAGTCAGAAACCTGTAGTGTTATGTACATTGGCAGATATAATTAACTGAAGAATACACTAACACTATTTTTATTCTATATGAGTTTTGAAAATTCTTCTTGAATTTTTAAACAAATGTTATTGTCTGTACAACACAGGTCTCGTACATGCATCTCATGCCTATGTCTGTTGTGATCAGTATTTAATAGTGTAAGGAACTGGGAACAATCTTAATCCTGTTTCACAGACTGTGAAAGCCATTACTGCAAGGTATTTTGTGTGCTGGGAATATAAATTCTTTATGAAAGAATTTGACCAATATAATGTTGAGCATATACCAGTATGGCCAGTGCTACAGAAGTCTGTAGGAAACGGGCTTCACATGTTATGTGTTCTTAGCAGTTTAAAGGTTTCACATTCTGCATCCAGTCTGTCACGTTTAACAAGTGGTGCAGGTGTAGGGCATCACTCAGGAAAACTTTGAATTCCTTACTGTTGCCTGGATAGATTGTGTGAGGGACTATGCTATACTCACTATATTATCTTCCTGGCATCCTTTCCTAAACATCTTCCACTGTGACTAGACAAAATATTGGCGCAGAGGAATTGTGGGTTTAATTCACTGTGACTACTAGAATATATTCCAATGAAAAATAAGTTTACAACTAAAGAATTTTATCAAGGATTAGTCTCTCCAGTTGGTACTGAGGCCTCTATTGCAACTGGCCTCTATTTCCAAAGACATTGAAATTGGGTTACAATGTTCAGATCAAGAGAGTACAGTGTAGCATGTTAATATTATGTTAAATGCTGTACTTAATTTACTTTTGCAGCGTGACTTAATGTATTCATTGTCTGCCGGTATGTATACAGGGACTCCTTTGCATGATACTCTTTTCTAATCCACTAGGTAGTGATGTCTGGATCAGCTTTGTCTGTGATACTGTTTTACTTCTGATTGAGACAGGGTTCCCATGTTTTCTGTGAAAAGCTACCTCCTGTTGAACTTGTTCCTCTACTGAAAAAATTCCTTTACATAGAAATTCTGTCTGTCCTGCAGATCCTTCATTGCTACAAATGAGCTTCGCAACCTACTTGTGTGTAGGATTTTTGTGCCCTTTTCCCTGCCTTACAGGACAGTTTAATAAACAAAAATTATTAATTTCATTTGTCTAATATCTCTGTGTTCCTTTCCTTTTTTTTTTTTTTTTTGTAGATACTATGATCAGCTGTGTTCCATTGAACCAAAGTTTCCATTCTCTGAAAATCAGGTGAGAAAACTTACCAAACCAGTAAACTGAATCCTGGCACCTACAATGTATGACTTCCAAGCCTGTACCTAATCGTCTACTGAGTACTTTTATTGAACAAGACATCTAATCTCTTTGAGCCTTATTTTCCTAATCTCTGTGCATTTTCTAGTCGGTGCTCACATACAGTCTATGCTGACACTTCACCTCTAGTGGCCATAGTTTTCTTTGTTTTACAGCTTGAGAAACATTTTGGTTTTGGCTAGTGATCACTGTGGTCTAGGGCAGAAGGAGTTGGCCTGTGCTGATTCCTCTTCAACTCTCTGCTTTCCAAGAAGTCTATTTCATACTGTGTTTTATAGGCTTTTAAATTCATGATTTTTATGGGAAAACCTAAAGAAATGGATGGAATACGATCTTTGTTTTTTGAAGCAGGACAGATGTTTCATTCACAACAGTTAACAGAATAATCCATTTAAGAGCTTATCGCTTTATTCCTGCCTCTGCATGACATAGTTTTTGTATAGGTATGGTGTCCATTAGGGTTTGGGGTTTTTTCCCTACCATATTTCTTTAGAATCATGTTTCTTCAGAGAAATTCAGCTGTATCTATTGAACGCTTCTGCAGGTAGAGACTGGAATAGATCTGTAGGCTCCTGTGTTTTGTTGGGAAAAGGTGTGGGTTTTCTTTCAATGTGTTTACAAATATTACAGAATTTATATTTCTTTATCAAATCATCAGATCATAGTTAAATGGTAATATTATGATTAAAAGGAAAAATTTCTTTCAGTCTGACAGGTTATACGTAATTTTAATCTAACTTCTAAGTGAGTTTTGTGTGTAGCTGCATTCACTTGCAGCCAAGAACATTGGTTTTCAGTGAGCAAGTGTTTTGCTATGGTAATCTATAGACTTTGAGACAAGGAAAACTGGAAAACTTAGCAAGATTTGCATGTCTATAAACTGTTCCACTCAAGGGAAGAAGTAGTCAGTGGAAGCAGCAATGCAGCTGGGGACCAGAACACCCTGCACTAGCATTGCTGCTAGAGGAAAATACACTATCAAGCAGTACTGTTGCTCTTTCTGATGTAATTCTCTCCAAGCACTTCAAACTGAGGAAGTCTGCCATCTTTTCTGGTTTGATACCAGTTGCCTACAATTACTTGATCAGCTGAATAAGGAATCAAATTGTGGAACCTGAAAGCAGATTCTGTGAAGTATTTGCATTGCCTCTGAAGTATATGCTGGAAGTATGAATAAAACACACTGTTTCTAGCTGCATTCTCTTTCCTGAGGGTATTCCTGATAATGCTGCTATTGAATTCACTCATAACAATGAGTGGATTTTGGTGTTGCAGAACAGATCTGAATACGCTGGTAATTTGGCACATTGGAAACTGCCTGGTTGGGTGGTTTAATTAAAATCTGATTACACCAACCCATCAGACGTACTGGGAGAGGAGTATCTTGTTTGGAAACAAATTTATCTGGTGCTCAGAATAGGAACAGAGCTGAAAGATAATTCTGAGAATTTCTGTCTTGTCTACTTGAAATGTTTTGAGCGACCTAACAGGAAGGTAAAAAGGTAGAATAATTTTTGTTTTGAATACCTGTTGATTTCCTGAAACTTTGAGAATGTTTGTAATGTTGCAAGTGAATCAAAAACCTTATGAAATTAGAATATAAGGGCTAAATCCATAAATTTGGGATATTTTAAGATGATTTCATATTTGATTTTAGGAATAAAGATCTTTCTTTTTCACAACTTCCAGGTCTGTGTAACATTTACGTGGAAAGATGCTTTTGATAAAGGATCACTTTTTGGAGGATCTGCCAAACTGGGTATGTGAATGTACCAAAAAACCAAGTATTAATGATACTAAACCTTGAGAATATTTTTACATAGTGGAATTAATAGTCTTTCTAGCATTCTCAACACAGCTTTCAAATGAGTTCAACTATATTGGTAACAAATTAATCACTTCAACATTGATAATGAACAAATGAGCACCATGCAAAGAATTTTTATAAAATTGAGATTTAATATTAGATTTCCAGAGGCCCAAATAGATGCGCAGTCTGATAGTAGTTGTACTATCTGCTTCTCAGACTTTTTCTGGGAGTAACTCTATTAAGATTCAGTAGATTTTGGGTGATGCAGCTCTTCCTGTTCTAAATGAGTAAGATCATTATGAAGTGTGCTTATGAGTGAGTCCCCTCCAGAAGTGGAGTGATGGTAGCTGGCTTCAGTAACCTAGTCTTGATACCACATTTTGTTCAAGAGAATAGAATTATTTGCCTGTGCTCAGAAATTACCCTTCTATCACTTCTTTTAAAAACATTTTCCTACAGATTTGAACACTTGAAAAGAAAAAAAATTGTATTTTTTCCCTGAAAACATAATGAGTCTGATTTGTTTTAGTCATATAGGGACAAGTCTGCACTACAAAATCAGGGTCATGAAATGGATTTGGGACACTTGCCAATAGAGAAGTAAGACTAAATCCTTTTGAGTAAGTGAGCAGCGGTTCAGTTGTGTGACATCACTCTTCAGTATTTCTATTTGTACCTAAATGTTCATCATGATTAGTATTGCAAGATGACCATTGCAATTTTGAAGTTCCAGACAAAGCCTGAAGAAAATGTTTGAACCTTACTGTGTTTTTATGGAAGTTTTTGCTGCCTTTATACAGCAGCAACTCCTCTTAGCAACTACTGGAAGTCTTTGCAGTTTTGTGTGTTCTGAATACACATGCTAACAGCTGTGATTGTTATGTATATATACAACATGTGTATGTATGTATATAACTATATGTGTAACAATATACCACATACCTATGCATGCTCAGATGATCCTTGCTTTCTGTTCCAACTGTTATAAGAAGTCCTGGGTAATTGGAGACCTTCCTGAAGATCTCTGGGTTTTTTTTTTTTCTCTCAGAATTTGGTTGGTTCTTTCTTCTTTGGGCTAACATTTAATGAGGATTGAATCAGTTTCATAGTAAGGTTCAGAATATTTAGTTGATGTAAACATAGTCTGTGAATCACCAGAGATCTGTAATAATTGTGAGGAAAAAACCAGTAACCATAACAATGATGATTACTGTAAGAATTTGAATAAATATGGTGTTACTGCAGCTTGAGGAAGCTTGCTTGTCTGCAGGGTAATTATATACTAGCCTAAATAATCTGTGCAGTAGATGACCAGAGATTTATGCAACAGTCCGTGTCAAATACCAAAGAAGTTCTTAACTGAGATGTGAGTAATGCTCAGTTAACAAGCAATGGGATAAGGGTCATTTTGAAACTTTAAAGCAGATCCTGGTGGAAAGACATTAACAAAAGGAGATCAGAATTGGTGGTGAGGTTTCTGAGTGTAAAGCAAAGCTATCAATAATCAAGGGAGCAAAATTTCTCTTGACTGCTAAGAGAAGTCTCCAGATAGAAATTCAGTGTAAAACTCCTGAGACTTCCGTGGCAACAAGATGCAGGGATGCAGCTTGAGAGTTCTGGCTCTTGCTGTGGTGCCGAACTGTTTTCTTCCCACCTTCCCCTGGATCCCAAGTCTGTATCACAGTGGTAGCTGACAGGTACTGCTTTCAAGTGACTGCTTGAAAAGTGACTGAGTTCACAGCATGGCATGTAATCTGAAATATGTTGACTAAGTTAATTGGTAGTGCCATAAACAGATGAGTCTGTAGAAAGTCTGTATTGCTGTAAATCACACTTGAGGTGCAGTCCAGAGTATAGAGTAATTTTGCACTTCAGAAGCTTTAAAGCCATATTTTCTTTCCCATCTTGTGTTTTAGTCTTTTCAAAGACTAAACAACTTTTGTCTGAGTTCAAGATCTTATTTTTAGAAAAATTCTGGAAAATAGACTTACAGAAGGGAGATTATCTAGATAAATTAATATTCTCTTGATAAAATAGTGACTGTGACAGTGTAATTCACTTGGAAACAAATGGGAAAAAGGGCATGTTAGATTTAGGCTGGCTTGTCTGAAAACTTAGTGCAGGTTAGTGAGCACTAACATACAAGCTTCAGAGATGTGTTAGATAAATATGTAGCTGTTTAAGGAGGCTGATTGTCAGTGAAATGAAACAAATATACACCTTTAGTGCCTTCATGTTTTAAGGATATCTGTACCTGGGTTTGTGAAATTAAAAATTCACTAGTTGTCACTCTGTGTTCTCCAAGAGGACTGTCTAGACACTTTTTGATACTAGTATGAGACTAGTATCTGCAGTATTTGTTTTTTTCAAGCACTTGCATAGGGCAAATAACCTTTTGAAAGCAATTAATAATCAAAATGGTTCCTGTTCAGGTATTTCTGGTTCTAGAAGTGTGGGCTCCATCCTCTGGAGCTATGAAGTACTGCAGGAGTCGCTTCTGGACATTCTGCGCTGTTGTCTAGCGAGCTCAAGTTTTAATTAAGTAAATCCCTAACTGTTTCAGTACATGTATAATGAAGATATTTGTCAGCATTTTAAGCCTGAAACAATAGCTTTAAAAGTGAAAAATTCCCTATATTTCAATAGATAGAAAACGGAACATGTAAAAGTCTTTGTGAGTGGTCAGTTATTGCAAAGTGATTAATGTGTGCAAGTTCATATTTAAGATGACCTCTCGGTAATGCTTCAAGAGCCAAAGAGCCGCACTCGAGTTAGAAAGACTTTGAAATTATTTTGTATACATTTTCATGCTGTTGCTTTCATGCTTTGTGTCGCTTTCTGTAGTTTCTCACATGGAAACATTTCGTGGTAGTACTAAATTAGACTTTGTGAAACCTTCAGAATGAACACAACTTTGACTTGAAAAGTTCAGTAAGATCGGGGGTTTGTTTGTTTGTTTTTCACTTGAAACTGTTAACACATTTAGTGATAATCATCTCATCTGTAGGATGCTAGAGAACTGAAGTTTATTTTCTTAACAGTCTGGCTAACTGTTTGTCTTGCCTGCAGCTCTGGCAAGTTTGGGATATGAGAAGACCTGTGTTTTGTTCAACTGTGGAGCATTGGCAAGCCAGATTGCAGCAGAACAGAATCTGGATAACGATGAAGGACTAAAAGCTGCAGCTAAGCACTATCAGGTACAGAGGCTCCCTGCTTCTGCTTACAAATTTAGAATTTGTATTCTTCAAACATCAAACAAGTATCTCTCAATTTTAAAGCTATATACATATATATATATATAAAAATAAATGTATATATGTACATACTTTCCTGCTCTGAACTGCAAAGATGGATTGGCTGTGTACCTGATCTTGTCTCATACTTGTTTATCAGATTTGGAGGATTTAACTCTACAGAGTTCCCCATACTCCTTCCCTCAAGTGAGTTGGTAACTAAACCTTCAGCTTAAGATTTAAAAATTTTAGCTAGTATAAATTTCAGTTTTCACAAGTTATACAGTAATAATTCCTTTCTTCTTTCTGGAATGCATTAAAATCTTAGGATGTTAGGTGTAACCAGTATACCATTATTTACGGTCTGTCATGGTAAGTGTCTCATTGTAAGTGGCTACAAGAACAAGAGGTCACAAGGAGTTGTGTTTAGTGGCTAAACAATAAATGGGAGACCATGCACCAAAGAAACTTTTTTTGTACTTTTATGTATATTATATTTGTTAGTGAGAAAATGTGTATGAAAACAATGGATGATAATAAATTATTTTGTTTTACTTAGTTTGCTAGTGGTGCTTTTCAACACATTAAAGACACGGTTTTGTCAGCCTTGAATCGAGAACCTACAGTGGACATCTCTCCAGACACAGTTGGGACTCTCAGTCTTATTATGCTGGCTCAAGCCCAAGAAGTCTTTTTTTTAAAAGCGACAAGAGGTATATTTTAGTTTTTGGCTTGTATATTTAAGTCTATTACAACTTCCACAAAAACTTAGACATGTTTTAAGTTACTAAGAGCCTGTAAAGGGTGTTTCAGAAGTTTTTATGTTTGCCTTTAATGATTCTCCCCTTGCTCCTTGCTGGTCATTAAACACAAAATACAGATGTCCTGTAAGAATTTGTTTAAGGTTCACCTGACAATGCAGTTCTCCTATCTGCCTTTTTAGGTCCAAAACCAATAGTCTTCCTTCATCTTTACAAAGGATATTGCTGAATTATATTTTTTCCACTCCCCTCTTGAAAACAAAAGACATTCTCTGAAAGAACTGAGAGTACTAAAAACGGTGCATAAGGGATTGTGCAAGTACGCCTTCCCTTCTCTGTCTAGGGAGTGATTTCATGAGAATTTAGAAAGAAATGACTGTGCTAGAAACAAAGGAAATTTCCTAAGAGTTGAAGGGAAACAAATTCTGTTTTGTTGTTCCTGCTTTTAACAGAGGAACTCTTTAACCAAGTCTTTTAGAATGCCCAGTTGATCTTGGACAAGGAAATTTTGCAGGTAGAACAAAAAATTACTTCAGGAGTTGTTAAGGGTTGATTGTGAAATACTCATTCAAAGTTTAGCTATCTTAATACAGCTATTAGAGAACTTATGCTTCAAAGAAATTTTCTGTGGGATGGTACTATCTTTGATACAAAATTTCTTCCTCTTTTGCTCTTCTCTCTTTGTTCAGAAAAAGTTGTGCATCTAGAAGTTAGAGATATCTAAAAGTAGAACTGAGGACATAGAGGTCTTATGTGATTGCCCACAAATGGCTCTTTCTCCTGACATAATTTGGAATACTTTGGAGGAAGACATGGGTTATCTTACTTGGGATGTTTCTTGTCTTCCCAGGGAAGATCCCTGAAAATTCTTGTAGCCTTTCTGCCTTTAGGAGAATCTCAACAAGAAACTGTTGTCCTTCAGCCAGCTGATAAATTATGTTTGTTCTTTATCATGCTGGTAGCAGTATTTTAGTCTCTGGCTGTTTGGACATTGCTTTGAAATAAATTTGTGTAACAAATGCCTGAAATGTTTCCTTCAGGAACAGAGCAGGTGCTTCCCTCATTTTGCATGACAAATAGATTGTCACTTTCTCAATTTCTTCTTTTCCAAAACATGAAAAAGACAAAACAAGGCTAATCCAAACCCCAGATGTGCCCAATGAACTGAAGATTCTTGTGATTACTCCTAAGACCACAAGTCTGACAGTGTTTGAAGGTCAATAAGGTTCATAATCATCTGATAATGAAGGCTGTAGATTTTGCTGGATTTAGGTTCTTTTCCATGGGGGGAAAGATATTTTGTGAAGAATCATGTTTGACAACATGATTAATTTCAAAAACCTGTTTTTCAAGCTCAAATCCTTCAAAGTTAGATCTCAAAATAGAAATTAAGCTTCTTGCTGCATTGGCTATTTACCTTACTTGGAATTTTCTGGGTTTTCTCTCATGTGAGATAGTCTATTTTTCAGCTTACCAGCTGTAATGATATTTCTGATAGAACTGAGTTTATTTATAAGTTGAAAGAAAGCACGAGTGTTTGGCAAAAGCCCAGTTGGTCAGTCACATCTAACTTCATTACATAGCTACAGACCAGTTCTTTACTTTCTGAGCCTTTCCTAATGCTTACTTTAAGTGTCTTTAAGTCTGCACGTTTGCTGTTCTGAATCAAGGCTTGCATTGTAGCTGCAATATTTTAAAGATATCTGATTAAAAACTAAAGCTTCTGGTGGTGAAAGATGTTCTGAGTTGTCTGCATGGACAAATGATTCTCCTCTAACATTTTCTTTTTTAATGGAAATGTAGTTAATACGCCAGTATTTTTTCCTTTCCTAATGCTCCAGCTGTAGGAAGGAAGATGCAACTACTGCACACTTGGTGGGGCTAGAAAGAAAAGTTATTTAGGTTTTTTGTGTGATTTGGTTTTCTTAAATATGTAGTGCATCAGACAGGAACATTCTAGGAAAGAAGTAAGGTGATAGATCTCATAAGCTCCTTTCTCCCAGTTCGTCCTCTAAATCCTGTTCCACAGTGAAAAGATCTTTCTGGCATACCTCAAACATGTTTACCTCATAGAAGCTAAATAGATTACGTCACAGCTCATGTCTGAAATGTTGTAGATTGATATGTGAATATGCTGGTATGAGCAGACCACTTGGGAATTCTTTGGTTGAATTTTGGCGGTTAAGCATGCTCTGCAAAATTCCTGATCTCGCCATAGTCCATATCATGCTTACCAGTGTGTCAGCACCTAAGAGTCACCTGAGTCAGAGGGTGCTTGTTTGTCAGGGCAGCTATTTAGAGCGGACAGCCAGTGTTTGCATTGATTGCCTGCCTTCTCTTGGAAGGCTGAATTGCTAGTGCAGGCGGGAGGTTACCTCCTTTATAAAAGGAGCTAAAGATAATCCCTGGCCTGCACTACCAGTAGTGCATATGTCCTTTATAAAAGGAGATAGAGAGTTGAAGAATGTTCCTATTCTAGCAGTTTTGGCTTCAGGAACAGGGTGAGGATGTGAGGCAGGGGATACCACTGCAGATAGGTACATACACTGATAGGAAGTAGTGGATATGGCTTTGAGGAACTGTGGTTATTTATGTCTAGGAATGGTGTTTCTATATTTGCTGTAAACTAACAGTGGTGTGGGCTGCAATGGAAAGGACCAGTCCCTTCTCCTCTGTTGCAGTTTTTCAGAGTCCTGACATGGAACTGGGTTAGGAACAGATCCTGCTGACAATAAAATCTATTTTGCTAAGTAGATTTCAGCTGAATTCTTTGACTATGGCTGTACAAGTGCTTGTGCTGGCACAGGGAAGGGCTGGGAGCAAGCTGCCAGAGTTGTGAGTGGGATTGTTGTGGTTTTTATTGGCAGCTTGCCATTGGTTTGAGGTAAAGCATCACTCTTAATCCTGCATAAATGCTTGCATCTGCCAGAAGATTTCTTGTACAACTGACATAACCTTTGGTGTCATGATTGAAGTAGAAATTCTGGAAACTGCTGCTGGATGTCAAGAGGGAAGAATGGGATCCTACCTTTGAGCTGTGATGTAAAGCTGTACCCTTAAAATGCAGTTATTGCTGTTTGAAGATGAAATAATCACCTGTTCAGTTGTAAAAACAGATGATGATCTTAATTGTTCTTTGTTTTTTCTCCTGCTCCCCACAGATAAAATGAAAGATGGTATCATAGCCAAACTAGCAAATCAAGCTGCAGATTACTATGGTGATGCTTACAAGCAGTGCCAGTATAAAGATACTTTGCCCAAGGTTAGTAACTCATGGAAATAATGTGGGATTTGTTGTTATTGTGAATAACTGTTATTATTTACAGTGTACCTAATGAAATACATTTAAAATATATGTCCTCAAGAGAAGTTGGCATATTGCTGCTTTTAAGGAGAATGAAGCTGTACTTTGAAAAACAGTGAAGAATCAAAGGGGCAGAAGAGTGTGGGTTTTTTTAATAAGTGAGATCTTATTACATGAAGTGCATTTATTTGTAATGCATTTCATTAAAGTGAACTTGAAATGTTTATGGTGTTATTTAGGGATGCATTCTTAGAACTTAATGCCTTACTAAATGTGTTTTCAAGCTAACACGTTCTATTTGGGCCTAATTGGCTTCTAGTTTCAGTGTTTTCATGTGAAATTTGCTCTCATGTTGAGTACAGCATGAGTACAGAGGTACTGTTCACTCACCTGTTAGTGAAAAACATGACTGGAAGTCAGCGTGTGTCTTCTGTCCTTCTGCCTGCCTTCTCTTGCGCTACCCCAAAACAATCCATGATACTTGTAAAATATCCCAATTTAATCTTGACTCTTCATTTGAAGGCTGTTGGTTTTGGAAGAGGTAGAAAGATCTTTCTCATGTTCCTTGAATGTTTCTTACGTAGGTGTTACGTTCATTATGATTTTTGACATGCAGTGAGATATAATAAAGCCATTGCTTTATCTTTTGTTGTTGTGTACCTTTCTAAGCTGTAGATCTGCTCCTTGTTCCATTTGCAAAGTAGTGTGTCAAGTGATTATTTGAAAGAACATAATAAGGTTTGCTGGTTGACACCAGCTCTGAGAACAGTTACATGTTTAGGAGTGTGACATCGAGGTTGATTGGATGCGTCGAACTGCAGTTGCAAGGCCTTCCAGACAGCTTTGTCTTCCAAATTTACCCTTTTTTTTAAATTTTATTTTTTTATCTCTGGGGGAACAGCAAGTTTGCACAAATGTGAAGAAGCAGGTCTTTGTATACTGAGGTCTTTAAAACATCACTCTGGTTTTCCAGTGCTCCTTGATTTAAGAAATAAAACAGTAAGGCCAAATCCTTGATCTAAGACCATGTCTGTACTGTGTGCTGCAGCGTAATGTTTTCTTCATGTCTTGGTTGGTACTCCTGCAAAGATAAGTGCATTTATATCAAAAGGCTAAAAATGACTTTTAAGTTGCTTTCCATGTCAATAGTTACTGGTCTTCTTTCTTTGCTCATTTCTTTCATAATTGTAGTTACTTTCTTGATGGGCCTGTTGCCTGCTGTTTTAAGTGTAATTACTTCGTTTAATTATAAAACAATCAAACCACAAAAACCCTAGAAGACCTATCCTTCGACCCACCTCCATTTCTTAAGAACACTGTCTTGGCTTTGTCTTGGGGGTATTTGAGTGTGTTCTTGCGACTGTCCTTTCTAATACATGCATGCATTTCTAATCTTTGAAGTAAATGTTGTGACTTCATGGCTTGAATTTAAATCATAGTTCATCTAAAATAATTGGCACCAAGAATTTTGCAACAGCAGATTAAAAATAAGATTCAATCCATGCAAAGCCACATGGTCTCCGACGTTTACCTCTAATGTTTTAACCTATCTAAACTATTAATTGGGTGATTCTAATTTCCTTTTCTTCTTCCTTTTTCTTCCTGCATCCCATGTTGTCTGTGGTGGTTAATGTGGTTGGACTTTCCCCTGGTCAGTATTTTTATTTCCAGGAGGTGTTTCCTGTTCTGGCAGCAAAGCACTGCATTATGCAGGCCAATGCAGAATACCATCAATCTATCCTGGCAAAACAACAGAAGAAATTTGGTGAAGAAATTGGGAGGTTACAGGTGAGTAACTTTCTTCTCTGAAAAATGTGGAAAAACTTTTAATCCTGAAAAGCTGGGTTGGAGTTCTGAAATCCAAATAACTAAGAATGAAATGTATTCGGAAAATGCTGAGCATGTTTATCACATGAATCAAATTATCAGCTGGAAAGATGAAAGGTACCTCTGTAACTTTTATAAAGACATATTTTAGTGATTTTTGGGCAATTTGATACTGCTTGATATGTTAAATCTATGTTTATGTTTGCATAGGCTTCATATCTCAGTACAGCTAATATGACAGATTTGTTACTAAATTTTCCTACATGATGTTGTTAAAAATCCCCCAAACATTAAAATTTGACCTGATCTATACCTAGTTCTTTTGCTGATATCCTGCTTTAAATATGAGTAATTTTTAAAAATTGTGCACACATTTCTCTTTTAGTCTTTATAGTTTTTTCCCTCCTATATCTGGTTTCTAGAGGGACTCAGATACAGATGTTGTAATGAGTAGTGTCATCTCATGTTTTAAGTACAGCAGAGAACAAAAAAGGCTAAAATGAACTACTTCCTTCAAGTCCCCATATCTTTTGGAAAAGAGATATGTGAAATGCTGCTTCAACTGATTGTGAAGATCCATGTACACTCTGTATCTATTGATATGCAGGAAAGTTGACAGACTATAAGATGATCGTGTTGACATCTTGAAAGTTACCATTATGCATTTATCAACTTTATGCAGGATGAAGCTTGAAACTTCTTTTTGTATGCCTATCTGTTTTCTTCAGAATATATGAAAGGGAGAAAGAAAAGTTATTATTTTAACTGTATTTTAAATTTTTTTAGCATGCAGCAGATTTGGTCAAAACGGTGGCATCTCGCTATGATGAATATATAAATGTTAAAGATCTGGTTGACAAAATCAACCGTGCACTTGCAGCTGCCAAAAAAGACAATGACTTCATTTACCATGACCGGGTTCCTGACCTGAAAGATTTGGAGGCCATTGGAAAAGCCAGTCTCGTGAAGTCTACTCCTGTTGTTGTTCCACTCAGTCAGAAATTCACTGGTAAGCGAAGCGTGTGGAGTGCACAGGGCAATTGTTATCTTGTGAAACACATGGCTGACAAGGTTCATTTGTACCATGCAAAAATAAACATTTACTTTTTCCATTGTATTGCGTGTATAGCAGTGTTTTTGAAACTGCTGTTTTTCTTCTCCAGTTTGTTGTTGTTGTTCTTGATGGTAAGTGTAATAAAGCACAGGTTGAAAATTCTTGCCTGAAATGTACAATTCTCTTAAAGATTTAAGATTTTCTCAGTAATTGTATTTTCTATATTAAACGAATCTTTTTAATTTCAGAAGGAACAGTTCTGTAGGGGACAGTACCAAGTTATACAATATGGACTAACCTAGTTGCTGGTCTCCCATAAAGTTGAAAAATTTTACTTTGTTGGCTGTACAGATGAGTTGTGAAAAAATTATTCTCTTACCTTTCTCATATTTTTCCTTTAAAGAAACAAAATTAGAAATGAAGCCTTAAGGCAAATCTGATTTTTAACCCTACAATTGGTTTAAATATATTGTCTTTTAAATTATTTCTAACTCAATTTCAGCCATAAAAACTGAAATCTAAAGGCCTTTAAAAATAGATTTTTGTTTTTAAGACATCTTGAGGAGGACAGTCACTTAAACTGTTTAGGTCAGTCTCTGTAGTACAACCTGTATAAAAAAGCTGTGAAGATGTTTGTGTGCTTTTACTTTCATAGTGCAACTTGTGTAATTTATACTACTTTAATTGCAGACCTGTTTGAGAAGATGGTTCCATTGCAAGTGCAGCAATCTGTGAGCGTTTATAACCAGAGGAAGGCAGATCTGGTAAACAGGTCAATAGCCCAGATGAGAGAAGCCACAAATCTGGCAAATGGGTAAATATGGCTTCTTGTTAAGTTTCTCAAGATGTGCACAGCCTGTAAGCCCTGGGTGCCTTGCAGCCTGCAGATATCCAGATTATAGCAGTGTTTTTTCATTACTGTATGGTAGGCTGGCAAACTGAAACCATAACAGGGAGATTTAGAACTACTTTTCTGTAGGTGTTAAAAATGAAACCTTATTAAGAACAAGTAGTATTTATTTTTACTTCATCTTTACTCATTTTTTAGGAGTCCAACACTTGCTCAGAAAAGGTTCCAGCACCATTAATCTACAAGGATTTTCATATTCCAATGGTCATTTAAAAAAAATAAATTGTTGTTTAAAATAACTAACTATAAAAAAATTACACCAATCTGAGAGATAACAATGTAACTTAAGGCAGTTGTTTCTCCTGTCTACCAGTCACTACCTAAAATGTTTGCCATGTTTTGTAAGTGCTAAAAGACTAGGATTTCTTTAGCTTTTTAGGAGCTTTGAAATACATTGTTAGTGAGGTGTACGCCAGGAATATATTTAGTGTTTTCAGTTTGAAATTTCAGTTCAGGCATACATTGCACACCATTTCCATTTTAATTGACTGTGTGATTGTTTGTTTGGATAGAAGTGCTATTTTCAGGAAAAAAGTTGTTTATTTAACACGTTGACTTTTTCAGTGTGTTGGCTTCCCTCAACCTTCCTGCTGCTATCGAAGATGTGTCTGGGGATACTGTTCCTCAGTCTATTTTGAACAAGTCTAAGTCTGTGATTGAACAGGGGGGAATTCAGACTGTTGATCAGCTGATTAAAGATCTGCCTGAACTGCTGCAAAGGAACAAAGAAATTTTAGATGAAGTAAGCCCAAAACCCACTATGCTAAAACAGTCTTTAAAAAATCTCCACTGGATGCTTCACTTTAAATGGCAATAGAAAAAATGCACAATTATTCACATGCTTGTAACTTTAATAGCACTTTCAAAATACGCTATTAAAGTGTTCAGCCCATACAAAAACTGTGCTGTCACATGTGGATGTTTCCTTACAAATATTTTCTTTTTTAAAATTGTTGGTGGAGAGGGGGAAGCATTGGGAAAACATTCTAAAGAAATTTGGGTGATTTGTCCATTTCATGCCTGTTTTTTATTTGTCAAATTAAATTTATAAAGGATGTATAGGCAGTTTCTGTTTTCTACACCAACTGCCTATTTTGAAGCTACTTTATGTTTAAAACAGCTTATAATGCATGTAACATTTTACTCCTGCAGTCTCTGAGATTATTAGATGAAGAAGAAACTACAGACAATGACCTACGAACAAAATTCAAGGAACGCTGGCAGAGAACACCATCCAATGAACTCTATAAGCCTTTGAGGGCAGGTAAAGTCCATGTTTCATGCTTTGGGTTCTAAAGGTGTCCATAGTGTAAATTAAAGTAGTTTTCAGTGCTCTGATATTATCTATAAATACACAAATTCAATTTGAGGGAGGTTATGCCAAAATATCCTGGTTGCAGTCTGCACTGTTATTTGAAGCTGAGAGGATGTGACAGCAGGGAATTTGCTGCTGCTTTTGCACCCTTGGTGTGTACGTGAATGCTAAAGTTTCAGAAAGCAAATGGAGTGAAAAATGGCTACCCTCCTAAGGATCTGATTGCAGTTGCCTCTTAAATACTTCAGTGTATTTTTCTTTGTTGACATCTTTTTTTTTTTTTACCATCAATGTGTTTTCTCTTTAATTTGGTGGTTTGTTTATTTTTTCCCCCAGCAGTTAGTCAAACTACTTAAGACCAGCGCTATAGCATGTTTTCTGTGTGCATAAAATGTGTTGTTTTTTGGAACTAACAAGGGACCGATAACCACTGACTCAGTCTTGCAGAGTTACAGAGGTTTAAATCTGCAGAGTAGCTCAAACCAGTGTTCATTCATATGCCTTTGTATGCTTCACTGCAGAATTAATATAGGAGCCTAGTTTATGCACTATTTTAAACATAACGTAGAAGTTTAAGTTTTATATAAAAGTCTTACGTATTGTGCAGGCTCATAAAAATGTATGATGACTTGCTGAAATGCACAAAAACAGCTCAGGTGCAAGACTTGGATGAAACAAGCTTTGAAATTATATAAACTCCCTTTTTTTCCTCCTGCCCCCAGAGGGAGCCAATTACCATAATATTTTGAATAAAGCTATGCAAGCAGATGGGCAGGTGAAAGAGCGCTATCAGACTCACCGGGATACGATTGCACTTCTGTGTAAGCCAGAGGCAGAGCTCAACGCAGCCATTCCTTCTGCCAACCCAGCAAAAACATTACAGGGAAGTGAGGTAAAGCAGTGAAATCTGTCTCTATTTTGACTAGAAGTGCTAGTTGTCTAACAAAGTAAACTTATGTGAATTGGTGTGGAAGCTGATCCTTAGCTGCTGGTGTTTCTGTCCGAATTCATACAAGATGTAAGTAGCATTTGGAAAGAAGTTGCCTTTATGTTTAAAATCTTTTTGAGTATAGTTTGTTACATTTAATGTGAACAAAGTCAATCACCATGGACAGCAAGACTGACTATTATAAAAGGAGCAATCTTTGAATATTTTTATTATTTAGGGAAGTGAGTGGGTTCTTCGGACAAAATAAGATGTGGCTCAGTATTTTAAAGTATTAGGCAATTACACCAATTTGCTTTCCAAGAAGTTAATGGCTCATCTACAGAAATACTATTATTTTTCTCATAGAAATTATTTGAAGTCAGTGGTTTTTGCTGCCATTTTAGAATATCCTATTGGAAGGTATCTGATCAGCTTAAAAAAACCCAAACATTTTGCAGTAATTCAGTCTTATTAGCAAAAGCAAACCTGTAGAATATAATATAGATTGAGAAATGCTTGAAGATCTTTCTTTGGTCAGATTTTGTCCAGGTTTCTCACTCATACAGAAATGTCAACATCAGTGAGGAGTGCAAGATGGAAACAAGTTATTAATAAATTATACTTTCCCAATAGTTCCTCTAAACCTGCTGACTTAGGACATTTATGTTGCCTAGGTTGTTAATGTCTTAAGAACTTTGCTGGCCAATCTGGATGAAGTTAAGAAGGAGAGAGAACAACTGGAAAGTGACCTGAAATCTGTAAATTTTGACATGACAAGCAAATTCCTGACTGCACTTGCACAGGATGGTGCTATAAATGAGGAGGCTATCTCTGTGACTGAGTTGGACAGAATTTATGGAAGTTACACACAGAAAGTGCAGGAGTCCCTAAAAAAGCAGGAAGAACTTCTCAAAAACATTCAGGTACAACACTTTGCATGTTTTCCTTTCTCTTAAACTGAGAGGAATGATACTTCCACCTCTCTAGTGCTTTAGAAGTCTCACTTTGCTTTCTAGTCTATTTTGCTTGTTATTCTGTCATATGTCAGTTGATATTCCTTTATTCCTTGATCACTGAAAAATACAGAGATGTCTTTGTGTTCACTGGAAAGAAATGTGAATGTTTAGCAGATTCTCCCACAGCTCCAGTGTACTTTCTCTTGGACCTTTTCTTGGCACAATTCTGCAGATGGTTTTGTCCTTGAAAGAAGCTTAAGTGGTGTGTTAAGAAGGTTTTGGGTTTGTTTTGTTTTTTTCCCCTCATTCCATTTTAATTCTTTTTGGGATGACAGGAGACCTGCCCTTACTGTCTACTAGAAGACATTTTGGGTCTCTGAAGTACAGCTTGGTTTATTCCTAATTGCTCTTTACAATGTGCTTGGCTTCCAGCATGTGCAAAGCTCATTGAAGTAAATCTTAATAGAATTTCCCAAACTTTATTTATAAATTCAGTCTTAATTTGTCAGAGGCAGGCACCTGAAACATCTGACAGAAGAGGAAGTCTTAGTGCTTGGAGAAAAGACAATAGCAGCTTGAGTAATGGTGGAGACTTTTTCCAGTAGGGAAAAAAAATTTTCTTAAATGACCATATACACCATGTTTAGCAAGGATTTTATATTAGGATATTTTTTCAGCACAAGAAAGTTAAAAAATCTTGATGGTTATTGCTTTAATGTTTGAATGTCCTGGAGTTCAAGTTTGTTGGCTTCTGGCAGTTGAAACAGTCTTTTTAAGTTTGCTTTTTTATTTTCCTGAAAGAAATGACATGTAAATAAATAAGTGATCCTTCTGTAAGTTTTCCTCTTCCTTGTCCTTTTAATAGCTTGCCAATGTCAACCAAATTTGAAGTAATGCTTCTCAAAAATACTGACTTTCAGTAAGATTTTATGAATATCAATGGAAGTTAGTACAGGAGAGAGCCTAATTAGTATAGCCTTGGAAAGACAGTCTGCAGGATGAGCTTGAGAATTATTAAAAGGCAGCCCACCACAGAACAGGTAATTAACTGGTGATGCCTACTGCCAGTGAGTTAACATATGTACAGTTCTGAAATATACATTATAATGGTCAGTGCACTTGGCAGATAGCAAGTATGGAAGTCCAGTGTGGATGGGAGATGAGGAAAAGCAGGTATTGGGAAAAACAGAAGCAGTGAATAAGAGGAAAAAGGAAACGAAACGTACAGAATCTTACATGGAGCTAGCTTGCGTTATTTGCACTGTTCATTTGTTCTCTTCTTTTAAGAATGCACATCAGGATTTTTCAAAGATGAAACAATCAAACAACGAATCTAATTTAAGAGAAGAAGTCTTGAAGAACTTAGCTGTAGCAAATGACAACTTTGTGGAACTTGTAGCCAATTTAAAAGAAGGCACAAAGGTATGGTAATGTTTAAGGGATTGAAAGGACTTATTTTATTTATACAATGAGATGTGAATCAAAAATCATAATAAACTTTGCAGACATGGTAGCTGACAGGTGCATTTTTGAAGATTTTACTACGGAAGCGAGGACAGCAAGTTGCTTGAATTTTGATTGTTTCAAGAGCTGTGAAATGCTTCTTTGTTCCTGTCTGAAATGTAAGCTTTTCTGAGCAACAGGATAAGTTGTTAATTACAGCTGAGTAAATGATGCTGAGGCACCCAGATGAGTCATTTTATCTGAGAAATTCTTTCATCTGTTCTCCCGTGGTATTTAATCACCTTATAAAATTGGTGTTTTAAATGTTGTTACTGCATACATGAAAAATAAGGAGAGCTGTATTTAGGTTGCTTTTTTTGATCTGGGCTTCTGGAAGGTGAATTGCAGCTTCTGTATGAAATATTTTTTGCTGGTTTATTGATAGCTCATTAGAGGGAAAAAACCCAACCTCTGAGATAGCTGTACAAATGGAATGTGTGGAACTGAGAGCAATAAAATTAAAATAAAAAAAAACAATTATGCTTTAAAAAATAAATAGTTCATCTCCAGCAGTGATCTAGTTTTGCTCTGGTTTTAATACATTTTTTTAGTTATCCTAAACTATTTTTGTATTTACACACACAAACCCCCATAAAAGTCTATGCTATTACAGGGATGGGCAAAACCAGCTGACTAATTTTGGTTTTGAAAAGCATAGTAGAATGTATTAGCAAACTTTATTGGAATGGCAGGTTCTGGGCAGTGTAATAATACGCCTATAACTGGATCAATATGTAAGAAGTATGCTAGCATGGAGTCTGAAAGTATTGACTGAGCATATTCTGTTTTTATTTTTCTTTACTAGTTTTACAATGAGCTGACAGAACTCCTGCTGAAATTCCAGAACAAGTGCAGTGACATTGTCTTTGCTCGCAAGACTGAAAGAGATGAACTGCTCAAGTAAGATTTCAATGTTTTGTTTAAGCATTGCAGAAACGTTAAAGTATTTATCAGAAATTTGTCTTTGGAGACATGTTTATTATGGTACTTGATAAAATGAGAAAAGAAGAATAGGTGTGCTAAGCCTATCACCTCTTTGCTTTAATCCTAGTCCTACTCTCCTCTCCCCTAGGAAAGTAATAGGAGAAATAAGTGGAAAAATCTACTTTGAAGTCTGCTCTACTGTTCCTATGTGCAGTTCAGCACAAATCTGTTTCATGTTATGATTTCACTCTCTGTTCTTTTTGGCATGCATTTGTTAGTTATTTTATTTTATTCTTTCTTTTGAGGAACTTCTAATTTCTGCACCCTGCTCCTGCTGTCAACTTAGTTTGAGAAATTAGATGAATGCTTCATCATATGATTGTCTTCCATGTGTTCAGTGTGATGGGGGAAAAGTATCAGTATTCTGTTTCTGCTCTGTAGGCTGCTCTAGTCTCATACTTTATCATTGCTTAGATATGTGGGTTACTTACAATGCTGGAGAGAGAAGCAGATTTTGTCCAAACTTCATATGAGGAAGAGTGTTTGATGTTGTCATTGTCCCCCACATGAGATCAGACCTAGTATAGTATGTTTCCAGTGTGGTTTTTAGGCTCTTAAGAGGAAAGCATAATTGAAATGGTTTGCCTTTTAATCTCTGTTCTTTAGCAAAGCACAGAGCCTTTTAAAAGGACTAGTTGTTACTGAAATTTTGGTTAGTGAAACTGCAGTTGTTCTGTATACTTGCCATGTTGCAACTGGGATGCTCCGCCCTCAATTTTTACCTCTCCTGACTTGATCCTTTGTAGAGTTGTTCTTTTTCATTTGGCCATTGTACTTGTAAACAAATTCTGAGTTACAACCCCTTCTGCCTTTATTTGGCTTCCTGTATTCATGTAATTTGGGAGCTGCTAGGCTGCCTAACCAAGGCAGAGGTCTGAATATCTCACATCTCTACTATGTTAATGTTCAGTGTTAAGGCTGTAGGGTTAGTGTTGATAGAACATTCTGCTGAGTCTTGCTGTGCTCTTTTGCTGTTTTGGCTACTGTTGTGATCTATACCCAGTACTGAGTTAGAACATAAAGACATTATTAGAAAATAAATGTAACAGTTAATCAGTGAGTTGGCATGGGAATGGTTTCTGTGGAAGTGATTTGAGCTCCAAATTAAGTTTGAGCTATCTCAGTGATCATGCTTTAAATATTAGACTTCCTCTGTTGCATCTTTTTGGCTTAGCTTGCTGCAGTATGTAACAAACAATTCTTAAACTAAGCTGCATGTTTGCTTTTTTGTTTTCAATAGGGATTTGCAGCAAAGCATTGCTAGGGAGCCCAGTGCTCCCTCCATTCCACTGCCTACATATCAGACCACTCCAGCAGCAGGAAGTAAGCCAGCGGCATCTCCGACTCCCACTCCAGCCCCAAGAACCATGGTGGTAAATACATGCTACAGAATTAGTGGGTTGAAAATACTGAGTCCATACTTGAGAACTCTAAGCTGATCTGTAATTTGTGTATATCACTCCTTAATATGCTGGTGTAGTTGGAAATGCATTGAAGTGAAATAGAGGGCAAAATCTTAAGGCTTTGCAGAGAGGTATGTTATGTACTATTCATGTTCATGATTTATAGACTTGAAATTAAAAGTTTACTGCCTTCTAGATGCTTTGCATCATCTGTATAGACTAAATATAGAATGTCTGTTTAAAATGAAAATAAAAATCTGTTAATCATATAACCACAGCTTTTGATTCCAAGACTTCCATAAAGAAGCTCCAGCTAAATTCACTTTCTCTTGTTAGGGGACTAAACCACAGCCACCAGCACGGCCACCACCCCCAGTGATTTCTGCAGCAAGCAGTTCCTCTTCTGCATTAGCACCCTCTGGAACAGCTGCAGCACCTGCTGCTGCTCCAGCTCCTGCTCCAGGAGCCAGTGCACCTGCGGCAGGCACTGCACCTTCGCAGGCACAGGGACCACCTTACCCCACTTATCCCCCTTACCCAGGGTAAGTTATGGGAGCACTTAAGCAGATTTTTGTTATCCTGTTGCTTAAAAGCACTTTTTTTTGTGTGTGTGATGTTTTAACATTAGTTATTGTTACAGTTGAAGATGTGTTTACTGTTTGAGGCAAGGGATTTTTTTGTTTGTTAGTTTTTTTGGTTTGTTGGGGTTTTTTTTGTTTGGTTTGGGTTTTTTTGGTTTTTTGTTAGTTTTAGTCATGTAACTCTTGTAGGAATCATTTGCTTGTACCTTTTGTGGGAAGGTTCATTTTAGGTGTTTAGTTTATCTCCTTTAAAGGAGAAGGAAAATAGGACTGCATTTCCTTAACTATGGTTTGTTGATTGTTGCCAACACTTGCATAATCATTTGGTGGTGTTTATCTCAAAAGTGTTGGCATATCTCGTTTTTCAAACCTTTAGCACGATACTAAGATGATGAAAAATACAGAGAAAATTCCAGTTGAGTAGTGTGCTTTCTTCTGATGCTTTTTTCTGTCTTCCTGGTGTTATCACAAGGAATTGAAGGCAGCTGTGCTCTCCTTTGTCAGCAAATATTGAAATATGCACAATGTTATTAAATGTTTGAGAATCAATTTAGATCAGTTCTAGTTCCAGCAAGTTGCCTTTACTCCACCTTCTGTCTGCATTTCTGTTCCACACATTGTAATAGTTTTCATATCTGCTCCTTGAAAGTAACCACACTTCCTGCTGCACTCAAAGCAAAATGGAAGGAAAGCATTTGTGGAGATTGCATGTCTTTTTGTATTTATTAATGAGTTGTTTTTGCAAATTAACATCATCTGTGTTTTTCAACTCAGTTATGCTTTTTTTCCGCCCCCCCACAGGTATTGCCAGATGCCAATGCCAATGGGCTATAATCCATACATGTATGGTCAGTATAATCTGCCATATGCACCCTCACCTGTGTATCAAAATCCTGGACAACCACCATATCCGCCACCTCAACAACCTGGATACCCTTTTCCTCAACAGCCTTATTACCATCAGCAATAATGTCTCTGCAAAGAAGCTCTGCTTGTTAAAATTTGGGAGAAATTGGCAATAAGTGTACTAAAACTTCTAGCTTCGGTTGGTGTACCATACTGAACTGTATGCAGCTATAACTCCTGTCCCTTGTTAACTGCTCCAAAATGTCTAGATCAGTTTTTATTACACTAAACTCTTTGCAAGATCTACTGCTCTGGTTTAGACCATAGACTAATACCAGAATTCGAGCCTAATTCAGTGGTCTGAAGCTGTACACTACATTTTGGTTAGACCAAAATATTTGTTTGCAAAAATCCTGTAAGTAACAAATAGGTTCAGATGAGAAAAACAAAGCAGTGTGTGCACTGGGTGTGATATATTCTACAGAACCATATAGCATTTTCTTCTACACTCCATTGGTTTGTATTTTTTTTAGTTTAGTTAAAATATGCTATTTTGTCTAATAATCAAGGCCTTGTAAATCATCAGTAAAAAGAAATAAATTACTTAAGAATGGTTTAAACACTTGGCATTCTCATTACCATAAAAATGTGTTTTCTGTGTCTGTAGATTGCTTCATTTGTTCCTTGACTTTCATAATACGAAGAAGTTCTCAAGAGTTTAGCCTTACAAGTGAATTTCCACCTCTTTTCCTTGATTCTGTATTTTTGTGACAGAATCTATATTTAACCATTTAAGTGTTGGTAGATGAAATCTTACAGGTAGAGTTTTCCTATGACTTTGAAGTGTATTGGACTGAAATACATTTATTACATTTTTAAAGAATGGTTACTGTCACCTGCGGGATACTGTGTGAAAGAAGGGAGGTCAGGGTCCTCTTACAGGACCAGTGAATAGTTGTTCTAACTTGTGTTTTCCAAAGAAATGTTGATGGGAAACGTGTTATGGCTCAAAATAGGGCAACTATTGATTGCTGGAGCTTTGCAGTTTGTTTTTTAAATGATTGCTTTTTTTCCCTTGAAAAAATTGATGTATTCCCTCAGGGAGCTTGTTATCAGTGGAAAAACTTTTTTTGGGGGGCGGGGAGAAAGTCTTGTAAATTAAAGCACATTGAATGTTTACTTTTGGATCCATCATCTCAAGGGATAAATAACCTTGCACTGCATTTTACATAAGGTAGTGAAGAATCTAAGTTTGGGGTTAATGGCTTCTACCAAATATTTGCTAACCATTTTTCAGCCTTTTTTTTTCCTAACAGGCTTGTCTTATGAGGGACTCTTCTTTCATTTAGCCCTTGATAAGAATTACTTGGTTCTGTGGGACAATTAATTTTCTGAATGCTTCATACAAGATGTTCTGGCCTTACAGAATAACTATCACAGTACCTGTGTTATTAAAAGTTGCTCCTTTGTTTTTCTATTAAAGTGCCTGATTAAGATATCGAGGTATATTTTAGTGTAGGTGTTTAGAGGTGCCAGTTATTGTAGCATCTGGGTGGAAACCTCACTGGATCATGAATACTCTTCCTCATAAAGAAAGCAGCATTCATATTCATATGAGCTCCTTTCTTTCTGTCTCAAGTTCCTCTTGCTGTGTGATCATTCCGATTACTGTGTGAAGACTCCTTGTCTTTAGTACTCGCTAACCCCTGCAGAAAATGTGGATCAAAAGGTAGAAATAAGCATCTCTTATAGAACTTATTGAGTACCTAATTCTAAACAAATTTATTAATCTGTAGAAGCTCAGTGATGTGGGGAACACAATGGAGTAAGGGAATACAGCACTATAGATGAAACTGCTGCACAAAGACAGGTGCTTTGCATTTCTTAATAAACATTGCTGAATGGGGTGACATAAGAACTTCTCCATTTTTTTTTTTCCCTGAAGAGAATACATGAGGTGAGCGAGGACAATGAGAAAAAGCTAGGAAGATAACTGTTTGGAAACAGCAATCAGAACCTGATTTTATTCTAACTGGAAAAACAGTCGTTTTCCACTAATTTCACTGTGTCAATGTGAGCAAGTGCAAGTCTAATGCAACCTTTTAAATTCTAAATTTTTATTATGCCATGGGCTGTAGGTTTTTCAGTTCACACATTAGATGCATTTGAGCTGTTGTGTAAGTTTGTTCCTAGTGCCTCAATTGATAAAACTTATTTTCATGCTGTATAAAAAAAGTCATCTGGTTCAGCACAAAGATTCTTACAACTGAAACGTCCTTTCTAAATTTCATAGATCTGGAATTGCTGTCAAAACATTTTTTCCAGTTGTGTTTTTGCTTGCTTTAGTCTATAATTTGAATATGTGTAGAAATCTATGCATTATGTTCAGTTTTTCTCCTTTTTCCTAAAGAGAACAGAAAAATCCAGAGATATGTTATGTATTTGCTTTTAAGCATGCAGTTGTCATGACTTTGGTTGAAATGTTACCTTGTTCTTCTATAGTTTATTAAAAAAATCAGTTAGAAAACCTGATTTCATGGTGTTTCTCTCGAGTCCTTTGGGTTCAGACAAATGTTATTTTGGAAAGGATGGAAACAAGTTATGGGCCCCCAAGAATGTTTGTGCTGTGGTGAAGGTATGTCAGCTGCAGCTGCTCTGTAATAACCGCCTCATCCAGATCCTGGTAGTGTTTATTTCCAAAGCTGTTTGAGTGTATTTCCCTCTGTTTATATGAGGAGGAAATAATGAAGGTTGTGCCTTCAGAATCTTGGATTCTATGTTTGTTTTTGTGAAGACTCCCAGCAGTGTGGATATTCAAGCATGGGTAGCAAGAAAAGGGGTTGTAGGGGCACCTAGTAACAGCAGATAAACAGTCTCCATGGGCACTCAAGAACTAATTATATATATATATATATATATATATATATTTTTTTTTTTTTTTTTTAGAGAAAGGCCATATAATACCATGCTTGTTTCAATTGCTGTGTGAAGGGAAAAGTTTACAATCATGTCCTTTCAGAGACTTTGAAGTCAAGCATTTATTTCATCTTGCATAAAAGCTTTCAGTGCAATTAGTGAGAAGAGCAAGTCTTAGGAAGCAAGCTAATTGCAGATCATCAGTGAAATACCAAACTCTTCCAGGGCTAGTAGGTCTTTCCTCTTTTTTTTTTTTTTTTTTTTTCTTTTTTAGCTTGGTTTCAGCCCATGAGGAAAAAGTGTCTTCTTTCCTGACCACTAATGTGACACTGCCAGTTAATGGTGATTCTTTTGCTATCGTCCCATTGTTTGGAGTGTTTCTCAGGCTGATAGGTGAGATTAATTTGAATTAGACTGAAAGGAGTCCTTTGCTATTTCAAATTACCTTGAGGCAATATTTGAACCTTGACATACTGAAACAACCTCACCCCTTGTCAGGTAGCTGAAAATCCCAAGAAAATCCTTTGGAAAACATTTTTTTCCCCCTCTGCATTACCTAAGAGATGTGCTTTCTTGTTACTAAAACATGTTCTGTTCTGAAATGACTTACATCTCAGAAGCTGTTTTCTGGCATGTATTTATCCTGGCAGAACATTAAAATAGACTAAGCTGAGCAATTATGGGTTTGAGTTTTGGTTGTATACTATTGAGTGAAGCTGCCTGAATTTTCAAGAGTTCACTATGTATAGTTTAAAATAAACTATTTGGGAAGTTTCAGTGCTTGAAAAGATGAGCTATTACAGCAGAGCAACATTCAAAACTGCTTTTTTATATTGTTTATGGGAAAGGTTTTGGGGTTCTTGTTGCTTTTGACTAACATGACTCAATGTAATAACGTTTTAGGCTTACTGTGACTTTTGAAAGGTATATTTGAAATGGTCTGTTTCTTTTTTAAAGAAAAGTGGCTTTGTGTTTATCATGATAGCTAAGTAGTGCTAGATTTAAAAAAAAAATTACTAGGTGTTTTTTTTTTTAATTGCCCTGTTCTAAGTACTTTCCCTTATGCTTTTGTGTTCTGACAGTCAAAAACTTTATACACAAGTTGAGATTTTTCTGATTTGGACTCAAATTTGGAACTCTAGTAACGTACTGGCAAACATAGAGTTACTTGTTAATCTCAAATTATGACTTTAATTTTGCATCTAATTTCCCTAATTGAGTATTATAGTCCCCATATATGCCAACAACTGTATCTCAGTTGTTACATTGTACTTTTTTTTTCCCTGTTTTTTTTAATGTTTCTAAATCCATGTCAGAAGCTGGCCACCAATTTTATTAACCAGGTTGTAAAGAAAAACTGCTTATTATCAAGCATGAAAAGAAACAGGCAACCGCCATTGCAAAATCAGCACTGAGGCTTCACCACAAATTGCTCCTGTCACTCCCTTCAGTCCTTTCACCTTTCATCCGTTCAGCAGTTCTGCATGGCAACGCCGGCCTGCATTTGTACTTCCAAGTTAAAGCACTCCTGGATGCTGGAGTGCTGTTCTTGGTGCTGGTTAGTTGCTGGAGTGTTTGCTGGTGTCAAGGTAGCCCGTTCCCAACAGTGCTTTTTCCAGCCAGGTGCGGTGGATTGTTGGGAAGGCAGGGCAGTGGAAGGGCTGTTCCCAGTGGGCAGCTTGCCTGCAATCCCCTTCCTTGGAGGCTGAGGTGGTGAGAAGGTACATGGCTGTGGGCCTGGCAACCCAACTGGTCTCACACCCTCCTTGTGGGACACATCCATGCATCAGCTGACAGCATGCAGGTGACAAAAACATGCTGGAGACTTGGCTGTGGTGTCATTGTTGGCACTGGTGAGATTTACACCAAACCAGATTTGACCTCAAGTGTCCGTTCACCTAGAGTAACCTCTCCTGTGACCTGAAGTAGCCTTTATCCTAGAGTAACTGTTGTCATGTGACTGTGAGGAACTTTTGCCATTGAGGAACATCTGTCCTTGGACCTCAAGTAACCTTTGATCTTGAGGATTCTGTCTTGTGTCCTCAACACTTGACCTTGAGGAATCTTTGACCTCAAGTAACCCCTGTCCACTGGCCTCGAGTGACATTTGAAATAAATTAACATTCACCCTGCGGCCTTGCAGAACCTTGTACCTTGAGTACCTTTAGTCCTGAAAGGACTTTTGACCCAGCATAATCTCTGTATTCTGACCTCATGCAAGCTGTGAGCTCCAGCAACCTTTCTCCTTGAGCAACCCCTGTCCTGTGATCTCAATTAACTGCTGTCCTGTGACAGAGGCTGGACTAGTCTCATTCTGGAAATCTGCCTTAGAAAGTAACTTTTGACATCAAGTAGCTTCTGTCCTCTGACCTGAAGTAACCTTTGTCTCAGGTAATCTTTGTCCCATGACACAGCCTGGCCTGGGCTCACTCTGGAAGGATGCTTTTGAAATTGTTGGGGACAAGCAGCATTGTGTGATCCAGGCAGAAACTGCCGGGCTGTTACATACGCAATTTGAGGGCAAATGGCTTCCTCTGCCATGGCTGAACTCCAGCTTCTCCTGCCCCACCTCAGGCATGCTGCTAGCAGTGGGAGACCCTTCTGGCTTCAATGTCATCAGTGGGATCTTCTGTGGACCTACGACCCTGGCGCCAAAGCAGAGCACAGGAGGACTTGCTCGTGGCGTGAGTTAGTGTCCAGGTTTTGCTAATGATGGCTTCCACTGGAACAGAGGGGCTGCCTGAGGTACATAATTGCCCTATGTTTTGGCTGGTACAACATTTACAGGTGATTTCATCTGACTGGGATGTGCCATCCGTCTGCCTGCTTTTCAGTGTGTGCCAGTGAGAGTGTACCTGGTGTGCGAGGTGGGAGGCCAAGGTGTAAATGCCAGCTTACACTGCCTGCCTGAGGTTGGGCCTACCCAGCTCTTGTTTCTCTGCTATTTCCTACTAAAGGTTTTTAGGTCTCCCCAATGTCACATGTGGTGGCACCTCTTAATTTTTTGCTAGCTTAAACTTTTCTGAGTTGAATGCATTTGTATACACACACACACACACACACAATATCTGAGTTGTAAGATAGAGCCAGCCTGTGCTGTTTGCATTCTCAGAAGATGAGCAGCACTGGGCCATGCAGCAGCATCACAGAGCTGCCTGCTGAGCCTGCAGCAGAGGGCAGACTGAAACCGTGTAACCAACGGATCTTTTTGGTGCGAAAATATGCGAAAAGAGATTTGAAGTTTATGTTGGTGGAAGGACAGGCAAATTGCCTTTTTAATTAAGTATCATCAACTTTAACTACGTGTAGATACCATGAGTGCTCCTTGGTTGATGACCTGGAGCCTGAAAACTAAAACCAGCCAAATGCAGGAACAATTACGTCAGCTGCCCACATCCACCATCCTGACCAGCTGCACACCGAACTCGGAGCACTGTGCTGCCAAGGTGAAGGGATAGGTAAGATTTCAGGTCATCCTAAGCTGCTTTATTGGCCTTCTGGAGTTATATAGCTTCTGGGCATTTTCTACTTTTAGTTTGCATACTTGGACAGTCTCCTTCTGTATATACCCAGTGTGATTTAAGCTCATCTGGCATGATAAGATGTCTGCTTACCTGGAGCAGTGCAAAATTAACTGATTAGGTTTAAACAGCTGCAGCAATGAGGTGACAGTGGAACAAAGTGAAGGGTGGGTGTTACCATGACCCATTCTGAGAGGGGGAGTAGAAAAAAGGGTCCCACGCTGCTGGCAGGAGAAAAGCGCGTTGGCAGTAACAGCTCTGTTACTGTGGGACAGCTACAATGCTAACAGCAGATGTTGTACCAGGGGGATGAAAAACACTTAGGGAAGATGTCAAAGTGGTCAGAGAGGAGAAGGGGCCAGGAGAAAATGGAAGGAATGCTGAAGGAGGGATAGCTAATGGTTGAGGAAACAGGAGGTAAATCAAATGAGTTTAGGAAGAGGAAGCATGGAAGAAAGGCCCCAAGACTTTTACAGCATGAATCATAATGTTTTAGGCAGTGCAAGGAAAGCAGAATTCAAGTTGAAAGGACTGAAGTATTAACTGAAACAGAAGAAAAATCAATGGTGGTAAAAGGAAGGGGAAAAGAAGCTTTAGCTGTACAGAGACAGAGTTCAGAAAAGAAATTTAAAGGTGAAGGAAACTAATTTTTTTCCAGTGGGTCTGAAGGTCTGGAGAGCTGGGTGAAAGCTGGGGGTTGATGATGGGCAGAGAAGGTCTTTAGAAAGGAAGACAGAAGATGCAGCCGATCATGTGCATTTGACAGTGTTGGCCCAAGCTGGCTGTAACGAGGATTTACAGCTTAGAAATTAGTAGGATCATCCATGGAGTGATCAATCTGAGTAGAGGAATCAAGGTAGGTGCTTATGTGCCAGTCTCCAGTGTTGGAGTCAAAAAGGGGTGATGTGAACCTGCAGCCTGTAAAGGAGAGGAGAGACAGCAGGTCAAGGTGCAGGTGCCTAAGACCTGGTGGTAGACAGGAGTACCTCAAAGCAAATGGAGCTTCTTATTTAAGAAAGCTGAATTTCTTCTCTAATCAGCCTCTTGCAGTCACTAGTTACATTTCATTAGTGAGGGAGCATTTCGTATTCTATTAGTGAATTTTTCATTAGCCAGCAGCTTCCAGCAAGTATTAATTTCCGTAAGCAGGAAAGGAGTATGTGATCTATCACAGAAACAGATGCTGATCCAGATTAAAATCTTCCCTGGTGCCCTGCTGTTTTCCAGTATTGTCATATGGCCACATTGAAACACTTTTTGTTTTGCTTTGAAGTAAACAAAACTTTGCAGGGCGGTTCCAATCCCCAAACGTAGAAGGAATAATTAACCAAGCGTGCCTGGCAGTTCCTTAGCGCTAGATGGCATTATATGGAAAGGCATAGCATAAACCCTGATCATCCACCACGCACTGCACTGCTGTTAAATCTCTGCATCTCACCAGCATCATCGGCTTTGTGTGGAAAATTTTGAGCTGCATCGTTAAGAGTCAAGAGGAAATTGATGCAAGCTGATGGGAGAGAAAGTTTTGCTGTGCTACAGAAAGAGATTGTTCTGAAAATATTAGAGAAATTGGAATGCTACCTGTAAATCTCTAGAAGAAGAATGTTTTCTGGATTTTGATAACCCCCCGCCCCACAAACACAATGTGTGTTGTTGTGTTGGCAATGTTAAGCGTATGGCACTTCACCACAGGGTTGTCAGTGGGGCTTAATAGTGGAGTCCCTCCACGCCACCCCAATTTTATGTGAAATAACACCTTGTGTAAGTTAGAAAGGGCAGTAAGTTGTGTGAAATACTGATAGCAATGACCCACACTATCAGTTAATAACCTTGCTAGTACAAAACATTTCTCCTAATCTCTGAAGAGCGGGTAATAGCATACATGGGAGGCTTCCTTGTCCCTTCTGAATGAGGGCTACAATTTTGGATAGCTGTTTATGCTGTTGGGTAAGGAAAGTGTCCTAAGGGTGATTGTTGAAGTTCTACTGGTTTCTGCTATGATGTAGAGCTGACAGTAGGGCCTTGAATATGATGCATGCTCTAATAGGCTGGTTATGGTCGAGTTTATGCCCAGGGAGAATTTACCTGGACTAACTATTTACCTCCTGTTGCTCCATGGTGGCTGTGTTTTGTGTGGCCTCTCATCCACTGTGGAGAGGAGTGTGGCAGGGCGGGCTGGAAGCTCAGGGTAATACAAGTAGAAACTTCTTGTCCCTTGGTGTACTTCCCTTGAGCTGTGCTTGCTGTCTTTTGGTGGTGGTGTGAGATCTGCTCCCTGCACAGCTGCAATAATATTCGTATCACACAGCACAGAAAATGGGCAGGCATTTGGACCACACTCAGTCGATCTTTCCCTGTTACTGAATGTTAACCTGCACAGTGGTTACTGAAACTGTCCGTGTATAGCAGAAGTTACAAAGCCCCTGTTGAGAAGAGGATAATCCTCAAATACTGCTCAACAGGTCACTTTGAAAATTACTGTAGGTGTAAATACAGTTTTCCTCTCCTAGAATGCTGATTAATACAGGTCACAGTGATTTTATACAGCTAGTCTTAAGCATGGATTATTTCTTAAAGCATGTTCAAGACGAGGCTGATGGGGCTTTGTCACAAATAACTTACATGGAAAACTAGTCCCTAAGGCCTTAGAATAAATGCAAATGCTCCAGCTTGCAGGTGTCTCCTTCAAGGAGATCCTTCTGCCTCCATATGTGCTCTGAGCGATACCTGTTGTGGCAGCTTTGCTTTGCATACTGTGAGATAACACTGTGCACGGGGAAGACCAAATACAAACAGAAATTTGCAGCTGGAACGACCTTGACTTCTGGTTGAGAGCTGCAGAGTAAGGGCAAGAGCAAAATCGGGCTCTGTGGGAAAGCATCTGGTGTGTGTCTCTGCTGAGAGCATCTACTGCAGCGAGCAGAGAAATGGCTGGCAGTGCTCGCGGAGAGCAGATTAGAGATTGGGAAGTGTAGGGAAAGAAGACAAAGGTACCGGTTATACGTTTGCATGCTCTTGCAGCCTACTAGGGTGCAGTCTTGTGTAACTTAGTTCTTGTAATTGGATTACCAACTGTGGCAGGGGGGCATAAAAACTATGAATATAAAGGTGTGCTTAAAGGATTTCGTATCTTCCTGAAATGATGAATGTACTGATGGATGCTCAGCTTTTCCCCTTAATTTACCTCGATGATCTGACCTGTCCTTGTTCTTGTGTACATGGCTGTGAGAGGCAGCATGGTATCTCATTTTGAAGAAAATAAGAGATGGGCCAAACTTGATTGCCCGCTTAATTTTCTTTGGGTGCAAGTGACAGGGCAAAGCACCCCAAGGGATGGACAAACGGACAAGACAGAGGTTATTCTGTGGGCCTCCTGAACCTTCATGCAGGTTGTCTTGATTTTTGACAGTTTCTGAACAGGAGCCCTGAGTTCCAAACCCAAGAACAGATTTCCCAAGAATGGATCTGTGCCTTGTGGCAGGCAGTGTGTGATGGTGTTGAATGTCAAGAAAGTATGGGTTTTCCTACTGAAGCACCTTCTTGAGATGTAGCAGTAACAGGGGTGGCCTTGTTCTCCGTCTGTGCAAATTTTCTATTATCTAATGAGATTTCTTTGGCTGGAAAACTTACAAGATCACTTCTCCCTTACCTGAATGCTTTCACAAAACTCCTTCCATCTAACTGTCCTGAGAACCTCAGGTTTACTGGCAGGTTTGTTCGAAGTTGCTGAAGGCCAGGAGAAAAATACACAGAGGTACGTAAGTATGTGTGCATCCACTCACTCCCTTGCAGGACAACATCATTGCACAAGTGCTGTTTCCATGGAAACAAGAATAAAAATACTGAATAATGGAAATTAAAGACTCGTCTAACAAGTATTTTCTATCCTGGACAAGGTTATTCTCATCTATATTCTGTTTGCCTATGTTTTCTGGATTTTATTTTGTTTTGTTGGTACTCTTCTCCTCTTATATGCAAAGAAGTACCCTCAGCAGTAGCCCCTGTTGTTACTCCTTCTGAAGAAAAATGCTGCATTGCATCACTATGTACTGCTGAAGCACCTCGATGAGATCAGAAATTCATGTTAAGGATTCTTTCCCTGTGTTGATTGCTGCGACCACATCCTGCAGAAAGCAGCCTTTGGGGCACTGCAGTAGGTAGCCCAAAGCAAGCTGTGCATTCTTGGTCTTTGAATCAGGAACAAGAACTTGCTTCATGCCAGCACTGGGAGTGTCAAAAAGGCACATTAGACACTGATTTATCCTTGCCCTGCAGCTCTCCCAAACGGGTGTTCAGGACAGCTGGGCTCTGAGCCAGTGGTCTAATGCACACAGCAACCGGCTGTGCGTGCCCTGTGCCCTGCCCCAAGCAAGCTGACACGGCCAAACAAAGCCTCCAGAAGCCTGCAAAAGTGCTCCTGCAACTTGCATATAAGCAGGGCTGTGCACTTTAGAAAAATCTTACATTTTATTTCATAAACATAGGCATCTGCTGCTAATTAAAGTAGCAGCATATAATTATACCCTTTCTTATTAGTAGAGATAGTGTCTGACAGTTGCTTAGATACAAAATAAGCAACTACAGATTGTCTTCTGCACTTTAACAAGCACATTGAGCTGGAACAATAGAATTGTAAACTTATTCTGTATTATCTTTGGTAAATGTGCCTGGGAAAAATATGTTTAATCTCACTAGTAGCTCGTAATGTCAGCTGTAAAGTTCTTCAGCTACCTCTCTGCTTTCCTCTACAAAGTACCAACCAAACACTTACTGTGGAAAGGGCAGGATACCTCCTTGGGGAAAGCATTAGACAGAAGGAACAACAGTGCGGTTAACAGCCACCATTTTGCTGAGACCACCTTTTCTACCTTTTTATATTCAATGAATGTAAGTTTCTTCTTAATGATTAAAAAATCCAGGTGCTAGTGCAGTTATGCTGTGGTTTAACCTCAGCTGCCACCTAAGCAGCACACAGCCACTCACTCCCACCATGGTGAGACTGGGGAGAGAATCTGAAGGGTAAAATTGGGAAAATTTGTGGGTTGAGATAAAGACAGTTCAATGGGTAAACCAAAAGATGCACATGCAAGCAAAGCAAGGGACTCATTCACCATTTCCCAAGGGGGTGCAGGTCTTCAGCCCTCCCCAGGAGAGCATCATGAGTAACAGTGACTTGGGAAGACAAACACCATCACTCTGAACGTCCCCACTTCCTACTCCTTCCCCCTAGCTTTATATCCTGGAATGCTGCCATAGATTATGTGTCCCTTTGGTCATCTGGGGTTCCCTTCCAACTACCGGAGCACCCCTGGCCTGCCTCAGTGGCGGGGCAGTATGAGAAGGAGAAAGGGCCTTGACCCCTCTGTAAGTGCTGCTCAGCAGTTACTAAAACACTGCTGAATTATCAATGCTGTTTTTGAAAGCACAAATCCAAAACTTAGCCCCATGGGAGCTATTGTGGAAAACATTCTGCCCCAGCCAAAACCAGCAGATAAATAGGAACATGAAGACTGCACATACTGTAGCTACTATCTTTAAAAGGTAGGTGTTACAAAATGTGGTTGCTTTCTTTTTTATGGGTTAAGCTCACAGCCAAAGCCCTCTGGATCTGACAAGATGGATCTATGGCTTTGCTAACAAATTCCCTGTTGCTTCTTATCAGAAAACTCATGATGCTATATTGAGAAATAACTTTTCTTGCCCCACAGATTGTCAGCTGTATCCTCAGAGGCACATTTGAGTGTGTGACCTTTTCTTTTCTCACATTCTGCTAATAACCCCCAACTTTCTTTGCTCACAAATCCAAAACTCTGTTGATACACCTATAGTCTCACCGCTCTTGTTATTAAACTGTAGGGAATGTAATCAGAGAAGCTAATGCCACAGTAATCCTCCTGATCCATGTGGTTATCTCTGAAGATATCAGAAACGATGCTGTCTGCAAGAGAGATGATGTATTTTGGTTAATTCTGCACCTGCAAACCTTTGGAGGAATACACCAAGCTTCCAGATGCTAAAACACTTGAAGCTGCAATGAGATTTCAAATGCCTTTGCTATTGACTATCAAAACTCTTCAATATTTCTTGATGGACGGAGCTGGCTTATTCCTGAAAAAAGAAAAAAGTTAATTTTTGACAAGGTCTTTCATCCCTCTGCAGCACTGTTGTAAGAGACCTAACGAACAGATTGTAGGGCTCACAGTGATGCTGTAGGGCTTGGGCTGCACAGGGTGCCTGGTGAACATCGCAGCCTGCCTTACTCCTCAAAGAGCCAAACTGCAGCATTCCTTCTGGTGGCCTGCTGGAGGAATTAGGGGTTGGACAAAAATCTCAAGTTTTTTCTTCGCTTAGGTATAGCAGTTTTGCCAGAATTTAGGGCACCATTCTGTGGCAACCTGCAGAGAGAGGTAATATGCAGAGAAGCAGCTGAAGCTTGCTGCTCAGCAGAGCAGGTTCAGGCAGTGCTCTGTTCTGCTGCTGAATTACCTGTCTCATCACTGATACATCAGCCTGCTTGCACAAGGAGATGATGGGGTTTTTCCAGCCACCTGCATAATTTCTAAGGTATATAAGTTCTGCTAACTGTGACTCTTTGCCACCCTGTGTCAGATGTGAAGTGACTCTCCCACATAAGAACCTTTATTTTGGATTTTCTTCCTTCTTCCCAAATGCATGATAAGAGTTGCCATCTGTGCTAACAAGTACTAAATATTGAGGCCAGCAGTTTGTCAGGCGGGAGTTTGGGTTCAATATGAAGGTGGTGATGTGGTTTGTTGGTTATAGCTCACAAGTAACACATCTCCCAGCAGACTTTCCTGCTGCACACAAATCTGGGAAACAAGTTGCTGGTGGAGAGTGAAGGATGGTTTGCTTATCACTGCCTATGCAGCCTGCTGGAGCTCACAGGTTGGCAAAGGTTAGACAGGTCCAGAGAAGCTGTGCAGCTGGAATTGCTTTTATATGCTTGTTATTCTCCAAGATTTAAAAAAAGGGAAGGGGGAAGAGGGAAAAAAAAAACAAGGCAGAAAAAAGAGAAAAAGAAAAATAGACAGAAAAAAAGAAAAAATACATAAAGAAGAAAAAAATAGATTTCTGTGCCTGATGCAGTCCTTGGATGCAAATATGGTCTAAGTACCTTGTCATGGCTAAGTGTTTGTGGGTTTGGAGCACTGCTTTCTCTCTCCAGATTGCCCTTCAGTGTTGGTGGCTTGTTGCTGTTGCTTTCTCCTCTGAAACAAGAGCAGTTTTAGATTCTACCTTATTGTTTTGGCAAATGTGCCTTTCAGTAGCTGGCATGAATAGCTAAGCAGTCTAGTTGGTGCTTTCAAGTTGGGCAGATCAATAGCACAGGCATTCCTGAAATGCAGATGAAAATGCTTTTAGGTTCAAAGTTTTTGAGCTACAGACAGCCTCAGGGTGCCAGTGGGTAAAAGCCAAGGCACCTTTTACACTTGCTGTGTCAGCCCCTGAAGCCTGAATCCTTGTCTTCTTCCAGTCTGTATGTGAGCTAGATGGTTTGCTCTGCTCTGCATGTCGCCTTACAGCCCACTGTGAACTGACATAGAGAGGACACAGATCAAAAGACACCAGCACATAAAGATGTGGGCAAAACATTACAGGAAGGTAAAGTGCTGCAGTGAAGAACTCTTAACATCTTTTCCATTCCAAGATTTTGCTACTGGGCTACTTCCCTTTCCTTCCCAGCGTGATATGTATGTTATCATCCCAGTAACATTAATTTGCCAGATCTTCTTCTGAAAGTCTCCTGACAAGAAAGCTGCAGTGTGAGTTCTTGCACTCTTTCGCTCCCCATCAGATTTTTCAAATATTTTGGTGTGGGTTCAGAAGCTTCTTTCTTCTGCTGGTTTTCTTTTCTCAGCACGAACTTTATGGTCCCAAGAGGTATATTCAGAGTTCAAAGGTAAGCAAAACGCAGTGTCACTGGATATGCTTCAGGCTCTTCCACATGAAACAAAGAAACATAGCAATCCCTCTACCTCTTCCAAACATGAGGATCGTCCTACTTCCTGTCGGACAAAGTCGTGCAAAAGTCAGTAAAATCCTCAGGCAGTTGAGTTGACTGGTCTTTCCTTTGATCTGTGGGCAGTTGACAGAGATGGTTTTTAGTAGCTTTCCAATGAAGTTGCTTGTAAATTCTGCCCCCTTCAGAGCACTGCAGACCCTTTTCAGGAAACCAAATTTCAAAACAAGGTAATCTAAGAGGTTGCCTCCTACAGTCTTGCTTGACATTTTGGCTTCAGGCAAGACATGTAAGTGCACTGGTGTGCTGTGCCAAATAAGGTATTTCTCTTTTGTTTTATTTTCTTGATACAAAACACCTTCTAAGTCAAGCTCAATTTACCTGGTGGCTCTACAGATGAGTTGTGGGAGTTTGCTTTGTGCTTGAATGATAATACGGGTTCTACTGACAAAACTTGCATGCAGGGCTCAAGTGTGATCAGAAAACCAACTTCCAGTGAGCTGTCATAGGCCTCTCATTATACCTCCTTTTCTTTACAATTCCCTCATCTCTTCTTTTCTTTTCTTTTCTTTTTTTTTTTTTTTACTTTTTAAGTAAGAGATGCTCCTCAGCTGATGTGCTTTTTTCCAGACAACACCTCAGGAATCTGGCATAACATGCCTTCGAGAGGCTGTGGATATCCTCTCCAGTGGTTCAGTGTCTGTTTGCCAGTCACCCTATTGGGAGTTTTGCTACTTCAGCACTGGAGCAACTATTAGACCTCATCTTTCTTGGAAGGGGCTTCACAACACCAGAGGAGGTTGTTCCCAACCATTTGTAGCTGCCAGGCTGCAGGAGAAGGCTCTTCACATGAGCACATGCTTCCCATGGAGCAGCTGGGGCGTGGAAATGCCTCTCCCAGGGCTCAGGCCTGTGGGACTTTGGTGGAGGCAGGTGTGTGTGTGTGAATAAGGAGGTAGGGGGTGGGTGGGTGAGGCTGTAGTGGGGAGGGATATGGGGATACGGAACCAGAATAGGGAGGGCAAGAAGCATCCTTTTAATTCCATCAAAGGGGCACACGTGGGGTGGCATAGGATTGGTAGCACTTTGTCCCATGATCACTGCGAGGGACCAGGGCAGGGAGGCCTAGGCAGGTTCCATTTCTAGGCAGCTCCCAGAGCAGATATCTCTTATCATAAGCAAGTTACAAATTGCTACAGATCCAGGAGTGAGTTCCTAATGCAATACACATGATCTAGGAAAGAAGGTATCTGAGAGGTGGAAAGGTGGTCCTCCAGCTGGAGTGGGTGTAAAACGCCAAAATGCCAAGATGCCTTCATATATCCCCTCATGGGCTGAAGTGGTATTTAATTTGTGCTCTCACAAATCCTGAGCTGTAAATCAGAGCTGTAAATGCAATCAGCCTCTGTAAACCGACTAGCAAAAAAAGAGGAAAACTGGGGACCCAGGATCTGCTTTGGAGCTTCAACATGTCACATTGAGAACTGAAGGTATCACAGCTCAAGGGAGAGCCTAAAGCAGGGTCCCCTTTGGCAGACTGCTCTCTTCAGGCTGGCTAGTGCTTATCCCTTGCAGTTAAGGGATGTCTGAAAGGTCCACCTAATTGGAATAACTTCCTATATCTTGATGCATCTTATACCTCTAGCATCTGAAGTGCTTTTGCTAAAATGTGTTTTTGAGAAACTTTAAATAATTCCTCGACAGCAAATTAGATTCCAAGCACAGCTCAAATCTGTCTTTACTCACGCCGTGCTTTTCCTTTGTGACTTTACTTCCAAGATGTTGCTTAAGAACTTACCTCATTGCTTTGCCAGGAAAAAAAGTTTTGCTTTTCTCCAAGGTTTGTTGGCTGTTCAGCATGAACTTCAGTGAATCTGACAAATCTGGGATGCTTTTGCATCAGTGGATTATAAGATACCCAGGTAAATGCTGTTACACTGAGAACTGTCTGGTGCCTGCAGTCCAGGCAAAATGGGGGGACATCCGTATTTGTCACAATGGGGTAATGTTGTTCCCTCTATTAAAAACAAAGGGTTTTTTTCAGAGTATAGGTTTCAGCAATTTGTTAGTCACTGTGTTTTTGAAAAAGAACTTCCAGTTTTCCTGTTTGTTAGTGTTCTTCCTGTGCTGTAAACAGTGATGCTCGATCAAATATCCTGACACCATTATAATGAGCTGTACCTAATACCTTAATGAAAACATCTGTGTGAAGGCTCCAGGGGAGGTGAGAAGCAAGAGAGACTATTTTTCTGACTGTATCAGCATGTTAAAAACTCTGTAGTTCACATAGTCCAGCTACATTCTCTCTTGCTTATACCCACTGACTTTCTTATTTTTCTGAATCTGCTCTGGGTATCCAGCCCCAGATCACCAACTCAGGTGGCAGTTCTGCTGCTTGGGCTGTACTGGCAATCTTGAGGAAATCCAGCAGCCAGCAAAGACTATGGTGACACTCTGGTTTCCCTATAAGGCCATCCCACATGCCATGTAGCTCTGTTCTCTAATCCCCTTGAGCAAACATTTTGACTCCCACTCTACACACTTCTGACTTGGATCACATTTATGACCTTTCAACATCACCTCCAACAGTTAGAATATTCTTCTCATGTTGTCTGTGCATCCCTCAAAGTCACTATGGCGCACGAGGGCATTGTTCTGCACACAGTACCTCATTCATAAATTTTCACAGGCATTTTTCTAGACCCAGCCAACAAGGGCATTTGTTAACTGAAAAGGGATTTCAACCTGTGTGATACAGTAACTGTGGGGTTGACTGAACCTGCAGAAAGCTGACAAGAGACGATTTCTTTCAACTGTGAAGCCTTGAAGCGTGAAGTTCACAGCATTTCTCATCCTTTCAGAACACTGTCATAATTTGATGGATTAATCAGGGTTACTTAGCAGGGATGCTTACCTGGCAAGACAACTTTTGTGCTTCTCCTGTACAAAACTCAAGGCCAGTGAGCAGCTGCATCTGGCTCAAACAGTACTGTTAAACTTCAGTACCAAGACCTTTGTGAGTTTTATATTTCACATGTGAGTTTTTCCACTGCTGAAGATACTGCTGTGCTTTGTCTTAGCTGAGGTGCACACACTTTTGTAACCTGCATTGTTTCATCTGATGACATGCACAGAGCATTTTGCCCCAGCAATGTTGAGGAAGCATGTATTTCCTCTCCCTGGTGTGTATTTGTTACTAACAGTCCTGTGCAAGTCAGTGTGACTGTGTAAAGGATAATGGGCTTCAAACCCTCTGGTGCAAGTTCTCTTGTCAGCTTTTACATCAAACTTTTTGCCTTTCACCAGTAAGTCTCCAAGTTTCCTAAAGCCTGCCCTGAGAGATGAGCAGTTTTCAGACACTACATCATACACAATTGGGTGTGCCACTGTCCTGAGGCTCAAATGTTCTTTGCCCTGAGGAAAGGTTGTGAAATGCCTTTTGCTAGTGAAGCTGGGGCCTCATTAGGGTTGGCTGTGAGATGGCAAAGACAGGACCCTTGCTCCTACCTGTGTGCAACCTTTTCAGGTTGGACTTTGTGGCTTGTGATTCCTCCTGTACCCCTTTGTGCTTCAGCCTGACCTTGAGGTTTCCTTTTTCTCCTACCTGATGGAGGAAGCTCCTGCTTTCCCTCCTGCCTGCCCTGGTCCGTGTACCATGCTCTGTGCTTGTGGCACCTGCCTGGGCAGCTAGCATTAGTATTTTGATTTTAGTTTTCAGCCTTTGATCTTCTTTCCCTTTGTCACCTTGTCTCATTCATCAGTGAGACTGTTTTTCCCTTGAGATGCTCTCTTTCTCTTCCCTGTTTCCCCTCCTATTAGAGCTACACCATGATCACGGTGCCGGAACTTAGCTCCGCCATACATTTTTCTCTAATGCACTTTATACAGCAAAATGCAGCCTCTCAAATGACATCTCATCTGCAAATGGACCTTCTTATACAAAGTTTTAAAAAGACTTTTTAAAGTCTTTTTCTAAGTCTTTTTTCTTACCACCACGCCAAAATTGTGTCAGGACCAACAGGAGGAGTATGTTTTGCAGAATGGGAGGGTTGTATTTCAGACTGAAAGCAAACATGGAGCAAATGACACTTCTGCCTCGGATCAAATGCTCAGACTAGAAAATACTGATCTCTCTCTTCTGTGACTCACCTGGGGATGCAAGTTCAGCTTAACAGGATCTTATTCCTGGTAACAAAAATCTTCAGACGCTCTGCAGTGTTGAAAGGCTTGGCTCACCTTTTTCCCCCAAAGAACTCCAGCAGATCAGGAGTGAGCAATAAGGTCTGATTAGGGCTTCCAGACTAGACCTCATGACTGTTTTGTTAAACCCAAAAGCAGAAGCTTAATCTTTTTCCTAGGCATCTCCCTACAAATTGCATTCTGTTAATTGAAAGCCCTTTTAATTAATATTTTCAGAGTACCCTTCTTGAATAGCCACTAATTAATGTTGGCTCTATTTTGGCATAGAACCCAGTATAAAATCTCTTTTTAAGTGTTTTTTTTAAACCATTGCCTTGTGAAGACTTTTACACCTTCCAAGTATTTTTGTTTTTCACTATTTAAGTAGCTTAACTATATATATTTTTAATGCTTTTGTTTTTTCCTTTTTCTTATTTCCTGCAGTTCTGCTGCAGTCTATCCTAGAAGTATCCTGAACCATGGAGTTCTCCTCCATGCTAATTCTGTAAATGCCACAAAGTCTTCCTGCATCCACATGAAGACTTTTCTAAACTTTTCTTACCTAGAAAACAATGTTTGGCTGCTGCAGAGAAATTCAGCCTGCTCTTGGCCATGCTGTTTCAATACAGCCACATTTTATCTCACTAAATATTTTGCTTCTAAATGAGAAGTAGTTTTAGAAGTAAAATGTTAGTAAATCGAGCATTTCCTCCTTTTTTTCCCAGCAAAATAAAACCCTTTTCATCCCTAGACACACACAGCTTGTTGCAGCCTCACCACTGCGGAGCCTCAGCAGCAAGGTGCAGTGGAGCCTTTTTTTTGGAGTTACAGAAGGTGTCCCTCACTTGCACCCTGCGGGATGTCTGCCCGCTCTCTCTCCATGCTGCCTGTGCCGCCGTGCTGCCACGCTGCATGTAGGAAGCCCCAACCTTCCAGCAGCTGACCCTGCTCCAAAGCTGAGGGCAGCTTTTGAGCTGGAAGAAGTAGGCTCTGACAGCATGATGCCCAGGCTGATTCGCTGCAGGGCTTGTGGTGTGACCTGCCAGGTTGTGGAGGGTGCCAGCCTGCCACCTCCCTCTAGCAGAGAGCACCTGGAGTCAGAGCCAGTTTGGAAGAAAGGGCAGGCAGCTACTGAGTGCTCCCAGATGACCCCAAATATGGTGCTTTTCCTATCTAACATTTTTCCCTTGCAGGCACCCACTTTTCAAGCTCATCTGTGCAGGCTGGTGTACCTTGCTCTGAGTAAAGGTGGGTCTGGCTGCTCCTAAGGGGATGGATTGTACTGTTCTGCGCTCCTCTGACTTAGGGTCAGTCCTTTCTGGATCTTGCTAGATCCTCACTTGCTCCAAGATCATCAGATAAGAATAGACACTGGGATGTTCTTTCATTCCTAGTTGTCAAAAAAATTTCAAGAACATTTTTTCTACAGATGGATGTGAACTTGTCCTAACCATCCCAGCCTTTTTAATCTTCATATTAAATTACTTCAGAATATTTCTACATAGGGCTATGCCAAGTGCAGCATACAGCAGAGTTAATAATGGAAGAGCATAGAAGTTAAAAGTAAATCTGGTGTTTTAAAATTCATTCGTGTTAATAATGCAAACTGCTACTTTTTAAAATTCCTCGCTATGTTTTTACAGTGCTACTTCAAAAATCTCTCCATAAAGAAGGCTAAAAATCAAATACGACTCATAACTTTTTAATTTGCTTATGATTTTAATGGAGAAGCTGCTGGTCTCCTTTCCTTCAATGATTCTCCCGAAGACCTTAGGAGCATGGGAAGAAATCGAGGAAAGTTCATGTATTTGCTTTTGTCTTTCTGTTGCTTATGCCAGCTCTACAACACATTGCAACCCTCAGTGAGGCTTCTCTGCTTATGGCTTGTGAGTGGGCTGGCAGCTCCAAATGACGCCCTAGGATGAGCTTTGAAAGAAAACAACCAAATTGGTTCTTTTTAACCTCTGCTCTGAGATTTTTGGTCTATGTGGGTATATTCTCTAAGGCCTGAAAAGCTGGATGCTTTCTCTTTCTTTCAGAAAGGTGGTTAAATTTCCCATGCGATTACCTGATGTAAAAAGCCTGGAGACAGAAATCTTTGAATATTTGGGAACAGTAAGCCCTGGCATGGTGTTGGATGCTCAGATGGGTGGGTAGTATTGTAGTCACACATGGGTTTCTCTTCATGCATTTTCATACTGTTAGTAGTGCTCAAAAGCTGTTCTTTATTTTGTGATACTTAATGCACTCACAGGGCCTTTGATATGGAGCATTTTGGCCGGTTTACATGGACTTAGAGCAGTTTAACTGCTTTTAGGTGCAGTATGTTCACTGAGCTGGAAATAATTTGCTGGCAAAGTGTACATGGAAGAAAGGAAACCATTCTTAGTATCTTTAAATTACATTTGATTGGAAAGAGGTTGAAAAGGCTTGGCAAACAGAATTTGCACCTTCTAAACACCAGAACAGGTAGAATCACCAGGTCAGTTCTGGGAACTTGAATTTTAATTCCCAAAGAACGCAGGTTGGAGGGGTGCAGCTGCAAATAACCAAATAAGGTGGTTCCCAATCGATGCCTACAGCAAATGCACGAACTCCTGCAGCCAGCTCTGTAAGGGAGGGCCCATGGAAAGTGACTCATGTGGACACATCAGGAAGGTGGCCTTTTTCCTCATGCCCAACTCTAAAAGAATTGAGTTCCATTTTGTCTGGGATCTTTCTCACTGGAGACCACAGGCAGCAAAGAAGAAGCACCAGGTGGAGGCAATGCCCCCACCAGGACCACACCAGCTCCTCAGCACCTGCCTTCACTTGGGGTCCCCCACCCCAGCCATGCTCCAGGAGCCTGTGTCTGTGGCGAGTACACGATAATTTGAGTCTTTTGCTGGGGTTTGCACAGCTCTGGCTCCGTGGCTGGTGCTAGCCTGCTTGACCTGTTAGACCCAGCCCGGGTGTGCAGTGACAACACTCAGGAGCTGTCTGCCCCTCTGAAAGCCATCTGTTGCCCACTTGCTGAAATAGCAAGTTGCAGTCCAGACTAGGTGAGTTCATAAGCTCTCCCAAGGAATTCTCTGTGGATGAAATCTAACAGGGTAAATGAAATCCCCCTCTGAGAAGGGATCCCTGAAAAGGAAGTGGAAATAAGTGCTGCCTTTCTCCCACCTACGGAATGTCAGTGCCTCTAACTCTGGCTGCTTGCAAAGGGTCTGTAAGTCAGCAGTCCCCTTTGCATTTGCTTTGCAATTCAAAGAGTTCTTAATTTGATGCCTTACTTTTCCCTGATGACCAGATTGTTTTGGCCCTGGAGCTGTCTGCTCTCAGGCAGTCCATGTCCTGGCCATGGAAATAGTGCAGGATTTGTTCCCAGCTCACTGTCTGTTTTTCACAATGTTAACAGTGTGAGCTGAAGAATTTAAAAGCAAAAGGGCTAGTTTCTTCATTTATGGCCACTGGTGACTGTGGGAGCCCTTTCCAGGCTTGTATTTGCCATCCACTTCCCCAGTGGGAAGCCAGAAGGAGCAAGAAGAATCTATTTCCTACTGTTTAGTTGTATTTATTTTCCACTGCCTGCCTCTCTGCCTGCAGTACTGCTAATGTTCCCAAAGCACCTGAAGTCATTTCTTTTCTGCCTCTGCCTGTGGCAGTGGTATTGCACCCTAGAAGGTTTTGCTTGAGGCCTTCTGGGCTTGCTCTAGGCATGTGAGAAAATAAATAGAGTTAGGAACAGCATGTGTTAAATCCATGGTGGGTGTCTAGACTGCCAAGGTTTATATACGTTTTCACTTTTAATAAGTGTACATAGATATATTACCAAGTATCTGGTAGACAAACATGCTCTAGATGCTGCAGACTCACTGTTGGTATGGTCCTCTCAGGAGCCATTTGAACAGCATCAGCTTCCCTTTATAAACACTAACATTTCTTTAAAAACTGAAATGACTTTTGATGGCATCCATTTAATTAGGAAAATCTTTGCTATGTTTATCTGGTTTTATGAGCTTTGCTGGGTCATCCAGAGTCCTCTGTGAATTTGGAGGATGCTCTGTCATTGCCAGGGCTGTTCAGATCTTACTGCTCTGAACCAAGCTGTGCATGCACAGTCCAGGGTTCAGGGGTTTGGGAGAGAACAGCTGAGGAAAGGGGCCAGTTGGCAGGTTTTTTGGTTTTTTTTCCTGAAGGATTATGAGGTTTGGCATGATAAAATGGCTACAGGCTTCAAAAGTAATAGGACTTTCATTCTTCTCTACGACTATAAATGGCTGGGAGTCAAGATGGGTCCATTTATTTCTACAGCTGGCTACTTAGGAAGTGTCTGGTTCATGCTTTGAATAATTTGTGTTTTCCCATCCTTCTGATGGTCCTTTGCAGTTAGTACTTACACTTACATCACATTTCCATCAGCTGTGTTCCTTTAGGCCAGGTGGAATCACTAATGTGATCTCTACACCTTCACTGGCAAATTTCTTGGCTGCTGGCTCAGTCATATAAAAAAAAGAAGAAAAGCTGCTGGCTTCAGGATGGGTCAGGTGAGCAGGGCTGTTGTCCCTGGTTTGTAGCCAATCAAACCTCTAACTCTGAGCCTCCAGCTGGGGAAGATGTGAGGAAGGAACAGAAGAGGGTAAGACAGATGAGTTTTTCTCTTTTTTCACTTTGACACTTTCCCTCATTCCCCTATATCTTGCTAGCAAAGGCACCTGCTGCTCGTCTGACAGCCGGCTAAGGCTCAAGCTGGAAAAGAGCTCATGAGATATTCAAAATTTCTGCAATTTGAGCTCCCGTGTACCTTCCCTACTTACCACAGGGGAGACAAATCCTCTTACCCAACTGTCAAATAAGCCCAGCGGCAAAGCTGGAAATGAGGAAATGAGCTCTGTGTGACTTCCTGGTCACCGTGGGAGCTCCAGGGAGTGTGCTTGGCTCTCTGCTTTAGACGTGTTATCTGGAACTTTATGGGGACTTTCAGGGTCACCCTGGGCACTCTGGCACTGCAAAGGTCCACTCTGCTTAACAAATTCATCTAAGGTGACAAAAGTGACTTGAGTGATTGATACAGCTTGATACAGTTTGAATATTTGAGTAATTGATACAGTTTGAAAAGGGGAACTTTTCATCAAATAATTAAATTTTTCCAGTCGTGCTGCTTCCCCCTGGCTTGCTCTCCAAACAATCCTCTGGTGGCCTGTGCTCGCAGGGGTCATAGGTTAACCTCTCTATTGAGGAGGGGGTGGAGGAGGAGAAAAGACTCAAAAAAAATTTGGTCTTTTTTTCCCCATGAAATTGAAAGACATTAAGTTTTCTGGAACATCATGTCAATTTGGTCTTGCTGTGGAATAAGACCAGTGCTACACATAAATAAAGGTATTAGGGTAAAAAGTGAATGCAAATCAATGTCTTGTTGAAGTGCAAGCTGGAATGGCTGCACAAGAAACAAAAAGCATCTGATCTGTGTTCAACAGAAGCTACAAGAAGCCATAAAAAAATAAGACTTCTTTGCCCTTTTTCTGAAGCTACTCAGAGAGCTACAAAATTAAAAATGACAGATGATTCTTATGAATTTTCCTTCCTGGGAGTTTATAAATACCTTAGGTATTTTTGTTTTGGACTGTGTTTGACATTCAAACAGCCCTGTGCAGAAGGTATATATAAGATAAGTAGCTCTAAAATGCCTCTTTGAAACATTTTGTAGGCTTTTGAGCAGGCTCTGCACTGAAGCATAATTGACATTATGGCTTCTATCCTACCTCTCTTAAAATTTAAAAGTGAAACATAAGAAACCGATTTCTCCAGTGCGCTCCCCCAGGTCACAGTCTGAATACGGCTGTTTGTTAGCAGTGTGGGCTTTTAAAAAAGGTACGTTCTCAGGAGGTGAGAAAAGGTGCTCCATGAACTTCTCAGCCCCTCTGGTGAGACTGCACCTGAGCCAGCTGCTCCCCAGGTCATGCTGAGGCGTGTGCAGGGCTGACTCATAATGTTTGTCTCCAGGAAAAAGCAGGTTTCTCAAACAAGAAAGGTATCATTGAGACTTTTCAAAGCTCTGGGTTGCTCACCTTGAATGAGGTAACTCTCTGCAAAACAACCAGGTACCTGGTGGGAAAACTCACTCAGTAAGGCAGTTTTTCAGAACTTGCTAAGACTGGGCATTTATCTGCTATTTAGTCGGCACCCATCAGGATAGCAACTAATTGAAGCCAAAGGGACCAATCATGGTGTAAGATACTGGGCAAAGTGAGTAATGATAATACTGTTTGGCCTTTAATTAGTCATTTAGAGTTCATTTCAGAACTGGAGAGCTTAGGCTGGATTCACTGAGCCTGCATATGGGTTCCTTGTGGATTAATTTGTGGCTCCCACAGAAGGTAGAAAGGGGGCTGGTGACTGCAGAGCTGCTGATATCTGCAGGTGTTTGCACCACTTTCCTACCCCTTCCATTCATCACTTGAGAAATTGGGATTTTTCTCCTCTTTTGTCAAAAAAATATCTGTGGTCTCTCAGGTGTCTCAAATCTTGCAGATTTCTCTAGGTGCCAGCTAAATTACAGCAGCTTTGCTGCAGGATAACAAGCCTGGCTACCTCCCAGCTGGTTTCTTTGCTGGTTGTCCAGCTGTTAACCTGACCAGGAAAGTGCTGTGGATGGATGTCTGTTACAACACAGTGTTTGTTTTTCCTTACCTTGCTGTAAGTATATTTGATTAGGGTTGAACAGATGAAGTCTGTGAGAATTAGATTTCTTGATTATTGTCCATTAACATCTGTGCAGGGAAACTGGTTTTAATAAGAATTGCAGAATATTCTAAGTTGGAAGCAATCCACAAGGATCATTGAGTCCAACTCTGTGAAAAGGGATGGATGGGATTTCTCTTTACTGCTGGGTTTCTTTTAGGATTATATTTTCCTGGAAACTTTTTTTTTAGTTCTCCTGTCATTTCCTGTATACTTTAACAGGAATAATGACTACTGTGATGCTTGCTGCTGAAAAATTTTGGGTGGGCAGATAGGACGAGTGATAAATTTTGATGCACTCTTAGCATGTGTCCCTCGAGGACTGATTTGATTTTTTTTTTTTTTTTTTCCTGTGTTCTGGCTATTGTAATCTGATGTGGATTGCTGCTATGGCATTGCCTCTGATTGTTAGATTTGACATTGCTGTGAATTTAGAGAGGTGCTTTTGTGTTAATCAGCATCTCTGTTTCTCTATTAAGCTCACGTGTGCCCCCCCCTGTGTAAAAGCTCCCCATGAACTTATAATAGTCTTTTCTTAGCCTTGTCTCCTTGTTTCTGTTTGTGCTTAGCTTGAGCAATTATATGTATTGCAGTGAGTAATGTATCATTTGCTGAATCCTGCCAGGAAAAAGAAGTCTATTGTTCATAGTGGCTTTTTTTTTTTTTTTTAAATAAGCTGGCTTCTGTAGTACCAGCCTGTGTCTGTTTGGTGAAATGAATCTTTCACTGATAAATGGTTTTCACCAATGCATCTAGCTATACCAGTATTGACAGACAATCTCATAGTGACAAGGGTATGCATGTTTTAGCAGTGGTCCCTTGTAGCGGGTTCGGTTTGAACCTGGCAGAAACACCAATTTAGTGTAGTGGTTTGGTCCAAAATACTCATTACTGTTTACCTTCTGTGAGATAAGAATTAGGAGAAAAGCAAAGCAGGCACCAAACTTGAAAGAATATAAAGAAGTTTATTAATAGATCTAAAATAAGGAAAAAGAAAAGAGGGGAAAAAAATACCACACCTTCAGAACACTTCTCCTTCCCCCACCTTTCTCCCTTCTCCCACTGACAATGTAAAAAGACAACCCTTGAGATGTTCAGTCTGTTTACCACTTTTGTAATAGCCTTCAGTTCATTTAGGAAGAGGAGTCTCTCTTGCCCATGCTATGGAGAAATTATCACAACGAGACAGCTGCCCAGGTTGGTTCTCTGCTCGCATCATGTGAGAGTTCCTTCCCACGACTTGCAGCTTTTCCCACAACTGCTTTTGAGGGTCCAATCTTGAGTTAATGGGGTACCATTTTAAGGTTGAGTCATTCAGAAACAGAAGTTCTCTTCACCCATCTCTGGGAGCATTTTATCTCTAAGAATAGAGGCCTTCCTCCTTCTTTGGGAGCAAAGGGTCCTCCTCATCTTCATCTCCAGGACTATCTCTGTGAGCATCTCTAGGAACTGAGGTCTTCTCCTTTCCATTTGGAGCAAAAGTCCTCATAGCTTCCATTTCTCCCTGTTCAAACTTCTCATGAAATTACAGATGCTTCAGCATCTGCCTATCTCAGCGCAGGTGCTTTTGCTCACAAGTACAAGTTGAATGCTCCACTCCCCATGCCTTCATGAAATTACAACGGGTACTCTGATACCTCATAGCTTTATCACAGAATTTCAGCTTTAAGCATCTCCTCTTTATCTTCCCTCAGGGTTTCAGCTCTTCACAGCACTAAAAGGGTTAATCTCACCCAGGCCTTGCAGCTGGAATGTCGCTTATCACTGTTGGTCACATGATCTTTGCTGGACAGCGGCGCAGCTTCAGCTGAGTCTTGGCCGCACTGGAGAGGGGGAGCCGGGCTGCTCCGTCTGCACAGAACACGGGTGTGGGGGGTTCCGTGGGTGGAACAGGGCCCATCGGCTCCAGGATGGCTGTGGCCTGGCCTGGCCTGGCCTGGGCAGGGCCTGGGCCTGGCCCGCCGGCCCCCGCATGGGGCCCCCAGCCACCTGTCCCAGTGCTGGAAATGAGACAGAGACCTGCCCGGGCTTATCTATTCTTAAGTGTGGATCACAGAGGCAGTCAAAATTCTAAGTGGCTTAAAAAATTGTCCATATTCAAACTGGCCAGCTGATAGGTTCTGTCAGGTTGTAGAGGAGCTGTAAGCACCCTTTTGCAAGAACATCACTTCCGGGACTATGCTTGCTAACCTATGACATCCCTTTAGAAGTGTGACCAGGGCTGAGGAATCCATTTTGGTACTTTTGGTCTTCTGTATTGCTACTAATGAATCATCAGTGGGATGAGGTCTTGACTGAGTTTTAAGTGGACACAGCTTCAAAGGAGAGCTGCTGTTACACCTACAGTGAAATCTGGAGCTCAGTATCCTGTGAAAGGCAGTGAACTCTTTTTGTGTAGGGGAGCGGCAACTTGGATCTATGCTGAGCTGAAGCACAACAGCAGCAATCAACTTGAATATGCTTGCTACAAGATCTGCTTCTTCCCAGCAAAGATGACCTCTAACAGAGCCTGCAGTATGGACTACCAGGCCTAAGGCTGGGAGGGAAGTTGCTGAGGGGAGATGGGCTCAGCAAAAGGCATTTTTGCCATATCTGAAACAGAAACACTAGAGATTTAGATCCTTTCTAGAGCCTTACCCTGTAAAAATAAGTCACAGCAGCAGGTGTAGATCCTCACCCAGCTCCAATTTATGAAACTTGAAGGTATGGCTTCTCTCAGTCCCCAGCTCCCGCAGTCTAAAATTGCTGAAGGGTTTTATAAGGATGTGTAGCTACTGTTCTCCCTATTAAAATGGGCAGGAAAATGAACCTCAAGCGGTCATATACTTGATCAGTTAGCAGATTAAAGCTGCAAAAAGAATTATGCCTTCCTGCCCTCAGCAGTTTCCTGGTTGCTGTATTTATTGAGCCTATTCCTCCTGGCTGAAACATAGATGTGAGTATACAAGTTTTCATGCTGCTGATTAACACGGGCAAACCAAAGAGTTTAAAAATCAACCTTTTTGTGGAGCAAATATTTTCAGCCCTCCATTCTTTCACTTTTCTGCTTTTTCACACTGTTCTCTGAGCTGTGAAAGCTTTTAATTTCTCTGTGTTTGACTGTCACCCCTGAGGACGTGAATCATCGGTGAAGGGATGGGCACCAAATTTGTGTTCTGCAGTTTCTTTGTAGGGGCACATCTGTCCTGAGGCGGTTCTGCTTTTTAAGTAGCAGGGGATTTTAGTGAGTAGAAGAAAGGAATGATAAAGGTTATCTAGTCAAGGCTTCTAAGAAAAATGCCCCTAAACTCCTTCCACTGTATGTTAATAGGGTTTCGTGTCAGAGTATGGTCTGTGGAGGCTGCACAAAAAAGATGAGGACATCCTAGAGGGCCTTTTTTCCCTATATAGTTCTGAGCTTGGAAGGGCCACTTCTCTGCTTTTGAGCACAATTCCAGAAAGATTGAGATAATCTTATTGATAATACAGAAAAAAACAGTGGGGTGTATCTGGGCTCTGACACAGAGTGCCACAGAGAGCTCCCAGAAGCATTATTCTCTGCACAGCCATTTATTCTTTCCTTTGTCCCTTAGGTTGTTCCCACTATCATAGTGTTGGGATGCCCCAGGGAGTTTTGCCACCTCGGTGAGCCTTGTGTTGACTAAATTAACAATATGTATCAGCTAACTCACCTGGGGCACAGGTGGTTGTGATTTACTGGACACCACTTGAAACCAAGTCACAAAATTTTGCTCCTGGACAGATCCAAATCCCTTCAGAGTGCTCGGTCTTGCCTGTGAAAAGGCCATAGCTCTGTTTAGCTAGCTGGAAATACTGATGTATTTATTTTTAAAAATTTTAGTGTGGTCATCCCTGGCTTTATAGTCTCTATTAAACCCCAAAGAAAGCATAAACACCTTTTTCCAAATAAATCAGTTCTACTAATTGGCAAGGAGGACTCTGTCACATGAGGAATAGTTGTTCTGGTCCTAGAGGATTTGCAGCTGGCCTGATGGGTGCAGTTTGATGTGAATGAAAACCAGAGTGTTAGACTGGAGAACAATCATGAGATGGCTGCACAATGCAGTGACTTTTTCTGGTTTTCAGACCTAAGAAGGAGCTTACCAATAATGAATCTAGAAGGATGTTGCTCATGTAAAACTGAGATCAGTATTACTGATCATGTGTAATTGATATAGCAAAGCTGTAGTACTGAGTCTTAGTCATAATGTTTTTTTTGAGTGATGGTGTGTGGAGCAGTGAAACATTTTGAAATATCCCTCACCTTCAGACCATTTTGCTGACTGGCATGTATGGGAGATGATGGGTAAGAGACCTGTGGAAGGGAAAGCTGCTCAAAGCCCCTTTTGATCTTGAAAATGTAGTAAGTAATTTTTCTCTTTAAACAAATGAGGCCCAGAATTATTTATTCTTTGACCGTCTACTGGTTTAGGGCATCCTGGGAAGGTATTTTATGTTGTGAATTCATTCAACAAACACATATAATGTTTCTCAAACTCTCTCACTACCATTGAGGGAACTGCTGTGATTTTGCTTTTTCTATTAAGTTTGACTACAGGTGTGTAGGAATTTAACTTTGTAAGCCCTTGAATTTGAAGCAAATGAATGTGTTTCATCCAGTTTCTTATGGCTTTAATCTCAACAGGTTTTGGTAATATAAGAACAGGGAAAGGACAGCTTGTTGTGATGGACAGTTTAATCTTTCCTGCTGGTAAGACATACTGACCAATCTAGAGAACTGATAAGTATAAATTGACTTTTTAATACTGATAAACAGTAACACTGGGGGAGGGGAACTTGCGAAAATGTTACATCTTAATTGAGATTACACCTTAATCGTAGTTCTCTGCTGAGATCCACAAATCTGGTTCATCCTTGAAGTTTTACTGTCTCTTCACCCCACAATAATAGTTTCCTTAATCCTTAGTAGATTGGTGACATCTTTTGTGGTGCAGCAGTAATTGTACAACAGCTTCATGATGGGACTTTTTTGTCCATGCTTATTATATGACCAAAGCAACCAGCAGGCTAAGTATCTGTCTGCCCCTTCTGTGACTTTAGGCAAGCTCAATGTAAATGACATCTTAATACAAAGAGAGCGAAGTTAGATAATCCCCTGGTCCCTTACAAGGGGGTAAGTTGTGTTTCTTCTTGCTTCAGCCTCTTGGAATAGAAAAGGAATAATCGGGGAACAGATTGAAAATATGCAACTTGAGTTAATCACAAAACTCTAGTACTGGCGCTTGAAGTCTTTGTTACACCCAGCCCTTCATTCTGCCCTGGGAACAGACAGGTCCTTGTCAAGAACTTCTTACTGCATCTTGCCTCTCTAGGAGGCAGAGCAGGCTTTTATCAGATTTTCAACCTGATCTGACTTAAGAGAAATTAAAAATCCTACAACCAGCCAGTTGATGGCCAAGCAGCCTACAGTTGCCACAGCTCAGGAGTATAAGGATGGATATTATCTGAGAAGATCTAACATGGGAACAGAGAATGAAATTGAGTCCAGACTGGACATCAGGTCAGCATTTCCCAGAAGTGAGGTCTAACAGATTGCAGAATACCTCTGGGTAAACAGTAGCAGGAATGCTGTTACATATGTGTGAGCGCTCAAAACCAAAACCCAGCACATGGCCCTATAAAGGGCAGTGCCATGCCATTAGGGCCACAGAGCTTAGGTAAAATGATCCCATTCAGAGGAAGGGGACTGCTAACCCTTTGGTGTTGCATGGAAGGGGTGATGCTGGCATCTGAACTGCTTTCTGTAACGCCTGCCTGGGTCACTTGTGGCTCCCCAATTAACTTGCTGATATGACATGGGAAATGATGACTGGACTCTGGATTTTAAGAGCAGCCTTCTTCAATTATTTTATATGAGCCTGCAGGGGCAGGCATGGAGGAATTCCTTTCGAAGGGCAAAAAAGGGGGTTGTTTGACATTTCTCAGTAAGCTTGATAGGTGGAATAAACTTAAATATCCTCTTCAATTTTGCTAGGAGAAATTCCATTTGCATGTTACACCATTATTAGCAGACACAATGGGACAAACATTGGTATCCTGTTAATTATAGGCATGTTAATGATACATATTTCTGCAGTCAAATAGCACTGCAAGTCTATTTCCTGTCTTAATTTTGTGCTGTGCTGTTTGAAATGTTAATGAAGCCAGAATTCTCAAAGGTCATCCTCTGAATGCATTTGCTTTTTTTCCTGTTTTGTTTCAGAACAATTTAAATGAGGTTTTGTACCTAATGTTGCTAACAATGTTAGCTTTCCTGTTTAATTAATGAAGGTGTGGGAACATCTCTGCCCTGGTCAGCGAGTTAAATGAGAAAAGCTCTGTATTCTTCTTTAAACCATCCCTTGGCATTTTCCTTCCATGACACGTATTCTGTCTCTCCACTTTCCCCCAGCAGCCCCTACTACTTTCTTTTTACAGGCTGTGTGAAAGAATGGTTAAAAACAAAAAAAAAAAACCCACAACCCAAAAACCAACAGAAAAGTGCAAATTTAGCAGAACTGAGCATTGTGTTTTCCAAGGAGCCATTTATCATCCTTGGAAAGTTTTGATTCTTCTCAAATAATAAAGGAAAGGACTGGTAATTGCTGTTTTCAGCTAATTGACAGAATTTTGTCATGAAAGAGGGAGAATTTCTGAATTACCTTTGCTGATGACACTTGAAGGTTGTTTTAAACTTTCAATTGCTACCAAATTGAGAGAGTGTCCCTTGTCTGTGCTCATCATTAATCCAGTGGGCGAGTTTTATTTGTTTTTAATACTATTAGATGACAGGCAAATGGTAAGTGCAAAGGAGGTTTCTATCAACTTGGTTTAATATTGTGAAGTAGATCCTGATTCAGCTTCTGCTTTGCAATCTTTCTGTGGGTTTCACTGAAAAGTAGATGGAGGCTCTTAAGTATTCGCTGGTGGAAGCATACTCTAACCTCTTGGGAACAAGAATGTCAATTAGGTAGAACACGTGGGAAAAGGGATCCTACACCCTCTCCCCACCAGGCAGAAGGTGGGATACAAGTGATCAGATACAAGTCTCTGCTTGGGGCAGTGGGAGAAGCTCCTCTTTGTCTATCTTGCTTTCCGAGCTGCCCTTATAAAAGAGATCACAGGCTCTGGAATTAGAAGGACAGGGACATGAAGAGGTGGCTGATGCTGGTGAAGGGTCTGGAGCACAAGTCTGATGAAGAGTGGCTGAGGGAGCTGGGGCTATTTGGCCTGGAGAAAAAGAGGCTCACAGGAGACCACATTGCTCTCTACAACTGCCCGGATGGAGGTCAGCTTCTTCTCCCGAGTAACAGCAATTTACTGGACAAGGGGAAATGGCCTCAAGCTGTACCAGAGGCGATTTAGATTACATATTAGGAAAGATTTCTTCACAGAAAGGATTATCAAACACTGGAACAGGCTGCCCAGGGAAGTGGTTGAGTCAGCATTCCTGGAGGTAATTAAAAGACGTGTAGATGTGGTGCTTAAGGACATGGTTAGTGGAGTATTTGGCAGTACTGGATTAACAGTTGGACTTGATCTTGAATGTCTTTTCCAACATACTCGATTCTGTGATTCTATGCTAGAGGAGTTGGTGAGAGCAGGTCAGCCTCTCCCCCACTTCATGACCATGTCCCAAAGAAAAAATATTGTCATAGGTGGCTCCTTTCTGAAGGGAAGACAAGATCCAGTCTGCCAACTAGACTCACCTTTCAGGGAAGTATTCTTTGGAATTCTAGTTAGACATTGCCAGGAAACATCCTAGTTTGGTGTGTTGCTCAGATTATTACCTGTTACTGCTTTTTCATGTGTGTACCAATGAAGTTACACAGAGAAGTCCAAGAGATCAAAAGAGATTTCTGGGCCTTCGGGAGATTGGTACAATGATCAGAAGCACAGCTGGTATTTTCTGTTATCCCTCCCAGTCATAGGGAATGACATCAGGTAGATCCAGCTTACCCATACCTGCCTCTGAGGCTGGTGTTGCTGACAGAATTTGAAGGTTTTTCATCATGGGAAACATCAGACTCGGATGCTGTTATGGGAGTCTATAGGTTACTCAGCCAGGATGATGACATCAATGTATTGTTCTATAAGGAATTAAGGGATATCTGTAGATCAGGTGCCTGTATCCTTATGGGAGACTTCAGTTTCTCGGATTTTAACTGGAACTGTGATAAAACAAATGTGGACAAGTCCAGGAAAATCCCAAAGCATGTTGAGGATAAGTTTTTGATATGATTTCTAAGGGAGCCGATTAGAAAAGGTAGCCTCCCAAACCTGTCATTTGTCAATGGAGATGGTCTCATGGGTGAAATGATAATTGGTGACTGTCTTGGCCACAGTCATAATGAAATGCTTGATTTTAAAAGCTTTGATATGAGAAAAACTGTTGGCAGAGCAGCTGCCCTGGGTTTTGGAAGAGCAGACTTTAGGCAGCTTGAAAAATTAGTTAGTAAGGTCCCCTAAGAACCTGCATTCGAGGGTAGTGGGTTGCAGGTTGCATTTTAAGAACCATCTTTAAGAGTGCAGGAGCAGGCAATTCCAGTATGTCATATGTCAAGGAAGCAGGGCAGAAGCCTGGTATGGCTAAACAGGGATCTCCTGGAGCTTTGGCAGAAAATGAAAGTGTATGTGCTCTGGAAGCAAGTTCAGACTATGGGGGGGAGGACTACAGAGATGCTGTTCACTAGTGCAGGGACAAAATTTGTATGGCCAAAGCTCAACTGGAGCTGAAGCTTGCCAGTAGTGTGGTGGATAACAAAAAACTTTTCAAAGTATGTTAACAATAAAAAGACCCCTAAAGTAAATGTTGGCCTGTTACTTGATGAAGTTGGTCACCTCACAAATATGGATGAAGATAAAGCATGGGTTGTTTAATGCTTTCTTTGCCTTGGTCCTTAACACCAATGATGGGCTCTGGCACACCTTGAGGCCTGGGTAAGAGGGGAATGATAAGCTCCCAGATGACTTTAAACTGGTATAGGATTTGCTGCTGTAACTGAATGCCCATAAATCTATGGAACCCAATGGGATTCATCCCAGACTACTGGAAGAGTTGGTCAATGTTACTGTGAGATCTCTCTTACATTTAGCAACAGTCTTAGCAGTGTGGAGATGTCCTAGTTGACTGCAAACTAGAAAATTTTGTTGCAGTTTTCAGGAAGGGTGAGAAAAAAGACCCTGATAATTACAGGCCTGTCAACCTCCCTTTGGTGCCTGAGAAAATTACAGAGAAGTTTATTCTGGGAGTTACTGAAAACACCACTTGACAGACAATGCAGTCATCTGTCAAATCCAACATGTTCATGAGGGGAAAGCCGTGTCTTGCTAATTTAATATCCCTTTATATGTCAAGGTTATCCTTCTAGTGGACAAAGGGAAGGCAGTGGATGTGATTTTTTTTTTTTCATTTTCTGTTTTTCGCAGGGATTTTGATTGTCTCTCAAAATATCTTGCTGGACAAAATGTCCAGCACACAACTAGACAGGTACACAGTATGCTGGGTGAACAACTGGCTGAAGAGTTGGGCTCAAGGAGTTGTAGTAAATTGGACAACATCTGGCTGGCAGCCAGTCACTAATGGTGTTCCCCAGGGCTTCATTTTAGGGCCATTTTTCTCACGGTTCAGTGCACTGTAATTTTGCTGATAATACTAAATTAGGAGAAGCTGTTGATTCCCTCGAGGGTAGAGATTCCTTACAGAGAGATCTTGATAGATTAGAGAGCTGGACAATCACCAAGTCTACGAAATTTAACAAGAACAAATTTCTGCTTCTGCACCTGGGAGAGAGTAATTCTAGATGTGCATATAGATGGGGAAAGAAGAGACTGGAATAAATCCCTTCAGACAGGGAACTTGAGGATTTGTTGATGACAAGCTCCATATGAGTCAATAATGTGTCTTGGTGGCCCAAAGGACCACTTGAATCCTATCCTGGGATGCACTAAGCACAATATAGCTAACAGATCAAAATAAGTGATATAACTCAATGTTGGTGTGGCCTCACCTCAAAGTACTATGTGCAGCTTTAGGCTCCATAGTATAAAATATCAGAATATGTCCAAAGACGAGCAACAAAGATGGGGAAAGCACTGGAGGGCATGACTTAGGTTCTGAGGATACTAAATTTGTTCAGCTTAGAAAAGAGGAGGCTGAGAGGTGACCCCATTGCTGTCCAGAATTTGCTCATGATGGGGAGCAGAGAGGGAGTGAGGTGCCAATCTCTTCTTTCTGGTGTCCAGTAATAGCAAATGGCTTAAAGCTGTGTCACGGAAAGTTCAGGTTGGACATGAGGATAAAGTTCCTCACTAAGAGGGTGGTCAAGTACTGAAACAGGCTCCCTAGGGAAGTGATAATGGCCCCAAGCATGTTGATGTTCAAGAAGCGTTGGGAGAATGCTCTTGGATTTACGGTTTAACGTGTATGATGCCCTGCACAGAGCTGTACTCAATGATGCCCATGGGTTCTTTCTACCATTCTGAACTGTAGCTCGACTCCAAGTTTTTAAGTCTCTGATATGGTGAAGAAGAAAATGGCCAAAATGGTAATATGCAGATTTTGGTCTTTACTGGGTTAATCAAAACTGGAGTGAAGGGAAAGAGCACAGGGCTTTAATGAGGTATTTTGTTGTTATGCTTGAGTGTACCCATAAATATATGCAGGTGAGGCAAGCCTGAGACCTTTTGAAGTAAGCTCGTTATTCTTCCTGTAATTTAGATATAATTATCAAACTGCAGGTAGAATTTTACCTGCTTCTAATATGAGCAACCCAAAGTTTACTTACTTCTTGTTTCTTTCATGAAGGTGACTTTGGTCCACTTCTTACATTTCTCATTTCACTGCTGAGATTGTCAATGTTTTTTACCTTCACTGCCTAGAGCTGGAGAGTTCCTCAAATATTATTTTTATCGCACGTGTTTCCACCCACATCTCTGAATTTGCATGTTAGAGCACTTCAAGGGCAGCTTTCCAGGCTGCAGACCCAGCTGTCATTCAGGCGCAGAAGACCCTTAATCAAGCCTCTGAGGGGGGTTCAGCATATGCTCAACATGCAACCATTGCACAGGCACTGCTGCTTTGCCCCTGAGTGGAAGATGGGGAAATATCTACCCTGTGGCCAACAGCTCTGGATACAGAGAGGAGGTCTGTATGGGAAGAAGTCTGTGTTATTTGTAGCTCAAGAATACACAATAGCTTAAAACCAGGGTTGTGGCCACACAACCCACTAATTTAATGCAATTGCAGAGGTTGGGGACCTCTTAAAATAATAGTGCAAACGAAAGCTGGGTTTTACTAATGCCAGCTAGAGGCAAGGTCATTTTCTGGCATTACTGGAAAAACTAAACAAGAGTGCCATTGGACTCAGCAAAGCTCAGGGGACAGGTTTGTGGGAATACCTGCCCATGGAGTGCAGCAGTAGAGCTGCCCTGGATCCTTTTCCTGATGCTGCAGGGGAGAAAGGCTCTTTTTCTCCCTTCTTCTTGCTGAGGTTTTCAAGCAGCAATTGATGCAAAGGGTGATCTCAGCTTAATTTGCAACTGAAAACAGACGAAAAAACCTACAGGCAGAGATTGTCCTCTACTAAATGTTAAATGAAAATGAGGGTTTGAAAGAATGTATACTGTTGTATGTCTTAGACAAAAAAAGTTTCTTATGCTTCTGTTCACAAACTGTAGAGCATTATTCTTCCCTTTCCCTCTCCCCTGCCCCAAAGAAAAAAAAAAAATCCAAGAAAAAAGAAAAGGCAACCTCTCCCCTCTGCCCCCCCCAAAGTTTGAAGAAAAAGACACATTGAAGTGGGGCTGTGTTGTGGGTAGTCCCTAACTCAAACTACTGGGCAATGCCATCTCCTACAACCCTGTTTTGGGAGATTAAAGAGTTTAGTGATGTCTGTGTTAGCCACACTCTGCTATTATCCAGCTGGGAATTCTTTTATCATTATAGATTTAATCACAAACTCTGGTCTTGTACCCAAAGCACTACCACATCCATCAAGATGGACTTTGTTCTCTATGGCTTTTTATTTTGTTTTCTTGAAATAAAGACTGTATATTTGGTTTCATATTTGAAATCAGCTTTGAGAGAAGATGGATGTTTTTAGCAGCTCTTGGTATTTTATGACATTTACAAGGTAGAGAAAAGTGCAGAAAAAAACCAATGTGACAACAGCTTTTTCCAAGTAGCCCAAATAGTTAAATGGAACTTCATAGTTCCCTTGCAAAAAATGTCTTTTTTGTTTCGTGAGGTGACTATGGATTTTCATGAGTGCTCCTTGCTAATCAGGTTTAATGACACTAAACCCAAATCGCATCACAGCTATTTTCCAAGGCTGTGGTGGAGACATGCTACATTAACCCAAAAGAACAAAGCATAGAGATGACAACAACAAGAATAAGAGTAAAAAGAAAAAAGGAAACAGTAGAGAAGCAGAATCACTTGTAGCTCTACTTCTTGCACTATGAGAATGGCACAGCACTAGAGGAACAACAGTGGTAAAATTAATGATAGATAACACTGTCCTTGAATCTTCTGGAAATCTAAGACACTCTGGAAAAATATTTGCTCTTAATTTTATCATCTTTATTGCAAAGTTTAGCTGATTTAGCTAACAGAAAACCTGTGTAATGTTGGGTTGCATTATTTTAGTATAAAGTGTTACTGCTCTTTGCTTGCTAAGTCTAACCTTCAGTTAGACTTCAGTTGTTCAGTACCAAGGGCCATGACTGAGCCTCAGTCACGAGCTCAGAAGGTGAAAAAAAAAAGGTTGGAGATTTGAGGGGTGGAGGAAATACCTACAAGAAACTGATGGTAAAATCTCCCACCTCTGGTGATGTGTAAGGCTTCAGCAAATGGGCATGAAACCATAACACTTCAGATCAATTATGCTGACCATAGGGAGGACTGAAGCAGCCCTCAGCAGGTCCCATCCATCTGGGAAGCTGTTTGCTTCCTGTCTCTGCAGATCTGTGTGTCTTCCGAGGACAGCACATGACAACAGTAAATGCCAGTGTGGGATGCCTACTTTCTTCCATGCTGTCCTCTGTATGTGTAAAAACACATGCATTCCTTATTTTGTTGAGGCTGAATAAATGTTATCTGTCACTTAACATATTAGATACTGTCTCTCTGGAAAAGTAATGCTTTGAAAAATCGGTAATAAAAAAGTCAGCTTCAAAAAAAAAGTTGTTCCAACCCACCCCCCAAAAACCCCAAACCCTGGGGGTAATACAATTTGCATGTTTTTCTCCTGGCTGGATAATAATTTTGCAAGACCTGTCCATATAGGCTGTACTTTAAATAGAGAGCTGATAGGAATTTCACTGAGCTGAGGAAGGGGTATGATCATGTTGGAAGTATCAACAGTCATACATGGAGCAGACTTTTACATATATGCATCTTCTTAGTCCTGGGAAGGAAACAAGACAGCACCCTAACACATTTATATCAATTTTGCTATTTCGTTGTGTGCATTTATTACTTAAAACCCTCCTTGTCGTTCTTAATAAGTACTGTGGGGGATAACAAATTACCTTTTGAATTTCCCTCTGCTATAATTTTGCTTTCTAAGCTCCATAAAACAACATGAGCACTTCATCTGTAATTAGTATGTGAGTTATTTGTGGTATTCCAAAGTATTAACCAACTTGTAACTGTTGTCTCTTGGCACTATGCATCTCTCACAAATGGGGTTGTGGTCTAGGATATCATCAGTCTTTTCTTTGTGGTTCAGAAAAGGAATCCATTTTCTTTGATAAAAGAAAATCTTTGTGTTCTGTAAATCATTCTTTCCAAAGAATCCCTTTGAAATACCAATTCAAGGTAGTCTCACAGAATATCACTTTATAGATTTTTCTCAGGATGGAAGATAATCCTTGTGCCTATCAAAAAGGAAGATCTGTACTATTTTTCATTGAATTTTGCAACTTTAGTAGAAGGTCTCTAAAGGCCTAATATTGCTATCTCTAATCTTGTGTCCTGCACAAAGTTAGAGCTTTTTTGTCAAAACAGCATTTCTATAATGTCTGAGTATGAGATGACTGAATCATAACCAGGATCATATAAGACAGCATTCCTTACAGCATTGAAAATCCTTAGCCCTGTTAATGAGAAACATTTTGTTTTGATCTCCATAAAACTGCTTTAGAGGCCCTTCTGAATTAGCCCTTTTATCAGAGGCCTCCCATGCAACTAATTTTGAACATATCTTACATTCTGTGAGAAAAGACTTGATATTACCTGAACTTGTTCTGGTTGTACCTGCCCGTATAAAGACTATAAGCCAGTTCTTGACAACTGCGTGGTCCTTGGTGAAACAGCTGAAGAGGAAGTGGCCAGACGTCAGTGTCATGCCATCACTCTCCTGCAGATGGAGCGTGTGGTGTGCTGGGTCTCCTGGTTTTGTTCTTTGTTTTTGTTCTAAAAGCATTCATGTTTTCAAGAGTTTTGTTGCTCTGTGAAGAACAAGAACTTTTCTTCATCTAATTTTAAAATTTCATCCATAACGTTAAGGAAAATGCCTCACAGTGCAAAAATAACTGAAAAAATCGCCAGGGGAGACAGCAAAGCAGTCATAGGGTGGCTGCCATTCAGTGGTATAAGAAATGAGCAGCACTTAAATGTGCAGAGCTTATCATCTCTTGGAGGCCTTCAAGAACCTGCTGTACAAACCAAATAATAATAAACAATGTAGCTCTTCTACATAAATAATCCTTTCTGTTTCTAATCTACTGGTTTAATTCCTGGGGTAGCATATTGTTTGCAGCATTTATTCCAAGGTATTGTTATTGAGCTCTATTGTGCAAAGGAAATGAATTTATCTGCATGAAACTACAATGTTGGAGAGGCATTATGTGGCTGTATTTACAGTTTTCTTCTGTTTAGTGATTATACTGTATCTTTATTTTTTTCCCCCTCCCTCAATTTATCTTTTGGCTGGCTCAGAGCAGCAGGATATTTGGTGTGGGCTGTGAAACAGATTTAAGAAGTCAGAGGTACTTTTAATCCAGTCCTAAATTCTTCAGTCTTTCTTTCAGCCTGTGAAAATAATATTATATTTATCTTTTTTTTTTTTTTTATAGCTTTCTCACAGGGGCATCATCAATCTGTACTTTAAGCATTTCCAAAGAAGTGAGGACAGTCATTAGAGTAGGGGAGAAGGGTGGTGGAAACCTACTGAAATTGCATCCTTAGTAAAGTTAACGCCATAGCCTTAAAGGGTGAGAAAGGGACCAAGATTTGAATTTAGCTGGAGGCAACCCAGGAGGGGGGGGGTGTTATGGCAAACATTTTCCTCAGCCTATATTTCCTGCTGCGAGGAAAATGTGACGATTGAAGGCTTTTTCAAAGAGCGGGGCCTTCACCACACAGTTGTCTCATCTAAAACTGTATAACAAAGAGCAAGAAACCCCTTAGATCTGACTCTAGGATGAGAGAATAAAAGAGAAAAATCACACTTCTATTTCTGTTCACTTGTCCTTCATGACATTAGAAACGGGGCGGCTGTTTTTTAGATTTCAGTAAGTCAATTATTTCTTTGCTTTTTACTTGGCTTGTATTATGGATGGTGTCAAGGTAACTGACAACTACCAAAGCTTGGTGCTGTTCCCATCAGTTTTCCCATCCTTAAAAAAGGGAACTGAACTGCTTTTGTGAGACCCAGCATCCTGAGCTGATCCTTCAGAAGATCCAGAGCAACCAGCCGCAAGGTCTGGCTCAGCAGCTGATTCCTGGGGCCTGTGGAAGATGAGCTTTCTGGTGCTTGGCATTAGGCAAAGAAAAAAAATTAAGTCTCCTTGGCCTGCAGCAGGATGTTGGGGAAGGGGTTTGAACTCAGGAGAGTTCTTAAAATTTGCCTTTAAATCACCCTTTTGCTTTTCCTTCTGGAGCTAAGGTGCCAGTTAATTTCTTTCCTCCAGTTAAGTCAGCCCCGCAGAATGGCTGTGGAAATCTACTGGCTTTGGCTTCCTGTTTGTCTGCCATAAACAAGGAAATCCATATCCTCCTTGCCAGTTGTTCAGCAGAACCAACCTGCTTGTTCCTGGGCGGCTGGGTGAATTGGATTTGGAAGGATCTTTGTGTCTTTGAAGTCTTTTCTGGCTAAATACCATTAATCTTCAGAGTGATTCAGTTCTTAAGGTAATTTGTGGCTTTCTTCTTTTCTTTAAATCCTTTAAAGGCATGTTATGGAAAAACTTCTTTGCTCCAAGATAATCCAGTATAATTAGAACAGTGTCACTCAACTTAGTAAAGTCCTTTATACATGTTTTTTTTCTGTCTTGTTAAAATTTAAATCCATGGTAGATGGGAAAAGGTGTGATTTATTGGTCATTTATTCTCTCTTTCCCCATACACTGTATTTCTAAAACTATTTAGCACTTTTTTGGTTTTGTGACTATTAGGATGTGATATTGACCACAGTTACTCGTATGAGGGGATATTACTAGTGCCTAGTGTTGGTGTTTCCCCATCCCTATGGTGTAGGAGACAGATTGGAGTGAGGGATATTAATATGGCGAGGTGATGGACCATGAGACATACTGGGGAGACTGAAGGACATGGGTTGGTTTAGCCATGAGATGGCCAAGGTAGGGATCTACTTGTAGCCTTTCCTTCTCCTAATGGGGGCTGTAGAGAAAATAGAGTTTTCTCAGTTGCACACTTAAAAAATAAGATGCAGTGGGCAGAAATACCTGCATTGGAAATTCTTACAGGATTAAGTGCAAGTTCTTCACAACGTAAGGTGCCCAAGCACAGGAATGGGGCCCAGGGAGGCTGTGGACTCTCTAACCTCCAAGACTTTCAAATCTTGATGGGTGGAGGCTCTGAGAAACCTGGTCTAATTTTGAGCAGAGGATGAGCCTAGATGACCTGCAGATGTCTCTTCCAACCTGTGTTTTTCTATGATTATTAAAATAATGATTTTTTTTTTTTTTCTTTTAAAAAGGCTAGCTGCAGTGTTATTTTCAGCTAATATGTTGTCTTTGCTGGTATACCTGCTGTGAATCCTTCTGGTCCTCCACCAGGAGCTGAATGTGGCTTATTGACCTCTGAACTACAACTTGAGCTATGTCTTTCCAGGCTCTGTGAAACAGGTTGCTCTTGTTTCCAGTGCCTGAGATGATAAACAAACTGGCTTTTCTCTGCTTCAGTGCTTCATCTTGTGGAAAATTTTATTGCGCAGATATAGCTTCTGTCTTCCTTCTGCAAATACCTTAGTTTGGTGCAAAGCTGACTGAGAACTCATGGGGCACTGTTCCCTTTTACTTTCTCATCACTTCAAATTTTATTCGAGTTAATACTATTTAAAACACAATTAATTAGAATTCGTGTTACTAAATGTGACGTTCTCTCATGCCTTGTGTAACCATGCTGCTTAGTAGATTTTATAGCTATTTTTTCCATTTTTGACTAGAGAAGGTATAAAAGTATTTAAGCCAGCCCTGAGTTAGCTGCATATCTGTTTTCCAGGTATTTTATGTGGTTTGGTTTCTTTATTCTTTGGATTTGTCTGTTATTGTTGAATGGCTTCTTTGTTTTTAAGTATCAGACTTTATTCCTCTATGCATGCAATGATAAAACCATCTTCTAGTTTTTTTCAAGGATTTGACTGACTTCTTCACCACCTGATTCTTGGAGAGTTTTATTTGTAGCCTGCCAGATCCGTAACGATTCCTTGTCAGTGTAGCTCATGTTCTTTGTCAGAAGTTGCAATTTCTTATGAATTGCTGAATAACTGCACAGTGTTTTGCTCACTTTCTGTTTGTGCTGATTTCCTAGAAGCTTCCACCATTCCCCATTTGCCATCACTGTAGTCTGCTCTCTGTTCAAAGTTCAGTTTTCTTACTTCTACAAGCCTTTGGTATTCCAGTTGTCCCATGTGAAGCCTCCCACAAGACTGATCCTGCCTAGGGAATATGTTTCCAGGACTTCATGAGTTATCTTTCACCTCCTGGTCTCCTAGGAGGAACTCTTTCCCTCTACCTTCATGATGGGGTGGTGGTGGTGCAGGGCACCTGCCTAGATTGCTCACTTGCCAAAAAAATTTAATAGAAAGCTGTTATTTGCAGACATTTCTCCTACTGTGTTTGAAGGACAGAGGAAGACAACTGAGCTTTCTCAGGAGCCAGGGAAGGCAGTTTAACAGCATGTAGTCATGCAAAATCCTCTCTCTGGGGACAGGAGGAGGGAGTGCTATAAAAACATAATATGTCTTCATGGTCCAGTCTAACTGTCATTCTTAGTGCAGTAAGGGAGTCAGACTTCATGTTCTGAAAACCCTAATTTTGGTTTGACAGAATCATAATCATGCTAAATACCAAGTCAAATGTTCCTCCTAAGTGCTCTGAGCTTAGAAATATTTTTGGTCATTTTGATTATCCAAAGTCAAAACCATGTGAATGCTCCTAGGAGTTCAGGAGTTGCTGTAAACTGCCAGATGCACGGTCCCTCTCACAATCTCTCCAGGAGTACAGGAAAGAATACAAAGTTACCTGTAAGCCAGTTCTGAAGTGCTGCTTGTTTAGTTCACATCATCAGAAGTGATTACATCCATAGCACTTTTAAATGATTTCTGTGTGTGCTTACGTCATCCTTTCTGTTAATCTTGACCTAAACCCTCCATGGCAGGGCTTTTCACAGCTCAACCATGCACTCATTAAGGTTTTATTTGTAGATTATAATTGAAGATTTCAAAAATATGAAATCTAATTTCTACAGCTGTGCAACTGAGGTAATGGAGATGTTTAGAGAGGACCTGTTGGTGAAACAGAGAGTTAAGGAGCAGGATGTCAGTAACCCATCAAAGGACTAAGCATGGGCTGTGGAAGACTTGTATGGCTCTGTGCGAAGAGAACAAGTGGCTGGGAAAATTCAGTGTAACATCTCTAGGTAACAGCTCATAATGTGAGTTGTGTCTGTGGTGCTGCTAATCACTAGAGCTTGTGAGCAGGTTTTTGCTATGGAGAAAATAATTAGCCAAATATAAAATGTATCATAGAAGACAATCAATAAAACAGTGTGCAGTACATCATACTGGTAACATACATAAGATATAGCCCACAGTGTGGGTTCTTTGGATTCAAAGAGCTGGAATGCTCTGGGTACAATTTCTAGTTGTTTTATTACCAATGATGTGATGTGTTTACTATTTGCCAAATGTAACAATATAAGTTCAATATTAAAACATGACAAATTAAGGTTCACAGAATCAGATCCTTTGAAACAGATGGGATAAGAAATGTCTTCCAGAGTGGAGAAACGATCAATGGGTGATCAGTTGTATTCTGTTAGCAGATTTGTTTGTTTTTTAATTTAAAACTTATTGCTATCTTATCTTTTTCTGGCCGCATTTTCTTAAGGGAAAATTATTTAAGTATTTAAATAAATAAATTAAATCTATTTACCCTTTGTGTTTGCTGTGTGTATACTCCTTTGCCCTCTGAATTTTTTTGGTAGAGGGAAATGTCTTTCAGCTGACAAGGTTCTTTTCCAATATGCCATTTTGCAGGAAAGAAGCTTAGATTTTTTTCTCCTGTGCAGGGTGGGAAGTGCTAACATTTAAGCCAGTAGAACTGCTTTGATGCAAAAATCCTTTATATATATATATATATATATATATATATATATATATATTAGGAATCAAGTTAAAGGAATTTTTTCAGCTGCTTGGACCAAACTGATTCCCTGGTTTTGGACCCATTTGCTGCTTTGCTTTATGTATCATAGTTCTGCAATCTGGCTTTGGTATCTGAGAAATTTCTGGAGCTCTTGCAGATTTTGTTTCAAGAAACTCTTCCCCAGTCTGAGTGGGTGTTTCTTATAGACTTCCAATTATATTCACAAATAACTTGTCTGCATGTATAGGCCCCCACTGGCTCTGTGCCTCAGCATACACCACAGTATTACAGATGAATTCATTAAAATGCTTAGGCATTCATAGCTGACATTTGTTCTGTTTAACTGAAATAATTTCTTCACCTTTTAAACTTAGCTTTTATGACACATCAAAACTTTGCAATGTTCTCTTTTCAATTATTTATAAAGCTTACAAGTTATTTCTTAATTTCTTGTTTAGTTGTCCCAGATTGTGTTTTTATGTATGTAGTTGTATAAGAGCATGCCCTTCATCTTAAGAATGCTGCCTTATGTCTAGATTCCTAGGCAATGCATCTTCTATGGGCTATAGGTTGAATATAGAACTCTGTTAAAATGCACAGACCATAGTGATATGCTTTTGAAACAAAGGTAGTTTTAACCAGTTTGTGTTTCTTTGTGGTGTAACCTGTCCACTGCTGCAAGTAGCCTGGCATCTGGAGCCACCTAAATGAGGATTTCTTTGTAACTCAGCTACGTTGCAATGACAGAAAGTGCAGCACACCCTCTATCTTCACTTAAGCTTGTTCCAATTTACTGAAAACATGGAGGTTTTAGTGGCTGAACCTAAGCTTGACTGCTTGAACTTACTGATATATAAGCCTGCTCTACCTTGAAACATCCATTCTGCCAGTTTGTAATTGAGCTGGCACAGAGAAGGAAAGGAGGGTAAGGGTTTATTTACAGAATAGCTTGTTCTGTGTTCACAGGCTCCAGTGCAGGCTTGTATTATCAACTGAAACATTGCTTCCCCAGCATACATCTGCTCTCTGGTTGTCTTAATCATTTTGTATTCTAACCTCTAACAGTGCCTTCAGTGTGTTAGTACCAGCAGGGTCACTCTGTAAATGAGTCTGAAGAAACATATCTTTTTTTGTTGTGTTTGAAAGGAAAGCATAAAAACTACTACTGCAGCATAAATAGGTTTTGCCTGAGTGCAGGAAAGCCCAAAGAGTGTTGTGTTTTTACATACGTGAGTCTTTTCCTAGATTGCTACCTTTGTAAAGATACTGAGGAAGAACAACCTGGTTAAGCTCATCTCCCTGTGGGAGTCCTCTGTTCCTGAGACAAACAAGGGCTCAGTTTTTACAGATTGAGAGGCTTTTTTTTCTTCCTGACTTTTAAAACTTAATTTGTCCAGCCAGCCACTTGAGAGGGCAGATAGCATTGATGTGATCTGCAAGACTGAGTCCTCAGACCTCCAAACCTCTCCTTTTGCTCACATGGAAACGTGCACCTCTCTGGACCCCTAGTCTGAGGCTTGTGTTTCACTTGCAGTGCAGAAGTTCTCAGTTTTTGGGACGGTGTTCTTTCTAAACAGGAGCACTAATTTTTTTTGTAATGTTATAATTGATGATCAGTGCTGGCACTAATACCTTTGCTGTGGGCTGCACAGGGAGCTTCAGCAATACCACAAGGGTTGTTGCTAAGTGCAGTAAAAAGCAGCAGTGTCTTCTAAAACAAAAAATAACTTGCAGGAGTTCCTGTGGAGATGTCTGCTTTCTTGATCTTCAAGTAAGCTCTGAGAATTAGTGTTTATAAAAAGATCTTAGTACTAATCGCCCTGTAGGTTCTTTTGAAATATAATGTTTAAATTTTTTCCCTATTCCCTGAAAAGTTTTTAGTGTTGCCTCCTACACTTCTTTCAATGAATACGGTCTCAGATTTATTAATGCATAATGTGTCCCACAAATTAGTTTAACTGATTCCCATCCATCAGTCAGCATCGCTTTTTTCTATTGCTTGGCAGGATGGATTTCTTTGAAGCTACTTTTTGTAGACTCTGGACGATATCTCTGTCTAACTTTTCTGAAGAAGGAACAAAACCTATTAGCTTTATTTTCTAAGGTTGAAAGGTGCATTAGTAAGAGCCACAAAACACTTTTCATATGAATATTGAGTTCTGTTCTTCAGAAGGGGCCTTTCACTCACAATTTTTAACTCTTAGCCATGAATTTAAGATCAAAAAAGGACTACCAACCAACACTAGCTAAAACAATGTTTAAGACCAGGCTTATGTATAAATGGGAGATCTGTTACCATAGAGTATGCTTGCCAAATAAATCTCAACTGGCAACACTATGCCTCAGAGGCACACAGCACATAAGCCTGGTGTAAGATTTATCTTGATGCATTGTCAAGCAATTGTCTCCTGTCCTGCCATTTCATGTCTGTCCTTCCCCTAAGAGTACTCCTAGTGCCTATCCTGAGGCATTGATCTCTGCTGAATACAGAATAAATTGATATGCATTTCTGCTCCTTGGCATTACTGAAGTCTGTGTAGAGGGATGCAAAGCTAGTATTATACCACTTCAGCTATAAAATACTTACTGTACTAAAGCAATCTGGTGGTCTCTGGTCAGAAAACAGGCAACCACGGGGACACAAAGACAAGCCTTTGTTTTGAGGACCTATTATCTTAGATGGCTAAGATCTGGGAATGATATAGAGCCTCCCCCAGCCAAATGTATCCTAGCCTATATCTGGAGCTGAAAGAGCTCAGCTGCCACGTGAAAGACTTGTATCTCCTATGCAGCAAATCAGGAAACAAGCACTGAAAAAAGTTGATCAGCAGTGGCTTATACCCAATCGAGAAACACTTAAAGCAGAAGCCTGGAATTTGCATTCAAGTAAACGTGCAGTTTGATGTGCTTAGCTGTATGCTCTGGGCCTGAAAAAGACAAGGAGTAGTTCCCCTAAAGTGACTCCATCTGCATTTCCTGATAGAAAAGCTGTTACCAGACCTCCCTCTCTAGGCACTGGGACAATTGAGGTTGTCTGTGTTCTGAATCAAGCAGCTTCCTGCCTTCCAGCAAGAGTTTGCAAAGCCTTAGATTAGTTACTTCCTTGTTTCTTCTGGGGGTGAAAACTCCATGCAAGACCACAAGCAAGGCTCTATTTTCCTGTTTCGCAGTAGAATGGTACCTACGGCTCTATGCCTTTTCCCAGAGCATGTGGGGTAGATGTGGAATCCATAATGAACAGCAGCACTTAAAGTTAGCTAGGAAGCAGATTGTGCATTGAGAAGCAGCTCACGGCCACCCTGCACAACTGGGTGCTGGAGCACTACCTGCTGCACTCCGTGCAAAGAGTTAAACAGGAGAGCTGGGGTTGCTGGTGGCTGTAGGCAATTTAGGAGTACAAAAGTGTGTGCATCAGCACCTCTTAAATAAAAAAAGAGGTAGAAGCCTTGAGTCTGAAAATGTTTTACAGGCAGGCAGCACCCGCTTGCTTTAATCAAGACTAGCGAAGAAGAGCTAAGGGTGACCTGTAAGGGTCTGCTGCTTTACCAGGTGTAAAAGGAGGCTCCAAGCTGGTGTGGGTAATAGCATAATAGTGACTTTCAGACATGAGAGAAAAGAGCTCACTAATACTTGCTAGTGAGGAAGAGGAAGGCACAGCTTTTGGATGATCGGAGACCTCCTGATTCCCTGAGGGCAGGTCTTAGTTCATTTAACTATTCAGTAGGAATTCATATTAATTGAATGCAGCCCTTTTCTTCTTGTGAAGCAGAACATTGCAACACATTTCAGCCTTTTCCTGTTTTGTGTTTTTAATAAGATTGTGACTTAAGGGAGCAGGTCAGCCTTGTGACCATTCCCAGAGGATGCAGTTCAGATATGGCGTGTACAAAGAATTACATCCCCCTTTTCATAAGAAGTATAGCTTCTGTTCAGAGGTGGATTCTGGCCTTTGTGAGGCCCTGAGGAAGATCTGTTGAAAACTCTGGTGCAAGAGGTAGGTAAAGAGTGGAAGATTTAATTAATATTTGACATCAGGAAGCCTTGGTCAACTAATGAAATGAAATCTGTGTCGAAGAACAAACAGGAATGGAGATTTGATTAGTTCAGGTTCTTCTCTGAAAAGGAGAACTATGACATTTGAAAGTCATGTAATGTGCTCTTTATATAGAAAGACATTTCTGGCTGCTGTTCTGAACACAGATGTAAATACCTGGTTTGTTTTCCAGGCTGTGCCTACGCTGGATAATTTATTTTGATAGGACCCCAGTGGTTGCTAGCACTCAGATTGCTGGGTCGTTTATGCCTGAGGAAGAGTCCCAGTCTTGGCGTTTGGGCTGTGTGCTTTCTATGCCATGTGGCTGTCAGAGTTTGGGCCCATGACCTTCTTCTGACTGATGTTTCCTGGGCTCTGGAAAACGCACACAAGCACGCCCACTACTGCACAGAGTTCATGGAGAGGACACACAGATCACATAAATTTTGTTATTGAAATCTGTGGTCTTTGCCCTTTGTTTATTTGTTTGCTTTTGTACAAGAGTGTTCTCTGTGCATCTTCATCTAGTTTACAATTGAAAAAATCTGATCTCCCTTGGTGCTTGCATTTGTTTGCTTCCAGAAGGTGATGAGATATAGGTTCTAAGAGAGGTATATCCATTGTGAAAACAAAACGAAAAGGCCCAGATCTGTTTGTATACTTTATTTTTGTGATTAAAGCTTTTCCTACTGCATTATCTTCAAATCAAACTTGCTGTCAGGTAGTAGGACAATAAATGTCCTAAGTGAAGTCCACATATTAGGTAATCTCTTCAAAACACAGTCATAGCTCTGGATAGTACCTTACATGACACTTGTATTAGATAACCAGTTAGTAAAGGGCAGGCAGCTGCTGTAAGTAAAACTCAGACCCCAAATGGCCTTTAAATCCCAAGTTATTAAAAAGATGAGTCCTTAACTTCCATGTAATCAGTAGCACCGGGGCAAAGTAGATGAAGTGCACTGTAGCTAAGTCTGCAGCTAGCAAGCAGCAAAGGATCATAGAAGAGGCAATACAGGAGAATTGCATGCAGATGTTTGTTTAGTACTTCAGGTTGCTATAAAACCTCAAGCATAAGGATAATGGAGAAGTATTAGGACAGTTTTTATTTGGTAACAAGACAAGCCATTTGCTTTCCCTCGTAAATAACTTCAAAGATCAAATGTGTCATCAGGGTACGATTGTTTTTCCTCTGAAAATAGTGGTGCATTGGATATAATTTCACTGGGCAACCAAACAATCTAGACATGTTTTCCAAATCAAAATGACGCTACCCAAACTTGCAGGTGACTAGTACAAACTTGGATTAATCAAGAGAACAGCTATTAGCCACCGCTGAAAATACTGACCTGAATGTGCAGTTGTGGTTGCACTCTCGAATGTGAAATTTTTTTGTGTTTTATGTCTCAGCGTGGTTTTCATGTGCATATGTTGCTTTTCCTTCGGAATTTCACGAAAATGTTTTTTCTCTTTTTTTTTTCTCAAAAAGGAAAGTTGAGAAGTATGTGGCCTATGGGCATATCAGCATGTATAAAGGGCAATTTTTCTGGGGCAGGATTCTAATTAAACTTGAATCAAAAAGAACTTGAACATCTGTTGGGTGAAGAATGTGAAATACTCTGAAATGCCACAAACTGAATTTGAAAAATATTTTACAAGGTACAGTGGGTGATAAGCTGGTCTTTATTTCAATCCCAATGAAAACAGAATGACCTACACTACTACACACTTCACCTCAGGTAGTCCTACAGACTCCTCTCTGACTGTACTTAAAATCATTGTGGAAAATGGGAGAAGTGTTGTGAGTGTTGGTAAGCTAAGGTCAGTGAATTCAGACTTACCATTTCCTGTGAAAATTAAAGATGTTGCTTCGTTACATGCATGGGTCTCCACCATCTTCAGGGAAGAAGAGTAGGCTCATTGTCCATACAACAGTGGATGAGAGAAAGAAGACATTTCAAAGGAGTTTTGGGCTGTTAATTGCTTAGATACTTATGACTTTAGGGAGGTACTTAAATTTTGAGCAATTTCATTCATATCCCCCTTTTAAGAGTGTGCTATTGACTGATGATAGATATCCCATCTGTCCTTGGTGTGCGTTCCTCAGGGAAGCTGTTTGCACTGGACAGGAAGTTTCAGTGCTGGACTCTGAGCTGCAAATTTAATGGGCAAATTCTTGAAACTTTCTCTCTGGATCAGGACTGCCTTTCTTCTCTTTGTGTGTGTGTAGGTGTTTGCTCAGCTGGTAACAAGTGTGTTTATTTGCGAAGCCCTGGTGCAGATAAAGGCTGTCACAAAGTTAAAGTTGCATCAAAGCAAAAGTTTGTTAGGCTGTACACAGTAGGTCCACAGCAGGTCTGCCTGTCTTGAATGTATCACATGGATAGGTAGCACGAAATTAGAGTTTCCATGTTCTGTGCTGGACTATTTGCTACGAGCGACTTATACAGCTATATTGCAAAAGAGTGATGGATTCTTTCTCCTAATTCTATTTTCTTTTCTCCCCTGTTGACTAAAGGTTTATGACTGAAAAATGTAGTATATTATCTTTCTGAACTATCCAAAAAGATTCAGCCTTCAGAGCCAGAAAAATACAGTTCTACAAATACAGCGGATGCAGGGAAAATTCTCTTTGTGCTTTACAGCTTATTATTGTCAAACAACTTCGTATTGTTGACCACAGAGCAGCCCTGATTAGTGTTAGTGTAATGCACACAAATTCTTTAGGGAAGGGGAAATTCATGTGGAATCAGGATAAATATTCTCAATAGGCTCTATTAGTTGACCAAGCAGTAGTAATAACTTGTAATTCTTGTATATGTATTTCCAAGCAAGTCAATAATTTGTTTCCAAAACATTTGTAATTGTATGTGGCCACCCACAATGAAAAGGTTTGTGCTGGTTAATTTTCAGCACGTATCTTTTGATCTCCCATTAATGGTTAAACTATGAGCCCAGTGTGGTCCTTGAAAGGGACATCCTTGTTATGCTTTACTAAAAGAAAGAGCTGTTCTTATAGTTTTAAAGTGGATTAAATTAAACTTGACAATGCTGCTATGAAGAGAGGGAGTGGGGAGAGACTGGGATCCCTGAAGTCATCACTCAAAACCAGCACAGCTCTTCATCAATGCCCTGCTCATTTCTCTATAATGAGGTATGGGCAGAATCAAAAGGAAAATTGCGTAAACTCCCATTTAGCCTCAGGGTCCTCTCAGGTAAAAAAGGTTTGTGAATCTGCATACATTTAACTGGGCAAAATATGTCCTCCTAAGTGCCTTTTCATGGTCTAATTTAACTAACTTCAGCAAAATGCCCTGTCACCTGAGAGGGATGCCCTAGGTACCAATAATGCCATAAGCCTCTTATCTCGTTTTGTTGATGATAGTTCAAAGTGTCCTCGTAAATGTACAAGATAAGAAGGTCAGAAGGAAATGAAAAATACAAGTCCTTAATGCTTAGAACTTGCAAAACTATTCTGAGTGGTGGGGAAATTTGAAAGGCACAGGTTTCGTCACTTGTGAGTAGACTTTGGATGTTTTAATGAAGTCTGTGCATCCTGGCAAGTCCCACAGAGCACCTGGCTGTTGGAAGAAGAACAGACTTGGTGTGTCTGGGTGATGGACAACTGAGAATGAATCTGTTCTGTATAGGTTCTGTGGCCTTTTGCTTGCACCAGTCTGTTGAGTCTGAACTGGGAGAAGCCAGATGCTTTTGAGGTGGAGATGGGAGCCACAGAAACTTTGCCTGGAAATGCCAATATTTGATAAAGAGGAATTCATTTGGGAATGAAAGATTGGAATGTTTGCAAGGAACCTTTCAGGAAAGAAACACATGCTTGGGCCTGCCCTAAACATGACTGTGTGGGAAAGAAACCTGAGGCTGGTGGCTTCCCAGGGCAAAAGCTGCAGTCATGTGTGGTTATTAGATACAGTTACAGAAAAAGGTAACCTGGTTTTCTTTTATTAAAAACATCACAAATATTGAGAAAACTAATAGAGGAGTATTACTGAGTCCCCTACAGTTCTGTGGCTCACGAGCACACATGCAGGGATGGCTTCAGTAACATTAAGCCAACAGCAAGGAGTTGAGAAGGGTCCTTGCGTAGAGTTCCACAGAAAGCAGTTTATTGCTACAGCTTGTGAAGGGTTCTAGAGGCAAATGACCCCGAACACGTTACAGCTGGAGCTTAAGTACAGGGGTGTGGCTAACACCAGGAGCCAGCTGCGGAAGCAGAGCTGGGGCACATTACCACAACCAAACAAGGCATCCTGGGAGAGGCTCCTTTCCCTCACCATAACCAATAAGTCTTTGGCACCAGAGACTGTCTTACCCAGAGCCCTCTCTGTTTCTTGTACCATTGGCCAACTGGCCACCACAGAGGAGGTATTGTATGCTTGCATGTGATGCTAAAATACACAATTTGGAATCTCTGTTGTTAATGTTGTACTAAGAATATCCACAAAAAGATTGTAGGAGAGTTTGTCTTAGTTAGGAGCAAGGTGAACAACAGATATCAAAGATCACAATTTCAGAACGGTAATTATTTTTAACAAAAACTTTGATTTTATTTCTTGGTCTTTAAAAACAGATTAAGTTGCCTAGTTAACTTTTGCCCCTACTTCCAGAAATGCAGCATGGTTAAGCATAAAGTACCTTCAGAAAATAAAACTTTACTGAAGTCTTATATGGGCGCTTGATGTTGAAACAGCTTTATTACCAGTTTATAGACACTTAAAATGTCATTGTCCTATAAGGTTAATTGCTCTTACAACTTCACTAATGACAACTACCTGGTCTGCTTCGTGTTGAATTAAGCCATTGTATACTTATGTCTAGAGTCATATGCTTCTTGCATTTTAAATATTCTTATGTAGGCTATAGAAATTAACAAAACCTTTAAGACAGGCTTTCTAAAGGCTGATATAACTTTTGAATTGTATTTGGCTTCTGTTTGTTTACACATAGAGCCATTAAAGAGAGAGGCCTAAATTATGTTGTAATGTACTTGATGCCTAAGTAAAAGATGTGTCTTGTCATCCTCAAAAGTTATCCCTGTTCTCACCCTTGTACCATTCTGCTCTTTTAGGGAGGTTTAAGAGGGTATTTACTGCTCTTAAAGGCTCAGGTACAAAAAAAGAACCTGTAGGGAATCCTAAACAGATTAATTTATTATCTACTTTAAAATAATAATGTAAGGACTATTATGCCCTCAGTATGGATAAAGAGGAGAGGACAAGAGATCAGGCTGAAAAACTGTGAGGTGTAATGAGTTGTCATAATGGCATATAAACACCAAGACGTTTTGTAGGGATATTTCCCTGTGTGCAGTGCTCCCAAGCGTGCTAGAGATGGTGTTTGTGATTTCCCACAAGGGCATGGGCACAGAGCTACCCACTATATGCACACAACAACTTAGCACGGAGCACAAAATGCAATTTGAGGATACATTAAAAAGCGTGTGCTGAGAATGTAATTCCTCAGGAGCAAGTGTATTGATCATTTGACTCAAATTGTTTCTTAATTGAAACACAAAACAGCTCCTCTTTAAAATTTAGACTACTTGAAATCAGATCTGGTAGGGAATATATAAACTACATCTTCAAGGAATGGTGTGACTACTTTTTTTCTCCCCCACTAGCAGATGCTATTTGGCTTAGTGTATAAGGATTGTTGTCACAGCAGCAAGAAGTGGTGAGGTTATCAGGTTCTCCTGAATTAAAGAGAACTTGACAACAACATAAATCACATGTTATTGCTGCACATGTAAATGTTCATTTGTTAGCCTAAGTGGTACTTCATTTTTGCACAGCTGAGGAATTCCTTTCTTACAAGATATGGTAATAATTCAGCAGTGTATCTGACCAGGTTTATATACATAAATGAGTTCAGTAGCACCCAAAAATATTTGTTTCTCATCTGGGGCTTTCCACAATCAGAGGTTTGTCTTTTTTTGGCTTATGGCATGGGGCAGAGTAATTTTAAGTAGAAACTTCTTTTGGTAGATTCACAGATATGTGTATTTTACCTATGATTTTGTTAAATTAAGTATATGTCCGAGATGTTGAATTCCAGTCTTAATTAAACCTATATCAGCTCTGAGGTGTCTGGGCCCGGAGTTTTTTACTTTCATTTTATTAGAGTAAGGAATGAGTCTTAAAATCCCAGTTTTTAGCCTTAAAGTTAGGGGGCTGTTCAGCACTAGACTTTTTTGGTAACCTTGCCTTTGTGGTCCTAAACAGAGCATTGCATTAGTAGCTGTGTTATGTAGTTAGGTATAAGCATTCTGTATGTTGATAATACCTGGGATTATCAGTTTCGTTTGTTCACAGCCTTACCAGGCATAACAACAGCTCCTGCATGTCAGAAGCTTTTGCTTAGGGAATACCCTCTGTGCCATTCTGAGTCAGCCTCCTCCTAACGTTGAGGTTTCCTACAAGAAAAAAAAATTTTGTGTGCTCTTCTGATTTCCCAATGGAGAATTTGGTCAAATCTAATGTTTCTTCAGGCCTTGAACTTTGAAAAAGTCCTTATGGTTATTTTTACAGGTACAGTTAAAAAGATCAGGGGTAAAAACATCACCTGACAATAACTGTATGTTAGCACTTGGCGCATTACATTAATTTCTGGGTTGTTTCACTAATTTAGCACTGGTTTTCAGTGTTTAGTAGGTGGGAATCAAAAGAATCTTGGTCTGGTTGTTTCTAACAGTTTGTGATTTAGTACAGTTTAGAAACTCTATCGGGATTCTTCCATAGTGGTACATGAAGACAGCTACACCTCTGAGTGAGCACGGCCACACTGCGACTTAGAGGCTTGTACTGAGTGATATCAATTCACGGAGAAGAGGCCCTCCTAGGCACACTATTTCTAGCCCGTAAGAATTCAGTTTACTTTTAATGGATTATAGCAAAACAATTAAGGAGCACATGTTGCTGCATTTTTCCTGAAAGTACTGGGTAGGGCAAAAGCAGAGGGAACTTGGTTAATTCCCAAGAGTGGCAGAGCTAGTGGAATCTCAATCTGTATTTGTGCTTGTTGCTGAAGGGGGCAGATGCTTGATGATGCAGAAATTGCACTTGGAAGAATCTCTGAGAAATATTTGCTTCTTTAGATAGTCTTTTGGACAGGGCTATATATATATGTACATATATATATATACATACATATATTTTTTTTTTTTCTCTGTAGAAAAATGCTTTAGCTATTCCCATCCCTTTCCAGCCTCCCTTTCCTAGTACTTGCTTTGAAAATTACAATCTGGCCTTGCTTTGTTCACATATGCACATTATTTCTAGCTTACAAAGTGCGCAGTGAGTAAAAGTAGTTACAGGCTAGGATTCATCTGCCTACAACTGAGTTTCCTTTACAGTCAGTGGAGATCAAATCAGGACAGTCAACGGATCCTGGAGTGTAATTCCTGCTTTCCTAAAGCAGCACTTAAATAGGTCAGATAAACCATGCCTGAGAGGCTTATTTCTTTCCACTGATTTTAGAGGGATAGTAGGCGGCTGTTACAGTCATCAGCTCTGTAGACCCTGAAGTTTGGTGACATGCATCCCACCTGTTGTGTCAGTGGAGAGTGGTTCCTCCAGCAGGGTGCCTTCTCTGACGAGGCTCAAGCTCTGCCCTTCCAAAGGGCCGGGCTCCTCTGCAAGCCCAGACAGAGTTCATTGTTTTGGGTGTGGAGTCCCTATGTGCTTTAAAATGCTGTACTTGTCCTAAAAGTGATGTGTGAAAATTAAAACTTCTGAGTTTACATAACCTATAGGAAGGGGGTGGAGGTGTGCTGTACCAGTTTTTGGTCAAATAGGCCTTCTGCTGTAAACTTAGATCAAATTAGCTCTGTTTGGAGCGGGGGTCGGGTCATGTATCTCCAAAGGCCTTTTCCAGTCTAGTTTATTCTGTGATTCTTCTGCCAAAAAGTCTTTCTACTGCATGATTATTTAGTGTCAGATTTGGATCTGGCCTGTATTTAGACAGCTATTCATATCACAAAACAACTCGCAGCCTCAGGTGTGGGCTCTATCACGTTTTCTGACCTATTGTTGAAGCCACATGAGGAGCTCTGATTAGTTTTTCTTCCAGAGATAAGGCTGAATCTTTATAGATACCCAGAGTACTGCTTTGTAGTATTAAATTAATTTTCCCCCTCCTCTACAAAGACTAGATATATAAATTAGAGTGGAAGATATTTTTCCTGTTCTGCTAGGAACATGTTATAAGACTTGGCATGAGTATCCTGGGAGCGTGAGCTAAGGATGGTGAACATATGGGAAAACCCAGGAGGAAGCATACAGTTTTAGGTTCTTAAACCTAGCTCTTGGTTTGTCACACTAATGTAATGAAAGGACATTAAATGAGCTGAGGTTATTAAACCCTATAGGTTACTGAGTCCTATTGGGGATCACAATAAGATGTAATTAAACCAAGTCCAGATATTTTAATTTCTAGCTGGAGATTCACGCAACATAAACTGAATCTTTCTCCAGTTCTGAACTTTAGGAAAATGGGCTTGTTAATGTGCTTATTTCTTTTTAATATTAACTGAATAGACATTTTTTAGGCCCACTTGACTCTAGTAAAACAGTAAGTATCAATTTCAAATCAAAGTATCTGCAAACATAGAGGCTTGCTCACTTTTCGTAAAATCTGCATTCCCCAAAACGATGTAAAGTCTGCAAACAGATGTCCTCGGAGGCTCTAGCTGTGTATTGTTCCAGACAGTCCATTGCTGGTGTACAGGTCTCCATTATAGTATGAGAGGGAACAATAGCCTAAACTGTTAATTTCCCTTATTAGGAATATGAGATTATGCTTATTAATATGGATTGTTTCCATCTAAAATGTTCCAATTACATCATAACATGAACTAAATAATTTTAACTCCTTAAATTTTAAGTATCCTGTAAAAAAGAAAATAAGTCAAACTGGTTTGACATCATTGCTCCAAACAAACCAGCACTTTTCTGTGCAAAACATCATTTGAATGAGCAAGGGATTTTTCCTACTGGTGATACTATCCCTATTTAGGCAGAATATATGAAAATCAGCTGAGAGAGGAAAGGGATATCTGCCTGACAGGTGACTGGTGCACGCACACACTGCGTTTGGCTGATCAAGGATGATCAGGCACTGTGGCAGGATATGGCTGGGGACAGAGACAGACATGGATCCTAAGGTCAGGACAGAGGCTCCAACATGACTCCCACACCTCTAGGAGTTTTCTCTGACTACTGGAGAAAATGGCATGGCACTACAAAGATATTCAGGTTTTGAATTTAGAAACAATTCTGGGTTAACCAAAGCTGCCTTTTTAGGAAAACTTACTACTGACTTAATTTTTTTGTCTGCTGCACCTCTGAGAAGATGAAAAGAAGGAAACATAGGACAAGGAAGAGGATGTGGAATGTTTTTAGGGAAAGAAGATACTGTTTCTGTAGTATCCAGCTATTAGATAAACAAGGTACCTGAGACAACTGGGGTAGAGGAAAACTTTTAAGAAACCTGTTTTCCTCTAGGAAGTATTCCTGTTTGAGGGTATTAGAGATGCTTTCAGATTGTGGATAGATTCAAGGTCTCATTTCAGGGAGAATACTTGGTATGCAGAGGGATGAGGACATGAACATCTGTTTTTACTACTCTATGTAAAAAGTCTTCTTGGGCTGTGTAGGGGGTTGGCTACTTAAGTGAGCGACTCTCAAATTAGGGAAAAGGTCAATTTAGGATACTCTTCTCCCTCTTCAGTGTCAGTGATTGGAAAAAAATCTAGATGAGTGGAAAGCATTTGGTAATGTGTGACAGTAGCCTCGATATGCAGAACAGCCTGGAGAAACTGGCTCAGCAGCAGATCTGTATGTGGGTGTCAGCCAACAGTCCCACATTATTTAATGAGGTGGGGAAGGAAATGGAAATGCTTGTTCTCCAAGTTCGTTCTCTGTGGAAGATTTATCTGGAAAAGCTACTAAGTAGATTTAATGGAAATCAACAATTCTGAAAAGAATTTGCATCTACATTGCTGGGCTGTTCGAACAGAGGTCCCAAAAATAGAGTAGGGCAAGTAAGAACAGGTTTCCCCCTGTTGGTTATTTCAGGTTTTATTTATTTCTCAACAGCTGAAATTCCAAGGAATTGAAGGCATTATTTGAGCCAGTTATTCTCCTGTGCTTGCTTGAAGCTGCTCCCTGGAGGAGTGTATACTGAGCAAAACTGATGAAAGAATGAGGATTAAGGAACCAAATTTATCCCCAGAGGAGCAGTTCTGGTAGTTTTGTCTTGACAAGGTACATGTTAGCACAGGCCAGTGCCTGAATTTATTCCCTATCCAAAATATTTCCTTAATGCTGGCAACATGACAAAGACCTAAAAAGAAAAAAATAGGGAGGGGGAGACGAGTGGTAACAGAAGATGAGACTAAGCAGAAGTAGCAGCATGTAAAATATATCCAACTGAACAGGATAATGTGAAAAATGAATGTCCTATGGGTAAGGGGAACTGTTTTGGGTGAGGTCAAAACTGAGGGGGAACAGGTAATTAATGCAAGCTAGAGAAGTCTGGGTATGAAAGGCACTTGGGTGGATTTTCTCTGCGGTGAAGTGAGGCAGCAGCCAGTCGTGACTCTGCTGTTAAGGCTGAGTTTTGAACTATTTCTTGTTGCATATGAAAGATGTAAGAGATCCTTCCCACAATACTGGCTGAGTGTAGAACTGGGTTTACATGGAGTGAAGGAATAAATCAAGTGGCTCATGAGCTAAAATGAATTAAAAATGGGTCACTATGGACAGTCAGTGACACACGGCAGCCACTATCTGTCCCTCAAGTGATCCCAGCCATCCCGTGCACTCTCTGCAGGCTCTCATCTGTGTGGCTGGGGGATGCTGGCAAAATAGATGTAATGCACAAGCAAGGGATTCCACGCTCACGTGTGTATTCATGAGATCTCAATGCTGCACTTTGCTCCTATTGCCTTTAAACACAGAGTTCACAGGTCATTGCTGTGGCAGGGGGAGGAGGAGCACCCCTTCTGTATCTGCTGGGCTTGGGTGAGTTGGTTTGGGTGCTGCTGGGGCTGCTGCTCTGTCCTGTGTGCAGTTGTGGATGGAATTTGGCTAACTGTGGGCTGCAGCCCTGGGCTGTGGGGAGCACGCCCCTTGGATGGAAAGATGTCATCTCATGCTCTTCTGGTGAGGAAAGGAAAGCACGTACAAGAAAGCTTTGTTTTATAAAAGCAGTAAACTAGTAGTTAATGTTGGTGTTGAATGCCAATAAATGCCTTTAGGAGACTGTAAAATCCAGAACAAAACACTCAAAATGCAGAAAAACCAGACGCAGTCAAATGTGAAACAGACCCAAATAGTCAAAGATCCCAGGAACTGACAGCTGGAAAATATTTGAAGCTTTAGTTTTGACTAGTTGCATAAGGAATAATAATAATAATAAAAAAGCAGCATTTCTCATCTCACATAAAGGCTTTCCCAACAAGCAATCCCTTCAGGTCTCAGGTGTTTTGAAAATTAGTGGTACTTTAAATATACATCACTGTGAATGGTATCATTACACCTTTCAAAGAGGAAGAAATTGTATTGTGTGACTTAATAAAAAATTTCCATGCATCACATTTTGCTTGAATTTCTTTTCAATTTAAACTTAAATTGCAATTTCCTTAGCTTTATGATTCTTGTTTAAGGGATTATTATAATATTGCTATAGTGTTTTTGCTTTCACCATACTACTGTAATTCCTGACTTATAGAGGTTTTATCTAAAATACAGAATGAAAAAGAGTTAGTGCTGGAGTTGGAATACACTTAAAATTATGGGCGTATTTAAAGAATATGCTCCTCTTTGATAAATTTGTTTGAATAATGGAGAGAAGGTATCCCTGTATTTTTTGGCAATTGATATGGAAAGTGCTCGAAAAACTGGAAATATTTTTCAATCGGAGGCTATTGCCTCTCCATCTCACATACAGTGCTGAGCTCAAGTGGGAGCTCTGGGGACTGGAACTGATTTTATGGAGTAAACAGGTTCCCTTTCATTAGAGCTGGTTTTCTCAGCTTTGCAGAATTATGCTTAGTTGCCTCCTGTTGATGTTGTTTCAAAACCTATCAGGCATTTTTACATCTTTGACAGACCAATTATAATTAACATGATGGGCCTAAATCACACAAGAATTCTCAGCTCTTCTCTTGAAGTATTTGGTCTGTCAACATAAAAAAAAAGGTAAATACAGTCTCGCACTTCATAAATTTTCAGGATATTTAATCTTTCACCTTTTGATAATTATAGCTCCTGAGGTATTTTTTGTGCTCTTAGTTTTTCTGTTAGTTGTTCTTTTAGGCTTGATACCTAAGACCAGCAGGCCCTAGTGGTTGTAAATACTGTATTGAAATTTGAATCGGTCATCTTTTCTCTCCCTATTCTTTGTCTGAACTAGCATAGATTAGGTGGTTCAGAGTCTGGGTAAGAATTTCCAAGTGGGGCAAATATCCTCCTGAGGAGCATCTATCCTTTTCAACCAGAGCTGCCTCCAGACCCCAGGAACCCTGCAACAACAGCACAGCCAGCTATGCTTTGCAGTGATCTGGAAGGCAGGAGGAAGAGGAGTCTGATCAGAAAATAAGCCTGTAAACCTATAAAGCATTTTAGATAGACAACTTTCCTGCTGTCTCTCCATATATTCAGAGTCTGTGTTTGGTGCTACCTCTGTCCCCCTCACCAAAAGCTTTGCTGTTTGCTTTGAAGCTCTAACAGAGCACTGCTGTGGTACCAGACCTGATCTGGGGGTTGACAGACAGGTCTAGTTTGACAACAAACTCCACGGTCACCTAAGTGTCACTAGTGCCTGGCCCCAGAAAACATCCTGGTATGCTTTTTCCCAGACAAAAAGACGACAGTTTTGACAAAGGCCATGAAGTGGGAATTACCAAAACAAAATAAGGTGCTCACTGAGTAAAGGAGAAGTTTCCTCCTGAGACTGGGGGAAGGACAGAAATAAAATGAAATTTTTTTTCTAAATGTACTGGGGGAGGTGGACAGAAACTCTTTGCAGGCTTGACTGAATGATGAAGCTAGCATGAAATAAGCTAGAAAATTAATTGTATAGACAGCCATACTGGTAGACTGAATTTTTTCATGAACACAGTTTCTTGTGTTATGTTAATGCCATTGGTAAGACTCCTAATTCTCCCTTACCTCTCCAGAGGTTTCCTGCATGGTTATAATAAATTTTCCACAGACTGGAAGATCTAAGTGTTGAGTTTGAGCTCTATTCCAGCTGATTACTTTACAGCCATACACTTGGACCTAGGTGATGGATTTTTGTAGTGGTTCATTTTTTTCCATTACTACGTCTTTTTTTGTCAGTATGTCAATCAGTCTGTGACAGTTTTTGATCCAGCATTATTTTTGTGAAAGTGTTTCTAAGAGCAGTCAGACTTTTGGAATCATGATAAGTGGAAAAGAGAGTTTTCCTGCTGTCCTCTGGATACAGAAACATGACATGACCTACAAAAAGGCAACATATAAATCATGAGCAGAATGTGAATTTGCTGTAAGGGGTCATTATAATCTCCTTAGGTTAGACCAACTTGATGTTTCCTTAGAGTGGAGACCTTGGAAAGGCATTCAAAGTGAAGAACTTGATTTTCTTGATGTGGAAAGACAATGACTTAGTGGAAGCCATCCATGGCTTTTTAGTATTTCCAGCTTTGCCAGGAAAAAAATCCAGTAGCTATTTCTAAACGATTTCTAGTGGTGACCCATGCAGTCCACACTCTTTTAAGCACACAAGGGATCTCTCACAGTAAAGACTGCTAAGTTTGCATGCTTTAATTTAAAATCCTGCTCAAACAGAGTTTAGCTGAGACCTTAACTCTCTTGACATTAGACATAATTATTAGGCAAAGCAAGTACAATCTTTTATTAAACTAACTACGAGTATGGGATGGAAAAAGTAGGCAAGCTCCTGGGCATACAACAAATTGTCTGCTTTTTCCATTTCTCCTAGTCTCTCAGTCTTGGAAGAAAAAAAGAACAACAAAATAAAGTATTTTCTCTTTGCATTCAAACTTTGTCTTTCTTATGTCCTCAGATCACCATAGCTCCATGAGGGCTGAAGTATCCATGGTTATTAACTGTAACTTGTACTGAGGTTGATCTGTACAAACACACTGTATGAGACGAGTCCAGCTGGGAGAGGCTCCAGCCTGACTGGAAACCAGACTACATTGTGAAGTGTAATAGGCATAAGAGGAGGGAGCACCCAGGAAAGATTATCAGAAAGTGCTTTTGGATAGCTCAGATCTCCATACAGCTCAGTTCAAGGAGCAAGCACGTGCTGCAGTATTTTTGGAAGCTACCAGTAGCCTCTCCTCCTCCTTGCTGGAAGTTATCGATGGGCTTGATGGTGGAAGAGGCAGTTTTGAAGGATGAGTGAGGGGACATAGCTGGAACTGATAAAACTTAAAATGTTACTTGTTAATACCCAGTAGGTGTGGGCTTTCAGTGTTAAGCTGGCTACTGTGTTCTGCCACAGACCGCTGGAAAAGAAAAGATTTGGGAAAACAGGGAGAGTTCAGACCTAGAACTTGTGTTAGGCTCTTGAGGCTTGGTTGGGCTTTTGAACCAGAAGATCTGGGAGGCTAGTGAGATGCTCGACCTTCTCATTCCTGCTCAGATTGTAAAATAGGGCTGAAGTCTGCTTGGAGTTTCCAGCTGCAATTTTCCACTTTAGCAGAAATTTAACTGATGCAAGTCATGTATAAAAGGTATCTGCAGCCTGCTCTGAGTCCCTGATGCCCCCTGGGTGTAAACAGCAGCTGTGGCTGCGTGTCCTGTTCTCCAGCTGTCCCTGGTCTTGTGGTGCAGTATCTGTTAGAGAATGATGCAGAGACCCCTGAGCAGCTGGAAAGCCAGACCTTGCTGCAAAAATTACTCTGGTTTGCAAGAATAATTAATTCACCTGCATTGTTCTGAGTTCCTGTTTTTTAGATTAAAGTTGGATACACAGCTCATGAATTTCAATAAATATATACATAAAATCTGATAGAATGGTGGTCTAATATGTAGTAATTAGCATGACAGTCAGGAAAAGGCAATTAAGCCTCTCAAAAGCCAAATTTATATCCTCTCTACTGCCCCATACTTGCCAACATCACCCACCTTTGTAGGGCCTTCTGCAAGGGTGCAGCATGCAGTGCTTGTCCCCCGAATTGGGCCTGGATCAGAGCAAACTGATTTATAGTGGGTTTCAAAACATGTGTAACCTATTTCTGTGAAATATTTATGTTCCTGAGAAGAATTTTATCATGGGAGGATTTCCCAGCAGGTTAGGTGCATACCTATGCAGCTTTCATTTTTCATACTCTGATGTAACTGGGTCTGTTCAGAAAATGAATAATTGCTACCCCATCATGATTTTTGCTTTCTCTTAGAATTACAAGTTTAGCTGCTGGCTGTGACACTCTAACCTGAATCTTATAAAGCAAGAATAAGGTGCTGCTTTGGACTATAGGTCAAGTTAAATCTTGACTTAGGTCACTTTGAATGATTCCTGAAACAATATGCAATGTCTCCAACATCAGAGCCGCTTAACTTCAAAGGATAATAGGCAGTGACTCCATCCAAGTTAGGAAAAAGTCCTCTAAACTATGACAAATTCAGACCCCATGGCCCCTGTAATGCCGTGCTGTTGTGGCAAACCATCTTTAGCACAGGCAAGTCTTGCTGCAAGGGATGTTGGGTCATTGACCCTGGGCTATCGGCTTTCCAGAGCTTGTGTTTACAAGGGGAATGCTCACCAGGTCCAGACACTTCCAGGCTGTTGTACTCCCGAAGTTTTCACTTAGGACTGGAGGGCTGCGGAAAGCATTCTCAGTGCCTTCCATCTGCTAGTTGTTGTCATCTGTAGTCCTGTTTATCTGATGGTTCGAGAATGCCTCGAGACTTGATGAGTAGCTCAGGCTGTACTGTCTGCGAATGATCTGACCCATATCTGCTGGTCATTTAATTTTCCTGCTGCTTTTTTTTTTAGAAAAAACCTAAGAGCAGTGGAAAAATAAATAGGTTTTGCAGTAATCATGACTGAAAGATTTTTCTGTAAAAATATTCCTAGTGGTGTCTGTAAGAGCAACTGGGCATCTTTTCTTCACCTTCTCAGCCTTAAACTCCAAACTGTACTCTTTCATCTAAGATTTTTATCGATTTTTTTGGGGAAGGCTATTTGGATGATCAAATGTTCATTTTCTATCATTGTCTTTTTTAAAATCTGGAATGTTGTCTGCCAACCGTGATCATTCACATAGGCATGAAAAAGAAAAGTAAGAAGTGAAAACTGAGACATAGCCAAGATTCAAGAAATCCATCAAGTACTAATATTGCATTGCAATACAAATCACAGCTCTGACCAGTTTAGTTTTGGCTTCCTAAGCTTACCTATGTTACTCAAGGAGCTCTGAAACACAAGGCTGAACTAGACAGAGATGAATCTACTACATGCTGTTTTTTTTTTAAATGCAAAGCCTATCCTACTTTGCAGCATAATATCCAATTTTTCATCTTTGAAGTGTTTTCAGACCATTTTCTTTTATTCCCAAAAACGAGGCATTATAGGAGTCAGAGCAGAGGAGGAGAGGTTGAGAGACTTGCTTCAGGTCACAGAGAGAGCCAGTATCAGAGCTGAAACCTGCTTGGTCATTCCTGGCAAAGGGTTTGAAGGCCTGTACCATACACTTGATTCCCAGTTACCTCAGTGTAAAGTGTAAAAGCCTGCCAAGAAAAGCCAACTTCTCCTTTTTTTGACAGATCAGTGTCTATATTTTGTTGCTCCAGCTGCACTATGGCAACATTAATGCAAGTTCCAGCTCTGTAGGGGGAGAATTCAAGGTGTTTGTCAGGCGATGGAACAGTGTTTCTAATATTGGCATCTCCACACAAATGATAATTCAACAATTCCATGTTTGCATTATCTGATGGCGAAAAACTTTCAGAATCCATGGTATGAGGATAATTAGGAGTCTTGCTAATAATTCTGTGCACTTTTTATTTTTCTCCTTCTCAATGAAATGAGATTCACATGGACTAATTACTACCTGCTATAAATAAACCCTAGGAATGGCAATCTACATCGCAGAGGCAGAGGGTAGCTGTCGTTTAATATATCACAGCTTTCCATGCACCTGTTTACCCGATGCTGTTGCCATGGGAACTGCACTTTATAAGAGAAGCTCTGCATAATTAGCATGGATTGAGGTCTATATCAATCAGAATAATTTGGAGGAGCCAGAAGAGCCCGAAGGAGAAGGCAAAGCTACTTGTCTCTGTAGGGAAGGTATCAGACCTCTGCTGTGTGGTAAATAGTGAGGCAGTTACTGGAAGAATTCAGCAGAATTAGCAAATTTAAGGGAACCAAATTATACAAAAGACAGAAAATGTAGTCCCCTTGGTTTTCATTATTAAACACTATTAGGATAGGCTTTGAAAAATTAACAAAGACATAAAAAAAAAAATGTTTGTGTAATTAACTTGGAGGTTTTGTCACAAACTAAGAGGTTGCATAGGCTGCACTAAATGCCATCAGTCTGGCAGTCTCAAAATGATGCACAGCATTGCTGGCAATGCACAGCTTTACCTTTTGGACCTCCTTCTGACTATATAGATAACAAATATGAATTCTCTGAAACAGATGACAAAAGGATAATAACTTCTGCATTCCCACACATCAGTTTCAAAATAAGCCCTTGTACCTAGAGTTCACTGCTTCCTGCCTAAAGCTGCAAGACACATGGCAAACCTGCAGATGCAGTTATCTTAGTCAGTGGATCATCCTAACCACAATGCATCCGATTAAGGATGGAACAGCAGCTTTAATTTTTCTTGCTTCTTGTCAGCTGGTCTCAGAAATATTACTTTAGAGGAAAAGGCTTAATGGTTTTGCAAAATGCCCGAAATGGAAAAGTTGTTATTAAAAACAAAGTTGGAAAAACTTTGTATGTGTGTGCCCATGCACAAGTAAGTGACTGAGTAAATCTGCTAATATTGGCTTGGCTGTGAGTCTCAGCTGGATGTAATACAATATTACTGGAGTGACTGCAGCATGGGAGTTGTCTTAGACTGTAGCTGTATGTGAAGTAATACCTTTGTACTCTTTAGGGGTCCACTTTGAATGCAAGTGTCAGCATAATGTATTTTTGTGTTGCTAATCAGCATTGATAGTATGAGCCATCAAAACAGCTCAGAAGGGAAAGGTAAGGAAAACTGGAAAATTCTCTCCTCTTTGGCATTAATAATGTCAGGGAACAATTTCTAACACAATGGATAGTAGAGGTTATCCAACCAAAGGACTTCTGGTAAAACAGCAATGTGATGGGGAGTAGTATGTGTTGTACTTGCTTGAAGGTGCAGTTACTAAAATCTATGTTTGAAGAATTTGTAGACAATAGACAAGTTATAGGTCTTGGATGATACTGCAATGGCCTATGCTACTTTGTTTAACTTATGTAAGAAGATCATGATAATCTTCTGTAGGGGGCAGATTGTGAGAGGGGAGAACAAAATGAATTAAAAATGGCAAATTGCTTTAGTTAATTTCCATGGTATTTTAGTCTGTGTTCTGGAATCCTCCCTTATCCCCAGGGTTTTATTCATTTAAAAGCTTGTTGCAACTTGGAGTGCTGCACTAAAGTATGAACTGGAAAAAACTCCTTTGCTGCATGTAAACAACAAATCTGGATGGGAAGGTGAGGTGGGTCTTTACCTCTGCTGACCCTTGGTACTAGATGGAGAGCCCTCCACCTGTGCTGTAACACTTATCAGCGGAAGGGATGCTTCAAGGGCACAAGCAAATTTGGATGCAACTACCACAGAATGTCGAAAAAACGTGTCTTATAGCAGCTTCTGTGGAAGGACAGGGCAGAGACTTGAATCCTGGCCCTCTTGACTGAGGAATTGTCCTCTCCAATCTCAGAGCTGTGCTGCACTTGCCACTCTTCTTCCTTCCTGCACAGCATTGCTGCACTGAGAGTCAAACCAGTGCATGCCTTCCCTCAAAAAGGGTGGCAGGAGTGCTCATAGTTTTGAATCCCTTCTCCTTAAAGAGGGACCCCAGAAAGAAGAGCCATGGGTGCAGCCTCTTGTAGCTGCTCTTGCTCCAGTCTGGATTTGCATCAGGCCAGAACTGGGTGCCACTAGTGTCCTGGGCAGGCTTGGAAGAACATGTTAAGGCACGTGACAGCTTTCACTTGACAAAGAAAGTGCTTAAGGAGTTTAACTTCTTCCAGAGAAAGGTTGCAATTGAGTGAAATCTCTTGGGTTGTAACTTTAAAAGGAGGCAGCTACATTCAGGAGAAAAATCCTGCTTTTTAGGAGAAAATCTAGCTTTAAGTCACTATTTCAAGTTAAGCATTATAGCTCTGAGAGTAATGATCCAACCTAAGTGCTTCCATAAATTCAATTCATTAAAATAATATTTCCTCCAGCCCCCAAAGTGCCAGATCTCATAAACTACCCGTTTGAAATTGTTAGATAAGTTTGGGGGGTTTATTGTTTTTCAAGAGAAAAATGTTGCCTCGAGACTAGGAATGTGTTTGGTACAATTTAGCTCAATTTTAGAGGTGTTCTCATTGGAGTTATTCCTCATTTTACTTGGTATAAAGGAGAGGAGAATTGGCTCCTTAGCTCTAGTGCTGCAAATCCATTTATATCTGTATAGTAATAATTTAGAGAGAAAGAGAAAAACCTAGAAAAGCTTAAATAATGTGGGAACAAGTTTGGAAGGTTATCTTTGTATGTCATTAAGATTGAAGAATGGCATAGATGAGCAGTTATAAAAAATTCTTAGCCTATGTCAAATTATTCTGTGCTCTAGTAAAACAGTAAGCTAGATTTTTCTTTATGTCTGCTTCTATCTTTTTCTATTTTTTTTTAAAATCAAAAGCTCTAAGTTTTGTCCCGTATATTAAAAATATATTATAATCTATTTACATATGCACTATATACACATCTGAGAGAAAAAGATGAATAAACAAATCTTCCGGTATAAGGCCTTGAACAACTGGATGGAAACATTATTTTCAAGCAGAAGTTTTTAGTGTATAATATTTACGTGTTAACTCCTAAATATGTTAGATATGTTTAATGTTTATAAAAGAGGCTGGATTGTGACAGCAGGGAAAAAACTATTGTAGGTTTGAATTATTTAATAAGGAAAAAACCCATAGATTCCCTGGCTGCAGCAATGTTGCTAGCAATTTAAATGTAATTGTTGAAGTATCATCTGCCTTGGAGATGAAATAAGAGTTTGGTCCCCAACCCCCCTCTTGCACCCATACCTCAGTTTGGTGTTATTGGAAAGGGACTGTTATTATGTAAAAAAAATAGAGTGAAAGCACTGATTCATTTGCTGTGTGCCTTCAAAAGCCTCATTCACTAAGACAGACTTCAATCACTATCAGTACCTGTCCTTTTGAGGTGAAATGAAAGCCTTGTATTTGCATTTTCACTTTGCCAAGAAAGCCAATATATTTGCCGTAACAATATGAGCATTTTCTAGGCTTAATTTCAATGTGTCTTGCTGAAAATAAAGAGACAAAAGGAAAATTTTTCTACTGAAGTTAGAGCTCATCATTGAAACGTGCTAGAGCCTTCCAAGGTAGGAAAAGGGAGCCAAAGATGTCCCAAGATATCTTCTACTCTGTGATAACAGCAGTAACAGATTGGTACTTTTTGTAATTTAGAAAACTTCAGTAAATTAAGAAAGCATCATCCTCTCAGTGAACATTGAACAATGTTTAATGAACACCAAGTGACGAGGCAGGCACAGTTACAGGAAAGATTTTTAAATTATTAACGTCATGTATCTGGAGTTCTGATTTTGCTCAGAGATTGCTTGGTCCAGTTGGACCTAAGAGAGTAAGTTTTGGAAGCACGATTTATTTCATTGTTACTGATGATTTTTGTTTTAATTTCTATACCCCACACCTGAGACCTGCTTAAATCTGCGGAGAACACTGTTGTCAGTATGCTTTTATTCCTTTTGCCCCTCAATCCCCACCATTACTTGCCTAACTTATCTCCAGTTTTATTGCTCTTGTGGGTAGTTTTAAGTCCTCACTCAGGGCTGGAGAGCTGAAATGGGAATGGAAAAGTTTTGAGACAGAATAAGGTCTGTAACCTTCATCTCTTTGGCAAAGCATGTGGCATTAGCTCTAGGTCTTAATTGCCTCTATTTTAGTAGTATGCTGGGTTGCTATACTGACTTTTCAATGTAAACCTGGCACAATAGGCTTTTAGGAAGCAATGTATAACTCAGATATATCTTATTTAACCACACAAGGCATATTTTGAAGTTTCACATTGTGGTGGAAGAAGGGAGTGAGAAAAGAGACAAATCTCCAAACAAAAATACTGCTAACCTCACTCAGCACGTACATTTGTTTCAGCTGTTGTATGGGGTTTGAAGCTGCTTTGGAGAGCAAAGGGATACAAACTTTTCCTGTGTGAGACTGGTATTGAAATGTCCAGTATCCTTACAGGCTTCATTGAGCCATTTAGAGATGCTTGTGTTGGGCTTGTATCTGAGCACAGCACTCGATGGACAGCTATGCAGTAAAGACATAATTAATGGTGGTGCAAGAAAAACCTATCATCCTATACCTTCCCTTTGGAACTCAGGGAGTGTTTAGAGCTCTGAAGGCAGCAGGGGCTGCTTATCTTGCTTCACTATGTCTGCTGCTACTGACACAGCAGCACCTTGTTTTTATAGTTACCATGGCAGATCGTCCATTTTTATTCCCATTTGGCTACCCATGGAAGTTATTTACAACCTCAGCAGAAAGATCAAACAACACTGTGATAACTGGCCCCTATCAACACTGTCAGGTTTCCAGGTCTGTAAGACAAATGTTGCTTCTGGCTCCCAGCACCTTGTGTGCTGTGCATTTTGATGCAGATTTTTATTACCTGGCAGGTGGCTTGGGAGCCATGGATGGAAAAAAGAGCTGAGATCAATAACAGAGAATGATCAAGTCGTGTCAGAGAGGGGTCAGCAGGCAGCACTTGTGGAAGTTGCCCCTTGACATGGCTCTCAGGGTGGTGGGGAGTGTGGGGGAGTGCCTTGATTTCTGAAAGGTATCATGCTGCGCTAAGAGTGCCTAATTATAGCTGTCAGTGTGGCCAGATAAAATAATGAAGTGCTCTGAACAGGAATGGTGAATAACTGCATTTTGTTCTGGTTGTTGGTGTTGCTGCCATCTCTCTGCCTTGCAGTGGGCTGTGTTGGTGTGGGTGCCCTAAAGCACAGGCTTTATTAGTGCCATAGGGTTGGGAGAAGCCCTGAGAGACACTCTGGTCCCATGTAACCATTTTATTCCTGAGACGGTCTCATCCTCCCTACTCTTAAAAACCTCCACTGTCAATTTCCTTGAATTCGCTAACTTCTCTCTGTCAACTGGTGCTGCCTCTGTTTTATCTGTAGACATTTCAACATAGGATTAACTTCCCCAGCTCAAAAAGGAAAATGACTAAGACTTCTGGCAAAGGATATGGGCTGTTATTGTGATTTAATCCTGCTCTGCTTACACCAGAATCAGAGTAGTCCTACTTTCTGCAGTCAGAGCTGCAATATTGTTTTTTGATTTCAATAATTTGCTAAAACCCTCACAATTTCTGCTCTGGTTGCACTAGCAGGGCTATGACAGGGAAAGGTTAGGCCAAAATTTCAGGCAGAACTCAGTAGTAGATGTAGCTACCTCTTTATTTCATCTTAGTTTGTGTCTCCTTGGAATTAGATGAGCAGCAGATTCTGCAGTTTTCTTCCAGCACAATCCAGGAAGACGCCTGTAAGCAATTTCTGCGCTATAGTCCCTATTTATATCTGTAATTAAAGAAATAAGTATCATAGTTATATTTCCAATTTCATAATTGCTTCTTTGAAATAATAGCCCTGTTGCAGGTGTTTTCTAAAATAAAACATCTAGGGAAATTAATTTCAATTAGAAAGGAAAAAATATAAACTGGAATGGAGTTTTATTTAAAAAAAATAACCAAACAAAAAACAACCTAAAAATACAATTGCAAAAAAACCTCCTAACCAAAAGCAATGTGCTTTTCTTGGAGGATACTTCATTTAGGTAATTAAATCTGTGCAGTGTGAATGAACCATTGGCAGCAGTGCCCTTTATCAAATGACATTTAGAGCACATTAATCTGTTGAATTCTGAGGCTTCACAGCAGCTTAAAACACATCTGGAGGCAAAAAACCAGTGAATTCTTAATGGGAATGAATAGTCTTTTGGTATGTAGTACAGATCCTCTAGGCTTTCTCATTGGGAGGATTTAGTAATGTTGAGAAACCCAAGTTGTATACATGTAAATTCATAAGCAATCACAAGTTTACGGTGTGTGCATGTTGGTGTTCCGAAGAAAGATAAGTTTTTTATCCAACAGAAAATGAGAGAACCCATGAAGGGAACAGTCTTATCTCAACCACTGCTTTCTTTTCTCTCTTTCTTCCAGCACCTTTTGTGCTGTGTGTGACCACTTCAAATCCTATTTTCTTCCTGAGACAGAGTTGCAGGGAGAAACTGTTTGATGTTGGTATGTGGAAAGGAACTCTCAGAGAGCTGCCAAGCCTGGCGGGTTTTGGGAGAAGGTCACACTCATTAAAGCTCAAAGTCTAAAGTTGAATTTTTCAGCAGCACCTCTTCTCTTCTTCAGCTTTAGGCAACCTCCCAAAATGATCACTGGAACAGAGCTCATGAGAGAAAATATGTCCTGAAAGGAAATTATTAAGGCCACAACTCTATTCTGGAGTTTCTTAAAGTGTATCTGTTGCTATTACTCTTAAAAGGTTGCTGCTGCTGTCAGGAATTACATCAACAGGGTATGGTAGCACCCTCCATCATGCAGGACACATTGAGCTATTTAAGTTTTCAAAGTATTAGTGGTTCTTTTTCCCTACGTTTTAATTCATTCACACAGCCCTGCTGGGATATGGAGAGTCCTAGATGAAGCTTCAGGTTTAACTGTTTTGTACAGGTGAAGGGATCAAAATTTGCAACTTTGAATTTGTGTGTAACTGTTGAAACTGGCCTGGCCATCTCTTAGGAAAGCCTTCTCTGGCTGGATCCCTAAAGGCTGTCTAGGGTAAGAATTGAAATTGTTCTTAACCAGCACAGGGCAGTACTACAGTGGAGGGTGAAAATGAATGGGAGAGTTCACTTTACCCCTTCAGAGGTAAAATGAAGTCTTGGGCATACTGGGTGTCTGAAAGGCTGTACTTTTAGGCTTAGAGAGAGCTTATACTGTCTGCATGTTATGGCAGCCACATGTGAATTCCATTTTGGGGTGGGATTTGGCACATGTCACCTTGTCCCACCACCCAGACCACCTGAACTATACGACTGTGTTCAATTGAAAAAGTACATTTGAATTAAGTATCAGCCCTTTCACGAATGAAATGTGACTGAAAATTTGGCAAGGAAGTCCTGAGTGGGCATTGGGAAGGGATGGAATGAAAAATGACCAGAATTTATTCACAGAAAGGGCATGTTTCAAGTGGCGAGTGGGATTACAGATTGGAAGAGCAGAAATTAGGCATTTAGGATCTCTTTGAAATTACTGCTTCAAAAAGCATTTGCCTTTTAGGGAAAACATTCTTTGAACTTTGCAAAACGTATGTGAATTTGCCTCTGACATATTTTTCAAAATTGTTCTCTTTGTGTTAATAACTAAGGCTATTGCTGCTTAAGGACTTGATTCCATATATCCTGTCTTTTTCTCTCTTCTTGATCCAGCAGTGAAGTCATAATACTGCTTTTTTTGGTGATATTATGATGATTTCCATGGCAACAGACTGATGTCCAATGTATAGAATCATGACTTTAGTGTGGGATCAAGCAAGAGGAGATAAAATGCTTATTAAAACACACTTTGTCAATAAGAGGAAAAGGATCTAATAAAAAAATCCATTAATTTTATTATGCATTTCCTTTTCTAACTGAACACAAGTGCAAGTGAAAGTACTTTTTTAAAGGATCTGTTTGGTTTTTATTCGTTTATGTTGATCAGTAAAATGTTAGTTTGAAAGGAAACACAAACTAAAGAACTGCAGCTGCTATTTATAAAAGAACTTACCTCAAATCCTGGTGGTAATTTTTCTTCTTGAAAGAGAGGAGGCCTTTCTAATACCAATAGACCTGTATAGGGCAGTGGCCATGAAAGGTTGACTTGGCAGACTCACCTTCAGTCATGCAATGAGTGGTTCATAGAGAGAGGATAGAGAGACTTCCTGAACATGGTGTGATTGTCAGTCCTGTCAACTTCCTCCAACACCTTTTCCTAAACAGTTGTCACCCCAGCAAGGAAACACTGGGTTATCTGTACTTCTGTGAATTACGTGTGGAAGGGCCAGCAGGTGGTGGTGAGGGAAGGGTGGCTGAATTTGGAACATGAATCCTAACCTATCCCATGCCTTCGGTTGCTGTGGGGCCATTATGAGTTGACCTGTATTACTCTGAACGTTCCTTCTGACCTTTGCCAGCAGTCTAAGACACCAAATTCTCTATTCTCATCCCAGGGGCCTGCTTTTCCTCTAGCTTACACTGCGACATGCCAGAAGATCTCCCCCTGAGGCCAATATGTTAGTGTAAATGAGAAGAGAATCAAGCAGTGGGTGAAGATAGTCGTGGGCTTCAAGATCTGTTCTCCCTTCGGTGCATGCTGTGATTTATGCACAGAACTCCTATTAGCAACAGTGAGAGGAGAGATACTTACATTGCTAAACAGGATTTTTATTTTCTCAGCTGCCTGAAGCTACTCAGTATAAGCCTGTTGTGAAAGTGATTGGAGATTTAGGGGAAGGAATGCCAAAGAGAAATAAGAAAAACAAAACTAATCCTGAACTAAGCAACCATAAGAATTGTGGGGCTTTTCCTGTTTCTTTTTCTTTCTTTTTCTTGAAACAGCTAAGGTTTTTTAGCAACTAAATAATTGTTCTTAATAGTCCTGATTTTTTATTTTTTTGAGTAGCTCTGTGGGTGGGGATTTGTGCAGTCACTGATGAGTGTGTAAGTAAAAGGACAAGGAAAGTTGAAAGTTCAAAAGCTGGACTCATTTCTCTGCTTGTTTCCTTCATTGCAGTTTCCCTGATTGCAGCAGACCTCTATAGAAATACAGCTGCTGCTTATGTTGTTTTGAAAACCAGGTTTTTCTTTTTTTACCCCTTTTAATAGAAATCTGATTGTCAGCTTCAGAACTGTTACAAGTAAGGGAAGTTTTTCCTCTCTTCTGCCTTCTCTGCAATGTCTTCTGATTTTCTAGCCTCTTTCACGAAAGGCTTATTCTCTTGCCTTGAGGTGTGTGCATAAGGGCAAGCTACTCCTTGCCATTATAGGGTAGAATCTACCAGTTCTGCTATTTTTAAGGTCTGGGTATTGCAGCAAACTGGCAAGAGTTAATCTTTATTAAGCAAAAGCATACAGGACTCACACAGGCTCTATAGTTGCACTGTATTCTCATGCTTACCATTACCTTTATTGATTTGCCTGTCTAAATGAGTACTTCTAAACTCTGTGGGTGTTTTCCAATTAGATAAAAGGCAATTCATGTCACCCTGCTGCAGCTCTAACAGCCAAAACCAAGAGCGTGCACAGAGGACTTGTGAGCAGAACAACCCGGTTTAATCAAGGCGGCCCCCTTCCGCGCTGCCTCGTCTGCAGGACATCGCTCTTTGCACGCAATGCTTCCCTTGTCGAAGCTTTGGGGAAACGCGCTGCAGCTACGCTCACTGCTGAGGCTGCGCTTTGTGGGACAGATACAGTCTGTGTTAGTGGAGAAGATGCATGAGGTTCCCTGTCTCAGGCTGCTTTGGGAGAGCATTGCTGTCAGGGCATCGCCCTTTCAAAATGGGAATAAAAACATCTCAGAGGATTGTTACTGCTGCTTATGTGAATGGTGCTGTTGCTGGGAGAGCTGAATCTGACAAACCTCCTAATGGTCAGAACCAAGAAGACATTAGCTGGAGAATCACAGACTCTGTCTTTTGTGGGATAATCAGGTTTTATTGCATGTCCAAAGAGCTCTCACTTTCCCCTTCCTGAGGCAATGTGTAGCTGATGGACAGTCTCTGAGCGTGGCTGAGAAAAGCACAAAGGGAAGCGAGGGTTTCACTCTGAAATGCTGTTTAGCTTAACACTCTGCCTCCTATCCTGGGAGAACAGGACTCTTTGCATTTCTCCTTGCTGCTGCCGTTCACACTCTGCCTTACACTCTCCCAGCAAACCACCTAGCTGAAAGAATTTGGGCAGATGCTTCCCTTCACACCTTGAACAGGGTTCCTGTGCTTCTTGCTTTGCTATCCAGCACCGTGTCCCCACACACTCTGATTTCTCTAGTGACACATCTCATGGGACCTCCATGGAAGCCTTACAGCTCTGAGACTGTTTGTCACCTTTATGTAGGACCACTGGAGTCAACCTCTAATGCATGAAGTGAGAAAACAGCTGTTCCTAATGCATCGGCTAGAGCTCTGTGTGGGATGGGGAAGGCATTCCTGCCCCATGTAGCTGTTAGAAAGAGAGAGAGAAATGTGTCTGAGTACACAGAATTTAATTTGCATTGCTTTCTTCCCATAGATCTCTTAGAGGATACCATGGCTACATACAAACTCAATGTCACTGAATGTCTCTGAGCTAAGGTGGATGGGTTTCCCTTTGTGTACTCCATAGTCTCATTCACTGTCTAATATATAAGGTTTATTCAAAGAGCCCTGCAGCACCAAAAGAGCTTTCAGCTTAAACTGTAGGGTGCAGAAGTGGCAGAGTATAAACTCGGGTGAGATCTGTCTATACACTGTGCAGAACTGAAATTTCTTTACCTGCAGAAGGTCTCATCCAGAAACTTTTCAGTATCAGATATTTTTTTCTGAAGGAACCACTCCATCTAAGTGCTCCTTGAGCAGCAACGCTGCTATAGACCCCAAACTGGGATTGAGTCTTTTGAAGCATCAGGTGGCCAAGAAAGCCTTTTCAGCTGCAATTCCTGGATTGTAACCAAAGTTGCAATGAGTAGTATTTCATTTACCATCAGTATGTTTTACTGTTACCAAAGTTAATAACGTATTATTTTATTTTTCAGTAAGAGAAGAGAAAAGAGTATTCTGTGAACATCTGATACAAAGGACAAGATAGTGCTCTTTGTTGTTTTTGTGGAGGTTTTTTTTGTTTGCTTTTGGGACAGAGCAAGAGAGAGAATGAATGGCATTTGATTATGGTTCTCCTATGACTTTAGGTAAGGATCTCGTATTAATGCTTGTGCATTGCCTGTGCAGAGCAGCCAGAGGAAGTACGCCATGATTCTAGAAATTCTGGGGGTGATTTTGAGCAGGTTCTTCTCATTTTCTTTTCCTGGGCTTGAAGCAAAATAGCTGGTTCTTCTTGATTCAGAAACTACTAGGGTTTTTGCTGTGACAGCATGAAGTATCAAGGGATGCTGTGAAGGGTGCTGGAATTAGGCTGCCTTTAAGAGATGACTGGGACTCTCTGGGGTTTGGAGCTCTGGTACCTTCTGGCTTGGGGCAATGTGCACAGAGCCAAGAAACTTGTCAGTGCACTATGTAGCTCACCAAAACCTGTTTCTGGATTCCACTGTGTTCATGAGAGGCAGCTGCATCACCTTTGCAGTGTAAAGAAAGGAGTCTCTGCTAAAGACAATACACTTCCTTTGGGTAACTCTTTGTTCAGTGTGTGCAGAAAGTGCTCTCAGCAGTGGTTCTCCTCCCACTGACACTAGTGTCAGCCAGGCTGAACACTGCATCAGCTCCTCAACCTGCCCCCTGCAGCCCCTTTTCAAAGTACATTAACTGGCTACTTTTAAAAGTCTAATTACTTCTGCCCTTATTTGCAAGACTACTTGAATCCTTCCAACCTGTACAACACCCTTTAGGTGGGAAGTTTCCAGGCCACAGCCTTCATTCCTCAGAAGCACTGCGTTTTTTGGAGAAAATGGTGTTGAGATCTGGCTGGTAAACCTTGCCAGGAGCTTTGAAGTATGGTCCCACTGAGAAAATACAAAATGATTTGTAATTCCTTTCCCCACTGCTGCAACAAGGCCCTGGCTAACCTGCAGATTTGCATATCCAGTGTACTAATGCCACCTGGTTGCTGTGACACAGAATGGGAGATGGCTCAGCTCCACTTACCTTTCTTCTGGGATGTCACTGGCCACATTAATTCACGTCTCTCTTCTTCTAGCCTGCTCATTTTTCCATTAAACTTGTAAGAACTCAATTATATTGGAGGCTTATGTCCTTGTCTTTTAAATTTGGATGAAATTAGACATTGAGCTCTGAAGATGAGGGAGGACCTGCTAATTTACACATTTACTGGACAGACAGCATGACTGTATAAGCATCCTATTATTAGAGTGTTATGCTAAAAACACATGCTAAACTGCCTGGAAATTTTACAGGATGACTCTTCTTATCTTAAACATTGCCATAAAAAAGTAGACTTGTCTATAAAAGTAATTATAAAAATATTCCAGTGAGGAAAAATAAGGAAAGCCCCCCCAAATAATCATGGTAAATGTCATTTTTCATCTCTCATTGGACCATAAACAAAGAAGCAGAGACTTAAACACTAAAAGGTAAAATGAGTAACATGTTACTTATTTCTTGTACTGAGAGACGGAGAAAAATGTGAAAAAGGATATACTAAGGGTAAAAGCGTAAGAGATGAGTTGAAAATACTTTGATGGCAGTTTGCATTTATTTCCTTTCAAAAATTAAGGCAGTTACTTTTTTTTTCTTCAAAATGTGCATTTGAATGCCTCCAGCACACCTACAAGTATGCTGAAGGACTTTATTAATTTTTAGAATTCTTTAATCTTGCTTTACATCATCTGAGAGATGTAGGTTTTCTCAGGAATATGAAATCACTGAACAAGAGCCTGCATCACAGAGCAAGATGAATAAAATTAAGGTTGCCATGGGTACTTCACTTTTGAATTTTTTCACTTTAGACTTTAAAGTCTAAACATAAAAATCCCAGTAATTTTTGGCTTTTGTAGTTTAGCACTGAATACACACATAAATTAACAATTTACTTGTGGCTGCAAGTGTAGCTATTACTGTCTAATGTATAATTCCCTGTACGCCGACAAGCTTTGTTTTTTCCCTGGTTCTGTAAGTTTTTAATTGCCTAGTGTTTTGCAGTATGACATAAAGAGCAGGTGTTCAGAAACCATGTAGAAATTAAAAAAAAAAAAGGGAAGAAAGAGGTGACTGAGAAATTTCCTCTCGCATTTGGAAGAATGGAAGAAAGATAAATGAAGGCCAGGGTTTTTATTGATACTAGTGTGGGCCATAAAAAAAATAAAACCCAGAGAATAAGTAGACTGTGAATAAAGACACATAAACGACATGGATTTAGCGAATATCAAATTGCATAGCATTTCCTCTCCTTTATGCAAACTCATGAATACAACCTGTTGCTATGAGATGAAGCGATTCTAGACTGAAAGTTTCATAAATGGCTGTTTGATGTTCACACAGCACCTGCAGAGGTGTGCAGATGATGTGGTAGTTGCTGCGTTGAAATACAGAAAGCTGAAATCACCCCAAGAGGCCTGAACTTGCCTCCTGTATTGCTTGCTGCAGGGATCACAGTCTTGAAGGCTGGGGCTTTGAAGTCTGCTTTTTGTACCCCTTCAAGCTTAAAATACTGGGGTGATGATCTCATCTCCTGTTGGACAGGCACAAGGCGGGTGAGACCCAGGGTGCTGACCCTCTGGCTGCAAAACTCTTTACCAAATAGTTCCTTTACACCCTCTACAGACAGAGCCAGGCATTTACTGAAGCAGCTACTTTGGTCTTTAGGAACAGCATAGCTGCTGGATGAGTCTTTCCTAGTTTTGGGGAGAGTTTTGCAGCCTGGTTTGGATTATGCCTTGCAAGACTTTGTTAGCCAGTCCCAAGTGAGCAAGGTGGTTCAGAAGTACCCTGGACATCTGCAGGAGCCCCAGTTGCTGCTGCACAGGCACAGTCCTGGTCCTGCTCAAGATTTCTCTTTAGGCTAATGGGAGTTCTGGAAGGCAGTGTATGCCTGTTAGCATCCCTGCTCCCCATGGCAGTGCTGCTTTGTTCCCCAGACTTTGGAGATGTAAAGAAGCTAAAAGATCATCTTGTCCATCTGCTTGGCTGGCAGGGGATTTTTCCCCACAGTGCATTTTCAAGCGTTTTGTCTCACTTAATTGATCCAAGTGGTGGGGTTTTTGTTACTTGTCTTGGGAGACATGTTTCAAAATATAATAGACTCGTTTGTTGAAAAATATTTCCAGATGTGAAGCCTACACTTTTGCTGGTTTAATTACTACTGCCACTTTGCAATTACCAGTGCTAATTACCATTGCCATGTTGATTTTTTAAACAATGTAGTGAGTTCTGAGGTAAGCTGGCATTTTAGGATTCTGACAAATTTAACTGGATGAATACTCATCCAGTGGGAAATTCTCCAGTAAAACGTAACATTCCATTATAAATCAAAGTAAACCATTTTCATGTAAAAATTTCTTCTGAAACGAGAGGTTCTTGGGAAAAAAACCACAAAACCCCCAAACACTTAAAAATGAAATGATTAAAGTTTGACGTTATTTTAAGGAGTTGAGTCTAACTTCAAAAAATATGTTGCATCTTAGTTATCTGTCTTTCCATGCTAACCTTTTTTCTTTTTCCCAATGACTGATATTTTGGAGTAACGGAAAAATCTTTCCTGGCTGAAATGTCCCTTGATTCAGACGTGTGATGACGTTTTATCCTTTGGAACATAGAGTTGTTTTCTCACTATACCTGGCAAACTGGGATCCCTGCCTCTGAGACAGTCCCCTGGCAGAATTTGTTTTCATATAAGCCTACAGATCTGATTCTGACTTCAGAGCAGCCCCTGAGCTATTCAGCCAAAAATCCAGGCAACCTAAGTAACCCTCACTGCTATTGTGCTGGAGATCAAGAAGAAATTTGCCTGCAATTATCTGCAATTGCCACAGTGCCATGAACAGCTCATTTTTTAGCCAGTAACTTCCCATAGAAAACTATTTTGTTGGGAAAAAATTCTGAGCAGATGTTGTGAGAGTTTCTGTGCAAGTGAGCAGAGAAATGATGGTTATGTTGGAGCACTGCTGGCAGGACTAAATACCTTCTGGTTACTGGAGATACATTGATATGCTGTTCTGCCTCTTCTCATCTTGTGAGATGTTCTGGGGGATATCTTTTTAATGGTAATGGCCACACGTTATAAGATGTGCCTTGAAATGAAATGGATTTTATATACTCTTTACCGGCATTATAAATGCAGCACTTGTGATATGAGTTGATGAGAGTTATTCTTGATAGAGTTTAGCTGTTATTTCAGCTTCAGTGCATTTTAATCATGCTTCCTCTGTCAAACATAGCAAATATTTCCATTCTTCACTCAGGTAGCTTTTTCTTTTTCTTAGTGGCTCTGGGAAACAAAACAGAGCAGTAGAATTATTTCCATTTGTCTGTATGTTTGTGTGTTTCTGCTCTTCACTGAAAGCACAGCATTTAGAAATCCATGTTGTTTTGGGGAAATATTGCTATTACCCCAGCTGGCTGATATCCTGCAATGCCTGTAAAACTGAAGTCCACAGGATTGTTTAAAGCTGGAAAAACATTTAATAGTGGGAATAGAATCTGATGGTATAGGATCGTAGATTTTAAGTCCAATTGCTGAAAGGGTTTGCAGTTTATGGCCGAATCAAAACAATAGTGGGTAATTTTAAACAGAGGAGCCAGAAATCTCAGTAGGACCAGCAATGCTCAGGTTGGGGTCTGCAGGCAGTAACTCTACATTTCTCCTCCTGATTATCTCCCTGATGTATGTTTTAGTCTGAGGCAAGTTTTCACTGTCTCCAGATTTTTTCTCTCTTCTTTCTCTCTCTTTTTTCTTCTATAAACTGTTACATAATTCAGTTTTCACAAAACATGCAATGAGATAAACCTGCTTTATATTCATTCTAAATCTAGGAGAAACAAAAAACTAAACCTATCTCCCCCACAAAACAAACAAACAAAAAAATCCCCACCAAAAAAAAAACCCCATGAACAACTCCCCACCAATTTACATTACCATAATGATCCTGTTATTAGTCTTTGCAAAAACTCTCACTTTCAGGAAAAAAAGAGAGAAAAGAGAGTTGAGTTGAGCAAGTTGAGTGTTCATGGGTAAGAACCAGGGGGAAGGCTGCAGGACAGATATCCTGGTGAGAGGCTGTTACAGAAAGCCCGCTCAGGATGAAGAGGCAGAGGAAATATTCTATAAGTAGCTGGGAGAAATCTCACAATCATTGGTCCTTGTTCTTATGGGGTGTTTCAACTTACCAGATGTCTGCTGGAAATACAACACAGCAGAGAAGAAACAGTCTAGGAGGTTCCTGGCGCAGCTGGTGAGGGAGCCCTGCTGGACCTGTGTGTGAACAGAGAAGGAGCTGTGGGTGGTGTGATGGTAGCAGAAGGCCATATTGGGCACAGTGATTATGAAATGATAGAATTTTTGATTCTTGGAGAGGTAAGGAGAGGGATAAGTAGAACAGCAACCTTGGACATCCAGAGGGCAGGCTTTGGCCTGCTTAGAAAACTGGTTGACAGAGTCCCTTGGGAGGTAGTACTGAAGGGCAAAGGAGTCCAGGTAGGAAATTTTGAAGGGGCAGCAACAGGGAGTCCTTATGTGCCAAAAGATGAGCCAGTGGGGAACAAGACCATCCTGGTTGAACAGAGAGCTTTGTCTGGAACTCAGGAAAAAAAAAAAAAAGAGAGTTTATGACCCCTGGAAGAAGGGGCAGGCCACTCAGGAGAACTACAAGGATACTGTGAGGTTATACAGGGAGAAAATTAGAGGGACCAAAGCCAAACTAGAGCTTAATCTGGCTACTGACGTAGAAGACAATAAGAAATGTTTCTATAATTAGATTAACAACAAAAGAAGGGCTAGGGAAAATCTTCATCCTTTATTGGATGTAAGGGACACATAGTGACAAAGGCTTAGGAAAGGGCTGAGGTACTTAATGCCTTCTTTGCCACAGTCTTTAATATCCAAGTGTTTTCTGGACATCCAATCCCCAGAGCTAGCAGACAGGGATGGGGAACAGAATAGAATGAAGCACCCATAATCCAAAGGGAAGTGGTCAATGACCTGCTACATGCCCTAGGCACACACGACTCTGTGGGGCAGGATGGGATCCAACAACAGGTACTGAGGGAATTGTCAGATGTGCTCACAGAGACACTTTCCTTTATTTATCAGCAGTCCTGGCTAACCAAGGAGGTCACAGTTGAGTGGAAGTTAGCATATGTGATGCCCACCTACAAGAAGGGCTGGATGGAGAACCCAGGGAACCACAGATCTGTCAGCCCAATCTCAGTTCTGGGGAAGGTCATGGAGCAGATCATCTTGAGTGGCATCACAAGGCATGTGCTGGACCACGAGGGGCTCAGGGCCAGACAGCAGGCTTATAAAAGCTAAGTCCTTGACCAAAAAATCCAGCTGCCAGTCTGTCACAAGTGATGTTTACTAGCACAAGTGATGTTTACTAGCACTCAGTTTTGGGGCCAGTTCTGTTTAATATGCTTATCCATGATCTGGACAAGGGGATCAGCTGTACTCTCAGCAAGTTCACAGGCAAGACTAAGTTGGGCAGGAGGGTTGATCTGCTGGAGGGCAGGAAGACTCTGTGGAGGAATCTGGACAGTCTGGATCAACAGGACAAGGCCCATTGTAGGAGGATCAACATGGCCAAGTGCCAGGTTCTGCACAGGGATCACAACAATCCAATGCAGTGCTACAGGCTGGGGGAAAGTACGGCTGGAAAGTTGCCCAGTGGAAAAGAACCTGGGGTGCTGGTTGACAGCAGCTGAACATGAGCCAGCGTATGCCCAGGTAGCCAAGAAGGCCAAAGGCATCCTGGCCTGTATCAGCAAAAGTGTGACCAGCAGGACAATGAGTGTTCCCCTGCACTTGGCACTGGTGAGGCCACACCTCAAATCCTGTGTTCAGCTTTGGGCCCCTCACTGCTAGAAAGATATTGGGGTGCTGGAGCATGTCTGGGGAAGGGCAGTGGAGCTGGGAAAAGATCTGGAGCACAAGACTGATGAGGAGCAGCTGAAGCAGCTGGGAGTGTTTAACCTGGAGAAAAGGAGGCTCAGGGATGACCTTATTGCTCTCTGTAACTCCCTGAAAGGAGACCATGGCCAGGTGGGGGTCAGTCTCTTCTCCCAAGGAACAAGAAATAGGACAAGAGGAAATGGCCTCATGTTGCACCAGGGGAAGTTTAGATTGGATATGAGGAAAAATGTCTTCATGGAAAGGGTTCCCAAGCTTTGGAACAGGCTGCCCAGGGAAGTGGTTGAGTCACGATCCCTGGAGGTATTTAAAAGACGTGTGGATGTGGCACTGAGGGATGTGGTTTAGTGGCAGCCTTGTCAATGCATGATTAATGGTTTTACTTGATGATTTTAAATGTCTTTTCCAAACTAAATGATTCCATGATCTTAATGTAATTATACTATTTTGTTTAGGTGTCTCTTGTCTTCTATGAATAACTAAGCATGGACTACTTTGAACTCTTCTAAATTTTAGGCAAAGTTATATTATTTTTGATATCAAATGGAGATTGTTTCCGTTGAAGAGGGTTTGTTGGCATAGGTACACTAAATAAAACAAAATAAGCGTTGTTATGTAAAAATTCTTTGGAGGATTTTTCCATACAGTTGAAATTTACAAATCTCTAGTAATGATAGGCTTGAAACATCAATTTAAAGAAATTTCTTCATGCAGTTTTACTATTAGTCTGGAAGATACTTTATGTACATAGTCTTTGGTGCATGGGCTCCCTCTGGAGCTTTATCTCATTAAAAAAGCCCCAAACCTTAAAGCACTCTTAAAGGTTTTAATCAAAACCATCAAGCAAACAAAAGACATAAAGGCATTTTTTCTGTTGCTGCAGCATTCAGTGGGAATCTTTTCTTCATATATGTTTGATACGACTGGTGTTTCACCATATTATGCCAGCTTGGGAAAGCAGCCACTAGAATTAATATCTAGTTGGACATTAAAAGAGTCTTGCATGAAAATTATGCCATACAGCACACAAATAATTAATTACAGTGTTCTGAAGATGCAAAGTGCCATGTAAATCCCAGGCATTCATCACACCATTGAGAGACTGATGGCTAATAACAGATTTGATTTTGCTAGGAATGATTCATCAACAAAGGAAATTTTGTAACTGAATATTTTCACTATCTTCCATATGCGTTTTAATAAAATGTGAGCACACACAAAGGAGAAACAATTTATCAAAATCTGACACTGCCAGTATTGGTGCAGATACTTTCCATGCTTTTCTCTGAGAAATTTTAGGTAAACTTGGACAGAATTGCATGTCTCAAATCTATTTAATGATTCTGATATATTTACCGGCTTTTCTTTATTAAGAACAAAATCAGCAGTAAGATCTATATTGGTTTTATGAGAGGGGAAGGCAGTAAAAGTCATATTTCCTTGAAATGTGTTATTACTATTTGAAGAGCTTACAAATAACGCTATTCTATAGTGTTATAGGAATAGTTTTTCTTCTTATTTTCATAAAACGGGAAGTTACTGGGCTTTAACCAATTGCATTTCCTTTTTGGGCTTCTGATTGATGGGAGTAGCCAAATATAGAGTATGTACTTGAATTTCTATCTCTCATTTGTATACTGTGCTGTCTTGACATGAACCAAACTGTAGTTTTTTCCATCTCTCAATGCACTCTATGGGCAAGGCATAATCAGAGATTTTGTCACACTTCTGACCACTGCTGTTCTCATAAAAGAAATTTTTTAATGTCTTATTGGACCTGGAGGGATTTCTGTTGCATGGAGGCCTGACTGGATTTCTGTTTCTTTTTTTTTGGAAGGTATTTCAGTGGTTTTTTGGTTTGACTTTTTTTTTTCCCTCCCCACAACATGAGTAACACCTTGTACCATTAGTTTACAGACAGTGATGTGATGGAGGTATTTCTTCCTGTAATGAGTTTGTGACTCTCCCTGTAAAGACATTCTGTAGTAAGTGATTCTTTTCCTGTGGAGCTCAGGGAAGTCAAGATATTTGGCTCTGAAAACAAAGACTACCCAGTCATTTTGCCTGAAAAAACCCAAGAAAACCCTAAACACAACAAAATTCTTCAGAAGCAGAAGATCTTTTGCCCCCTATGAGTGACCCACATAGTCACCTCTGTTCTGTCCATGAGGATCTCTCATCCCAGCCTGCTGCTCAGGTCCCCTTCACATCTTATTATATGGTCTGTTTTCCTCTTGAAGCCTGGCTGACTTTTTTGAGGCTATAATGTCATGGATGCTCATACAGATCAGTTTCTTTGCAGCAGTGGCTATCTGCTCCAAGTGTGTACTCTGTTACACTAATGTTAATCTTCCTTGTTTGTGCATTTTATTTTTGGAGATACTCTTTCCTTGTTAGGAAAGGCTAATAATGGTTATGATGATCTTGCTGTTTATTTAGCTTTATTACTTTATTAGCTGATGCAAGGCTAACAATATATGGATTAAAAAAAAATAATAGAGCCATTATCCTTGAGACTATTATAAGGTGCATGACTTCTTCAGTTAATAACTCACATTTTTTAAATTCAATTTGCCAGTTAAACGTTCTCATTTTAATTTGTAACATTTAGTGCTTTTTGGGAAATTTTAGTTTCTCGGCACTGTCTCATAATTAAGCTCACTGTGCACACTGTGTTTCTTAAAGAGCACTAATAAGCAGGACATCACACAAGTTGTTCCAAATCACTGCCCTTTAAAGGACACATATTGAACTTACTGTGATTAAAAAACACCAAACCAAAACAAAACCAAAGAGAAGCAGCAAGGCCCAATGAGGAAAATTGGCACACTGAGTGTTGTGACTATGGTCTTACCACATGCATAGAGTTTGTTGAGACTCATGAAAACTGAGTTTCCTATCAGGCTGAAGCTCAGTTATAGTCACATGTGGGGCATGGTGCACACAGACATTTCTGCATCAGGTTTCCTCTCCTGGGTGCTGTCACTTTTCTCACTGGGTGGTAAATGGTGAAAGAGGCTTCAGCCTGGCAGCTACCATGTGGCTGAGGTCCCAAAAGGCTGAGGCTTTGGATGTAAGTGTAAAGCATCTTCCCCAGGTGAGCACAGAGGTGCAGCAGAAGCTGGATTGGAGTAGAGGTGCAAGGGTAAAAGGGGCAGGTACAAGACCAGCAATATTGGGCATCTAGCCAGTTTCCATAAATTGGAAAAGGTCTCATTTTACCTTGGTGTCAGACCCAACATTTTGTTGCAGCACATCCTGAGATTTTCCCATCTTTGCTTTGCAGAGTGGATCTTGGGCATTTTAGGAACAGGTTCATAAGGCTTGCCGTGATCCTGCTCTGTTAATGGGGACTCTTTTCCTTTGTCTGCTGGATCTGTGACTGATGCTGCACAAAGCTGGCAGGAGAGCTCAGCCAGTTGTGTGGGAATGGGAAATAATATTCCATGATTGATCTGAAAGGCAAAGGAGGAGTAAATGTAATTGTGTGGGCTCAGCTGTTTACTATTTGCAGTGTGAGACTGCAATCAGGAGATTTATTTGAAACATAAACTTCTTAAGCAAACCTAGTGAATTGAGCGTACGATGTCAGCTCAGGCTGTAATCCCTCATTTTTTGGTGTTTTGCTTAAATAAAGACAGTGCTTTCATTTGGTTCCCTAAACCCCCACTGAAAACTAACTGAAAGTTGTTCAATTATGCTGCATCTGCTACTATGCCTTCTCTCTCTCACAATTAACTTGTGGCTTAATTGATTGATTTTAAGTTTATTTGATGAAGAGATCAAAGTTTCAAAAATAATGAATTCCCATTAGTTTCATGAAAGTAGGTGGCTGGTCAGAGTAGATGAGGGCCCCTTGCATGCCCCATGATGGGAAAAGTTTTGTAAAATCTATAGAGAGCAGAGGAATGTGGAAAGCATTGGGTCAAAGCTTTCATGGAACAAAGCTTCCTAGATTTGCCAGCCAATGGTGATGTTTGCTTTTCATTTTAAATGCACCAAGTTTGTGATGGCAGAATGGGGGTTATTCTGATCACTTGTTTTATGTGAGGAAATTTTCCATACAAATGATGCATGAACAGATTTATAGTCCCATTTGAGGTAAGTCTGAGTCTCTTGAAAGCTCTTTTCAGACAGAAAGCTTGGTGATTCATAGTAGTTTGACAGCACCACCAAACTTTCTGATTTATGAGAACATAAAATGTTAAAACATTCCTGTTCTTGTTATAATTGGCCAGCCTGGGTCTCCTGTGAGGGAGGTCTACTTCACATTAAAATAAAATAAAATAAAATGTCAAAGTTATTTGAGGATGGAAAAGACTTTTTTCTTTTTAATTAACCATAACATTGTTTTTGCACTTAAAGATTGCTCATTTCCTTTTTTTGCCTTCTACAGTTAACATTCAGAGGAGGCCTGTATGAACCCACAGTTTTTATTCCTTAGTTTATATTCCAGAGAGGTGCACCTCACAGAAACTTTCTAAGAAAACACCAGAGAAATCAGAGTTTTTGAAGGTCTTACAGCCACTTCATGGAAGTATGTTTAATCTCTTTATTGCTGCATGGACGCAAGCCTGCAAATATTCCCACTGGCCCAAGTTTGTTCTGGGTAATATAAACGGCTGCTTTTGATAGATGGGACCCATCTTTGCAGAGACCAAGAGGCCAAGTACTTTAGAACTCAATGTGATTATGGTTTTGTCTTTTATTCCTCCTTATGTAAGTCTAGTCCAAAGTCCAGTGAATGAGGTAAGTCTTCCTTCGTGCAGCGCTGGAAGGAACATAATAGGTAGAACTACCTGAAAGATTTTACTACTTTGCTTTTTCAAAACTGAAACAGCTTCATGGTTTCTTTGAGGAGCAGGGAGAGGCTCTGTTGCCTCTGGCTGTGAGGAGTAAGCCTAGAGAGAGGGCTCAAGTGACAAAAGTATACAAGGTCCCTTCTGTATTCTTTTTTTTAATGTCAATGAGTACTTGAAAGATTTTCTTCATTAATAAACAGAGAGATGTTAAACTAAGTCACTGTTTTCCAAACAGTCCTACTGATGGGTGTGGGATGCCTACCCTGGCCAATTCTCCTTTGGGCTGCTCCTACAGCATCATGTGACTGCAATGTATGATGGTCATTCTGAGTAGTGAAATTTCCCCCTGTGCAGGGGGTCAGCTCCAAGCCCAGGGAAAAAAAAGTTTTTGCAGAAATACTCTTCTAAAAGCAAAAAAGGAATTTAATTGACATTTAGGGGTGAATATAAGTGATGGTTTGTATCAAAGATCAGCCTTTGTACTTTTCCCATTTCTGGTGTTATGCATATCTTTGCTTTGGTGAAAAATTCCTGCTTGATTATTTCCATGGCTGCATACCTTGGGTTGTTTTCTTGTATGTTTTTGAACCTACTCCTTTCCTCCTTCTATACTCCAAATAATAATTTCTTGACTAATTATCTTGTGAGCTTATTTTCAGAAAAGTATTCTGTTCAAGCTGTTAGGTAGCAACGCAGAATTTGTATTATGAACAAACAACTAGCTTTGGAGGTAAAATATAGAATAGGTATGCATGTGCAATGTGCAAGTATGTGTGTCTGTGTACATGTGCATAAATTGTGTGTAAACAAATTCATGTAGGGATATGTGTAAGTATGTGTACATGTGCACACATAAATATGTGCCTATATATGAGTAGGGAGGGTTTTCTGCTGCAAGTGTGATACCTCAGCTGCAATCTGTGTATCAGTCTGAAACGATCCACATATTGTATGTTGAAAACACAAGAATTGTGAAACAGTGAATGTACATAATGAGAATAAAACAGAATGACTTGAAAGGTCAGGTAGTTTTACAGTCAAATGTCTCAAAGTTTTAAGAGAATGTAGCAAAAACCTCATTACAGCTGCCTGCTTTTGCAGTTGCTGGCCTGTGCAAACAGACTGCAGACCATTTTGGAAAAGAGGCGTCACTAGCAATGGCATGTTTTTAAGAAACTGCTTTAAAGCCAAAATGCATTAAAATGTAATACAATGCATTGAAATGTAGCATAATGCTGTTCTAACTATATTAAAAAAGGGCACACTTCAGTTAGGCTCACACTGAACCAAACACAGTCTCTGTTTCTCAAGGCACAGAAAAAAAAAACATAAACCAGCAATAGGATGGCTAAGGTAAGAGCTGGTCATCTGCTCCTGGGAATAGGACGTGTGAGCAACAGATGACGTGGAGAAATTACTACTATTCCATCAGCCTTCACTGAATTTGTGTCAGACACACTTCGCATATGGGACGAAGGGTAAGATCTCTGCCTTTAACAGGGAAGAACTGAATGGAGATTTCTTGACTAATCTGATATTTTTTAAATCAAGATGGCTTGAGAAACCTCATCCAAGGCTAAAGCACTCCTGAAACATCACAACAAATTGCCTATAGTCAAAACATGGAGGCTGTCTCAGACCCAGTATTACTGAACATTTTCATCAGTCACCTAGAAGACAGGGTAGACACCATACTTGTTAAATGCACAGATGACAGTAATCCACAAGGGACCTCCCTCCAGAGTATTTTAAGGGACGGCATGAATTCTAAGTGACAGATTGAAGCTACAGTCTGAAAAAAGAGAGGCTACTCAATAGCAATGAGGCAAGATACTACATGTAGATAGGAGAAGTCAACCTCGCAGATCCAGAATGGTGAAGTTCTGTGGAAAATGGGTGAAGTGGAACATGATATAGGCACAAAAACAAAAGAAAAAGAAAAGATCGTTCTGGGATGCATAAATGTGAAACAATTTGTTGCTCAGATACTGCTAAACTACTTGCCTAGAGTGGTTTGCCCAGTTTGGGTGTCACAGTTCAAGGAAGATGTGAACCAACTGCAGGGAGTTCACGGGAGAGCAAACAGAAAGATCAGATATTCAAAGACACAAACGTATGAACAGGCAGCTTCTTAGCCTAGAGAAAAGGTGATAGGATCTGTTAACAGTTTTCAAATATTCAACGTAATACACATAATGTTGTGGAAAAGGTTCAGAAAAAGGGTTGGAAGGAACTTGTCAAGTAATCAGGAACTTGTCAAGTACTCAGGCAATGCATTTTTGTAGCCAGTATGTAAGCAGTTGAGGCATGTACATTTAAAGTCACAAGTGTGAATGGAGAGCAGTTAGTTTCAGGCTTGAAAATTATTTCTTTAAATTTGGCTCACTTAAATATAAAGCTAGGAAATTGACTTGGTTTCCTGTGTAAACTTCAGTCATCCTGATGAACATGTGCAATGATGTTTGGATAACAAAAGAGAGAGCATTACCACAGTGATGCTTAATTGAGCTAAATCCACATATAATCATTCCTATTACAGTGAAGTACTGTAGCATTTAGATGAAGTAAATCCCTTATGAGATCCTGCAAATGTTTCATTGTGTGGCTGTTTCTTCTCTAACTTACACTGATGGGGATGAGGAAGTACTCTATTGAAATCCATGGTGCTAGGCAACTGTTAAACATAATTTGGCATACCAATATTAAGGCAGAGTAATGTTTTATATTATTTTCTTTTTAGTAAATTATTCATTACTATTATAAGCGAATAGGCAGAGCTCAAAGAAATGTCCCCCAAAACAGCTAAGAAGAACATATGCACCTAATGTCAAACTGCTGATGATCACAGGGTAGGACTTTCTTATACAAATCAGGAAAAGACAAACAGGTGTAGCCTTTGTCCTCCATCATCTTTTGCTACTCAAGTTTCTTATCAAAGGAGTGTTACACAGATTCTGGCTACATTTAAAGTGAGTTTTATATAGCCTGATTCATCTGTATCTTTAGGAAAAGCTGTTGCCACTCAGGTGCCAATCTGCCTAACCCAGGCAAGCTTATGGGTAATAGCCTACACTGGTAGCAGTCAATTTATCTGGGAAGAGAGGGCATGCTCATCCATTCCGGCCTTGTTTTTTTCCCTAATAGGAATTTGTTAAACAGTTAAAAGAAGGGGAACAAACAGTGAAGTCCACAGTCATTTCACATTTGTAGTTAGAAGTTCTTTTCTGGGCATGACCTGAATTCTTCGGTCTTGTCTGTGGCGGATGGAGATGAAGGGCATAACCCTAGTTTAAAACCACTATCTGTTATTTCATTTTATTTCAATTACTTTATTCTTTGTAGGCTTCTCAGCTGAAGTTAAATGCTCCGGAATTTACTTGAATAGTTCATGATTCTTTTCCACAGGAGAAAGTGAAATATTCCTTATCTTCCTGAGCAGTAGTTTTCTTTAAACCTCTTCTATGTGCTTTCTGTGTACTTGCATTAAACTTTCCCTGTACCTTTTAAAAAAAATATGCAATATCATCCAAGTGTGAATTCAGAAAAGCAGGGAACCATGTTTGGCTCTTTTCCTGAAAAGGGCAGATGGGGTTCTTGGCATCTGTTCATTCTTTATTTCTGAATATTGGGTTGGGCACAGTTTTTAGCAGTCTTTGCCTGTTTTCTTTTTTTTTTTTTTTTTCTTCCCAAGACTTGGTCAGCCTGAATTCTAGAACAGCTGGATCTTTTGTGAAAAATAAATGTCAAGAAATCCTTTGGGTCCTTGATCAGCAACTTCTTTCTTCCAGTCTTTCATGTTGGAGAGTGGCTGATTGTGCCTGACAGTGCTGTGCTTCATAAACCTTTCTTTCCAGTTGTTTCTGACAAATGTAAGGAAATATCTTCAGATATTGCTTTAGACTAACAACTTGTCCTTGGTTTTCTTTCTGAAAGCTCACTAAGATCTCATTATTCAGTACTCAGCAACTCCTGAGAGAAATAACTGCTTTAAGCTGGACTGGAAATTTAGGTATTATAGCAATATTTTCTTGAGCCTACTATTTACAGTGGAAAAGAAGAGGAAAAATGTGGATGAAACAATGAAAAATATGTCAGGTATAAGCTAATGAGAATGAAGCATTCTATAAGTTTGTGCATGTTTTCCATTAAAACAGAACAGCAGACCTGATTAGAATTTAGTCTGTTAGAGTAGTGCTAAGAATTACCTCAGATAGATCTCACTTTGTATTTTAGGAGAACTAGAAGAAATGAGTTTTCAAAATATGAAATAATATTGGGATTTATTTTTGGGATATGAATACCTTCAGCTTTCCAAAGGACCTGTGCATCACCTGTAGGTGTTAAAGATGGAAAAGCCTTATTCAATTGTGAACAAGGCTGCTACGGGTTTTAGTCCCTGGAGTAGGGTTTTCCAGTATTGTGCTCTCCTCGTTTTGTATTCTCTCAACAATAAGGCTACCTTATCTCTTTCTCAGGAGGCTATTCCACTGCCTGATAGGGATCACTGTCAGGAAAGATGTATGTGTATCAGCAGCAACAGTTATGAGAGCAGCTGAGACACTATAATCCTAAAAGAAGGTGAACGAATTGGCCACAAAAGAGAATGAGACTTTACCCCAATCTCGGTGGTGGTGAGAAAGTGGAACAGAGTTTGTTGACCAGAGAACCTGTGGATGTCCCATCCCTGGCAGTGCTCAAGGCCAGGCTGAACAGGGCTTTTCTGGTCTAGTGGAAGATGTCCCCACCCTGTGTCAGGGAGGTGGGAAGCGGCTGATCTCTAAAGGTTCCTCGCAAACCAAACCATTCAATGAGTCTGTGAAACATGTGAGATACTAAGTGTACTGATTCCAAGAGCTCTGATGCAGCAGTGTATGGACAGTCATTCTGTAGTGAGCTGATGCTGACCCTTCAGCACCGGGCAGCTCAGTCTGGCCTTTGGGCTGCTTGAGTTCGCAGCAAGGTTCTTGTCAGAGGATAAAACTTTACTACATCACTGCTGGATTTATGTCACCTAAAATTAATTCTGCACAACACTTCTGAAAATTCATCATTACTTGTGAAATATTCTAATTAACCAGAGGACAGTGACTGATAGCTAATCAATGCTGGTGACACTGGGCTTCTCCTAAAACTTTACACAGAAGTCACAATTTCATACTGTGCATTCCAGTCATTCCCCTGGAGCACATTAAATATATCCTCTCTGTGTTTGTTATTGCCATATTTTGGCCATTTCCAGGCAATTGATATCTGCCTTTCCGCATGGCTTGAATACATTGTGGACACTTGGCTCTTTTAATTCTTCTTTATAGCTGAACCCCTTCAACTAATTTATTTTGCTTGCTTTTTTACTCTGTGTTACTGACAAGCTGCAAATGGTGCCATCTACCAGCCAGGACTGAAGGCAGTTCAGCACATGGAGTCACTCTGGAGCTGCAGAAACAGGGATTTTTACCTCCCTAATTGCTAAGCAGCAGCTGTAATAAGGCCGAAATATGTGTATTAATTTTTCTGTACGTGTGCTCAGTTATGTGAATCTTTCAGCTCATCAATAAAGTCAGAGCAGTGCTTGCAAAATACCAAAAAAGCAGGTTACATTGTTAGGGATGTTTTAATATTTCTTCAACCCAATCACTAAACTAGCAATGAAGTTTCTTCTCTGTAGTACCTTCCCAGTATATTTTTGATATGCTTGGAATCTTCGTAGATGTCTGCAGAATTCTTAAAATCTCTTGTGGCTGAGCAGTTGCCGAGGTGCCCTATTACTGACTTAAATGATGAAAGCAGCCAAGAGAAGGAACTTTCTGGTAGACGAAGCTAATCAACCAATAAAGCCCATTTAGAAATCTCCTGCAGCACTTCTTGGCCTAAAGCACCCCACTTCTGGGAAGAAACACTGGAAATAGTTCTGTCTGTCTGCTGGAAATAGGGACATGTGGTGGCTTATCTTTGCAGCCAAGCACACTCACTAGCCCAGAGTCAAGGCATTACCAGCATTGCTGTTACCACATCACCTCCTTAAGAGTATGCAAAGTGTGACAGGAAAACCAGGGGTCTTGTTGTGCGCATATGTGTGTTAGTGTGAGGGGGAATATTAACTGAAAACACCTCCATTTTGCTTTGGTGGGAAATTGCCATTGTTCTTTTTTGGCCTGAGAAACAGATAAATAACTGGACCAAGTTTTTTCCAGTTTGCCTCAACACGAACCTGAATTCAGGACATTGAATCCAACAGAGGCTCTGTGAATTTATACTGGTAAACCTCTGCCTGCACCACCTTTCCCATGGTACTGACTTGAATTTTTTCTTTGTTCTAAACTGTTCTTTGCCCATATTGCCATACCCACTGAGTCTTTTAGAGGGTGTTTTACAGAGGAGATCTCTGGTGAGAAGATGGATCAATGAGTCTGGAAGTATGCCAGATGTACATTGACATCTACTAACCGAAACAAGTATGTTAAACTAATAGGTAGCTCTGATCACAGTGTCTGGTTAACCTTTGAGTTCCTGTGACCTCCTCTACCAACAGCTTTTTGTTGGTGAGGAAACAAGAAACCCATCTGTCCTCCATGTGCCTCATTCACAGTCTCAACCTGCTACAGTTGTTACCTCAGTTCCTTTCAAGCAAGAGAGCAGATTCATTCCCTGTCTCTCCTTTTCTTGTGTGTTTTTGTGAATCTGTGTGCTGTCCCTTCATAAAATATGTCTATCTGCAATTGCAGCTTCATATAATTGAAGTCCATATATCAGGATAGTATTGCTGTGCACAACCTCTGTCTCTCTTCATCGAGGTGCACAATGTTATTTTCAGGAAGTAGGGCAGTTCTCAGACCTTTGGATTGTGTTGTTTTATTTTTGTTTTTCTTTACTGGTTGCGTTATACATGTGCAAATATGTAATGTGTTTGATATCAGGTTTTAACAGTGCAAGTAAGTGTTTTGGTTTTCAATCCTCTCTTGAACAGAAAAATGTGTTGGTCAGAGGGTAAAATTTCTTATTTCAACTGTATTGTTCCTTAATTAAATAGTGTTAAACATGGGTAGGAATCCAGGGTCTTTCAAATAAGCAATTTATATATTACTTTCCAATATCTCTTTGAATTAAGGATAATTGAGATTATGGTCTGCTTCTCACCAAGAAGTCTTTAAATTCATGTCCTTTAAATTCTAGACAGTGTCAAACAAATCTCTGGGCAGGTAAAATACACAAGAAAAATGGATTTGATAAAAGAAATTGTTAATTTGGTTCCACTTTGTGCTAGGGAGACTATGTCAATGAAGTGCAAGTAACAGTCTAAGGGAAGTTTATTTTTCTATCTGGGATGAACAAGGGTTGGAAGTGTGCTTTTCTATCCATGTTCCACTCTGTATGTTACTTTCTGTGTGAGCTAAGCTTTTCCAATAGCTATGAAAATGGACATCCTTGTGTCATTAGAGATGTTTTATGTACATGCAGACTGGTGCACATGAAATCCCAAGTTTTCCCTCACTGCAGGCAAAGGCTGTTGAATATATATATATATATATGTGCAGTCATTAAAGCCCTTTACTCCTTTGGTTTCTCATGTGTTTTTTCACCATGGTAGAATTTTTTGGTCGTTTGAATACCTGGTTTGGGCACAAGACATTCCTGTGCTTTATATCCCTAAGGAATCTCCATGTCCTACCTTCTGCTGGGTTGTATGTAATGGTGACGACTCCAGCAGTGCTGTGCCCCCCAGTACCAGGGAATATCTCTGGCATCCCACAGCAGTTTTCCTTCCCTCTAAATGGATACAACTGGACAGCCCACAAAAGAAAGCAGTATGATCAACTCAGTGCTGTCTTGACACCTTTTTTGGTGTCTGTCAGACAGAATACGACTCACAGGGTTTACCAAGGGATCAAGAGGTCAATCACGCTGTCCAAATTGCATGCTCTGCATGGCATCAGGTCTCTCTGGTAATTAATCTTTAGACTAAAGCAACTGTCCTGGATTTTAACCTTTTCTGCCTAACGAAGGGAAGAAGTGCAAGCTAAACTAGCTGATACAGTGAAATATTAACATGTTTTGGTAGCTTAAAGAAGTGTCAAGGTTTACTGTAGTGAAACAGAGGCTGTATTTGCATTTGATTCTGCAAATCTAATCTCATCAAAGTTAAGACAGCCAAGATAAACCTAAGGCAACTGCATACTTAACTTCTTTATGCAGTCATGCTTAGCAGGGCAGCTATATATTCCCAGGACAACTATGGCCTGTTTTTTAGTGGGTATTGGAGTAGTTTTTTTTTTTAAATATACAGGTCTGACTTTGAGGAGGAGAAAAACATGCCTTCTTTAAGTTTCTCATGCTGAGAAGCACAATTAAAAGTAATTGCTTCTGTTTGCAAAGTAAAACATGCCTTTTAAAAAGTATAATATCCACCAGTACCCAGGGAGACACTTCTGCCATGTAGAGACAGTTTCCATATTTCACTTCGTAGGTGCTCCCATCTGCCCCTCTTAAAGGAGTTCTTCCTGAGAAATGAATGAAGCAGTTTCCTGAAACAAAGCCAGTATAAAAGGAAACTCAACACACCAGAAGTAGAAAAGTGAAATAAAAGTAATCATTGCACCAGTTTAAAGGCATTTGTACAAATTACCTTATAAATATAAACAGTGTAGACTGCTGTGATAAGCAGAGACATTTTAAGGTTGAGATGTTTCACATACAGCTCCAATGCTAATTGTAAATGAAAACAATTATATTGATAAAGTAATTTTGTCTTGCTTAATTTATTTTTTTTGCTCATAACATAAAGATAGAAATCTCATGAACTAGAGGTTTTTACCTATAAACTGTTAAAAATAGAGGAAAAGAAAGTTGCTACTTGAACCTTGAGATGAGACAGAACAATATCTGGATGGATTTGGAAATGAGTCCTGACCTAATAACTAATTTTTATGAAGCAGTCTAAAACAGAGTCCCAGAACAGAATATTCCACATTTGGAATTTGCAATTTTATATCCAGAAATAAAGATACGTGTAACACACATGAAAGCACAGGTGTGGAGCATACTTTTGCTCTTTCCAGGTTATGAACTTTATTTTTTTAGGTAACTATTTCACAGGGAAGAACAACCGGACAGGTATTAGTTTTGCCAACTACCTAATGTTTATGTTCCCTAGAATATAGGGTAGAAGTTGGATTCATGCCAAATACGGGGGGGGGGGGGGGGGAGCACAGAACTGGTTCCCTTTGCAGCCTTTCAAATATTTACAAACTCATGAGATTCACACAGTATCATCAGTGTTTTCTGACTTACTGAATTGGCCAAATCAATTTCTTTTTCAATTCCCTTTGGACTTCCTCTGTAGTTCAACTTCCTGGGCAGATAATCATCCAATAAGGAAATAAATCAATCAAAACCATCTCAGTCTATGAAGACATAGTAGACTTAATGGAGGCCTGAGCCTCTCTGTGAAAAAGCTCGGTTTTCAGAGTCTGTGTTGATGTAGCCATAGGCATAGAAGGTAATTTTAGAAATAAGGATGGAGTAGGAGGTTGGGGCATTGGTAGGATGCTTGGGAGATCTGATGCCCTGACATCTTGCACTCCATAGATTTCTTGCAGGATTTTGGGCCAATCACTTTGCCTCTCTGCATCACAGTTATTCAGTTGTAAAATGGGGACAGCTGTCCTCCTCTTTTTCTCAGAGGACTTGTGAAAATAAAGGCATTAAAGATTGTGAAGCCATCTGTTGCTATGGTGATGAGGCTTATTTAGGCACTGAAGAACCAAGATTAGAAACTAATATGTTTCCTTGTACCACTTATTTAGAATATGGATGGGCGGTGCTGACGTAGAAGGTCTGGTTCTGCCTCCAGTAATGTGGTTACTGATTCTCAGTGGGGACAGGAGCACTCCTCAGTAAATTACAATAGACACGTTTCATTAAACTCTCTTATTTTAAATGGCCCAAAATGGGTCAGTTGCATAATGTCTTGTGGTGGCCTGTTATACCAGATAAAAATGATGTGCAGGATTTTATCACCTGCCAAAATTGCTAGATGCTTCTACACTTTTTGTGAGGTGTTTGGGGCTAAGGTGAATGTAGTGAAAATACGGAAATTCAGCAGCAGGGAAGGTTTGTGAAATTCCTGTAGGTATTGTGAGATAGAGCGGGGAAACTTTAAAGGGGAAGGAACTTCCATGTTTCAGGTATGTGGGAGTGCTGTGACAGGGAGCAGGCTACGGATGAGTCAGAGGACATGGAGAAAAGGGCTCAGGGAAAATGGAGTCAGGTGGATACCTGTGATACCGCCATTGCTGGGGAACAAGAAACCACTTCTCTGAAGTGGTTTGGCCTGCAGAAATAGATTAGACATCCAGAGACTGATAGATTTTGCAAATCCCATTTTTTTTCCCTATCTTCTCCCAGTACTGTGATAATATCTTCAGTCCATCAACACCATTCAATAATATTGAATAATTTAGGTTGGAAGGTACCTCCATGTCCTCTCCTCTGACCCCCCTGTTCCTGCCTGGGTGGATGCACAAGTCTTGCTGCTGGCTGGATCCAAGCTATAGCTCTGGGACTGCCCTGTACCCCCTGCACACTGCCCCTCAGCCTAGGTCTGCCTGGGTATCTCCTGCACTGCATGCTTTCCACTATCTCCGTTTCCACAAGAACATCTTTAGAACGGGGAACTTTAATAACCACTTGGTTCTAAGAGATGAAACATTTGGGGTCAGCTGTAAGACGTTTGTTTTTAAACAGCCTATCAAAATATGAAATACTTTCTCTAAATCTGATATCGAGAGAAGTTCCAGAGACCTATGTCTCATTTCCAGATGGACTGGCTTAATATATCAGTGAACTATTTGGCCCATTTTAAATATATTCCTCCTTCCCCTGCACCTGAGACGTAAGTATCATAATGCTATGTCAGGATAGTGAACTGTTCTCATTCTTATACTAGAGAAGTAGCTATTCCTTTCCAGGCTTTTTGGTCCATCATAAACATTCTGCTTCTTTTTAAACTTGACGTGATTTTTTTCCTGTGTATTTGTGTCTCTGGGTTATTCTAACATCCAGTTCTCACCCAGCTGCTTTTGTCCAGTTTTGCTCCTTTTCCATCTGATGTTTCTGATACAACAGGAACATAGGAGCTGGTAAAACAATAGAGCAGCTAAATGATTGTATGTTCCTGCTTGATCAGAGTGAGTTTTTCCTGGTACTTAACCAAAGCAAATATGACCACTAAATGCAAAATTCTGTGAAGAAAAAGAAACAAAAGAAGCCTTCCTTATTTTTTGTATTTTTCCAAGGCGTTTTACTCAGAAGCAATAGGATGATTTTCTCACATCCAGGTGAGACATTGATTTTAATGCTGAGAACAATTTATTTTGGTAGTTATCTGTACAACACAGGTAGTTTTGTGAGTAATTTTCTTTAAAAGTAATAAAACTGTGTAAAATGCCCAAGTAAATATTCTTCTTGACTGTTGTCTAGTGTTTAGTAAATAATTTTGGGAGGGAGGATTCTTGTTTCCTAGAGTTTATAATTTGTTTAGTCATCCTTTGCTCTTTCAAGTGATTAAGCTAAGGCTCAAATTTTACTTTCCTGTGTCTTTGAATCATTGTAATGACTTGAAGTTTCATTTGCTTCTCTTGCCTGAAGTAAAAGCCAATAATCCTATGTGAATGCACTTTAGAAATTCCACAGGTGCTACATGGAAAACTGACTTATAAATTTAATTAAGACAGAGTTGCTGAGACATAAAAGTAAAGTCTACATAACTATGCTGCTGCTGCTGGGGCTGTGACTTGGGAAGCATTTACCTTATTCAGATGATCTCCCGAGTGGGGCATGAAAACACAAGGGAAAGCAGCCTGGGATTTGCTGGCAGGGTTCAGGCTAATCTTGTACTGGCTGCCACACCTCCACAAGCTCCACTGCCTGGGCTGGTCCCTAGGGAATCAGGAGCGACAGCTCTCAGTGCTAATGGCTGGGATACAAATGTCAACTACATCCTTCTTGCCAGTGCCTCTGTGATGAAGCGAGCAGAGCTCTTGGTTTTCTCCTAGCAAGCAGACTGTTGGCCTCAGACTTTGATTCACCAGGGATATTTTCGCTGAGGGACTGCAAAGCTCTCTTCAGCCTGTTTGTAATTCGCAGACTGTGGCCCAGGGTTGCTGAGACATGGCATGTGGCCTTGCAAAAGCAGTTACAGCTTAGTGTGGATTCTTTGCGGCACTCTCTTGGAGGATGATTGAGTGCTCTCTTATCATCTGAGGCAGGGAGGAGAGGAGCAGATGGAGTGGTGCTATCACCATATGAGAGGGGTACATCATTCTGGTGTGCCCTGCTTGCTCCAAGCACCTGGGTGAATCCATAGGGAGCAAAGAAAGCACATAAATGGCCCAGACAATCTTTTAAATTGTCCTGTTTCAGTATTCTGCAAACAGCTCAGAGCATATTGAAAAGTCAGTGTTACATCCACAAGGTGGGTTTCCATTGCTGTGCCCAACATTCAGTGAAAGGGTTTCCATGACAGAAACCTTTGGACCTTCACTGCATTTCCACACTGGAAATCAATTTAAACACTGCATGTCCACTGCAAACTTCTGCTCTGCTTTAGACACTGGACCAGTGTGGTTCAAAGGCCAGTGGACTACACCTGAAAGAATGTCTCACGAAGAATGACCACTTCAAAGTTAACTTTGTAGCTGATAGCTGTATCCCTGGCTGTAGCAGTGTCATCCCATTCAACCCTCAATAACAGTGCGTCTGCTTATGGTCTCACTCAGATGTGCTTATGCCAGGAGGCTTCTGTGAGGGTGTTATTGTTTATTTTTAACTGTATCAGAACAAGAACAGAGCGTCTGGGGGCAAATCTAGGTATCTAGAATCTTTCTGTGGAATTCAGCTCATTCCTTGCTCTCCCTTACCCTGACTTTTAGGTTATCCCTTGGCATGCTGTGGGGCATTAGAGAGGCCTCTAATAGGAGTGGGGATCCCTAAAAAGTGAACTATGGAAATTCCCAGCTGCAGTTCTGTGTTTAGTGTCATCTTCTTTGCCCAAGGAGGGAAATTATTTTAATTGTCTTTATATTTTCTCTAATAGCTGAGATTTCCTTACTGAATTCAGAAGAGCATTTGCTTTGGTAAAATAAATAGAGATGAAGATGTTTTGTTTCTCAATGTATTTTTAAGAACACTTCGAAGATGTGGTTCAGAAATCGATGAAAACTAGATGAGATTTAAATATTAAGAGGCAGGAATTTTCCTTCAGGTGAAGGATGACATTTGCATAGAAACAAGAATGACTCATATGTTGTTAGGTGAATGTATAACTAGAATCTAAAATTCCTGTGCATCAGTCACCTTTTACCTTAGATGGCAATGGGAAATATGCTAAGCAGGGTACCCAATTCTTCATCATGTCCCGCCACAGGAACTGACTGAAGAGAATTCATAAATAAATTGTAGCAAAATGAGATGCTGAAGCAAATTTTCTCACTGAGCAGGGAAAACTTGCATTGCTTTTTATAGAAAAACTGAACTTTTCTTTCTTTTTCTTTTTTTCCATGAAAACCAAGCAGGAAGAGGGGAGCCCTTCTTGTAGCAACTACTTTAGAAGTCATTGAATTCTCTGCAATTTCACTTTTGTAGCTTAAATTATATGAAAAAAGGTACTGATTTATTTTCTTAACCACATCCCTTCTCTGCCTAGAATTTTAATTTTCGGAACAGAATATCCAAAGGTAGAAAGACAATGAAATGCCACTATTAAGTTCTGTTGATCTGTGGTACCAAAATGGAAGTGATTATTTTAGATATAATATTCTTTCTGTAAGTTTTGGAACCAGCTTTCTTGCAGAGAATTTGTTTCAAGTTCAGTTCTTCATCTCAACTTCTTATTATGAGTTAACAGTTCAGACAGGTTAACATCAACTGATTTTAGTAATTGTTTCCCATTAGGAGGGCAACTCAGCCAGAATAGGAACCTGACGCTCTCAGCTACTAATCCTGTTGCTACAACCGGCAGGTAAGGTCATCTTTTCTGTAACTTACACTTCAGAATTGTTATGTTTCTGTCACTTGTGGCAATATGTAACCAAGGCCAACTCAGTTTTTTAATACTTTCCCCATATTTTTTTATTTTCCATTTTTTCTTTTGGTCTGTGAATTACCTGCTTATTGGACTTTGAAAATACCCCATACAACTACTGAATCTATCCTGAAAATAATAATATTACTTTCATAAGGAATGCAAGGTAAAAGAGATGAAAACTTTAATTTGCTTCTTCATGCAAAACATCCAAGTGACTATAGCACCTATACCACAGAGACTCAGGAGTTATGGTGTCTGCTGGAGTCACACAGAGAGAAAATGTGACACAGAAACTGCCCCAGTTTATATTGACAGAGCCCAGCATTGCTCATCTGCAGTAATTCTCGTTAGTTCTAGGTGAACTCGAACAGATACTTGTATACAAGTCCACAAAACACACTTTGCTTGAGATTTAAATATATAGTCTCATAATGAGCTGACTTTAAGAAACCTCTGCAACAGCAAAATCACCCACTGGGGTGCAGAGATGACAAATTTTTGGTAATTCCCTGAGGGGCAGCACTCTGCAGTTTCTGACCATACAGTTTCCCACTGGGACTGGGGATGCTGGATTTTTGATTTTTAATCAAAAAATGGGGGATTTCCCCCTCATTTCTATCAGAGTGAAGAAGGACTGCTCCGCACCTTACTGGAAAGCAATGGAGTGCAACAAGTGTTTTGATCAGTTTTGACAGGGAAATCTTTTGAGACCCTGTTGCTGGACTGGTACAGCAATACTTTTTTCTGGGAAATCTGCTGACTTACATGTATATCTGCAAATTTTATTACAAGACAGGGACTTGAAATACTTATTTTTTCTCCTAAGAGCTTCTAAATAAGCCAAAGCAAACTTACCTTGTCTCTGTCTCATAAACGAGTGCTATTATCTGTGGCTGTCTTAAATCACGTTTTCTAAAGTGGCAGAATACATCAAAACCCTGACCAGCTCACAGAAAAGCATTAAGTTCTGATACTTGTCGCAGTGACCGCTGCTGTCCACTGGCTAGCTCCAGCAGTGTGCGGCAGGAATGAGGAGCGGCTGGAGGCACGGAGCTTTAAAGCTGCTCCTCTGAAGCCTCAGCTCTACCCAGGGGAGCACAGGCTCCAGGCACTGTGGCAGTCAGCAGCCCTGGATAAAGGGAAAGATAGAAAGTAGCAGGGAGGCGTGCCACTGGAGATAACCCAGCCCCACTCAAAGGGACCCACGGCGAACAAGCAAGGCTTACACTGCTGGTACACCTTATAAAGGGGGTTGAACAAGGGTGTTAACCCAACTAGGGACCAATAGGCGGATCAGGAGGGGGGGACGCTGGATGGAAGGACTCACATCTGGTCCAATGGTCTTGGTGGGTGGAGGGAGAGGGTCACATGCCCAATGGGGCATCGAGGTTTAGGGATTTCCAAGAGGGGCGGTATCCAGGGGGCAGGGTCTCGGGGATTGATGGGGACCATATTAGGGTAATTAGGGAGGGCTCGGGGTGACAGACACAGAACAGTCCAGAACTCCAGGAGGGGTTTGGGTGATTGATAGGGAAGGTGCCAGAACAAGGGGAGGGGATAACCATTTTTGGGAGCACCGGGGGAACGGCTTGAATCTGGGACAGGCCAACTGAGAGTAGAAGTGGGGGAAGTAGGGACGAATCATTAGGGTACAAAGAACCTACAAAAATACAATAAAAACGTCGCATCACCACAGATACTGTCCTAACACAGTAGCTCAGCAGACGGGAGTTACAGAATATTTGTAGTTGGAAGGCCCCCACAAGGATCATCAAGTCCAACTCTTAAGTAAATGGCCCACCCAGGGATCAAACCCACAACCATGCTTTAATCAGTTGAGCTAATCTTAGGGATGGATTTTCAGTATTTGTTTTTTGCCTTGTCATGGTATTCAATGAAGGTTTCTGCCTACATTATTTAAGTCAAATTCAGCATGGCCTTCACCCTCTGCTGTAAATTGGGATTGAAGATATCTCTGTGTTATTCCTTCCTCCCACGTGGAAGTTTATCTCCCCCCTGCAAAGAAGAAACTCTACCTCATTTGTTAATATACTTAAATCTTTTAATAATCAGCATTTAATTTGGGTTTAATCTAGGCTCTCTTATTTCCTCTGCTGTAATAGCATAGGCAAGGTCCTTAACCTGTGCCCACCTTCCGTTTTTCACGTCAAAATGTTTATCTAAATAGCAGCCTACTTATATTGTTAAGGATCAATTAATTTATTAAGTAATTAACTGAAAGCACTCTGAAAATATAATGTGCTACAGATGTAATTATTGTCATTAACACTGTTTCAACACTGCTAATGCTAAAGCATTCATTGGCAAAGTCTAGTGGGTACTGAAAGAATATTACATCAATTAAAAATGGGAAGGTGTGTTATCTGGATACATGTGAAGGCCATTACAATACTGAGAGTGGAAATGTCCTGATTCTGGGCTTCTCTCATGCCAGCTCCAGTCAGGGAAAATACCTTTTGTTAATACTGATGTACTCTAGTGTAAGTCTGGTGAGAAGTATATGAACAGTTGGGGCTGATTTTCAGCAGATATAGATCTATATTATGTAATAATGTTAAAGTTTATTCCTAGTTTATGGTTTGTTTGTATTTTCCCTCTGATCCTATTTTGGGCTGCTTATTTGACAACATGAAAGAATTAGCAGGAAATAGAATTTGTTTCTCAGTATTAATTGCTTCAATATGTGGTGCTCCTTTGCATGTCTGCCTTCTTCAAAGTTTGCTCCTGCTCAAAGCGTGTGCTTCCTGCTACGTTGTGTTAAAGGGCTTTTAGCAAAGGAACTGCGGCATGCTCGATGATGGGGAGGATGTCACTCTTTGATCAGCAGCTTTTGTGCCTACTGAACACCCTTGCTCTGATCTGAATGCTGCCTGCAACCCTCTGGATTCTTGATCTGTGTGGTTTGCTTGCTGTAGTTCTTGTCACAGTATTATGCAAAGCTTGCTAAAATGCTGATGCTTCCCTCCGCCCTCGTATTATTTTTCCTGTGTTATTTTTGTGACCTCTGGCTGAGGCATAGCCCCTGTACACCTCATCTACTAATTTGCTGCTGTTTAAATCAGAAATAGGATGCTCTAACTTGTTAACTACGTCTATCTAGGTTATGAAAATATATATTCAGCAAATACATCCTCTCAGTTTTGTTACTTTTTCCTTTCTCTTCAGTGCTTAAGTACAACTCAGACTGACCAAATCCTGCAATAGCTGCCTACCCCTGGCAGATTTTAACCCTTACAACAAAGCACCAAATTTCTTAACCTTGATGTCTCTGAAGCCTGTATACACACCCAGAGGACAATATTCACTACAAAACAAAACTTCATTGCATTGCATCAAAACTAGGCAATGATGCCTAGATAGCCAACGTGTATCACTGGGCAACAGGGAGAAACCAGCATTTTTTCTTACCCTGTTGAAGCGGATTTTGTGGGACAGAAGTGCTTACCACATGAGTAATTTTATGCTGTTTGAGGACAGGCCCCAGATGTCTTTTCCAAGGTGCTGAATGTTGCCAGCATTAATTTTTTTAACCCCACAGTATATGTCACACTTTCATGATCTTGAAGAAAACATAAGATACCTTAGTTTTACCCTAAGATAAATTTAATGAGATAAAGGACAGCATGGACCTCATGTAATTTATCTGCAATAAAATATAAATGGGAATCACCTTGAGATCTAGGCTGTAAGAAAGCAGGTGTTTATTACTTTTGATATATATTTGCAACAAAAGATCCATTTGCATGTAAAATGTATTGCCAAGATTGATCTGGATCTACGGTATTGGCAGCAGTGATAAGGCACTTGATCACATGGTGTGGTTTGCCAGTCACAGAGAAATTGCTGCTCTATTCACCTCTTAACCTTTGCAGACACAAGATCAAGGTAGTGAATGACACAACAGTAGATCTGACTCTTTTGCAGAATCACAAACTCCATGTTTGCTCTTATTTGCCAAATACACAAGAAGCAGATTTTATAATTTTCTGAGCATCTCAGTAAAAGAATAAAACGGGAACTTTTATCTACCCTTTATATGCCATGTACTGCATTCGTTGCCCTTTGCTGCAGCTGAGCCACCTTGTGGTACAAAGAATAGATGTTCTGCCTTTACCCTTAAATCCTGTTGGTAGCAATAGTGACCCTGATTCTACTTTCACACCAGTGTCATTCTGAGTGCAGGTCATGGGAAAAACACTGTCTTTAGAAAGTCTTACCTACTTTATTAATCTTAAACTTTTATGTATTACATCACTAAAAGTCCCTCTTTCTGTGAGTTGAAATAAATCCTAACAGTGTATGAGCATAAAGAGCTAGCAAAGAGTCTGAATAGTTTTACATTTGCAGCATAAACTCTAGCCGTTTCTTTAAGTTATGCAAGAGGTTTGGGGTACAATAACATGGACTAAAGTGATTTGAGAAAGGAAAACTCATCGTTCTTAGGGAAAGCTGTTCTAATTACTTCATCCTTACACACACTACTCGAACTTGGCTGTGGAAATACTGCAGGGTGCTCATTCCTGTGGTCTAAATCAGCAGCGTGGGAGCTGGCTGCTCTGCAACTGCAGCTCAAGAGACAATGTTTGCTTTTCCAGCTCTGTAGCTATATAGAGGGGGACTCCAGAACTGTAAAATCACATCTCGTGTGCAAACAAAATTTAAAAAAACCCCAACCACTAGCATAAATGCTATTTCTTTTAAAATGGGATCAAGAGAACATAAGTAACCCTCTTCTGCCTGCTTCTGTTACTGTAGTAGGACTCTGGTATTAGTTTTATAAGGCTGTTCAGACATATAAACACTCTTTCCTTTGCAACCTCAAATTATTCCACAGTTCCACTGGAAGAGATTTCTTGTGCAAAGAGATATTCCCAAATCCCCTAATAAAGGAGCCAGGTGGATTAAAAAAAAAGAATAGAGATAACCCCTCTGCCTTAAGGCAGCTGGATATTTAGCCTATTACATTTTTTTTTTTAAAGCCTTATCTTCCCACAGCTCTCCTTTCCTCTTCCCTTTCCTTCCTTTTTTCATATGAAAAGCTCAGTAAGACTTAGGCAGCTGGCAACCTTCATGTCACTTGGATGCCATTGCTGTCTCAAAATTATCTCCTTGATATGAGCAAGATTATTTTTTTTTTCCTCAGGAGAGAATCTGGTCCTTTTCAATCTCATCTGTTAATGCTGACTCTTCCTTCTATCTTGGAGTCTGTAAGAGCATTAATTGGGGCCTAGCACATGCAGCTAAGGTGGGTACAACATAGGTGACACTCTCTGGGTGCAGAGAGATGTGGAAGGCTGGTGGAGATGTAATGTGCTCGTTGTTTAAGGCTCACTAATAATCGCAGTAGTTATGTCTTGGTTGCCAGTTTTTAGATTTGTGTGTTGAAACATCTTGAACAAAATGTTAGTGAGAGCAATTCTGCAGCATCCTGCTGACTGAATTCAAGGTGCTGCCTCGTTTGCCATCTGCCTGCAAGCTCACAGTAGTAATTATAGCGAGTCTCGCAAGTGCTGGAACAAGAGGTATGTCAAATGCATTTTCCTTCCATTTGAAGGTAATTTTCATTTTCTCAACTCATTTGAAACTACATATGATTATGAGCTGCAGGTGTGAGAGCCACACAGAAGAAGACAGACATGTGTACACACCCACAGAGCACGGTATCAACTCCTAGAGTGTCCAGAACAGCTTACGTACTTAGCTCGGCACTTTTAAATCAAATGCAGTCCTGGAGAAAACTCCCTTGTTATTACTGCTCCTATCCTTGCGCATAGAATCTTAACATCTCTTATTAGTGTGACAATATATATGTAAAAAAAGCATGTTTGATTTTGCAGAGCATCACTGGAATAACAACACACATAAAAACTGCTGAAAGTGAAAGTCACTTGTAGTTTGTTGAAGCTTCTATGGGTTTCTAGTTTTAGATGAGTTGCTGCTGTTACTTGCAGGTTGTCTCAGATCCTTGCAGGGTTAAAAGGGATTGTGGATAGCAGGGAGCAGTAACTGTGGTAGATGTTACTAACAGCATTCCGCAGGTTACTGTAGGCATTTAATTTAGCTGCTATTCAGAGCACCCAACTGGATTCAGTACAGTCAGTGGAGGAAAAAGGAGAGTCTGGAAACTCATCCAGAAGACTTAAGTTGGATGTGTGTATTCCGTGCATGGTTGCTGGGAGCATGATGTACAGTGATATGTACTGGATCCTTGACCATCCTTGAACTAGTGCTAAAGCTGTGTTCTTCACAGAGCAGAAGGGAGAGTAGTGGCTTATGGATACAGCCACAGTGAGGATAAGCAGGGTGAAAATGTAAAATTGGCACTATGTGATGAACAAATTCATTTGGTGCTTGAATTCTGCTGAGAGCTGGGGTCCTGGAACTGACTTTTGTTTGGAAAGCGATTGAAGACCCAGTGCATTTGAGCACTGGTCACATGGGAGGAGGAGGTTTGCATCTGGTATAACACATGGGAGCAAGGCAGAACCAGGGACCTGCTCCAGTTCTTTAGGTATCTGCCTGTCTTCATGTCAGGGTGTTACAGGGAACCATCTTTCAGAGCTGTGTCTGAAATTCATTTTGAAGCAGTGGAAGAGTAAGCAGGCAGAAGGAAGACTTGTCTTTACATACCATCTATACTGATCCACCAAAGAAAACTGGGGGAAAAGGAAAATGACCAGACGTTTGCTTTTCCTGGATTTCCTGGTGGGACCGGCTTGGTGTCACCCACTGGAGGAAACAGCATTCATACATCCAAGCTGCACATTCTCCTAAAGGTGTCTGTGTGACTCTCTGAACCGTTTCCTGCTCTGCTTACCCGCATGAGATTGGAAAGATAAGGGCTGTGCAGGGAAAGAGCAACTGACGCTGATGGGCTCCGTGACGAAGACTTACACGTCATCCAGGCCATGAATAGGTTTTAAGGAATATAAAGAAGGGTTCTTTAGGAGATTATGAGCACCAGGTCTCTCTCAACCTACTTAAACAGGACATTCATGCATGCCTTGAAGTAATGCCTCTACATTTGTACTTGCAGGTTCAAGAGTCAGGCATGCTCAGCAGATTTGTGGCTTGGGTTGGTATTTTTAGAATCACAGAGCAACCTGAGTTGTATGTCAAAGGCAAGAGCAGATTTAAGCTTTTCTCATTATATACTTTAACTAAAAGCACCACATTATGGTCATCTTTCTTGTTCAAGATTGAAACTAATTCTGGGCCAGTGGAATATCCTGTACTTTTCAGACAAGAAATTCTATAAGCATTTGGACCAATGAAGTCTTGTTTCCCATGGATTTGTGTTTCATGGTAATTCATGAGCTCTGAATGACAACATTTCCATGACTGGGGTATGTACCATCATCTTTCCTCACCTTAGTCTGTAGCCTCAGTCAGCAGACTCTCAGGTGGCTAAGGCAGGCTGAGCTGATCCAGTTCCACAAAATGAAAGAGGCCACCATTCTGTCAGAAGCAGCTGAAATTATCCGATGGGGTAAAACTTTATTGAGGAGCATATACAAAGTGTGATCACATAAGTCACGTTTCCATAGGAACCGACTAAAAATACATCTGTATGAACACTCAGCGTCTATCGTGATGAACTATTATGTAAGCAGGATTTTTTTTCCTCGGTAAGAACATTGCAGATGCTTGTTAATAATTTGTGGCAGAGTTTACAGACAAGTTTACAAGTCATCATGTGTGCAATCGGCTGTGTGCTTATTACATCGTTTGCTTTCACTCCTGCTGGCTAAAATGGGAAATTAACAGAGCATCCTTTCTCAAGGCTTAAAAAGATCCAGAAGATTAAAAATAGCCTGAGGCTTAAAAACTTCTTCACCTGGTAAGACAAACAGAGTTCTGTACTAACAGTCATCTAAATACGAGTGCTGTAACTATAAGTGCTGTATGTGTAAGGTAGAGAGGAAGGCTTGGAGGCCTGTACCTCATGGAAAATGTGCCATATTGCACCAAGGAAATGTGTGAATGTTTGCTATTTGCAAGTAATGAGTCTCTGCAGAGCAGGAAATTGTCACCAAATAAATTATTCAAATTATAAATACATTTGTAGCTTGGGATAAACGTTGTTAGGATCCAGATTTTTGTGGAGCGGTGATTTAGGTTGTATGGGATGACACAGAGGAGGTATTTTTACCATGAGGTCATATATATCATAACACCACACATCCTTTATGATTAAGTTGAATTTCTGTGTTTGTAACTGCTTTTGTCTTTGTTTCCAGAAGCCACTTAGAAATTGTCTATTGTGCCAACTAAGACATGGGACTGGATGGTGGATTGTTAGGAAAAAAACTACTGACAGTATCTGGCCTGAAGAATTGCATAGAAGTGTCCACCACTGGACTTCTCAAAATCATTCTGTAGCCTGTTACAATACTTTTTATCAAGTTCCAGAATTTATTTTCTAAATATCTGGAAGCAATTTTTATCCTGTTCTAATTTTCTATTTCATTTTCCTTCAAAATCACAGCAGGGTTAAACAGAAAAGCTTAGCATCAGGGTGGGTTTTAACAATAAGACAATCTAAGACTGTATATGTAATAATAAAATTTTAAAAGTGTACATGATACTGTACTATGCATATGGCTCCAAAAAGGGAGGAGGAAAGAGTCCATATGTCCTCTGAGCCTCAGAAAATAGCATGCCACTGGACAAATTATGAATTGTGATTATTAGCAAATGATGAATAACTTACAGACCTGTAGTTAATCATCAAATGTATTATTTAAATTAAAAATGAATTCAAGAATTTAACATTCTGTCTGTGGACAATTCATTGATAGAAAAGAAAAAAGGATGAAATTAATCAAATAAATAATTTATTGTAAATCATGTGGTTCTAATTATAACAAGGTGCTAAAAAATAGATCAGCTTCTCAAAGCATGGCTGAGTTCTGCTATGCATCCCTATCACCACAAATGCAGCTGTCAAAGTATAATCCCTGCTTTAATTGCTTTTTGGTTCAGGACAATAGTCAGGTACAGGAGTGGTAACAAAAGCATTGACCTACCCCATTTATTAAAAGCTGTTTTGTTTGCTTGCTTGCATGACAGAGCATCCTGAGCTAGTTCTTCTGCAATGAGAAAAAGACCAGCCTGCCCTTCCCAAATCCTCAAAGCAAAAGTCTGCATAAAAGTGAGGTTTTATCACCTTCTCTCTCACTGACTGCCAGCTCAGAGGTCTGTACCTCTCTCTACTGAGGGGCTGGTTAATAAAAAGGGTGAAGAGCAGGCCTTTCCTGGCTCTCTTCTTGCCCCTCATGAAGCAGCTCTTGCTGATGCTCCTGTGGGACACTGGCTGGCTCCGGGTGGAGCAGCCTGCAGGGAGGATCCCTTCGCTGGCTGATGCAGGAACCTTGTCAGGAGCATTGCTCAGCAATCCACGTGCTGCTGAATTTTATATGGAGGATGGAGAGGCAGCACAGAAACAAATGAAACCTGTGTGAGTACATTTGGTCTGAGACCTCTAGAACAGTCGATCACCAGGCACTTCAGCTTCCTGACGTCTTTGATAGCTGAGAGCTGGGTTTAGCAAGCCATACTAGTCCCACTGTGGTTCTGCCAGTGGGTTGGATCAGATGATCCTTGAGGTTCTTTCCACCATGGTATTGCATTCTGTGATTCATTCCCGCATCCAACTGAGCCACCAGCACCACAAAAACCCCTGTACCATGAATAGGCAGTATCCAGCATTTATTACTCTTTTTTTTTTAGCTTTGGCTTGTCTTCCTCCCTATCAGTAGAATGAGGAAGTCGTCTTCCTTGAGACTTTTTTTTGTGTTTGTAAAGCAAGTCACGGTTGGATGGTGCTCATTTGCAAGAACTGTGTTATCTAGCCAAGGACAAATCCAGTGCTGTGCCCTGCACTCACAGAGGTCCTGGTTCAGTTGCTATTAAAAGAAGGGCTAGCAGCAGTTGCAGTGAGAAGATGAGAGTATTTTTCATGAAATATCTGTATAGATTTTGAACAAAACAGCTTTTATTGCCTTAACAACTTTTAGGGCAAAACCCAAATATTTCTCTCCTGGAACAAAGGCAGGAGAGAAATCCTGAGTGCAAAATAGCTGACACGTGAACTGGAGCATCCACTTAAGTACAAGTGGTACTTTTTCTAGAAAGCTAAAAAGTCCCAGTCCTGTCAAAACTGGACTGATGGTTGGAAATTTGACATGCTTCATGATGGTGGGTTCAGTATTTTTGAGTATTTGTTCAGTCTCTTGTGTTTGTTTCTTCATAAGGTCAGGCAACAGCTGGTTGTCTGATCCTGTGACCATGCTGCAAAAACATCCAGTCCTTTAACCATCATAAGTTGCTGACGATGCTAGTTTTCTCTGCAGCCAAATAATAAAGCAGAACTCACCTTGTGTATAGTACCTGTAAGATGGTTGAAAAGCGAGGTGGAAGAGCAAGATGAATATAAAGAGGGTTAAAGTTGCCTTTATGTCATCTGTGCTATACCATATTAGTAAAACTAAAATCATTAGAACAACACAATCTCACAAATATTTTTGCATCAGCATTTTGTCCTCTGAAAATATATTAGAAGCAGCTTTTGCACTGTCCTAGTAAAATCTGCAGTGGCAGAAAATTGCTTACCATTAGTATACAATAAGTCTTCCTTTCTTCTCCTTAAATTTCAGATCCCTAAATACTACACAATAAGCCCCCAGTATGGTGGTGATGCTGGGATTTTTCTAAGGTTAGCAATTTTGAATATACTCACTATTTTTTTGCCTTAGTGATATGAAAGCAATCAGCACAGCAGAACAGGAGAAAAAGAATTAAGGGACCAATACCATGTATTAGTCAGACTCAAAACATGACAAAATTCAGATTACCCCATGCTGAATACAAATGTGGTAGAAATGTTCAGAAACTGCAATCAAATAGCTTTGAATGTCAAACGAAATTACTTTGGGAGTCTTCTAAGCCCTTTTCTTACAGCACACTGGAACATAAATCCCCTACTTTCATTTGATTAGTCCAAAAGGCTATAGGATGTATTACTAAATCTAGAAAACATGACCAGAGTCTTAGTCATTAGCGTCACTGAACACACAAATTCCTTTAGGTCTTTATTTTTTCTTGCTCTGTATCTTCTGAATGGAGCATGATCAGTGAACTTTTAAAATTAAAATATACCTGAAACTCACAGTTATAAATAATTTATTTTTTAAAGAAAATGCTTTGAGAGGTTTTTAATCTGCTCAATTTGAGTGCCACAGCAAAATAAATACATATTATGTTATTAGTGAATATTAGAAGCTGTGGATGAAGATATTTTGTTCGTCATCGATTATAAGAATCTTTGGTTGACAAACTCCCCTGCAGTACAGGGGAGCTATAATCAGCTTGGCAACAACGCTTTGATGTAATTAAGTCACAGAAGTCTGCCCTTAATGAATAGTTGCAACAGTGTGCACATTTTGCTTTTTTTACACCTGAAAAAACGATAACAGAGAGTGAAGACAACCGTGCAAAGACATTGATATAAATAATAATAACAAGATCTCCAGTCCCAGAAAACACCTCAATTTAAGAAAGGATTTATGCTTGTGCCTTAGGTCTACTAACTTGAAGAATGAGCTTAGAACGAAGCATGTAGTTAAATGCTCTCCTTTCAGACTCTTGAGTCTGCAAGAAATCTCTGCTTTCCTCTCACGGCTCCTTTTTGAAAGAAATTTAACTGATCATTAACATGACTGCATTGGACCATGTGGCACAGTGTCTTGCACTGGGCAGACATACAGGATATGCAAACCACATAAGTATAGGGTGTTTAGTCCTGCTTGCTGGCAAACTCTTCCAGCCTCTAGTGGTTTGAGGTCCTCAGCATGGCACGCTGTCATGATGTTTGAGAGCCTTTGATGGATTTATTCATTAATTTATTTTTCCCTCCATGAATTTTTTCTGAGCAGTTTTTCACAAATGTGCATTTTTAGCATTCCACAAGTTTGATAACAATTTCTGAAGCTGAGCTGTGCATTCTTTGTTTTGAAGGTACTTTCTGAAAACTTTGTTTGGTGCCTACTAGTTCTTGTACTAGAAAAAAAAGAGCAATTTTTTCCTGTTCTTTTTATGCCTTTTGTGATTTTTCCAATGCCTCCTAATCTCCATCTTCATGATCACTTTTTTTTTCAGATTGAGGAATTGCAATGGTTTAGTTTTTTCTTGTTTGGAATCTGTGCCAAAATCTGCACCTTTATTATGTTTCTTTATGTCTCTTCTAGCTCAACAGATGTTCTTTCTGAGTGGCTCTTAATTGAACACAGGAATTAAGATGTGGGCATAATGATGGGTTTTGGTTTTGTTCTCTATTTCTTTTCTTTCCTAGTAATTCCTAACATTCTTGTTGCTTTTTTTGACAACTACTGAGCACCAGGCTGGCATGTTCATGATGCTATTGATTACAACTCCAACATCTCTGTCCAAAGTGGTAATAGCTAGTTCAGAGCCCATCACTAGATCTTTAATATTAGTAATCTTCTTTTTTTTCCCCTCTTTATGTATTTTTTGTTGTTGCTTTCATACCTGACACAGAAAGTAGTAGTGACCCCTTTGCTGGTGTTTGTTATTGTACAAACAAGAGGCCAGAGTTTGAACAGAGTCAAATGCATCTCGGCCTTGAGGACTTCAATGGAGCCACGGTCCTTTGCCTTGACAGACAAGCCATCTGCTGCTTGGAGTCCCTTTAACTTCTTGGCTAAACCAATAGTTTAAATGACACGTGATAATTGAATATAAAATGGAAAAACTGGTCTGTGTGGCAGACAAAACGGGAAGATATTCTGGTATATCACACATTGCCTCATGATTCTCACCAGAGGATGTGATGTCCCTTTTGGTTACCAAGTCCACAGTGCATTGTCACTGACTGCTAATTTTACACCTGTGCGGGGTGCAGCTGTATATCAGCTGATGCTGTGGAAGGAAGGGGCTTGAACATTAGCTTCGGGGTCAGACCCTGCAGTTGTTGGTCTTATAAGCATAAAGGAATGCACCTTCTTGAACAAATCTTCAGGCATGCATTTTCTTGACATGCATTACTAAAGGCCCCCCTTAAAGATCTACCTCTGTGTGGATGTCTTACAGAAGTCTAATGTTAGAGTTAAGGTGTAATTTCTGTATTATTTTGCACACGGATTCTTTATTGAGGAAGCTTATTTTTGGTTTAACATACTCCATTTACATCTGCATCTTTGTTGAGGCTGTGACTATACAGCAATAATAAGCCATTGATTCTATGGAGTGGTTAAATAAAGGTCAGTGATGGGCTCTTTCCACAAATACTTTTTTTTTTTTGTGGAAAAATAGTCCATATCTTCAGGAGCGAGAAATTATCTAGCCTCAGCAAAGGGTACTATTATTATTCCTAGCTGGAATACAAACACAATATTTTATGCAACACTCTTCTTATGTTTGCACATAAGTATTAGGATGAAAAGGAAAAATAATAGCGTCCAGACATGGGCCTGGTTCTGTCTGAAGATGCTACAGATTCCTTTATTTCAGTTTATTTGTACTCAGAACACAGGTTCTCTTTGTGGAAAAAGATTAAATCAGCACTTTTCCTCCAACCAAGATTTATGTGTATTTTGCAATTACAGCAACAGAATATGTCCCCAATTCTAGAAAATTTTAAGTTTAAAGTTGCAAGTGTGTGTACACCTCTACAATATTTGATATCTGCTTGAACATACAGATATTTGTTTTGACACTGTGACAGTAGCAGAATTTTTTTTTTTTTTGAAATGCATCAGTGCAATAAGATGACCTTAATTCTGATTTGCCAGTTAGAGAGATTTTGAAATTAAGGATTTTCTGATTTATTTCTGGCTATTTTCTCAAGTCCACACCGGTTGCTTCTGAAACCTGTGGTATTTCTGTAAGGTGCAAATTTTATTCACTAACCTGCTCAGCCCCTCTTCCCTTACTGCCCCCCCTTCACACCTTTCAAAGTCAGGACTTCATTGTTCCCTGCTATTTATTTACTGATTAGTGAAGGATATATGATCTCAAGAAGTCTTACACTCCAAAATACAAGATGACCTTTGTCTTAGTGTCTGAGTCTGTATAAACATGCTATAAAGCCCTCAAGTGCCTACTCCTTTCCAAGCATGCTAGATGTGCTTCCACGCCACACAGCTTAAATCACATTAAGTCCATCCATGAGCCCTATGATTTTCCAGTGCTTACATCAATTTTTGCCCAGAAGGGCATGCACAATGCCATGCAAAGCCACAAAACAGAAGAGGATTTTCCACAGCTAACCCAACTATGTTATGACCGTAAGATGCAGCCTTTCCTGTGTGTTTTCTATATAAACTTGTCTGTCTCATATTATGCCTCTTGTGCTGTTATGCCTCCTGTGCTGTTAGTGAGTTGTAACCTGATGGTGTTCTCTATAAATTACTGTGAATCATTTCAATTTTTTTACCTTGTCTCCAAGTTCCTGGTATTGTTTATTTCTCCTGATTTTGCTTGGTGATTTCAGGAATTCCATTCAAAATGTGCCGGCTCCTCACGGTTGTGATGAAAAGATGATTTTGTGCTGTTCGTAACCTTCAGCATTTTGCACTGCTCCTGTAGTCATGGACATCTCATGGATAGTTCCCTCCTTCTTACAGATCTTTTTTCTTTCTCAAAAAATAATCTCTCTCTTACTAGAATCTGTTTTGAACAGCAAGGAAGACCTGAATAACATCATGGCAAAAGGCAAAGGCAGACAGAGACATGTCAGAGATAAGTACAGTTCTGGAAAAGTTCTAGAAGCAAAGTTAGGAGTTAAGGTCATTTGTGATGTCAGGGGGAAAATATCTTTTCGTACACAAGTTTGGCATTATAGGATTATTAGTGGATAATTCTGCTCAGACTTGAGTCTTGAATTCTTTTTTACTTGCCTTGTAGTATTCTGCAGCATCTTGGTGCTCCAGAGCTCTGGCCAAGTCTTAAAGGAGAGTCTCACAAGGTGTAGATTTTTTGGACCTGGACACAGGAATAGTTAAGACACTTTGGAAAGTTCAAGTCTTTGTTGAACTGTTTGGATGAAACAGTTCGTCTTTCCAAACTGTGTAATGTTCTTTCCCTTTGCTCTGTTTGGTTTGCAAGTTCTTTGAGGCCAGTCTGTACGTGTGTTTGTGTAGCGAGTGGCACAGAGGGCTGTAGGGTCAGTTGGGTTCCTACTTCAGCAATTCACAATTAATCTCACTATTTCTTTAGAAATGCGATGAATACTCAGTCCCCCGAAAGTGCACTATCGAATTGGTGCCTTACAGCAGACATGTGAATCTCTTTACTAAATTCTTCCAGCCAGGTATTGTGGTTATAAGAAAAATAGGGTTTCTAGTTTACATTATTTTGTGACAGACCTGGGACAAAATTGCCCACTTCTAGGGATTTTTTCAAACCACTGTTTTTTCTGACTCTTAGAAAGGGAAGCAGGAGAGGTATGTTTAAGAAGCTATTTTACATGTAGCTGCAGAACATCTGTTCTTCCTCCTTCTGCAGCCTCCACTCCTGCTGCTGTTCCTTCCTATACTCTGACGGGGCAGCATTTTCATGGGACTTGTGTCCTGTGGATGTAGCAGCTAAGGTGCACAGTCATGGTAGTTCCATACACCAAGGTGGCATTAGATCATGGTGTAGAGAATATGGAAGGATAATGTGCTTGCTTAAATATGCTTACTGAGGATTTGATAAAAGTAAACTTTTCTGTCTCTGTTCAGCACTGGTGAGCCCCCACCTGGAGTGGGGTCCACTCCTGGGCTCCCTAGTTCAAGAGAGACATGGGCACACTAGAATAAAGTCAGTGAAAGACCACAGAGATGATTGAGGAGTTGGGGTATCTCTTTTACATGAAGAAACTGGGAGAGTTGGGGTTGTTCAGTCTTAGAAGACAAGATTTAGGGGGACCTCTTCAGTATGTGTATTAATGCCTGAGGGGGGGAGTAAGGAAGGGAGAGCCAGACTGTCCCAATTGTACCCTATGACAGGACAAGAGATAATGGGCACAGGTTGAGTTACAAGAGATTTCACCTAAGCGTAACTTTTTTCTCTGTGAGCACTGGCACAGGTTGCTCAGAGAGGTTGTAGAGTCTCCATCCCTGGAGGTATTCAAAACCGGACTAGACATGGTCCTGGGCATTCTGCTGTAGCTGACTTTGACTGAAAAGGACTGGACTAGATGATCTTCAGAGGTTCCTTCACCCCTCAACCATGATGAGATTCTGTTCTTCATATTGACTTTAAGTTATCATAGAATCAGAGAATATGCCAAGTTGGAAGGCACCCTCAAGGATCATTGAGTCCAACTCCTGGTCCTGCCCATGAGTCGCACCATGTGCCCGAGAGCATTGTCCAAACACTTCTTGAACTCTGTCAGGCTTGGTGCTGTGACCACTTCCCTGAGGAGCCTGTTCCAGAGCCCAACAACCCTCTAGGAGAAGAACTTTTTTCTAATATCCAACCTAAACCTCTCGTGACCCAGCTTCATCCCATTCCCTCAGGTCCTGTCACTGGTCCTGAGAGCAAAGGGATCGGTACCTGCACCTTCACTTCCCCTCACAAGGCAATTGATGCTACAAAGTGCTACAAGATCTCCTCTCATTCTCCTCTTCTCCAGGCTGAAAGAGCAAGTGACCTCAGCCACTCCTCATATGGCTTCCCCTCAAGGCCCTTCACCATCCTCATGGCCCTCCTTTGGGTGCCCTTTAATAGCTTAATGTCTATTTTTATAACATGGTGCCCAAAACTGCACACAGTTGTCCTTAAATGGCTTATTAAATAGAACTTGGCTATTATAAAGGGAAAATAGAGGTCTGTGTTGCTTCCAATGGTTATAATGTACTACCAAGTGAAAGGCTCAGTTCTAGTGAATGTGATTTACTTGCTGCTGTAACTTTCATCCTTTTTGTGAGGACTTTCTTTTCCCTCTTTAATTCTTTTGAGAAATTAGGGAAGGCTTTCAGTAGAAGACTAAAATTCTTTTCTCTGCTCTAGGGGAAGAATCCTGGGTCCAAGTGCTCATAAATTTTGTATGATGATACCCAGATATACATTTAGAGCTATTAAAAAGAATAATTCAAATAACAGAATTGTTCAGTAACAGAGTAATAGAGTGCATTTTACTCTTGTGCTCCAAGTAAACTTCTTCCTGTATGGAGAGAGGAAAGTGTTAAAGTCCCACCACAGGTTCATTTTATTCTTTTAGCTCAAAATTTACCAGCCCTATTTCAGTTATATAAATGTTTACTAAAATGGTTACTTCCACAAAGCCAAGTATTCAGCTTTTCAACATTTTATAGTGCTTCAGGTATATTCACTGATTAAGCCTCTCGACATCCCTATGATGGGGATGAGTTGGTATATATTGCAAATTAATAGCTAAGGAAGTTAATAATTCAGTCACACAGCTTTTTTATTTAAGCTTTAGTCCTTTGACTTCTAATTACATGCTGTAGCAACCACACTATGTTTCCCTGGTAGGGAAAGTCCTTTAATGAAGAGCTTTATTCCAGGAAATATCTTGTTCCCCTCCTGCTGATCAGGAGAGCTCTGCTGGATGGATTTCTGTATCAGTGTGGTAAAAATGATGGATTTTACTCTGAGACAAACTTTGGAAGGCACACTTGAAGTTTGATTGGCAGAAAGAAAGGATTTGGGTACATGTGGCATTAAATGAGGGCAGAAGTTGGTTAAAGTGTATGAAGCACTGTCAGTCATTTACTAAAGACCTACTCATGTAACAAGAAAATATGCTGGTAGCAGCACCTGGGTAATCTTTCCTCTTGCTTCCCCTCAAATCCAGGATTGGATATATTCAGGAGCCTTTTGGCTCTGTCTTCTGGAGAAGATAATCTGCACCCATGGCTTTCTTTCTGTGTGAGGAAAGATTTGAGCTGTGGAAAAGGAAATCCTGACAGTAGGTCTGATAAGGGCAAGTGTACAATATTAAGCTGGCTGGTTTAGCTCTTGGAATGATTCAAAGAAGCCTTAAGATTATTCTAATATTTTCCAGGTCAACACTGGCTCCAAGCAGCTGTTCCAGCAGCTGGAGAGCTGCAGTTGTGAGCTGCTGCTGACATTTGCCTACATCACCTCCACAGGGAGGAAGAACGATATGGAGTCGGTGTTTCTGACTTTGCTGTGCATGAATTCCCCATGCAAGGAGAGTCTCTTGCTTGCCAGCCAGTGTGGCTTTACGGCTCCTTTGGGCTGCTGTAGAGGTGTTCATCAGAGCCACGATCTGTGCTGAAATAAAACAGGAGATGGTTGCTGCTACCTGTAAGGGCACAGCTAATTCTTTTCACCCATTTCCATCCTTGCTTGAACTCTAAAAAGCAGCCTACTATGTCAGTTCCACATTTTGCACTCTCTATAAAGATACATGGCTGAGAAATATTTCCAGGTGCTCTTCCAAGAATCTTGGAGCATCGGTGAAATTGTATATAAGAGTGCTCAGATATGATTTTCATCACTGTTCCTTGTAAAAGGTGGTCAGGTGTGAGATCTGTATTGATATAGATGTTTATACTGGGTGGTGATGATGGGGCAGGACCTGGGTCAGAAAGGCAAAGACCTGTACAGTTTCCTTGATGCCCAGACTCCAGATTTTTCTCCAGTGCCAGATGTATCAAACGCTAAATCAAAATTTGAATACTTCCGTGCCTGCTTTTCTCTCAGAATGCCGACAGGACACTTTCTGATGTCAGTGTGGCTGCAGTTTATGTGATGCAAATTCTCAATCTCTGCTGTCAGGCAATGACTCTCAGGGGACCTATTTCATATTAAAAGACTGGCCTCTGCTCTCAGTAACCTCGGTATAAATCTAGAATAAATTTTATTTTGTCAACAACAATTATACGTGCCATTCAGGGCACAAGTTATGGATGCAGGTCCTGCCCGAAAGTTGATTCAAAGCTGTGTGATGATTAGAATGTTTCTCTCACTGCTTGGTACAGATATTTCCCATCAGCTTAATTTTTGGCATGGGCTCATTCTTTCCTTTGGATCCATGTTTTCATTCTGTGGTGCAAAACCAAACTTGCGTATGAGTGCTAAGTATGACCTGGCCATGCTCATTTCCATCCATTTTCTTGGATTTGAGCAGACTGTCCATCAATAACTGTGACATTCAGCACTTTATTTCTTCACCTGACTACATTCACCTTGGGTGGCATATGTTGGGCGCATGAATACTGCTTTGGATGGCTCTTATTTTACCCATAGATCGGGAGTGAAGTTGTCTAGCCTCTCTTTCAAACTCTACTTTTTGTCCAATTAATTTGAAAACAAACAGTCCTTTCTTAAAAGAAGAATGGCCACCAAAAATGAGCAACAAAGAAACTTAGAGCCATACAAGACTGCAAAATAAGATTCATGAAAAATGTAACAAGCACAAGCAGAAACTGTTTCAAGTTTGCAGATGCTGTGATATCCCGCCTGGTTTTTATGTCAGCCAAGGTTACTACCAAGCTGTAAGAGTTCACTGAATAAACCACTGAACACTGTGAATTCTCCCACTATATCACAATTACAGAAGTAGAGGCACCAGGTAAGTTTATGCCGATCCTCTGGGAACATTTTTAAAAAGTTTAATAGCCCTTAAAATTTCTCATTTCTAACCTGTCATAGGTTTACCTCATGACTGCTCATTTACTGTGTTGTAAAAGCAGATAGAAAATTAGATTTCAGGCTCAAGATCTCACTAAAACCATCATTCCTGTTTAAGTCAGCAATAGTCACATAACATTTAAGCCTGGATAGTAATTTCTTTCTACATCCACTGCAGCAACAGAGCAACACATTGCATGACTTGAAATGCTTCTGGTCTAATTAGAAGAGCTTACAAAATCCTGTGGAAAGATTATCTGAAAAGATCACTGGAAATAATAAATAAGAGGAGTCTAATTTCCCATTCTGGGTATCTCACAAATGAGAAAGGAATCTTTTAAATATGGATTCTGTTGATAAGATCATTAAATAGCTGCAATGATTACATGGGCTTTGAACCCCAATGAGGAACTTCTGCTATAATTCACAGAAAAAGGGGGTTTTTAACTGTCTGATACACTTCTCATCTAGTAGCTCCAAGTATCTGGATCCTGTCCAAGTGCACCTGAGCACAGCACCTGTTGTGGCAAAGAGCTTAACAATGCACATAACTTCAAGTACATTAATTATCCCCCCTTAATAGAGAGCATTACTCAATTGAGGGAAGTGTCCTTGAAATGAAGGACATTCATCCAGCCCTGCTGGATCGGAACAGAAGCACCCAACATATTACGGGATCGCATTTGTGGATTAAGGACTCATTCATAGTTTCTTTACATACGTGACTGAAAACACAAACTCTTATTAGTGTATTCAGTAGTCAGTGGAGAAATTTGGAAACTAGCCTATAAAATCATTCCTGTTGGGACATTAAACAGTTATTAAAATTGAATTGATTAAGGGTTCAGTATAGTTCTAGAGAAAGGTTGTTAAAGACTTACATATCTGCCTTCTCAATAGGTTGACAAATCAAAAGAAGGGAGAGCTGCTGGGAAGCTGCATTCAGAGAGTGCATTTTTACTTTTAAAAATTGAATGTATTGTCAAATATATCAGCAAACTGAGCTCACAAATGGGGTTTATTTCTCTGTGATTATTTTCCCTTCTTTGTTCTGTACCTCTTGGGTGTCTCCTGTCCAACTGAAGCAAAATGCATGTGCAGAAGAACAGGGAGGCTGGGAAAAGGCAGAGATCCTTTTAGGATGAGCAGAGTACTACTCAATATGAGCCCCAGTTTGGGGCACAAACTGAACGTGCTGTAAGGGAATGGTTGGTTTTGGTTTGATATTTTTGGTGGGGTAGAAGAAGAGTTTCAGGTCAACTGTCTCTCAGCAAAGCCTCTGTCACCACTCCAGGAATCCAGCAGTAGATGGCCTTTATTCTTTTTCAAATATCCAATGTGGCTTTGCACTGTTCCTCCTAGAGTGGATGAGCCACCCTTTAAACCATGCCAGAAGCTGAGTCCCCACGACTGTAGCTGTGGTAGGTGGTATGGTAGTCTGATTGGCAGGTCTAGATTTAAAAACTGGTCATTAAGTCTCACTTCTACAAGGAGACACGATCTGGTACAAATCTCTGCTTACCTGGAATGCTAGGGCCTACCTGAAGTTCTGGATGTACCCAGGAATCTGCTCTTCTTCATTTAAGTAGGAGATTCTATCTGATGAAAACAAAAAGCTAACACACAATTTGCATTGTTGGCTGAGTATTTTACACCTGTAGGGGATAAAAACTGAAGCAAAAATTTCATGCGGTCCCTTAAAATACCATCCTCTCTCATAATTTCATAAATTCTTACTACATTTCTTTGAGACTGCAAGTCAAGGACGTATCTTTGGCCTGGAGGTTCCTTATAACCTGCTCCTGATGATGCTCTGGTTGACCTATAAAGGTCCTTCCAACCAAAACTGTTCTACGATGTTCTGGAGTGACTTCTGCATGGAAAATAGCCTGTAACCTTAACTGAACAGAATCATAATTAATTAACCAAGGGTTAAAATTCACCCATATTTAGACCAAAGAGGAATCAAAAGTGGACAAGATAGAGGAAGCAGTGATGAAGAGTTGTTAGAGTTCTTAGAACATGTTTCTTGGCTATTTTAAGTCCCCACTTTTCCAGGATGTGCTGTGGGGAGCCAGGGTCTTTTTGAGGTGCTGGTGGCACACAGTTTGTGGGAAGGGACAGTTTTGGATGGGAAGCTCCTCCCACTCAAATTCTGTGTTGGTGTGTCTCTGCCAGCTTTAGCATGGCTTCTTCTGGTGAAAAACCTCTGCCTTGTCTCACATTTTCTCTTCCTCTGCTATCCCTTGAAATCTGAGATCTGTGTGCTTTAAGATTTTTCTTAATCTGTGGTTTTTTTCTATTCTGTTAGTTATTGTACCCAAACCATAGCCAGCAATGGGGAATGGTTTTCACTTACATATATTTCCTTACTCATCTGAGAAGGAGTGGATTCATGACCAACGCAGGTATCCTACTTGAGAAAAAAAGGTCTCAGTTTCGTTCAGTGCTGATGTTAAGAGTGTCCATCCAGGATATAACCAGCACTCACTGGCACTCCTGTAAGTCAGAGTATTCTTGGTGCCAAAAAAATTGAGAAATTATTTCTTGCTTCTGAAATGTAAAAAAAACCATGAAAGCAACTTACTCCCAGAATGATCCATAATACCAAAGGCCTTTCTGGCCAGAAGTCAGACTGAAAAAGAAGCCTTATACAGTAGTGTTGGGTAAAGACAGCTACATGATCACTGCAAGCAATAATAATACGACACTGAACCCTGCCTTCACTGAAAGGTTTTAAAAAATATCAAACTCTTCTCACAAGGTCTTCCAAGCCATTAATAAACAACTTTTCAGCTGTTATCTGCTTAGATTAGTACTTATACGTTAGAAGATTCTGTACATGTAACATCACAGATTATGTAAAATAAATCTTTGTAGAATTGCTATAATCTGGTGATATATAAAGCTTCGTGGATTGAATAATTTTTAACAATCTTTTTTGGCCTGTTTGTTTCTTTGCTTTTTTAGAGGAAAAGTACATCCATTCCTGCTATGGTGTTTTATTTTCTGGTAACAAGCATATTTTTTAGCAGGATTAAAGTCTTAATTTCACCTGTTTGATTTATACCAGTACTCTATCAGGTTACTTCAGGTACTCATAGCAGTATTTATACTTCAGATGGATCAGAAAGAAGGGCTGAAAAAGCTACATAAAAAGGAAAAGAATATCCTTTTTGAGCTCTTAAACATCCACAGATTTCAGAACACTGGCTAAGTCCAGCTACTGATACTTGAGTTGGGAATGCAAATGGGGGAACAGGAAGGAAATATTATTTTTTTAAGAGCAATGCACAGAGATATGGAACTGGAAAGGTCCACCTGGGCTGTTTTGCAAGTACTCAGGTCAAATAATCATGCTAGGAAGAGGATCACATTGCACCCTAAAACTACAAGGAGATTTTGTTCCTTTTTGAGTTTGTTTTACTACTTTCCCACAGGAAGAGGGCTCTTCTGCCCATCTTCTGATCTGTGTCTTAATCTGTGATCATGACAAATTGATGATTTTCAATGCATGTGTTGTCCTTTAGCTCTTCATGTTTCCTAGAAGGTGTTTATTCTCTGTTATCCTTGTGGACACCATTCATAGCTCCTGAAGCCTTTGTTTCACTTCTGTTCGCAGCCTTTTGGAAGATGAAGCTGTTCATTTCCTTAATTATCCTGATTACCTTGCTTGTGATTCAAATTTTTTTTTCTGTACAAACAAGACTGCCTGGAAGTGTGCTGCAGTTGGTACCTCTGTGAAGCCTATCAGCTCTATAATGGCACTAACACTTCCCTGTTTCTACCAGAAACGTTTTTTACCTGATAACAACAAGGACTGTATTTACACTTTCCGTCATGGCTGTCATCCTGTCTTCCATAAATAACCCTCAGGCCTTTTTCCCTGTCTGTCGTCACTGACTAATGAGTTCTCAGCTCAGAGAAAAGCTTCTTGTTTCTAGTTTGTAAGTGCAAGCTGATGCCACTTTTGTACTAGATAATTTGATTCCATTTCCACTACTCCTGTTCTTGAATGTCTCAGGTACTTCCCACGCAATATGCTAATGCTCATCTTTACCAATGATATCCCTCAGTAAATGTCATGGTTCAGTCCTGTTTCTAACTTAAGTCATTGTATGAAAATACGAAATGTGAACGGTTCACACTGATTTTTCAGCTACAGCAACAGTCAGTGGAGGGGTTTTCAGCCACTGGGAGCTGGCAAAAGGGGGTTTTACCCCTCGCGTGCCAACACAAACAAGCCCGGAGGTCAACGCTGAAACCCCTCTGGAAGGCGGCACTCAGTGCCCAACACACAATGAAAACGGGGTAGAGCTCCTCACCCAAAAGGGGCTGTACCCTTCTGTCACTGTTAAGCAGGCACGCAGGCAAAGGCAAAGAAGTACAGAGAGGGGACTCTCTGTATGCGTTCCGTACAGGTTTACTCCCCTGGAACGACAAGAGGCCAATTGATGGGAGAGTCCAGAGAGGGGACTCTCCGTATGTGTTCTGTGCAGGTTTACTCCGGTAAAAAGACAGGGACGCAGAAGCCAAGTAGTGGGAGGGTCCAGGGGTCTTATACTGGGTACAGAATAGGTGGGGAAAGGGATCTCAGCCAATGGGATAGAGACAAGCAGGTGGGATTGACAGGAAGGGAACCAATGGGAACAACACATAGGAGGGACTCAGGGAAGGATGCAATGGGGCGTCGAGGAACAAAGAACTTTCTAGAACTGGTACATATTAAACAAGGGAAATGAATATACATAACTTCATACATAAAACAGGAAGGGGAAAACATTAACCAATTGGGAGAAAACATGCAAAAAGCAGAACAAAGGACTCATGGGTTCTCACCATGACTGAAAGTTACATGCTAAACTTGGGTTGCTGACCACCACAGCTGGTTGTCTGAGCTCTTCTCAGGAGACAGGGTTGCCGGCACTGCCTTAGGTTAGATCCATCTTTCCCAAGAACTTCCATTTCCAATCCATGCCACTATATTTCTTCTGCTAATCTCTGTCTTTTCCTGCTTAATAAGTATTTTCCCACAAGACATTTCATCAAATGCTTTTCTCATGTCAGATTTGATGAAGGCCCTGCATTTATTTCATCTGGAAAGTCACCTATAAAATAAAACTGGTAATTTTATTTTGTGTTGTCATCCAAGCCATGCACCCAATCATTAACTCTTCCATGGGCTCTTTTTTTCATTTGTCTGCTGCTGCTGTTGGCAATATACATAGACATAAATGTCTCCTGGCAAGACAACTCAATTCCCTCATTCAAAAAAATCCCTTGTAATTTTTAAAAAACTTACAGTGATGTCTTTTTGTTCCCTTTAAAAATCCAGTTTCTTTCCTTTTATATTCTGATGAAGGTTTGCCATCAAATCCAGGTTGCGGGAAGACTAGAAGTCATGATCCTTTACGATAGAAATGTTTTAGGACATAAAAGTCAATTTATCTCATCTTCAAAGTTTTAGGCTTATTTAGACTGCCAGATGAAGTATTCTTTGTTGATTTCTACTACTGCTAGATGGATATTTTTCTGCACCTATGTGCCTCAGACACCTAAAAGGACATTAGCTAATTATCACTAGATAGATTAGCTAAAGGACTCCTAGTTGCGAAATAGATGAGTTTTTTTCCTTGTTTTTGTGTTCTGATAAGTTTTAAAGTGAAACATAGAGGCAGAAGAATAAGTTTGAAATAGCGTCTGCCCAGGCTATGTTTGGTTTTATCCAGGGCTCTACACACCAGCCTTCTTGAGCTGCTAAATTCATTCTTTATTGCGAAAGAATGAATGTTAACACTACCTTTAGTTTCAGTCTTGACATTTCAGCAAATTTACCTCTCTGAATCACTAACTGAACTCGACAAAAGGTTTTTATCTGCTGATAACTTTCCATTGGAGAGCTTTAAAGTGCCAGATGACATTAGCTCTAGCTCAATGATGTTATTAAATTCTCACCTTAAATCTCACATACAGAAAGCTCTTGTCAGGTCACATGAATGAGATGATTGCATTAGTCATACTACAAGAGTGATACTCATTCTACTAAGTTCACCGTACTCAGACTGAAGTTTGATCTCTGAGAGGGTGCTTCATATCTAATATGATGTCGTTTCTTTATGTTGTGGTGTTTCTACTAGTTACATTCTTGTCAATGCAATTTGTACCCTCTTTGCTCTGTAGTATGCAATCCTCAGTGTATTTGCTGCTTTTGTTCAACTGTAATCTACTACAATAAAAAGAAAGACCCCGTGGTTAGTTTACTCAAGACATTTCTTCTGTTCATAATTCAGCTTGAAACTAACTCTACACTTTTGAAGTACAGTGTCCCTGAACTGGCCTCTGAATTGCAAAAACTAAATTAGCATGAATGGCATTTTGCATGTGGGAATTTATGCAAGGATCTACTTGTGAAAAGTTTAAACACACCAGCTGAAACATTGATGAATTATGAATGATTATAATTAAATGGTTTTATTTCTCCATTGTTTTTATTTCTTTTCCTCTTTTTTTCTGGCTTCTCTTAACCCAGTAATATCCAGATGGCTTGGGATAGCAAGATTTCTGTGTGCGTACACTGATCTTGAAGGAAACCAGTGCCATTGACTAGATATGGGGATTAAAATGAATTTATCTATGGATTAAGAACTCCATATGCCAGTTTCAGTGGGTGTTATGAAATAGGAATCAGCTAGCTACAGAATTCCTAATACACTTATGTACTTTTATAGCCTAAATCATCTTAGTATCAGAGCTCTTCAGCAACTTGAATGCACCTACAACACCCATGTGAGTTAAAAGGGTTATCTCCCGATTCTCCTAATGGGATAACTGAAGTGCAGAAAGATTAAACAGCTAAGCCAAAGCCAGTAAGAAATTTGTAGCAGTCTCAGAGCTAAAAGACAGTTCTCTGGGTTCCAGGTCATTGCCTTGAACAGAAAGTTGTTTCTCCCTCCTTGCAAAACAACCTTACTGAAACCAGCAGTGCACCTCCCAAAGTGTTCTGTGCAGGAGAGCTCCTTAGTCAGGGCAGAGCAGGGAGGCAAATGCCTGTCCTCCCTGTTTTCAGACCTGTAAATCTGTCGGTGGCTTCTTTTGTGGAAAAACACAGGATGCTTTACAGACTTGAATTGTGCCTTCCAGCCCTTCTGGTAATTACAGGAGGTTTGTAAGTATCAATGTTTTATAGCTGGTGAAAAGGGAAGATGTAGTACTTGGTCATTTTATTGCTGTAAAATGAAGCTGTGTGTGAGCCAGGCAGAGATTTTTGCCTTCCTGAGATTGTCCTGTGCCTCAGCTGCCAGACCCAGTGTCATCACTGGAGGAGACCCCACTCCACTGGTCATGCCAAGGAAACAGCAGCAATGCTCAGCAACGCAGCAGGAATCTTGTAGTTAATTAAGATTTGTAGATGGTTTAAGAGCAGATTTTTAAGTAACATTGGGGTATCTGTGTTGCATATAAGTCTCATGGAATTGTGATGGCACTGTTTCCCTATGTTCCTTAAATCAGTTGCCCCAGCCTCCTGTTAGCATGTGTGCCACACCAGCTTGTAGTACAACCTTATTTCCTGTGACTCAAAAGCATGAAAACTGTATACCTCCATATACCTGTGTCACATTTGTGTAGTGAAAATGTCGTTGGAATTCTGTGCCGAACAAAACCAGATATGCTTATTTTGCTGTCTTTTTTTTTATGTCACAAGTTCCAAACAAACACCACAAGGAAATTTCTGGGAGTCCCAGGGCACACCTTTCTGGTGCTGGGGCTAAATGCCTTCTTCAAAGAAGACTATTTTGTATTCAGCCTTTCTTATCATCTTATCTTTTCTTTTGCTGTTTAAATATTTTCCCCTTGCTCTTTTCTTTTTCCAATTTCTTTCCGAGATATATCAATAATAACAATAGTAATAATAATAATAACAACAACAATAATAATAATAATAATAATAATAAATCATTTTGATGCACACCACTGGCTTATTCAGTATATTTTCCATCAGCCCTGGGACTGTTGCTTCTGAGTTTCAGTCCTCAGCTAGAGTACTTCTCTATGTCCCACAAGTGCGGGTTTCACTCTCTACTGACTGCCCAAGCTCTATTTTCTGCTTTAATCTGCGGCAGGACAGGGCAGTGAAAGACCTAATTTTTGATACAGTTTTCCATCAGTGTTACCACACAAAGCTGGAATTAGCCTGGGTTTTCTTGGTTTCTCACCAGCTGTAGCTGAATGGGGGCTGTCCTAATCTGTGGACCCACATTGCTGCTGAGGAGCTTCCCTCTCTTGAAGTGCAGTGCTGAGACCAGGGGGTGACTGGGACCATACTATGGGCTGGTTCCTGCAACACCCTCCACATTCCATGAGCCCAGGACCGTGCCTTTGCACCGAGCTCCAACAAGAGCAGCCAATTCTGAGTGCTCCAAAATATCCATGCAAGCAGGATTAAATGGCTGCTGCTGCCTCCAGAGCAGTGGTGCAATGGTGCCGGGCCCCACAGTATGCCATTTCTCCTTCAGCCTGCTTTGGCTATGTGGACTGTGAGCCAAATGGGTGAGGTTTAACCTTTGTAGACGAACAACTTTATTCTCAGGATAGAGCCAAATCTCTGCCCCGTGGTGGTGCATGAAGTGGCATAGGCTGTGGTGTGATGTGTCACCAGTCTCCTGTGTGTAAACTTTGTGCTTTCAAGCTTTTTGGCCTTCCTGGTTGCCAACAGTGACACTCTCTCAAGCTTTTTCAGCTTAGTGTACTGGCATTTATTTACAGCTCTGCCTTGACTGAGTTTTATGTTATTCTTTCATGGGGAAACATGTTGTTCACAAAAGCAAGGGACTAATAGCAGACTAGAGCTAAACCTAGTAAAAGCAGGTGTTATGCAATTTGTCACTGCATGACTCTGCTAATGCATCTTTAGTCCAGGACTGCGGTACCCCTGCCATGTTTTAAAGTGCAGAAAGATAAGCGTACGCTGTACCCTGGAGTGCCTTAGTCTATAAATGTAATTCAGAAATATGGGAAACAGTTCTCTGAATCTCATGGCCTTTTCTGACACAATTACAGGAGCAGCGTGAGGTGCTGAACATTTGCAGCAAGGGTGCACACAGCAAACGGGAAGTTGGATGTACAGGCTGTTAATTCAAGCCTAGATAAGCTTCTGACTAAGAGGGTTTTAATTTGTTTTTTACCCTAATATGATGCTTGTATGATAGCAGTTTTACTGAGAAGAGCCTATTACAACCTGTGCTCATCTATAGAGCCACATTTAATGAGGAGGATACCTCACAGCTTTTAATGGGCCTCCACAGACTTCAAGGATATGAATCTAAAAAAGCCTTGGAAATCAAAATGTTTTTATTTGGCTGCAGATGAAGACACTTTAAACTGGAAAAATCTGTGTGCAGTTTGAAATGAAAAGGGAAACAGATAAAAAAGAGTATTTTCTCTTGAAATAGAGAGAGACGGAGACAGACAAGGCATTTGATCCCTTAGTGCCTTGTTTGTGTCTGTGCTTTCAGGATCACTTTCAGGGAATGCAGCAGGAATATCCCTCCAATACTCAGTGTTCCTGCTGAATGAATGGGGATTGAAGACTTTCAGTACTGTAGAAGGAGAAGCGTAATTCCAGGGCTCACAGGTAGGAAAGCATATGCCTGGGCTGCAACCTCCAGATGCACACCCTCAATCTTAAATCATATTGGCAAAACTAGCCAGGCAAGGTTGTGCTGGCCACTAACAATTTTTCAAATGGCTGAACAGCAACAAATCATTCCTCTAGTTACCCACTGAGACCTCAATGAATAATCAGAGCCTGCAATAAAGCCTGGAAATCAATAATCCCTGGCTCATGAATAGTTAAGAACTAGACAGAGGATGGGCAAAGCAAGCATCAGCAGGTACCCTTACCGGGAAGGCACAGTCTCCATGATTTCATGTGTGTAGAACCAGAGGAAGCTTTTTTCTAATTTCACTCAGCAACAGGTGGTTAGCTGGTGCATGTAACAAGTCGAGCTTACTGGTGTATTTGGCTTTCTGTTTCTTCAGGGTATAGAAGCAGATTGTGTGAACAGGTAGATTGAGAAATCAGTTTCTCATACGTGGTTCTCTTTGATCCTACATGTTGGAAGTATATGATGTCTAAGCAATTTTCGTGGCAATGAGTTATGACACCATCTGAGGAGAAGCTTTTGGGGTAGGGTAGAGTCCTTTGATCTACGTGTGTGTGCAAATAAGTGTTCATACAGCAGGATGGCAGCTCTTTAAAGTAGTATCATTGGAGAAACACAATGCCCTTGCTCATGGTATATATGTGAATCATTCTTTTAGTAATAATACTTTGAGAATTTTTGCTCCCCCTGCATTTTGTATTCAGCAGAGTGTGTGAGAAGTAAGATATTTTCTTTGCATTCTGATGGGGAAAAATTCTCAGGACTGCTTACCTTTCAAGTGTTTATCAGTAGCAGATGCTGGACCTGATATTATTGCGCTTTGCTGCCTTTTTTCTGATTGTGCAGGTAGTGTATCTCCCAGCACTGTGAGTGCTTGACCAGGCACTTTTTTCTATGAAGAGCAGAGGTTGTATTCCCTGGAAGAAATCTCATCATCAGCCCCAAGTGTTGCTCTGTAATTTTCTCAGCTGTAAGGGATGTGGTCCTTCCAGGCACTGCTACCAAGCATGGCAGGTTGTATCCCTTTTCCCCTCATGCACTTGTGTTGCTAAGCCTTCATCAGGAATACTTATTCCTGACGTCTCTTGCATAAAGAAGTAACAGACATGCACTGAGGCAAGCAGAAACACCATGTGGCCCTCAGCATGACCAAACCCAAGGTCTAGCTCCTCTTCAGAAACACTGAACCTAGATGGGCTGTGTCTGTCTTGAATTTTGCTAATATTTTGGCCCAGGTTTGGATGATGCTTTAAAGATATTTCTGCAAGAAAAGCTGAACCTGCTAACTTTTGCCTTTCCTCAGCATTGTGGGCCATGCAGAAATTTGTCCTGGCTGTGGCTCTTTCTACACAGCATAAGGCTTGAGCCTATGCTAGTGACACACATGCAAAGGAGAAGGGATGTGCCTGTTGCTGGAAAAGGAAGCTCCTGCCTTTGAGGATATCCTCTGTACATTTCTGCTTCAATCAATCGTTCAGATATTGCCCTAAAGATTATTTGCCTTCTTTTGCTATGCCAGGTAATCCCAGTGTTTAACAATGAAGTATGCTCTTCCTGGCTGTTACTAATTAATATATTTTAACCTGTCAATAATTAATGTGGAAATTGGGAAGAATAATACCGTGGAGGCTACAGCCTGAGATCTGCTGCCTGGCAACTGTGGTTGTGCATATCCGTTATATCAGGAAATTAGAAACTGGAGCAAGAACTGATCTGTCTGAAATTTTGTGAAATGATATAAATGGGCCCACTCAACAAACACTAGATTTATGTGAGGGTATGAGTGATATGTGTCTGGGGAAAAGATATTATCTCTCTTATGAAGGTACAGTTAATACCAGACATCAATTAAGTATAGTTCATTAAAGCCTCTGGGTAATATTATTTTTGGATGAGATCAGAGGAGCAACTTAAAAGGACTGACAGAGGGGTTATCTTGGTAATAATCTCCACTTTTGCATCTAGCATCTCATAGGATGAGCTAAGTGAAGCAGCATCTAGACTGTAACAACAATAACCTTTTCAGATGGAGAGACTGTGCAGTGAAATATAATAGTGGCTTACTGTGTTTGAAGTAGTTGCATTAGATAGGTTTATTGAGATATGCCTGCAGTAGTGATATGATAATGGTTGGTTTATGTGCTCACTCCCCATCCTCAGAGCGGTAGATTTGCCATGTTCATGGGATGTAGCTTTATCTAAAACATTTCATTTGTACTGATGGAGTGACTGGAGGCAGGGAAAATTATGGTACTCTTAAAGATAAGAGGGTGATATTTTATTGCTTCCTCGTATTTTGGTTAAAATATTCCTTTATATATTGAGAGATACAGTGCTTTAATGGAATCAGTTTGAGCATAGTTTTCTTGAATTTGACCTATTGTCTCCACGTTTTGAACCCCAAGTGTAACGCACTGGTTGCAGGAAATAAAGTAAGTGTTCAATAGGTGAGGTGCCAATGGCAATTGAGATCCAACATCTTATTTCCAGTTAGTGATGTGGCTGTCAGGCAAAGGGACAGAAGAAACAAATTTCTTCAACACACCTGGAAGAAACAGGGTAAAGCTTGGCATGGAGCCTAAATTTGCAGGGCAAACTTCTGAGAATGTCTCGCTTTCCTAGGTTCTGCTGCCAAAACAGGCTCCACACTTGCATTTTGACATTAAAACTAACCACTTCTGGAAATGATTCCTCTTTTCTATTTTTCTGGTCTTTCTTGTGAAATCTTCTGTGTCTCCTTGCTTCTGCTTAATTTGTGTCACAGCTGCTCCTGTGGAATGAAGCATGAGGATTGTTTGCAGAGCGGGCTTGGGGCTGCAGGAGGCAGAGAGGGGACTGGGCATCGCTGGAGGCACAGGGCAGCAAAGACCCCCAGGGGGCTGCTGGAAGGTGTCAGGAGGGAGAGAGAAGTAAGGATGGCCTGCATGCCTGTGGCAAAGCTGGGCTCTCTGGGGTCATCCTTTCACCAGGGAGAGACAGCTAAAAAGGAGAGAATAGAGAAACACTCCTCAGGATAGGGTTGTGATTTTAAGTCTCTAGATGCTAAGACAAACAGTGTGCTGCCTTTCAGAAAGTAGCTTGCTGAAACTGCAGCTCTTTAAGTGGGATGATTTTTCCATGCCACTTTTTACTTCTTTGTTTAAAGTTAAAGCTGTATCAGTGCTTAGCATTACCAGCACTGGTGCTTTAACTTGCAGACCCTATTTTCAGGGGAGAAAAACCATCTTCATTCTCCTCAGATACCCCACCCCCTTAAGGTGAGAGGTTATTGGAGGGATTCTTACCAAAAGAGGCCATCCATGCAGCCCACAGGGCCCTGCAGAGGACCAGTGCTGCCAGGCACTTCTCGTTAAATGCTGTGCCATTGTCATCCACCTCTTCCTGACTCACCACCTCCTTCCTATTCCCTTCTCCCTGCAGCAGGGAGCCTCAGCCTTGCTTGCTCTGGGTATAATAACGTCTACAGCTCTCCAGAGCTTGACACAACCTAAAGTAGGCTAGGTTTATGGCACTGTATTTCAGCTAATCCTTGTTCATATCTGGGGTTTTCTGTTTCAGAGAAAAGTCATGTCAAATACCGTATAATGAGAGAAAACTGGAAATGCTGTCTTACTGGAAGGATTATTTCCCATGGGCTGTTCATACCATCATGCATGGTGTTCGAGTTTTCTGCTTCCACAACTCTCCCCAAAGCTTTTGGGATCCTCAGAAATCTTTTTCTAGTAATTATTCTTTTTTGAGGATTTGGGTCTTTTCCACTACCTGTGTTAATTGGACAAACAATCGCACACCACATCCAGAGGAAAGAGATAATCCATGGAAGTTCTTAGACTTGAGGGGGATATTCAGAATAGCATAAAAGCAAATCTGGTGATACAAAATGAGGCAAAGCAGAGTCATTTCCCAAAAAACCCAGCTTGAAACATCCCTATTAACAAAGTTTCTGCACTCTACTTAAAGAGCTGGCAGTAATATAGCCTGCTTCAAAAGCACTCAATTTTACAGTATTACCTGCCTTGCTGCACTATAACCAGCAGAGTTCTTTGTCGGGCCATGCTGTGCCTCAGTCTGAAGCACCCATCATCTCCTATGGAAGAGAAGATAAGAGAGAAACGTATTTCATGGTGCCAGACTCTGGCCGATGCCCAGCTTGCCCTCATTTTCAGGGCAGCCCTGACGCAGATGTCTGCTGTGGGGTTTTGAAGTAACAGTGCTGGAAAAAAAGGTGTCTGTGGGGCTGCTTCACCCTTTCAGAGCACAAAGATACTCACAGCTTACTGAAATAGAAGGATTTTAATTAGCTAATCTACCCTTCTCTCTCCCCCTCTCTGCCCTTTTCTTCCAGCTTTTCAGAAAGTAACTTGCTGAAAGTGCTTTTCTGTTGTGGTCTTACCCGATGTTGTTTTTCAGGTTTATTTGCTTCTGTCTACATATGTGAACCTGATGTTTTCCTTGCCAGAGTGCTGTCCTTCACACGAGAGCAGACTAAGCAGGCTTTGCTGAGCTGGGTGAGGCAGAAGGACTCTGTATCTCTTCCTGACGCCTCTACTTTAAGCTTAGCCTTGGCTGCTGCTGTTACTTCTTACCACCTGAGGTCCCACTGAAGCCTGAGTTCCTCTTCCCTGCAATGTACAATTAAATTAAGTCAGCATTGTTCCCCAGAGTGTGCATGGTGCAGAAGGAGGAAGAACAGGAAAGGTTAGATGGTGAGCTAGTTATCCTTTCTATTTATGCTCTTAAAGAGATGAATCAAGAAAGGCACATTAAATAGCGAATCTCACTACAGCTTTTTCTGAAACATCTTTTCTGTGAGGCTGAGAGAGACTTCTGAGGTTGATATTCTCATTAGACAGTGTGCTACTGAAGGGCAGCTAATTAGCAAAGCCACAGTATTTTGGCTGTTACGGTAGGTTCAATCACATATTGCAAAAATATGGGAGAAATGAGCGTCTCCCAGTCTGTTTTCAAAATGCTTCCTTTTCTTCAGGCTGGCTAAATACATAATTTCAGGGTTTACTCCAGTTCATATCAATATCCCAAATTCTCACAAAATATATATGTAATAATTTGCTGTTCCAGCACAATTTCTGTAAACATTTAATCTCCCACGGTTTTTGTGTGTATGTGTTGCCTTTTTCCCCACTGCTTGCATTCACTGGACATCTATTAATGCTCCATAACCAATGGAAAGAAATAATATTTTGAAGTCGTGGCACTGGAGGCAGGAGCTTAGAATGACATAAAATTGTCGTGATGATTTTTTTTAAATGATTAAAATTTTTCCAGATTAGTTTTTCAGTTTATGTGTTTGAACCAATTATAAAAACTAAACAACAACAACAAAACAACCAAACACACCAAATAAACAATCCCCCTCAAGACTCCTGCAACCAAACCTCCATAAAATAAATGAGTATGAAAATATGATACATTCATTAAAAGACCCACAGACCTTTATATCTTCATCAAAACTTTGTGCAGGTATGTTGAGCATGGTGAGTTCATCTCCTTACACTGCCTTTCCAGATTTCTTCTTAATACATTATTTTTTTCAACCACAGTTCATCAAGATTTTCTCCTCTGTAATGTCAGAATCCAGATGATGACTGTCCAGCACATGGTCTGTAAGACCCTTTATGATCTTCTTACGTTTCTCATCTAGTCCTGTTGCATATCTTAGGGGTCTCAACAAGCCTTGGAATAAAAAGTAGGAGCATATGACAGCAAACCCCATTGCTATGGAAGGCATAAACCAGAAAAGACTTCATAAGAAGTATCTGCATCCCTTTTACTGGGTGGGTCATTGAGACACAGCAAAATGCTCCAACCTTGGTCACCCAGAAGGTGAACAGCAGAGCCAGGATGAAGACCCATGTATTCTGAGCTCTGATTTAACCTACATCCCACTGGACAACCCTGACTTTGAGGCCCTGTCATCTGGAGAATGTTTTTTTTTCCCTTAGTAAGCAGCAGACCCCCACAGAGATCTGTGAGAGCAATCCTACTGAAAGCAATGAGGATGACTTAGGTCTTATTTTCTTCCCCCAGTAGTAAAGACAGAAAAAAACCTTGAATCCCCCCATTCCAAATAGAGTTAATAGATGGAAGTGTAAAAAGATACTGTCTTACACAAAGAGTGAAAGATACATGAGCCAAGAAGCAGCAATAAATTGTATGTTGATGTTAAGTATCCTGCTCATAGTAGTGTAACTTTGTGGATCAGGAAATTCCTGCCCTGAATATGTGTGCTGATTCACCAAGAAAATGTGCAGTGTTAAATCACTGTGTCATATTTCTTACCCACGCTGGGGTTAGACCAGAGGTTGCAAACTGGGTTGTCAAAGCAGCACATACGGGATTTCACCTGTGAAATCTGGCTCTTTTAAACACCCATTCAAAATCTATCTTCACTTAAAGAAGCTAGAAGGTGGGAAGATATGCCAGCAGAAGGATCACCCTGCTGCGTGTGTGTTTTGCAGCTCTATTTCCCCCATCATCTTCTTCTGGCAGCCATCTGAAAGCAGGCTACAGATGAAGTGAACCTCTGGAGTGAACCTAAGGAGCCATCCATATATTTTTATGTGATGTTTCAAGGACCCAAAGAAATAAGCAGTGAACATCCACAGCTCTAGAGCTTGTAAAAGCAACACTGTTGTATTTAACATTTCCTCTGCAGAGTACTTCAGCATTACTGTAAAAGTAATAGCAGATTATGCCCACAATGTGCAGTAGACAATTTCCTTTGATACCTTTTGGGATAGAGTCAAGGAGAGGAATTTTCACTGCTATCATAACCCACACGGCTCTCGTGATTCTCAGTGTATTTTGTTCTAAAGAGGAAATAATATGATTGAAGAAAATGACACTGTTGTGATGTCTTCAACTGTTTTCCTTTTTTTAAAGATGGCTTGGTATCAAAATGTAAATGAAGACTGTTAGCAGAACCTAGAGTTAGGAACTCGCCTGATGGTTTGTTGAACATGGACCTCAGACTTCTGTAGCTTTTTTGTTTTTTGATTTTGTTTTTCCTCAGAAACATTTACCATGAATAACATTAGGTATATAGATGCAATTTCTCTTGAGGGATAACCTATATTTAATGAAAAATGATTGAAGGCTACTTATTTTGGAAGAATTGGGTTAAGTACAATTGGTCTGCTACAAGGCATTTGCCCTCTGACATACTGATTAGAATATTCACAACCTGAGCAGAAATAGCTGTTTAAAAAGCACTGAAGGAATTATCAGTGATCTCATTGAATTTTAAAAATCTTAATTTTCCCAAAGTCAACATTGAGAAAGATGCCTCCACTCTTCTGTCTTACTGTTAATGTGAAAATTTGATAAGCACCAAGATTGTACTCTTTCAACTGAAGACTGGTGCATGTCACCGAAATGATGTGATATGATTTGCAATATCCTCTCTTCCGAGGCTTGATTTGGCAGCTTGCATTGGTGCTGTGAGGCTCAAGTAGAAGGTGCTGCATTTGACATTTCTGTGACCTCTTGCTGTCTCTTTTGTAAGTACTTCATTGGAGTTTTGTTGCTGGTCTTGCAGATTCAAGTAGTAGTTGTCTAGGTATTTTTAAAAAGAATTATATTCCAATTTATACTTCAGGTCTTGTTCCTCATTGCAGGCAAATGCATATTAATAGCAGGAATATTATATGTTTGGCAAATTATATCAGAGTTGAAATCTTCACACACAGTACAAAACAGCTATTTGTGCTGAGATGGATGGATGATTATTACCTCTTTGTTTTCTTTTTCATTATCCTTTTGAATTAAAATCTCCTTGTAAAGCCATTATCCTTGCTTTAACAGCTCTCTATATTGAATATGTCTCTGCATCTTCTACACTTTTTCCCCCCCCTTTGCTTAGATTGAGTTTTAATTTTCTGTGATTTCTGAGCTCTAATTTCCTTGTCGTTTCATATTTGTACAATGTCCTGTTCAAAAATTTAGTATGCGCATACTCAATTTTGTTTCTGAAATGCATGTAGGACAAAAAGTAGCAGGAACCTTCTCTAAAAATTATATTTACAGCTCTAGTGGCAAGCACTCTCCTCCTACACTGGAAAGTGTGAAAAACTGTCAAGATGTGAGTGTGCATAACAATGCTTCTGACGACTGGAGCTGATTTATTTTTTAACCATAGCTTCATTTTGTCAGTTGCATCAAATAGAACAGGAAAGAAGCTCTTCCAATCAAACCCAGCAAAACACAGACTACACAACTACTTAAAATTACAGCATCTCAAACTGCTCCACCCTATTCTGTAGTGCTGCATAGACTGAACACAGGTACAATCATACCAAGAAAGACTAGTTGTGACTAGGTATAATTCACTTTTCCAGTTCCAAAATAATCAGAAGTGGTCTCCCTATGTGTGACAGTACTTCATGACCTCCAAAATTCTTCCTACTACCTACTCTTGAGGACAAGAGCAGAAGAGGACCTCAAAATTGCCACCTGCTACAGGAAGGAAAGAAGAATGACTGTGGTTGTCATTGGTGTCATAGATCCTTGCAATGGCATTAGGTGCACTCCTTAAAAGATGACAGTGTCTTAACACGGAGGAAAGCAAATAACTTCTCTACCCCCTGTTGGTTTCTTTCCAACATGAGCAGGAAAGAAACATCCCTTCCTGTCCTTAATTTAATGGTTGATTTCACCCTAATCTTCTGATACATAGGTTTCATCCTGTGCATCAGCCAGGCACCTTTGACAATGTGAGGATAGTAAGGAGGCTAACTTTCCATAGCTTCCTCATTACGAGCCACGTCCTGATACTTCTCCTTGTGCTCAACACTATTTTACCAAGGGCTGATTCGAAATGTGAAGTCAATGCGACCCTTGGCTGTGATTACAGCATATTTGGAGTTAGGCTGTAAATGAATGGTCCTGTTAGAGGAAATTGGAGTTCTTGTGAAATAGTGTCATTAATTGAAGTAAAAGTGTTGTAATGTGGCTTTGTGTCACCTGCATGAATAACAAAATTATTTCAATTCTGTGTATGTAACATTTTCCTGCAATGTAGCATTTTCTTTTTCTGCAGGGTTTTCTGTACTTAGATACATAAAACTGTGTCCCCGTTCTAAAGGGAAATATCAAGATACAAGAAATGACTGGTTTAGTCTTCAGTTTGTTTAAGAACTTTAGCTGACTATCCAATGGAAATTTTAAAAAAATCTAATACTTGCGAGAAAAAAACATAAAACCTTTGGCTACAACCCTGGTTTATTTTCTCCATTTCATGGTCTTAAACTACTGGTAGTATTAAGGCTGAATCCTCTAAAAACCCATCTTATCTCAAAAGGAACTAGTATGAAATGGAGATAGGAGAAATCTAATACTGAGCTTCTGTCAAAAAGATGCAGGTGTGATGCCTGTTTCCTGCAGATTTCTGTGATAACTATTTCTCCCTTGTGACATGTTCTCTCCTAGCCTTCAGGTGGGTTGGTTTTTTTGTTTTGTTCCATGAAACTTGTTTTTGGAGGTTTGGGGGCATTTTAATGGAAGTGCTGATTTGATTTTGCAAAGGTGTCCCGGTATTAAAACAAAGCTTCTTGAGCTTATTAGATGAGATATCTTTCCTTGGTTAAAAGAGCTGCCAGGATGGTACCTGCTTGGTACAATTGGGAAGAAAACCTACCTGACTTTTCAGCAGAGGATTAAGCACTCTTAAGCCTTCTGTCTGGTTTGTGAAATATCCCCATGGTTGGTCTTTCAGCGACTGATTTCTTAGGTGCTTACTGTGTGCATTGAAGACAGGCCTGCATTCAGCCTCTTCTCATGGGGCGTTATCCACCATTCTTCTCCTCTTGGGTTTCTCCAGCTCTGGAAATGACAACAAAGTGGGTGTCCAGCACAGGAACTGGGAAAAAGGAAAAAAAATGTAGAAAATCTCCAACAAGGAAACAGCATCAAGAAATGGTAGCTACTACCTCCTTTGCTAGGCAAATGATGAGTGGGAAAGAAGGTTCATGGAAGGGTGAAGAAGTGCTAGATTCAGGTGTTTGGAAACTTGGGAGACAGAAAATAATGTCTGAGCACTTGGGTGGGCAGAAATCAGAGGTGGGATAAGAAAGAGCAAGACCAGTAAGGGCTGAAAGGGGCACCAAGGGGAAAGAGACAAAAATTTAAAGTGAAGAACAGACATAAGCAAAAGAGATGGAGGTTATTCAGAGGCATATTTTCTTTTTCTTATGCAGTGTAGGAGAGTACTGGCTCTGAGGAAGCTTGTGCTGGAGAAAGGATAAGGAAAAGGGAAAGATGGGAGTAGGAGGAGGGAACAGGTTTTCCACTGTCAGCTTCTGTAGGCCTGACAAATAAAACACCTTTTGCTTATCTGGGGAGCACGTACAATTTGTATAGACAAGTGTCATTGTTTATTTTCAGTGGATAAATAAGTTTGCTATGGTAGGTGGGCATAGCTGCTTGAAAGTCTGTTATAGGGACATTGCTCAACACCCCTTATCACCCCTGTCCTTCATGTTTTGAGTGGGTTACGTCTTCAGCAAGGACATCTTGTTTTTCTAGACCTTAATTGAAAAACTTGGCGGAGCATTTTAGAACTGATTTAGGAACTGCAAATGAGCGTTCTCAGACCACATAATTCAATATCTTGGAGACCTCAGTTTGTGAAGTCAGAGACCTCTGTTTGTAAAGTCTCTGTCAGTCATTGCTGTGCAGAGTACAGCTACATAAATACCTTTGTTTTCTATCCTCACCGCTTCACACTTGCCTGTTTAGTTTCTGTTGGATTGGTAGCAGAACACTTCACGTCTGGGAAGTCACACCTAGCCAAAAAAGAGTTGTGGTCCCTGCAGGACTTCTCAAAAAACTTTGGAATGTGTTTCTTACATGAAGCTCAGGGAGGGGTTTCTCTTGTGAGATGGCAATAATAATCCCTGCTTTGGTCTGTCTTCTAGACATGTCATGTAGTAAAGAGCTGGGCTAATGTTCTCTCCCCCCGACCCCCTGAATGCTTTACTCTCTACTGGTGTTTCTCCTGGTTTTCAGTTCTTAATGTGCCAAAGAGAACAGCTCGCTTTTGACAGTGAAATCACATTTGCAGGGATTGAAAAAAGAAAACATTTGTCCTTATCTTGTTCCTGAAGACACCAACTGCCCCAAAATGTGCCATCCTCTATATTAGTTTTCTCAGTTGTCCTGTCTCATGTTGTGGATGGATTCTCTTTACACCCTCACATCAATTTCCTCCTGTCCCTGGCATGGGACAAAGAGGAACAGTTCAGAAAGATACACCACTTGCATTGTTTATTTATAGCTGAGAGGAAAACAAATGGAGAACTAAGCAAATAATGAAAGCAGATTTTCTGCCACACACAAAACAGACTGGAGCTGTTAACACAGCCAACATGCTTAAATCCAAAAGGCATAGCATTTCAGTGAAGGAGTGGGATCAGATTAGGGAAGAAAAACATTCAGGTCTAAAGCTTAGCTAAAATGTCTGGTAGAAAAGGGAGCTGACATGGATTCCTCCTCTGCAGACAGCTACACCAGAAAAGAGAAAGATAGTGTGGTGTGAGCAGGTGATTCAGGTGTCAGAGAGGGCACTGATTCTTCTGCAGACAACTAAACCAGCACTGGTGCTGCCTTGGAGGGACAGACAACATGAAGAGATATTTAGACCTGAAGTGAAACATAATCTCTACTTAGAGATGGAGATATTTATGTAGACTGGCCAAAAGGGTGTTAAGATTGAACCGAAGCTATGTTATTTTCTGAAATACTGCCTTCAGCTGTCTCAAAAATCTCAAGGCAGTGACAGGAATGAGCAATTTATTTTGTCCTCTACCAAACAAAATCTGGGGATGAAGAATTGCATCGCATTTTGGAAACTATATGGGAAAAGGAGCGTAGGTGCAGGATGACAGAAAAGAATGCAAGAAAAGCAGCTGTGTAAAAGTGAAGCAGATACTGGAGAGCATAAATGACAGGTTAACAGACTAGAAAGACAGTGAAGCACAAAGGAGATACCAAAGACAGATACATGATACATAAAAAAAGTTAAACCAGATTAGAAAATACATTTTAAAACAGAACAGAAAAAATTGGCATTGCCTAAATTCTTATCTCCATACTCTGTTTGGCTTGTGATTGTGATTTAAGTAACAAATTTGTATGGTGGGCAGGTAGCTGCAAACACAAACCCCAGTTTCTAAATATTTTTGTGATTTGTGATGATTAATGTGTCCTTTAGGGTACATAGTCTTTCTTTTGTTCCCTCCTCCAAGTTCTTTCGTTCCTTTCTTTCTTGAAAGAAATTTTCTGCATTATCTGCTTTCTTAGCAGTATCAGTGAGACACATATTGTTTATCTATCATGAGGAATTAGCAGAATAACCAAGTACTGTTACAAGATCCCATGACTTTACTCGTGGTTACATGTATGCATAATCTATGTGTAGATTCCCAGTGCCTGCAGAAGAAATATACAAACCATTAGTCCACATTGGTCCTAGAATTGTCACTGAAATGAACTCTTTCTTGTAAAAGTTTATTATGTTAAAAGCAGAAACAGGGAGAAATTTCACCCTGTTCTCCTGAAAATAGATTCTCCTAGCAAAATGAGAAGTATTTAAACATGGATTTCTCATAAGAAAACAAGTATTTGCAAACTTACTGCTGGATTTTTCATAGGGGTACAGTCCATCATTTAGTCCCCCTGGGCAGCTAATCCTCACCCTTTGAAAGATATGAATAAATCAATTTAATTTTACAATCTTACAGGTGGCTAAACTGAAGCAAAGCCTTCACTCCTTGGACAGCATAGATGTAGTCAGTGCTGTAGATATGCAGTCTTCGATCATGATAAAACACCTGTTTCAGTCCTGAAGGAGGCTGGAGCATTTGTGGTGTAACTGCAGAGAGCAATGCAAGAAAGTGTGTACAGAGTAGTTAATCTATTTTAGAGCTGATTAAGAATTAAACAAAGAATTTATTTTTTGGAGCATGAGTCATTTTGATTGAATAGTAAACTGTAAAATCAATCTTGGAGGAATGGAGATTTATTTACAGTCTCTTTCATTAAATGCCTTTACTGTCCTTTCCACAGGTTACAGTAACTTTATGCATGAACCAATATTTCTTCTCAAACACATGCAAAATATCTTTACTTACATGATCTATGAACTGGACCATGAGACTGTGAATCAGGAAGTCCCATTTCTTGTTCTTGATGTTGTCTTAGGCTATAGAGCCTTGGGCAAATCATGTTAAAATTTGTTGTATCTCTCTGGCTTTTGTGAGGAGGTAGATCTGTGGAAGAGACAGGCTTTTGTTAGAATAAGCTTGAAAAAATAAATTGGTCTTTTATTTATATAAGTGCTCATTATACTGGTGATAGCATAAACTTCAGGACTGTTGTGGAGAATCCTTAATCATTATGTGGCTACAGTAGTGGTGATACCCGTGACATTTTCTTCTTCTGAAAGGTTTAAAGGAAGTCATGTTTCGGGAAAGATTGTTGTTAAGCTGTGAAAAAGAGGACTCTAGTCCCTGACCATGATCAGGCTGTAGAAAACATGTTGCTAGTGTCCACAAATCTCCATCAGGGTTTTTATCTCAGGTTCAACATACAGTGAAAATCTAAACTGGGATGTGTACATTATGTTTACTGAGTAGATCAAAATGGAGTTCTTTCTTCTGCCAAACTGAAGATCTTTGCTTCTGCAGCTCTTGTGAGAGAAATATGCATTAGCCTCTGCAGGCACATCATTGTCTGTTGGTTTGTACATGTGCAACTGATTGCGAAACTGAGATGTATGTCCCAGAAACAGAACACTTTTTTTATGGATAAGGTGGGAGACTGGGTGTTGACTGCCCACTCTGTCGATTGTACATATGCAAATCTGAGTTGGAGAGTAATGTTTGGTCTGGGGAATTTTGCTTGAATTTAACACCCAAACATGGCATCAGGGAAGCATACTGAGAGGAAGTTGTTTATTAAACATATGCTCTGTGTGTGTGTTTGTGCATATGTATTCTATGGTGGTGTTACATATACATTTTATATATTAGCTAGACGGGGATGAAAAGAATGCTTTTTTGAAAGGTTTAATTTCTGGTGTGTTGAGAGAGAAAGAATGGATCAATTTACAAAAAGAACATACAGCAACAGCAAATCAAACTGACAGTTAAAAACCCTATAAAATTTCTAGCACATTAGGAAAGCATTATGTATCTCATTACATTCAGACTATGGGAACAGAGCAAAGAAAAGATGGCTAATTACACATGCTCAAACACAGCACTTCATGCAGATTGGCTAGGATCATGAAATTAATCAAGTATACACATTGAATGAGCCTTCAAAGGTCAGAGAAAAATAAGCAGGACATGTGTAAAACTGATCTTCCCCCAAAAGCAAATACACTGTACAAATGCATGTCTGCATCAAGACACTTTGTTAGCAGTTGACAAGACTTTCACACATGCTCCTGTCTCCTTAGGTGCATTAAATCTCCCTTTTTCAGAAAGAAATTATGGAGTGGGGAAAGAAGCATGTGATCCCTTACAAAGGACATTTGGAAGTCAACCAAAGAGACCTTGTTATGAGTCTTTTTGATAAAATGTTCAATCCTCTCCCACATGCCCTGTCTATTAAGAAAATGACATGATAGGGAACTTGGCAGAATATTGAATCTGAATGTGTGTGAGACTGCAACACCCCCAACAGCTAAACTACCTCTGCTGCTGAGAAGCCAGCAAAAGTCTCTCCTCCATTTTTATCTATGGGAGTTTAAAAAAATTTTTGGACGAATGTGCTTTTTTGCTTTTGTTACTGACTCAGAAAGTATCTGCTGCCTTAATTTGATTACAAAGGGAAGATTTTTTTGTAACTTCTCAAATTATATATCTTGCACACATAATTTTACATCTTTTCTCAAAAGATCCTCTGCTAATGCAAAGGACCTCTATTTTGTCACAAAGGGCGCTTTGCAAAAGTCACGTTTCTATAACAACCAAGTACACCTTTTCAATCCAGAAAACATGCTCTTATTCTGGTCTTCCTCTTTCTTTTAGAATCATAGAATCATTTAGGTTGGAAAGGACCTTTAAGGCTGTAGAGTAAAATCATTATACTAACATTGCAAAGTCCACTGTGTTTATATAAATGCTGCATCTACATGTCTTTTAAATACTTCCACTCCACCATTTCCCTGGGCAGCCTGTTCCAAAATGCTGGATAACATAGACAGATACCCTCACGGATGAACACCAGGTTTACAAAGACTTAAAAAGTTTCACAGTTTGTACATATATTTGAGAGACATGCAATGTTATGCAGACATATTGCTTTCCTCATCTCTTCAACTAATCTAGAAATGAAGGCAAGAATAGAGGAAGAAATCTGCTTTAGAATGCCTACATTCTTTTTAATATGATTCTTCTGAAAAGCCAGTGGAGAATATTAAGTAGGATCATCATTGGATGAACTGTGTTATTTACCTGTGTGGCTGGGATCCCACTGTGCCTCTCCTTTCCCTTTCTGTGCTGGGGCTTCTCGAAGCTGCTGGCAGCTGATGGAAGAAGAGCAGTCTTCAGGCAACTTTATATATGTTAGGGGACTAACTGAGGCAATTTTCAAACCAGAGACATGGGTGAAATTGTGTAAATTTTCTTCTCCCCATTTTCCTCACAAATTTCTCTCTAGAGTCCTTAAAAGTACTCAGAATTTGACTCGCTAACTCAAATAAGAAGGCACAGTGTAGTACAATTTAGTTTGTGACCTATCTGTTTGCTAAGTCCTGTTACCTTTTTAACTTTATAATTCACTGTCTGAAAAAATACCAATGGTCTTAGAATTGCATTGTCAAAAATGGAAAACTAGCACAGATGAATGCACACAAAAAGCCACAGCATGCAACTCAGCCTTGACCCTCTCCACTTCCATCTGTTCTCCCCAAGTAAATTATTACAGTGTGGGCTCTCTACTTAAAGTGCTGCTGCTTGTGAAAGAAAACAAGCTGGGGTAAGCTATTAAGAAAATAACACTATTTTGGCTTTAAGGCTAAAGTGGGGAAAAAATAACTTCATTTAGGCTACTCAGAGACTTTTAAACCTGGAGCTGGTCTTTACTGGTGTCTGTTAAATGAATAAACCCCCAGCTTTTCTCCAGAAATCTGTCAGAACTTCAGATGAACAGCTTTTGATGTATGCCATAATGATTGCTTTGGAAGTTGTTGAAGGCAGCAGGAGTGAAAATGCTGAGGAAAAAGTCTGTCCTCCAGAGCTAGAGTGTGCTGGAGAGAATCTGCTGCAAACAACCGTTGTGGTAAAGGAATTGTCCCATCTCTCCTAAAGTGCAGATTGAGACTTGAAAAGCAAAAGTGCCTTTATATGTGCATCACGACATTTTGGGTGAGTTCTTCCATGTTGCTCTGTGTACCTTAGTCAAGCTGGGTTGTGGCCTTCCTTTGTAGATGCAAGCAAGGGATTTGGAGGAGGAGATGACAGGTGAAAGAAGGAAGAGATGGAAAAGGATAGCTAAGAGTTGATCTTTTTGCTTTGGTGCACTGCTAGAGGTCTGAAAGAGAAGACTATTGCCAGTGGTCAGTCAAGTGAGAGCACACTTAGCAGTGTACTTTGCAAAACAGAAGCAAAACATCTGGCAGCATTTAAGGTTTTAGGTCTGTCAAGATACTGCATTTCCTGAGTACTGCACAGAAGAGGAAGAAGTAAGGACAAGTCCTCGTACTGAGTTGACAAAGGAGGTGGGATTGAAAAAAGGAAATCAGTAGTATAACCCAGTTGAGATCCTTGCCTGGGATAATACAGAGAAAGAGAAGAGCTGATAGACATATCCAACATTAGTGATCCCAACAAGACTGTAACAAGCATCATAATGGAAATGAAGAAGTAGTAGAAGTCCTTGATCAAGATGCAGGATCCACATATGTTGCTGTTGTACCAGGCACGGCGAGAAGAACGACACGGAATTCAAGTCCAGGATAAATGGCATTGTTTAACTAATTATCACCTCATTTATATAACTTGGTTCGCAATAGAGGAATGACATTATTGGGTGCTTGACCATACACCTCCCAGAGTGATTGGCTGAATGCTACGACACCCATTTCAAAATATTTTCTTCAGTGTGGAAAACAAGACTGTGCATAACAAGTTTGCACCTGTGAGATAAAGTCTTGGTTTACAAAAGCCTCTACACTGTTTACAGCTAGCTTGCATGAGGAAGGAGACTCTCACAAGCAGCTGTAAAAAGCAAGAAAATTTCTCTGCTAACCTTTCCAGCATCTACACACATATGCTATTCCCTACAGAATTGCAGTGAGACACCGGGGTCCTACTTTGAGAAAGGCGTTGTGATTCTGGGTTTGGTTGGGAGAGAAATTTCCAATACAGAAGGGAAAGGGCTAATCCTTCTCTGCAATGGATGTGGAAGTCCGTGTGCTCTTCTGATCACCCCTACTCAAGAAAGATAATTCAAACTGGAAAAGAAAGGAAGGAAGGCTACTAGAGTAACTGAGAGAATAGAGATCCTTATCTTGCAAACAGAGATTAAAGGCATATGCTTTCTTTAGTTTAGCAGCATTAAGGATGAGCAGGGATGGGTGCCATCCACACACACATCAGGAGAGTAAACACTATGGAGGCATAAAAAACACATTAAGACAAAGAATGATGATAAATGAACGAAAGATCTGTCCTATCTGTTAATGACAAAAATTTAGAAATTAGAATAAAGTTTTTAACTGTCAGGGCAATGCGGAAAACCCCTCTGTGAAGGTTTTAAAAAAGGAGTTTGATAGGTTTATGAAAGGAATTATTTGGTGCCTTGGTTAAGACTTAGAGTGCTGTCCCTGATGGAGCGGACTTGCCTGCCTCATCGCATGTTCCTGGAGTGAATAGATGTGTGTTACCAAGCTGAGATCTCTGCTCTCCTTACATGACTTTGGAAACAAAATTGACTGACTAGTTAAAACCAAGGAAAATAATTTGTATGACCACTGACATCCGTTTACAGGAGAGATTCCAGAAAATCTTGTCTAGCCTTAGAAAAAAGCAGGCAAATAACAGGAGAAGATCAACTGTACAGAAAAGAAAATAAAAAGGGATCAAATGAGCATGTAGTGGAAAACAAGGATAAGGTCTTTAGATAAAAGTTTAATGGTAGGAGACAGAGTATCTGAGAATGCAGAAGTCTTGCTCTCAAGCGTGAGTGCTAGGGAAAGTGATGGAGTGAGTAAGGCCACTCCTTAAGAGTCCATAAAATGGGAAACAGGACAACTTTATGAACTGTGGCTACTACTACTCCAGAAAGAAAAAAGCAGGAGAGCATAGAAAGAATTGATGGTGATGTGAGTGTGGCCCTGAAGCTGTGCTCAAGCTGAAACTTCCCTTATGTAAGAGCTGTTAGATGACAATTTGTGCTCAGGTGAAAACTGAATGAGTTTTATAGCATAGATGGAGAAAAAGCTCCAGATTGGGCTATTTTCTTCATACGGGCTGAGATGTTGCATGGAGTTTTCTTGACTGAAGTTGACTTCAGAAATAGATAATCCACCTTTGCAGTGGCAGCAGTTGGCTAATGTTGAGTTGGTAAGCTGGCCACAAAAGTCGCCCTAGAAGGTATTACGTTATATTTGGCACGAGAAGACTTCGCTGGTGAGTAGTCATGGAATAACACTAACATTCCATTTGAGCTACAGGTGTCCTGACTCCCTGACCTGCACTCCTTAGATATCACAGAGACATCCATGCAAGAAAAGGTATTTAGGGAACTTGCATCTCTGGCAGGCCCAAAGGGTCTTAGTGGAGCTGCTGGATGAAGGAGGAGCCAACAGAAACTATGGAGAGCATTGCATCAGTGACCAGATGGACTTCATCTGCCCTGTGGCCCAGCCTCAGTATGATCCTGGCAGTGCTGATAAGCAGCAGACCTACGTCAGAGAAAAGTGAGTAGATCCCACTGCTGTGGAAGAAGACCATTTAGAGGCTAGTAGCATATGCAAGATGCTGGCAAGACAAGCAGTGGAGTATCTTGCCAAGATAAGCCAGTACATTAAAAGATCCCGAGCTGAACACGATCAAACATCTACTGTGTGTGTTGCCAAGACCTCAGTATGTTGAAAGGAAGATAAATGATACCAGGAAAAGACATTACCGATGGAAGGTAGCAGCAGCTGGAAATAACTGTCTGAGTACTAGAGGTAGCTATGTGGAGGAAGAAAGACAGCATAGTTTATTGCATTTTTGTCAGGAATATGCCAGTGGTCCACAAAAGTACTGAGCAGGATGTGTTACAGTGGGCAGTTGAAAGATTCATCTTGCAATCATGAATAGACCTCAAAAAGTAAGCAGCACAGGAGATTATATTGTACGATTAGCTGTGGGTACAGAGTGGGATTATTTTAAAGGGGTGAATGTGAATTTCAGTGGGGTTAGGAGTTAAAAGTTCATTAGTGGATTAGAGTTTAGTAAGATAGAAACTTCTAAAAATTTGGTGTGACTCAAACTATTAATTTCTTTCTTTCTTTGCCCAGGAGTTTGGTTTGATGGCTGCATTGAAAAAAAAAATCCACTTCATGCCCAAATTTGAACTTGGAGAATACTTTGGTAGGGGCTGAGATCAGGCAGCTGGAAAAGTTAGATGCAGCAGAAATGAGACAAGCTTGAGAACCTTTATCTGGGAGATTTCTGAACTCTCATTTAACAGAGTGAGATAGGGTTTAAATAACTCAGATGAAACTTGGTTAGATGCTGTATACATTACAGCTAGTCTCAGATGAATTCTTTATACTGGAGGGTCATATTTATAAAAAAATTCCTACTTATAGGAATGAAATGGAAGAGACAGGGATTTTTAAAATTGATTGACATCTTCATGGTACAATTCTGCAAATCTGGCTGAATATTTTGGTCTTTACATGACAATAGATCTCTTCTGAAAATCTGTCTTTAAATATATGTTTCAAAGACAAAGATGTTATAGTTCTTGTAAACAAACTTATTCAGTGCCTAATCTCTTGTTACTGAAGTCTTACAGACTCAGGACTTTGTAAACTCTGGAGTCTCACAGACTCCAGGATAAGGTAGCTATATGCAACTTCCCCCAACATATGTCACAAAGTGGGCTTGGGGACCCTTTGAGAGCTTGTGTGTGGGCAAAAGGCAATCCCTGTCCAGTGCCTGTGAACCTTCAGAGACTCTCTTTAATGCACTCACAGGGACGTAGTCCAAGAGGCTTGGAGTTGCTGGTGTAGTTTTGGATCAGTTCTTGCACTTTAAAGCTCAAAATTATGGTCTACCCCAAAACAAAATAAAAAATTCAGGATTATAGCCCTGTATACAGCTGCAGGAGAAGAAAACCCAGAAAGCTTTAATAAATATATTAGATGCTTAATTGTTCAATTTAGTGCTTGCTTGGTAACAAAATCAGACACATATGGTAATAAGGCTGGTTTTTTACTATTATAAGACACTTTGGGACATTTTGAATGTGCAGGGTGCAATGGTATATTAAACCAAATTGTAGTTCTGTATTTGACAATTTGGCTTTGTTAGCATAATACAATTTGTTTTTATTGCAGCAGTGAAGAGGGAAACGTTTTGATAATAATTTGCTTTCATTATCCATTTATATTGCTTCTTCCCACTCAATATTTTATTTTTATTTTTTAAGCAGAACAGAAAAACTTTACAACCAAAGGAGCTGATTGAAGAAAAAAAAAAAGAATTCCCAGTCTGATTAGTTCTGTTTTCGATAATTAGTAAGGAGATTGTTGATGTAAAAATACAGCTATAATATCCATCAACTCTTCACATATTCCAAGTATGTTTACAGGAAAGACTAAATATTATATTTTAAAATAAGCATGGTAGTAAAAAGTTATTTCACTTGTGATTCTCTCAGGATGTTAGAGGGAGATGGTTTGGAAGAAATTGTATCTTTTATTAGGTCAACTTCTATAATTGGAAAAAAAAAAAGAGGAGAAGCATATATGAGATCTGCTTGGTTTTTTCCCACCTGTATCTGCCTTGTCTAATAAAAGGTATTGTTTCTTTCTTCCAATCTTGCCTCCTTTAAATATCTCCATTCAAAATCTTGCTAAGATACCATTTGCATCTTGCTAAGATATCATTTGCATCTTGTGTCCCCCAGTCTTTTCCATTATATTCAGCTAACCCTAGATCTGTTAATTTTCTTTCAGAGCCCAGACCTTCCTTATGCAGACGGATTTTGGCCATCTGCATGGGTGGCCATGGATAGCTCTGCCACTCCCTGTTCTGTTCAGCCACTCCCTGTTCAGCACATTCTGTTGCTGATGCCTTGTCTTTCTTTTCTCACAATCAGCTTGCTCTTATTTTTTCCCAGTGTCAGCCTCAGCAAAAAAAAATCCTTTTCCTTTACAGGTGGTCTGCTGACCCACTACCTTCTCTGTATTTTGTCTCTAATCTGAAGGTGGGAGACACACCAGGAGCAGGGTGAAATGTCCTTTTGGTTATCTAGACTTACACCCCAAATGTGCATTATGCTCCTACTGTGGGCTCACTGTTTCCTGTAGGGGCAATCATAAGGACATGGCATCCTGCTAAATCTGTGTCCAGGAGATACCTGTATAGTGGTCTTGTCCATACTTATTGTGTCTGATGGGGGGTCCTACCTGCCCACAAGGAAGGAACAATTTAAGTGTGACTTAAAATCTGTGGCTGTGCATCCTTTGCTTCCTTCAAAAGGAGAGAATATCTGGATTTTGGTATCCAACATTAACCAGCATTTTTGATTCCCATCTCATGGCTTTGAGTTGCTCTTTTTGCAATGTATGCATAGTCTGCTCCTGCTCTTAGCTGTGGTCAGTCATTAAATAAGATGGCGTTATTCAGCTAATTAAAAAAAAGTCTAGCAGGAGAATGGAATGTAGACTTCTGCAGGATGTACAATTAACCTTAAGTGAGTGAGGAAAGGAAACATCAAATTAACAATCCAGCTGCCGTTATTCTGTCACCATGCTTGGCTTTCCTCTCTGTGTTAATCAGACAGATTGTTACATGCTTTGAGAAGTTTAGCGGACTTGCCGTATCAGCACAAAGCAGAATCTCACTGAGGAGACCACATAGCGTTTCCAAAAGCATCTGAAGGAATTTATAGCTTGTGAATTACAAAAGCAACCCTAATTAGTCCCAAGAGGCAGTTGCATAAGAAAAACTGAGAAGACTGCCTCGTCATACTTGCTGCCTCCTTGTGATTTTCATAGAAGATTCTGATAATGAATGTTTACTAACAACTGGAGCTCAGAGACTCTACGCCTAATAACACTCCTGAGTAAACAGCATCCTGTATTTGCAGTCCCACAAAGATAGGTCAGATACTGGTGCTTTTGCTATGTGTCAATATTGCCACAGGAGCTCAGAGGTTTCAGCTGGAAGATTCTGTAGCCACCTGGGAAATGCCTGAAGGGAAATGCACGTCCTGGCAGTCTAGCAGCAGCCAAACCACTTGGCAATGTGTCATTCCTCAGGATGTTTTTGGTTTTTTTTTTTTGAGGTGGAGGTTTTGTTCTAAGCTCTGGAGGTATGAATTTTTCTCGGTGCTTTTCTAATGGGGTATGTTCCTACATTTCGGAAATCAAAGAAGTTTTGCTATGGTATGGGTGATTTCAGAGAGTAAGGAGCAGGGATATTGGTGAAGGCTAATCGTCACTCCTGAATACTTTTTAGGTCTTATCATTCTTTACCATTCCCTGCCCCATTCTCAGATTTTGAAATGATGCAAACCTGCTGCCTGCAAAAATCTAGGGTGCCTGAATTTAGAAATTCCCCTTTTGTGGGATCAGAGGTATAGGGATGATAAGGTGAGGCCCATTGAGAAATGGCAGTCTGAGAACTCCCTAATCTGTGACAAAGTTATGAGTTTCAGTCTAGTAACCATTTTCTTGCTGTATGCTTCAAAAACAAATGTGAAATCATGCAGTGGCTGCCTTAGGCTTTGCAGACCTATATGCCTTGGTTTACCAGTCACTAGGAACACTTTTACACTTTTATTTGCTATTTATCTGAAATCCCTCAGGTCAATATGCATTAATCAGTGGCACCATGAATCAATAGGTTTGACATTATATGAGATATAAGAAGTTATCTTCTTAATCCTATAATTTACAGTTGTCAGCACAGTTTTGATATTTTTAATTTCTTATATTGGGGTGGAAGTTTCTCAGAATAGTTTTTCCCAAGTAGATATTTTCAAATGTGAATACCCACAGTTAGGCATTGTGTATAAGTACTCAATTTTTCACTAGCAATGAAGAAAACAAAGTGACTGGGGAAATCAATGGGGATTGCTGGAAGTTCTGTACTTTTTTTAAATTCGGTTGTTTATTTGGTTACTTATATATGGATTTATGTGCTTGTCATTAAGCACCCAAGTACAAAACTCTTGGCCTCGGGTAGTTTGGGATTTTGCTTCTATTTATCTTGATTAGTAGATGATTGCAAATCCCTTACAGGAAAGTGAAGAACATGTTAATTCTCTTCACTAGTAAAAAAGAAATATTTGAATTAACAGCCTGATGATTAAAGAGTTTTATTAGTTTTAAAGGTGAAAATGTACCTCAGAGGTTCAGGGGAGAAAAGTAGGGAAAGAAAAAGAAAAGATATGCACAGTAGGAAGACAAATCTGAAAATCATAAAATGAGATTAATGAGAGTATTTATCATTTAAGGTTTGTGTTTGATCATGAATTAAAGGCTTTGTAATCAAAATATTCTGCCTTTTTAGATTGTTAGTTTTCTTTTTAATTATAAATTCAGTGGCAGGATTCCTGATCAGCATTCGGGTGTAGTATTCAACAAGACAAATTGGGTTTTCTGAAAAGATGTGTGCAGAGGTATAATACTTCCAGTTTCTCAGTCTTGGTCTTTGTTATGTATGAGGTGGTCTCCGACTGACTGAAACACAGAACATGGACACCTGAGAGATCGCACTTCTGAGGTGTGCTGAACACCACTGAAGCTCATTGACTCCTTGAATCAGCACCTCACGCAAACACACCTCAAAAGATCAAAAAGCACCAGGTAAGTAACAATTCATTGAAAAACTTGCACTCTACTGCACCAATAGATTTTTTTGATAGGACAATTGTCTGTGCTGTGCATTTCTTTAAATACAAATGACAAGAGTATTAGCACAGTATCTTTGCTCTTACTCTAGTAAAGGATAAGTGGTGCTTTTGCAATGGTATTTGTTCATTAAGTGATCAGGAAAGGTGATCTATTTTTCCACTGCATGAAGTTGTAACAATAATGTAGTCCTCAGACATTAATTCTGCAGTCTTATATGCTAAAAAGCATATTTTCTAGGCCATTAAATAAAATATGTAAAATGTTGAATGGCTTTGAATATCTAATTAAAAGCCTTTCAGCCCCATATTCCATTGACAGTGAAATGCCATCCTAACATCTCTCTATCAGATTAAAACACAACAACTCAGAGTCTGCACCTGCTGTGCTGAGAGAACTGCAGCAGGACCTGTTTGATCACTGAAGTAGGACAGAAAGGACCATGATAAAGTCTTGATCTTTGATCCCTGAAACCATGTTGGCTAATTGATCAGTTCAGCAGTATGCACAGGTCCTAGTAAGAGAGAGAAGTATATCAGGAGTTACGGAGAGAATGACCCTTCAGGTAGACCCTGTGATTTTGGCTTACTTGCTTCTGCCAACACGCTGCCCAATTGGCACTTCCCAGGTGATGACCTTGCAGAAGATGCAACAAAAAAAGCAATGCTGCTAGCAAAAGAAAAAATTTGTTGAGAGAGATGATATTTTGAAGTGCCTTGAGTGCTCCACAGAAAGACTTAAGGACCCTCTGGTCTTTCCAGCCTGTTAGCAAATAAGTTTAATGGCTGAGAGTCAGTCAAATGATGAATTGAGACAGTGGTTATCTACAAACGACTTATTTACTGTACCTTTTATCTTTGAGGCAGTGATCTTTCCGAGAGGATCTGCAGATGGCTGCCATTTATCTAGACAGATGAACTCATTTACAGGAAAAGGAGAGGCAGAGACACACAGACTGACATTTCTACCGTGTGGTTTGAAGCTGCAGTGTAAAGCCCAGGGTCTCTACTGTCCTTGGAATGCTCATCTTCGAAGGTGAGTAAAACGCTAAATGGATCTAGAGGAAAAATGACTGCAAAGGACAGATAAGGACTACGTTCCTGGGAATCCATTTCTATGCAGAATTGAAAAGAGGGTGAATACCAGAGGACTGCTGACATGCCATGCCATGCCAGTCACCTTTGAAAGTGAGATTATTTGGCAGCAGACCTACTTTGAAGGGATCTCAATGGCTGGGTATGAATCAGGACCGTGTGGGTGGCAGTCTGTGGGCATCTGTCGGCAGCTCCTGGCTGCATGTGGATTCTGTGGGGCACAGCTGGGTCTGCAAAACAGGCCCTTCTCAGGTAAAGATCGGGAAGGACATTCAGAGAGAATGATGAGGGGAGGTGGAGAACCTAAAGAAAGGGTAGGAAAAGGATGGAGGGAGAGATGTTGAAGAAAGGTTGAGAAGCGAGGTGGGAGCAGTGCTAACTTAACATGCAGGCAGTCTGCAGCCTTGAAAATGAGAGCTAGCCAAGAGATTTATAATCACTTAATTGAGGGAATGACAGTGATTATCCAGGAGAGCTGGCATGTACCAATTAGATTGAACAGAGTGAGGGAGGGAGTGTTTATGTTAAAGAACAGCACCCAAATGCTCCCTAAATTGGAGGGAGATACACAAGAAGAAAAATGTTTGCGATGACTTCTCTGAATCATTGGCAATGTTCCTCCAGGTCATTTCTGCACTGCTCAGAACTCTGAGTCCTTTATTTGTTTCTCTATTCAGTCTTTTCGTTTTCCTTTATTAGCAGTTTTTGGCCTGATCATGCAGGTTTTTTTCAAGTAGATTTCCCTTTCAGACTCAAGTTAGTGACGGTTTCGCCTAAGTAATGGCTGAAGTATTTGGTTCTTCAAGCTACTCTTTCAGTATTGTAAAGCCATTATTCATCAGTAGTCAATTTGTGTGTGTACCTGACGTGTCCTACCTGAATAAAAAAAAGGACACTGCAAGAAACTGTAAGACAAAGACTTGAGCAATGTCAATGCACAGTGATTCCTAAGAAATAATTTCTACTGATGAACAAAATATAATTAATTTTAACTGTATTTCTAATGTTTATAAAAGTGGTAACCTAAGTCAAGAGAATTGTGCTTAATTGAGCAAAAATATACTTGTTTTGGGTTTCTTTAGTAGTTTCACAGTTGATAGAAAATTCGAAAAGAAGTACTTCAAATTCTGAACAGGTATATTCAAACTTTTTCTGTGATAAAAGGTATAAATGCTGAAGACATCTGAAGTGACTTTTGGTGGGTTTCTACAAAAATCAGAACATTTTTTGAACTCTTTATCATTGTGATGCGAAGGAAGTTTTGCTTTGCTTTGCTTTGCTTTGCTCTGTGCTTGGATGTCTACATTTCTGCTGCCCTTAGCATGTGAAGTTCTCCTCATGACTGTGTCCTTTGCTGAACTTTTCAACTGTGCCACTGGCATCGAAATACATTTTAGATTTTCCTCTGACTCTCTGCCAGCAAATATCCTTCTATGCTCACCTGATAACAAGGGGATGAATATCTCTCCGTGGGTTGCATAGTTCATTGCAGAGTCTCTGTAATTTAGAATGCATTTTTACTTTTAACTTTTTTATTTTCTGATGACTTTGGCTTTTTTTTTTCACATTTTCCCAACTTTTTTCATAGCTGTGTTCATTTACCTTAAACCTGAGTTAACTTTCCTCTACTTTATCTGTATTTGTTTTAGAAAACAAAAAAAAGCCCTGTGATGTTACATGTGCTGTGTGATTGGCAAGAACATTCCTGCAACCTGTATTTTTTTGAAAAAATGACTGGAGACTATTTTTTCACTTTAGACTCTTCTTCAAGAGAAGTGAATCTGCATTCTGGCTCAGAAGCTCATTTCTAGGAGCAGGGACTATGTTTACTCACTTATCTATTTTCATTGTTTGGTACCATCTGGAGGTGACTTATTTTGTGGAAAAAGAAAATGAATCCATCTTTGCAATGACAGAGGACCCCAGGAACTTTGATTATTATCCAAAATATTTTGAAGCTAATAAAAGCAGACAACGTGCCATACCTTGATGATATCTCTCCTCTTCACACATTCTTTCAGAGCTAATCCAGTGCTCTGAGAAAGGGTTCTTGTGTGTGATAAAAGGAGTCCTTCATTGTCACAAGCCTTAGCATACTGCTCTGGTACACGTGCCCGTGAAACACATTTCATGCCTCATCTGTTACCTAAATGAGATGTGAAAGCAGTTCACACCTCGTTTACATTTGTGCAGTTTTATGGAACAGCATAGATGCGGTTCCACTGAAAGTAACGAAATGAGGTCACCAACCCCCTTCTCTCTCCTCGTATTGCATCCACACGGCCTGATCCTTTCAGTTCACTAAACTGGAAATGAATCTATTTCTCTGCAGAAAGTTACTACAAAAAGCCAGCATCCTCCAGTGTGTGGCAGTCACTGGCATTTTACAGAGATGTAAGCTGTCCACGCTGAAAATAAAAATGTAAGCTATGCATTTACATGAGATATGTGAACCCAGAGTGATTTCTCCCGCACTGAGCAGAATATAACCAAGGTGAATAAACAGGAAAATTGACTAAACTGATATGGAAATAACACCACAAAAAAGGCAATAAGAAGTCCATGCACCTGCGCTACCCCCTCTTTGGTTGAGTTTGCAGCAGAACACTGCCAAGAGTTCGTCCAAGGTGTCGATGGCCGTTGAAAGTCAAGGCAGTTCCATGGCTCTGGAAATCCTAGGTGCTAGTTCAGGTCAGTACTGCAGGGATTTTAAGTCCAATGCCTAGGTCCTTGCTCCCTTTTATTTTACACCAGAAGAGAAAAGTAAAAATTCCTTCATTTTTTAAAAAAATGTGTGATTTTTGAACGTTTTTATAAATAGCTGTGTAACAGAGGACAGTGACAGTCCAAGAATGTAGTGATACAAATTCAGCCACTTCTGTTCCTTCGTCAGCTAAGCTCCCACTGTTGAAAATAGTGGAAATATAAAGCTTACAAGGTGCCATCTCCATTTGTCATCTTGCTGTTTCAGAAGACACAAACTGAAAATACTAACTTTCTTTGCAAGGAAACCCCTGTTTTTCTTCTACTGCTCTGTGTTTTTTATGTGATCAGGATGCATTGGCAGGACTCCACCTCACGTAACTCTGAGAGTACGAAATAACCATTTACATCTGAGCAGTCAGCCTTGACTGCTGCTGTGAATGGAAAGAGACCACATTTCAATAACATGGCTATTCTCATAGGAGATGGTGGAGTGTGATATAAAGCATGATAAAAGGCAAGAGCCTTTTACTTTCTGTGTCTACAAAGGAAGTCTAAGTTGCATGTGTGTGTACTGATAGGTGAGATGAATCTCTCTCCTTTGTCTACTAATGTAAGGAATAGATTAGGATAGAGGAGAAAATTCTCATATTTTCCTGAGCGAAGGTCATGCACACCTTTTCAGTGTCCTGCTCCAGAGATGCTAATGGTTCTCACTTCATTTGATAGCTACAGGAAAGGCAGATCAGGAATGCCAGTGCATAAACAAGCAAACAAACCAAAGCAGTCTTGGCTTCTACTTTGTGACAGCAGAAATATTTGCCAAGTGGAAGAAGACAAAGTCCTTTGAGGAAGAGGTGCTATTTCCAAGCTTTATAAGAGGAATCACACACATTAAGAGTGGATGAACTGGAAAATACTAAATACTGGTTGTGTTTGCAAAAATAGCAAGAGGGAATGTAGTGGACCTGGTGGAGACATGTGAAAATAATGTGCTGAAATGCTTGTCTTACAAGGCTCTGGGTTTAAATCACTATATGAACATGAAAATTTAATGAGTAGGTTTCTTTTAATGGCTGTCTCTTTTGCTCAGTTCTGTATGGTCTTGTGGCCCCCTCATGCACCTCTGGCGGAGGTGCTTGGAGTGATTCACAGAATCCCTCTCTTTGTGTTCAGGTGTAATGAAACAGGGAAAATTGTTTGGTTTGCTCCATCATTCAAGGATGTACCTAGAAATAGTGTTAATGCTTTTCTCTCTCTCTGCTCAATGACACTTCTATGTTTTTCTCTTTTTATGTGCCTATTTTTTCTGTAGCTCTCAGGCAGAGCCAGTTTGTGAGGTGTCTGGCCTGTGCTACAAGGCATTTACATACATGGATTAACACAGTTCAAAGCAGATTTGAAGTACATTTCTGTTGTGTGGGCAAGTGTCGGCTGCTTCACTGGGGAGCAGCACCATGCTGGCTACATTCCCGACAAAATACCTTCGTCTTATTTTGCAGCTTGCCACACCGTTGTGGGATACAGAAAAATCCCAGCCCAGCTCTTTTTCTAGCCACTGTAATGCTAGAAGTGTCAGGTGTATATTTTGTTTCCCATTTTTGTTGTATTTTGCTTTGCTTTCCTCTGGCTGCAACATATTGGAGGATTTAAGTCATGATTCCACCCTCGCTTTTCTTCTGCAAGGAAACCTTCCTGGGAAACACCCTGGGAACAGGATGCTCCTTCAATTCATGTCTGGAGACACAGAAAAGAAGAAGCAGTATACTCATTGATGAGGGAAAATGTCTCCAAGGCTAAATTACTGTGTGTGAATGGACTGGAAATATTTACAGTGAACCCTGCCAGACCTGAGGTATCAGGTGCAGTGCCTAGTTTTACAGTGAGAAATCTGACCAACTTTGAAAGTACTAAGGATATTTATTCACAAACTCCTGGAAATCCTGTGTTTGAAGTTTTTTCAGATCAATGTAAATGGGCCAAGCAGTTAAATGGGGAAAGTGACTTGGCACCAAAGTCCTGCTAGTGATCTAAATTGTAAAGCTCGATGTTATGAAAGAACTTCACTGAGCATATTCTTCAGGTTAGTCTAAAGGTCAAAAGTAAGTATCCTTGAAGGGTTCATACTGATCTGGGGTAAAATGTTTCCTGGCTTTAGCTCTGCAGTTTCCAGTGCTGATCTCAAATCTGCCAGACCTCTGCACCAGTTGCTTGTAGTGAAGGAGGGTTTGCACAGGAATTCTCCATACTCTGAGCTTCTGAGCAATAGAAAAAATCAGACTTGAGATCTATTCATATCTTTATGTGTTGAAAACAACAAATGAAGGCCTCTTAGAGCAGTCTTGGACCACCATGGCTCTCCCACAGACTAAGCTGATACCACCACAAATGCTAAAATAGCAGCTTCTGTGGAGCAGAAGAGAGGGGAGAGAGGAAATGTAAGGGGAAAAATATGGAAGAGAACGTCTCCTAAGTGTATAAAAGGATAAATGAAGAAGAAGTGGAGATGTAAAAAACTTTGAAAAGGGTAAGGGGAAGCCTTGTGTTGCTTAACTAAGGCCAAATAATTCTGATTTTGCCTAGCAAAGCACCACTTCCCTGGAATAATGAAATTTTTTGCACAAACATCTGCATTGGAAAGATGCATTGTTTCTTGAATGGCTAAAACTGCAGTTTTAACAAAACTCTCTTATGTGACATACAGACTTCTGTGAAGAACATTGCATCTGATGTGAAGCAGAAGACTCCTGACCCTTGACTCACCTGGCTAGGTGAAACATTCAGTTTCTCCTGCTTAGATTAGCCTTTTCAAAGAAACTGCTGGGTACTTGATTTGGAAATGCTTTCCTGTTATTCTGCAAAATATTAAAGGCATAAGGCAGTGCTGCTAGAAAGTGCCACTTAGGTTCCCTTTATATTCTAGCCTAACACAGGGGCAGAAGTTGTACTGCCTACGAGGGACAGGGGAGAAGGGAGAAAGCTTGTAAATACATGGATATTTACAAAATTTGGATTCCTTTTCAACCTATCTGGAACTTCATGATCTCACTCTAAGGGTTGCGGAGTGAAAAGCTAGTGAAAGTCAGGGGCCTGAAGAAATATTTTGTTTTTTTCCATCTGTCCATTTTTCAGCAACTATGTCTCGTGTAGGCAGAGCCCCAACTAAATTGTGAAATGTTGCATCAATTATCGCGGCATTTACTTTTTAGATGAACATCTTAAGCTGCCAGAATATTCAACAGTGGAGCCCTTAGTGAAAATATAGTGTGCTCCATCAAGAACTTGGCTGTTCTTACAAGTCAAGTGTTTTTCAGAAAGATAGTGCTTTATTTTTGGCTTTGTTTAGAAGAACATGGAAGTGTCAACAATTTATTCACAGTGTGAGACAAACAGATATTAATAGAATTTTAATGAAGGCCTGTTTTGTGCGTTCCTGTTAATACTGGGAGAGTGAAAAATGCAGGCATCGTAGGACAAGTATGGAAACACCTTCCAGAGACAGTAAGAAAGAATAAAGTAAGGAGACAATTTCAGCTGGACAGTACCAGAGGCTCTGTCATCACCAAAGCCAAGGCAATTATTTCCAGATTTCCTTACAAATTATCATGTAATGGAGTGAACAGACTTGGGGACACTTGAAATGCATTTTCACATATTCCAAGGCAGAAGGGGCTTTCTTGTTTTGACTTCATCTTGTGTCTCTCTTTAAAAAGTTGCTTCTCAGTTCTGCCTTTTTAATATATGTATTTTATAACAGCTGCTACCTGCTAGTACTCCCTTTAAAGCCTGTGTTTTTAAATATACAGAGGCACAGTTTCAGGCCTCCAGCTTCCCATCCTTATACCTCAGTGACCTTAATAATGCCTCTGCCTACTGAAGTGATAAAGAGGGGATGTACTTCTGTTGGGCCCTGCTCTCTAAAGTGAAATATTGAAACTTTCATTTTGTTAGTGAGAAAATCATTACTATGAACTCACTCATCTCTGACCCCGTATTTTGTTACTGTACTGTAATCTTTTCGGGCTAACGCTAGCGCTAATGCAAACTTTTTGTGGGGAGGGCAGGATGTATCTACAGAAGGCAGCTTCCCAAAGACTGAATGTCCTTCCCTGACAAAAGACCCTTTCATTAGTGGACAAGAACATAAAGGTCTGCTATCATCAAGTGCATGGTACCAACCATCTGAATGCAATAAGGATGCTTGGGACTTCTACTGTGTTTATCCATAGATCAGCTTTATAATTACCAGTTTCGGTTTCAACACAGCACGTTGCTGAAGGGCACAGCTTCAGATGCAAATGAACACTCCATCCCTTCTAAATCTTTCTGCCTTTATATTGTCAGAAACGTTACCTGCTCTTAATGTAGAGTATGGCTCAGTCATATTTCCTTTGCTCTCTGCAATTAATTTAGACAGTTTGGTGGCTTTCACCCAGGCCTTTGCTTGGGAGGTGAGCACTTGAAAAGGCGTAAGATGCTGGGGGCGATGTGGGTGCGTGCTTATTCAGGGTCCCAGAAAAAGAAACCAGATTGGCAGCAGTGATTTGGTGGGATGTCTAGGTCTAGGACTAATTAACTTAAATCTTAGTGTGTATCAAAACAAAGACCTGTAACTGCAGAAAATTTTTTTGTCAATCCGTGGACAGATTTCTCACATGGTGCTGCTGCCTACACTTGACCTATTAGACTTGGGCTTTCAGTATGGAGGCTACAGGGAATCAAAGCCTAAAAACCTTGCTCTTATATAAGGCTTTTAAAGGAGCTTAGTTTCAGCTAAATAGTAATCATACTGAAAATAGTTTACTAACCTCTTCAGGAAGCCAACTAAACTCCTAGGTTTAATTCGAAGGGCTTTGCTGAAGTCAATAGAAAAAAATTAGCATCCCTCTCTCCAGCATTCAAGGGCCTCAGGGTATGAAGCCATGACTGCAAAATACTGTGGTGATATCCTAAAGGGAAAAACAAACACAGCAGCTCCAGTTTGGTTTGCTCTAACAGCTTGTGCTCTTAGGAGCAGCTTCCATTTCAGTTTTTAAACTTTTATCTTTGAGGGCAGGGCAAGTTCACTGCTCACACCTAGCAGGAGCTGCTGCCAAAAGTACAGTTTGGTTTGATTCCTGACACTGCACAGAAGCAACAGAAAAGAGGAAAAAGGGATTCACTGGTTATGAGGGAGCCTGTGTTTGCAGAAACCCTTCTTCTTTCTCCCTCTCCTATTATTACTTTCACTCTATACAATCACAGCTTGTTTTGCCAAGATTTCAGCCTGTGAAATTCCTGACTAGTTTTACAGTCTTTTATACATGTTCACCTGCATCAGGACAACAAAAGCTACAAAATATTTCAGCTGCATCTTGGGGGAAATGCATTACAGTCACAAGAGACACCAGACAGATCCCTTTCCCCATTAGACTCTAACAATCACTCCTGCACCTGCTCATGCTATCAAACACCCGTGGTCCCCCTGGCAGTGTGCGAGATGCTGCTTCTTTCCCCCAGTCTTCAGTGCCCCCATCTCCTACCCGCTAGTTCCATTTATTATGCAAGCCTCATGGGTAATTGCCCAGTCGTTCCAGCCTCCTGTGTGCATGACCTTGCCCTTAAGATTTAATTCTGAAGGCACTTAAAAAAATAATCTATTTTCTCTTCCTGCTTTCCTCCCTTTTATTTATTTTTCTATGCGTGTGTCTCATGTGCTGAATATTAAGCAGGAAAACAAAGATGTATATCATCTGGAGCACAGGTGCACCTACCAGGCAGTGAGCGAAAACAAAACAATTCATTTAAAGGGTTTTGATTCACTATTGTCTGCTCACACTTTATTCGACAGCCTGATATGACACCTTGAGTCCGCCCACCCCTGCATGCAGCTTGGAATGGAGATGTTTTCTTGGCTCCTGCCCGTTGTAAATTTTTGCCATGGCTCTGCTTGAAGTTGCTTGGCACGGGTACTTTGCTAAGTATACTGAGGTGGCAGAGGATAGGGAGGGGATGAGAGAAGAGTGAGGGGTGAAAGAGGAAAAAACATAAAAGAAAAAAGCATGAAATGAAAATAGTATCTCATATAGTATCTTATTTCTTTCCCAAATTTTCTAGTCTCACTCCTACTGCCCATAGGCAAAGTTTGCATTCATTTTCCAGGTCTGGGGTTTTGGTGTGTGTTGTACAATCCTTTGTCTAGCAGGACATGCGAGCAGAGATCAACTCTGGGTGACTCAAGCTGGAGGCTTGAGCGGCAAGAACAGAAAAGCAACCTCTCTGTAGAAGTCTCTTTTTACTTACCAGCTTAAGTTTTTTGGTTTTTAGAGGAACAAGTGGTTACTCAAGTTCCCCTAATGTTTTATTATTTTCTTGTTAGAGTAGGCATTAAAAATGACTCTTACATGTCTTAGAGATGGAGCTGCCTCTCCTGGTTTTGCTCTGGCTTGACCTTGTGAGGTCACTTCATGTGCTTTTCCTTTCCTTTCTTTGTCTCCTAAGACTTTAAGCTCTTCTTGAGTCAAAATGTTGTCTTTGATGTGTTTGTTTTATAACTTCCACACAGGAATTGGTGAACTCTGTGGCAGTGGTGGCATGTGGGTGGAATCTGCTCAGTCTTGTCTCACCTGATAGAGAAGGAGATGGGATGTGAATTGTCCTGATACCCATGTCTGTGGCCTCACCCCATTCTACTGTAAATTCATGGTTGGATTCAGTCATTTGTTTCACTCTGCATCTTGAGCTAGAGAGCAAGCCCCACTTCTGGCCCTTTTTAGGATGCTGTAAGTGCACACTGGAGAAATGGAGAGTTAGAAATGCAGTGACTCCCACGTTATTTCTGCTGTAGCTCTGACACTGCAGGCTGTGGAAAGATGTGTATATAGGGGAAAAAACCCCAGCATCAGGTTATTTGTTTATGGACTCTGAGCTAACTGTTGCCCCCAGGAGCAACAGTTTTGACAGATCCTTCAAATCAGAAGCAGGTTTTTTTTTAGTGGAAAACCAATTAAAATGTTAGGAATTACCAAGAAAGGATTAAAGAACAAAGCAGAAAATAACCTTGGTTCACTCCTATTATTAATACCATATGCATTTCTTACCTCCTTGTCTCTGGAAGAATGTAGTGGAACTAGAAAGGATTCAAAGGCAATGGGGGTGGGCAAAAATGCCTAAATAAACTAAGACTCTTCAGTCTGGAAAAGACATGACGAAATCTTGAAAGGCACTGAGTAAAGCCTATAAGAATAGGCTGTACATTGTTTGTGCCAGGGGGAGAGCTAAGGTATATGGAGTGAGGCTCAAGACAGCAAGGCTCAAACAAAAAAAAAAGCCGTGGGGGATTGCTCATGCAATTGTCACATCTGTGCAGCTCTGTGCTGGACGAGGGAAACTGCATAAATTTATCCAGTCTGTCAATTGCTTTAGCTTCAAGATGGTAAAAGTGTTTCACAACAGTGAAAAAGATAATGGCCAGGGGAGGAGCCTAAGATTGGTGAATGCTGGATGGATTCTGAGCTATCACTTTCCCTGAGGACTACTGGAATGAGCACTAGTTGGAGTGAGTGGTGATACCTAACCCTTTTACCAAAATCTTCAAACGAAAGGTCAAGGATATGAAATAGTTATAGGGACTGTCAGAATAAGATATTTCCCTAGGGCAGGAAGAGGAGGCAGTGAGGAATAAAGGACAGAGTGGCATATTAGGACTGGAAAGGAAAACCTGGAAGAGGCTTCTGTGTGTATTAACAAGATATGTTAATAAAGGTTTTGCCATGCTGCCTGACAGGACAGTGACACACATGTTTCATAATCTGCTGTGCCAGCCCTGGACCTGGCGCATGGCCATCTCTGAGCCAGGAAAGATACACCAGTTTGGAAAGGCACTTAATGGATGGGCTGCTAGGGGAAAATCACAACCCATTTGCAGAGAAAGATAAAAAGCACAATAAAACTTTGGATCTGGCTGTACTCAAGTCACCAAGAGAAAAGCAGGATGCTGTTTCCTGTAAAAAGAATTAATTCTCTTCACTGGGGATGTCCGTCCCTGGCAGTGTTCAAGGCCAGGTTGGATGGGGCTCTGAGTCTAGTGGAAGGCGTCCCTGCCCATGGCAGGAGTGTTGGTACCAGGTGATCTTTAAGGTCCCTTAAAACCCAAGCCATTCTATGATTCTTTGATGGCACATGGGGGCCTTTAAGAAATTTACCTAAAATGGTGGGTCAAAAATGGAGGAGTGTGGAGTGCAGACTAGCTGGCTGTAGGTGTCTTCAGTGGGTTAAATGAGAGAATGACTAAAGAAAAAATCATTATTGAAAACCATCCTGTGCACGGAAAGAGCATGCCTAGTTGACAATGGTGGTGCAGCATAACCCTAAAAGAAACAGCAGAAGCCACAGCTCAAGAGAGTAGGAGCTAATCAGGTATTCTTCTGAAGGATAAAGTTCTGGAAAAATTATACTAGGTTAAAATATGCTTGAGCTGTAGAAAGCACCCGGGTAGGAACTGGAAGAAAATATACAGTCACCATATGTATAGTTTAATTCATAAAGAACTCATGGTGAGCCACATGACTGGTTACCTCCGACCCTGGTCCTGTGTTTGTAGAGGTGCAGCCACTGAAGGCTGAGGTAGCAGTGGATGGGTTCCCATGTTGATTTATGCCTGCAGTTATCAGGTTATTGTGATCAAGTTTCAGCGTGCCTTGGTTGTTTCACAAAGTTTTCCAACAATTCCAGACAAGCAAGTTCTGGCTACACCAGTGCAAAGCTTGTCCATCCACATGAGGGCCCTCAGGAAAGGCAAATGTGATTGTACTTTAAACTGGGTCTGTTCCATTGCATTAAGCATTGAAGATGGTGTTTGTATTCCAATGTAAAGAAGTTTTATTTCAAGTTTCTTTATTCTAATACTAAAACAGAGCCTAGAAAAGGAGGAGTTGCATTTCTATCCAGGAAGTCAATAAAAAGTGGTCAGGAAGGAATTCTAAAGGATGCCCTTTTGTGAGAAGGCCTTTATACCCTTTAAAGAAATCAAACAATGTGTTCTTGCAGAGTGAATAAGTGAGAGCTTGCCCTTCTGTACTACTTTCCAAGCATCTGCACAGGAGGAGTAGAACAGAGTAAGCACATAATTCTGGGTGAAAAGAAGCACCTATACCTTTCCATTTCTGTTCTCTGTCTTGATTCCACTGTGCATGGAGGGAAAATTGACGGCTCCAGGCACTTGACCAACTGTGTTTACCAAGCAGCGCTTAACCAGCTTGATAACGATTGCTAATTCTGAGTCAAACAGATTTATCTATGTAACTCAGTCTTTTTGTGTGCAATAACCTTTCTGCTTGAGTTGCTTTTCCAAGATGGTTGGCAAAATGAAGTTGGATGCCATTTCATTTTTACATCTGCTACTACTGTTTTTATTTACTTGAGCTGCTGAATTGTTGTGCAGCTTACAATACAGACAGTGTTTTATTGGGGGTTTGAAGAAGAAATGTCGCATCTATGGAGATAAGCAGAGAAGAAGAGGCAGCCAGTGGACATTTTTCCAAATTCACAAGGAAGAAATGGAATGATTTGCACAACTTCAGAAGATACATGTGCCAATGTACTGCCACTGCAGAGCATGAATTTGCAGACTGGCCTTCTGAAACCTGCCCAGAGCCATTGTCACTTTCCAGTTTTGAAAGCTGCCCACTTGGAAGGGAAGCACTTAAATCTCAAATGCTTGTGATGATACATGCCAAGTGCATTTCAATAGAGTTTTCTGTAATGACTGATTTTCACAAATCAGCTGTGGCCTTGGAGTGTAACTCTGCCACCTAAAAACATGGTTACCTGGAAAATGCTGGTAGTGGAACGTGCAAGAATTTTGTATTTCTCACATTGGTATTGTCCAATTATGATAGGATTATTTTGGACATTTAAGCAAGAGAATGGGACAGAATTCTCTTTTATGAGTCTGTTTTGCAAGTGATAAATTAAACTTCTGTACCATAAGAAAACCATATCTATACTAGAAAGCTTCCCAAATGCCCACATGCATCACAAAAATGGTAGACATTCTGTTCAAACAGAAGTGTTCTTGGTATAAAAAGATTAGCAACTGGTAAAAGACCAGATACAGACTTATTTTAAGTGTTACAAAGGGATTTATTCTTGAACTGGAATTGTCAGAAGGTACTACTTTGCTTCTGAGCTGTGAAGCATTGTATGACAAAATAGACATGACAAAATGAATGATTTCTTATTCCAGCAGATTTCTAGCTCTCTAGAAATACCAACCAGATTTTGAACTATCACTGGAACTGCTTGAGAACATTTGGTTAGACCTGGAAAGAGCTGAATAGATTTAACCCACTTATTTGTCTGCTGGAGAGCGAGTCCAGGGAGGAGATACTGACGACCTTCTGACAGCAACAAAGATAAGGCAGTGAGTGTACGGTGATTTCATGAAGAACAGAGTAATGCTTTTGAAACTGACCCTTCCCCAGTGAAATATGACCAGATGGCCATTATGGGAGCAGAAATCACTGATGAAGATCTTAGAAAATGAACTTGCGCAGAACATGTTCTGATTTTTTTTGGTAAATGTTGTTGTTCAAAGATGGAGCAAAGTGTTCAATAGGATCTGTTCTCTGGGCACTGGTGTGGTTCAATGAGTCAGTATAGAAACCACACAAAGAAAGAGAGACATGGTACAGACTGCAAGTGCTGCTGAAAATGCCCTCTTGCCATGTGGTTGGGATGAGACAGCTGCAGAGAATAAATGGTAGTAACAGAGCAATTTCACAGCTTATGGACCGTGCCTGGTTGTCAGCACTGTGTGAAGAAGAAGAAAATCCTGCAGAACTGGTGTAACTTTTAAAGTTTAGCAGGAGATATCAGTAAAAACTGCTCATAGATGCAAAGTAGATCCAAGGCAAACATTTTTTCAAGAACCTAGCAGCAAGATCCACACCTAGTAACACTTCTTTTTCAGTGGGTCAATAAAGTCAAGCCTAAATAGACCCTTGAACAAAGAATATGAGAAAAATAATCACATTAAAGAGAAAAGTTTCAATGATGGGCAAGAGTTCCTATGTAACATGATCACCAAGGAGCACTGTGTGGAAATTGAACTCAAACTTATCTCAGAAGCATGAATAAGCAACATGTGTTTAGTGACTCAGATGATAACTGCACATCAGTTATAACCCACGAAATAATCAAAATATTGATTCTAAGGAGGAGAATGATGTGCACTATCATATCAACAGAGATTCTGAAAAGTAGAATTAAGATACTATAAATTTGAGAAACAGTAGTGTCTTCAAAGAGATTTACAGCCAGTCTACATGCTTTCATTGACAAAAAGCATGTACTTACTTTTCTAACATTTGAAAAATTATTTTTGCTTCTAGTTCTTTATCTAGGTTTGATAATACATACAAAAAGTGTCATAATATAAAATAGACATGTCAGCATTTAGGAAGGTACTGCTGGTCAGAATATAATCATATGCACTAAGTTACCAATGAGCAAAGATTATTATAATTATTGTGACCCTAGAGACAGAGACATCTGAAAAATAAAATCAAGGAAAAAATCTCAGGTGACAATAATAATGTATTCATTTCTGTGTTTCCTTGAATTTTAGGAGAACTTGAGGTAATCCAGATTGTTCTCATGGCTTGTTGTGAGGCATTGATGGTAAGACTGTTACAGACTAGAGCTGGATAAAATTATTAGTGAAGAGGTAAGGTATTACTGGCTAGAGTTGAAGTAAAATAGAAATCAGATAAGACTTTGATCAAAGAAAAAATATTGTGCTGTGCAACCAGAATAATTTTGTGTGACTTGGGATAAAACATTTTTTTTAATATTGCCATTATTTTGTAAATTTTTTTACGCCTACTGTTAAATATTATTAACTTTTTAAAAAAGAGTGTGCAGCTTTGCAGTAAAGATCCAAACCTTTAATGAGAGAATGATACGGGAAGGGTTTCCTCAGCTTTTTCTCTCTCTTGTCTCCCTCTCTCCCCCCTGAAGTGATGAAATGCAGAACAGGAGACAGCAGCTGAGGCAGCCAGTTGATGGGAAACCCTTCACATGCCTCTTCTGCTGAAGGCAATTCTTTGTCGCCTTTGATCACAGGGAGGAAGTGGCCAGAAAAAAAGTTGAGTCCTGCCTGCGTGTGGCTGAGGTGTTCCTACAAGTTCTTTGATTTCTGGATGAGGTGTCTTCCTACAGTGCCTCCTCTGCCTGGCTGCTCTGGCCTCCCTGGTGGACAGCACCGTCATTGCTGCATGTTAGAGATGCTTCACCTCCTTGTCAGAGGGAAACACTAACAGGAATGAGCTCGAGATCTCTTTGTTCAAATGAAGGGTGCTGACAGCTGGCCTGCTGGGCAGTGAGGGGAGTGCAGCTGGGCCCTGCTGGAGGAGTTGGAGCAGGCAGTGCAACGGGAGTGCAGGAGCGGGCTGGGGTCTCTGCTGGACTCCCACTGTGGCCAGGCGTAGCAAAGGGCTGAGCAGTCAGGCTGGCTGATGGGGTGAGCTCTCTGCTGTTTTACAGTTGGGGTTATATGCCGAATTGTGTTCTGGGGTCTTTTCTGCAGTGATGTCCTTGACAGGTGGCCATCGCTAAAGTGGGGGGAGCTGTGGTACTTGGCAAAACAGATCCCTGAAGTGACAACATAAGGATGTATATCTTTCCCTGGATGTATGTTTCTGTTTTATGGAGCTGCAGGAAATCACTTTTCTTCCTTTCACAGAATCACAAAATTATTTAGGCTGGAAAAGACCTTCAAGACCATTGAGTCCACACTTTGACCAATCACCACCTTATCAACTAGGCCATAGCACTAAATGGTCTGGTCATTTCTTAAACACCTCTAGGGATGGTGGTAAAATAGTTCACACAAACCCAGAAGACAGGCCAGAAACAGATGATTTAGATGTGGATCTAGGTTTCAAAAACTCCAAAAATCAAAATTTTCAGCAGATCTGAAGTTGCAGCTCATTAGGAAAATGAAGTTCAGCTGGAAAAACTCTGCATGGAGATCCATTTCACAGCCTAAAATGTGGGCAGTGGGAAACAGTTTTGGTGTCAGATTTTGTCTCTCTTTAATTCTAGCAAAACTGGATTTTGTTTTTATTTTAGTTCTGCAGGAGGAGTTTAAAATGCCACTGAACTGGTTGGCACAACAGTGCTGTAGTTTCCAGAGTTTCTTCTAAGTTCATCTGCCCAGTGCTGTGTTGCTCTGAGTTCCAGGTAAAATACCAACACATTGCTCCTCATGAAGTTCCTTATCACACCATTAAAGGTTTGGAGAGAAATACATATGCAGGTGAGTGATTAATGGATAACTGAAAATTGCTTCTGTCAACATATCTTTAAAATTCTAAAAACATATTCCTCGTCGTTAGAAGAGTTTTAGGGTCAGGATGGAAAATGAAGGTGTAAATCAAATGAACCCTGTGTTATCCTTTGTGTGGCCTCTTAGGCCTGCCTTCTGCCTTTCTACTTGCAGGTTGAGGTGTGCACCTTCCCTCACTCTTCTCACACAAGCAGGGGACCTACAAAATACCTTCCCTTTCTGAAAAGCCGTCCCAAAGGAGGGCATCTCTGTGCTAACTCCCTATAATCCCATGCAGTGGTTTCTGGTAGCTTCCTTTTTCTGTAAACCTTCTGATTAATTTATTCATACATGTAATTTCTCTGTGGAGCACTTGGGCCAAATCCTTAAGTGGTGTAAATCATGCTGATGCCATTAGCAATGCTGACTTCAGCAAAGCTGTTCTGATTTATAGTAGCTGAAGATCTGGACCTCTATTAAAAGCAGAGTTTTCTCAACTCTGAGTTCCTGGACATTATTGTAACCTATTGCTTAGAAACAGATATAGCTGAAATAAATAAAAAATGCATAATGACAAGAATATTATAGGATGTGGCTCTGTTTCTGTGGAAACCTGATCTTTTTCTTATCCAGTTCTTTTTTTCTCTGTTAGCCAATTTAACCTCTCTATCTGTCTATTAAAACTCCTCCTCATTAAGCACAAGGTTGCAGGGTTTTTGCAAGAAAAATGTGGGCAGAGAAATATCAGCTTTTGCATCTGTTTGGTGAATTTAAAAAAAAGACATCTGAGCTGTAAGGGAAAAATGTGGAGGAGGGTGAAGGTAGCAGGAAATGTAATCATATTAAAAGTAAAAATATGAATCAGTTTGGATAATCAGTCTGTAAATTGGTAGCAGCCATGCTACTCATAAAATCTGTATCGTTTTTCCCTGTATTTGTTCCACTCCACTTTTCACCAAGAGATGCTCTGCCACTTAGGTGTACAACAGGGCACAGCTTGGAGTAATATGACATGATATTTGTTACATAATGGTATGTGACCAATAACATTTAAAAGCAGGATTTGCTGGCTGACTGGCTTGATGGGTTGGTGTTGGAGGGGGAGCTGGATATTGTGGCAGCTCTCCATCTCTTTCTAATTTTCATTTCTGAGTCACTTTCTCAGCCATGGCTTTCACATTGAGAACTGCCAATAAAGGATTCAATTCTTTTCTGAAAGCCTTCTGTTAATTAATTTCTACTCTGAAATGCACCTTAATGACCATGGAGGCTTCTGAGCTGTTCCTGAGTGCTTTTTACCAGGCTAAGTTGCTTTTTCTATCATAATTTTGGACAAAGCTTTTGTCCTGTCTACACTCCTGGTCATATTGCAGTGATTTTTTTTAGTGTGGTGATCTGACAAAGCGTTGGAAGCAGTGACATTGTTATTCTCTCCGCCTCTGTTTTGTGTTTGCTGAATAATGTGGTGTGCTTCAGTGGCACAGTGCTGGACTTCCACAGAGGACAGGAGTGCAGGTGCCCAACTGAAAAGATATTACAGAAGATTGGAGAAATATTCTGCCTTTTTGTTACCCATGGCAGTTAGTAATTTTTAAGCACATCTTGTGTAAATATATTGTTGCACTAATCTCCAGGCTGGTCCTGGTCTCAGTATAGTCTTGCTGGTCTTGTCAAAGCTGTGATTTCTTCTCTGTAGAGAAGGGTCAAGCAGTTTGACTGTAGGTGAGATCAGAGGGCATAAAAGTTCCACAGGGGTGAAAGTGCTTATTTTTAAAATTTTCTGAGGAAGCATTAGTCAAGTTTACGTTCTGTATGTAAATAATATTCATAGTGAATTTTTATGTTACTGCTTGTATATCTGAGAGAAAGACGTACACTTCAATGCAAGAAACACTGTCTCCCCTTCCCTTCCTTTCACGCTCCCATCAGCTGTAATTCTTCCTTTACTTTGCCTGGTTTCAGGACATGACTTTCAGGAAAGTTTAACACAGTCATGTCTGAAAATGCATTTGGGAGTGGGGTGGATCAAATGACCTCCTTTCCAGACCTTCATGCTTGCACTGCTTCCCCTGACAGCGAGGAAGAGCAGCTGACTACTCTCCCACAATACTGCTGCTGCTCTCTTCCCTCGGCAGCATCTCTTTCAGTGTCCTGTGAGCCTGGTTGCCAGGAGGGAGCCAAGGCCAAACAGAGGGATACGGCCACATTTCTGACTTGCTCAAGGACCAGTCATTAAACTGTTTTATGTGTTGTGAAGGTGTTAATCAGGCCTGTAAGTGGGAACCTCAGGTGCAATACAGCCACTTTTCTCACCCAAAGTATTCAGCAGAACTTTGTGTCAGAGAAGAACCAGGGGGGCTCATTTGAAGAAACCAGGTTGGATTTCAGAAAATCATCCATGTTATGGCTCAACTGCTGGTCACTTATCAGGGTGTCCAGCCTGGAGAAGGTGTTAATATGGGATTATTGAGAGATGCCTCTGCCTGAATTAAGGTCCAAATGAGACCATATACCAAAGTCAATAGTACAAATTTTATTTAACAGTGAATGTGAGGTAGACAGACAGAAAAAAACTGAAAGAGGGAGTGAAGGGAGAGAGGGAGGGAGAGCGATCAAGCAGAAGATGGTCACCACCTGTGGATCCAGTGGCCTCCCATTAGTCCTTCTTTACCTTGGGCTTCTTAGTGGTCGAACCTTGTGGTTGTTTAATACTTTTCACTATATATACATTGTTACAAACAAAGGAATTAATGCTCCTTGGCTACACAGTTTTCTTATTTTTTTGGTAAAAGATTACCTGGCTTCTAATGCTGTTTAGTCCCACACTCAGTCTTTCTCTTCTTTTGAGTCGGTGGGTTGTGACTTGGTGCCAGAGTTACCTTTTATCCAGCCCCAGCCGACTTCAGTACAGTTGCTGAGTTGGCTTTCCTTGTGGATTCTTTCTGTCCATTTTCAGTGATACATTCTTCTCCTCGAGCTTTGTTTAGTTCCCCCTAGGCCTGAGATGGCACTTGGACAATAACCTGGGGTGATCTTTGTTTGACCAGTGATATGTGTATGAGCAGTTGCTGCCCCACATAATTTGCCACATTGGGAACTGAATGCATTAGCCAGGCTATGCCAGCCAGACCTTGCCAAGCGTGGAGCCAGTGCCATTCTGTTGCTCCATTTTGTGCTTCTCTTATGGCAAAGTCCTTCTGTGGTAACAATGTTTGAGACAGGCAACTGTTGTCTTCAGGCCCTTACACCACGCGGTGGCTCAAACACTGTTTTCCAGGGACTTTTCCCCAGTTTACATGGGTTGTCCACAGGGGTGATGAAGGTAGTGGGCAGCAGGAGAAAAAACCCAAATAGCAGAAGCAATAAAATGAGTAATCATACAGCTATCAAGAGGTATCCCAATTGTTAAAAATGCAAATCCAATTGCAATTATCAACCCAATTCTCATTAGCCACCCTGTGAGTCACAGAAATTGGAGTGTTCTTTAATGGGTAGTGGGTGTGAGGAATTCCACAATACTGTGCTGGATGGATGTGGACCCAATATGTCCTGAAGTTAGCCATAGAATTACACAGCTGGTCTTGATTTTTAAATCTCATAGAGGGGTATCCAGATCATATATAAAGATCATATATAAAGATGTGTATTTTCTCAGTCGGCCAAGTCTCAAGGGGATCTTCAGGTCTTGTAATACAATTGATTACCTTTGCACACTGGAGCAAGTGTAAATGGGTTTGTTGAGGAGATGTGTCCACCTACTTCAAAGGCTTTAAAATAGGGCTCTCTCTCAACCACATCCACGGACAAATTTTATAGCTAATGCTCCTGTCCCACTGGGTAATGAAAAATTAACTTAGTGTACAAAATTCTCATACAAAATACAAAAATGTTATCACACAAAAGGTTCTGATCTTCAGAATCATTCAGTTCCCATGGAGATACCGATTCAATCCAATATGCATCGCTTCCTCTAATTATGCCTTGGATAAACATGGTGGGAGCAGGGAATGGGATGGGGGAATTCCCATGGGAAACATCATACATGTTACTACTCTTGATTTAGTCTTTTCTTTACCTATGAAAATGTGTCCTCTGGTAATTCTAGGATGCCTTTGCTCTTGCACAAGAATTCTCTTGCGAAAGGAAGACAGATCTTGAGATTTTGCTATGAGTGTTCTGTATCAGCAGCAAAGTGCCCAATTACAGACTCACAGATGAAAGGGCCAGAAGGAACCATTTATCTTGCCTGAGCTCCTGCATAACACAGAACATAGGATTTCACCCACTGATTCCTGCATCAAGCCCATAATTTCTGTCTGAGCTAGACAATCTTTTCTGTATGCCCTGCACTTGTGCTTTATGTCCCATTGTGGGATTGTCCATGGGCAGTGGATGTACCTCCAGAGGAGAGCAGCTACAATGCCCTCTTCCCCATACCTTCAGGTAGTCCTCATAGTGCTGTGGGGCTGAGGGTGGGAAGCAGCTCCCTGGCGGTCAGAGGACTGCAGACCTCTGGACTGTGGTGCAGGGATCTAGACAGATGTGCTGGGGTGGTGCTGGGAGTGCAGGAGTTGCTGCAGTTGCTCAAAGACGGGAAGCTACAGTTGAGGAGGGAGTGGAAATCTACTTGAAGTAGTGTGGCGCAGAAGGAACTAGATTGGGCTGTCAAATGCATGTCACGTCACCACTGATCGCCCACCAGGTCATTATGGAGCTTGAGGGGATTTATGAGAACAGCTCTGGGATTTGATTCTTGCTTTTTTTGTTTGCTGTCATTCTATTTGTTACGGTGGAGATTTTTTTATTGAATGTTTACCTGTTCAGAATTCAAGTATGCATTCAGATGCATACTATAGTAAATCAGCTCTGAATATTGAACTGGTAATTCTACTGAAATATATGTCTGAGATGACAGCTCACATGAATGTCAGAAAACAACAGGTATATTTAACTCAGTTGGATAAACTGATAAGGAAAATATACCTCTTTAATCTGATGTCTTTCAAGAGCATACTTCAGGTTCATAGATCTGGTTTCAGGTCTGTCTTTGTTTCAAATCAAACTTCTAGATTTAAAAGTCTTGGTTCAGCCTTGGTATTAACCAAAACGGTGATTGCCATCTTTCCTGCAAAACAGGAATGAGCACAACTTCCTTTGTTGTCAATTGCTCCCTGCTTTCTTCTGGTGATAGCAGCTCTTCCCTGGGAGGGGTGTTTGCTCTGGAGAAAACAAGCAGAGGAGTGAGACCAAGATAATATATAGGGGAAAAAAAAAGGTGAATTTTGATTTCGATAAGCAAGGAACTGCTGTGTATATTTCAACTGACCTGGTGCAACAGCAGTTCTTCACCCCAGCCACTCAGACTTCCAAGGGTCTTGGTGGAGCCTTAGTGGATAGTATGCAGGTAGCTGAACTTCTTTGTGCTTAATAAACAGTGTTACATGCTTGGTAGGATTTCTTCTGCATTCTAGACAGCTCTAGGTATGCTCGTTGGGCCAGCATAAGCTTTTAGCAAGATGTGGTGTGGCTCAGGCTGATAGCAGATGGGATCACGAGATGCAGTGTTGGAAGACAGAAGGCTGTGAACTGTGTGGCTTTGTTGGAGCTGGACTCTGGCAGGAGATTAGATCACTGTGCTGCTTGCTGAAATGCTGAATAACACTCCTTGTGCCCATTGTTAAAAGCATTTTCCTAACTGATCCCAAATCAGAGGAGTATTGATAAAGGCAAAAGTGGATAAGAATAAATCTGCATTTTATGGTTGAGGTAGAGGACAAGGTAAAATGTGCTGTTCTTTGCTTTTGCTAACATCTTTTAAATTAACACTGCCTACAAAACAGCCTTGTGCACTTCTGGCAGTCTCTTTTCTCCAGTGCACCCGAGTCCATTTCTTGCCAGCTTCATGATATCTGGGGAATACTTGACGCTGGATCTGTGTTAACACCACATTTTGTTTCTGTTGATGGTGTTTTCCAGGTGCTTCATCTTTAACAGCTATTGTTGCAGGAGGGTTGCCAGCTACCATAACTCTTGGGGGACTAGTAGCACTTAAAGTCTTTTTTAATTTATTTTTTATTTCTGCACTGTGTATCTCTTTGAAGATTTTTTTTTTCAGAAATAACCTCTTTTATTCTAAAGGTGTGAAGGAAGTTTGAAAATATGAACCTTAAGGCTGAAAACCACATTTTAAGAAATGCCACATAAAATTTCATCAGATCAGAGGATGTGTTCAGTAGATTTTGAATACTCTGATTTTAACTTTTCTTAAGTAGTCTTTTACTGCTTTTCACTTTTTTCCCCCTGGTAGTCTTCCATGTTGCCTTTTGCCTCTTTTTTTTTTTAGGTTAGTTTTTGTTTTTTTGGTGCCAAAAGAGAGGAAAGACGAGCTCTAACATTTGGCATCTGGTGGAATATGTTATCAAATTAAAAAAAAATTAGCACCACAGTAGCTATATTATATCATAAATGTGAGAGTTGTGTGTTGTGTTGACTTCATTATAATTACTCCAGGCAGAGTTAATTATGTTAGGTGTGCCAAAAATTCTAGTGGTTTCAAATGACTAAGCAAACCTTTAATTGACCAATGGAGATGAATGTCCTCTGTCCTTCAAAATCCCCCATTTAGGGGAGAAACTTCTACCGCTCATCCTTGAAATCTCTGCAATAGTTAGTAGCTTGGAACTGAATAACCCGATTTTGCTGGCACATATATAAAATCTGTCTCTCCATAGCAACAAGAGATGATCTTAGTAAAAAAAATACAGCTAAGCCATATATGTGCATTTTATTCTGCTGCTCCCCATCCAGTTTGCCTTAAGTGACTTTTCCTTTCATAGTCAGTATAAAGCTACCATATAGACTTTTAGGGAGGAGTAGTATCAAGACACATAGTTAAGCTTTACAAAATCGAGATGAATTTAGCAGCTATCCTTTGCAAGCATTGCCTTGAATAGTGCAAGAAGGACTATGGGAAAGTGACCATTTCTCAGTGAAAAGCAGTTGGAGTAATGTGCCAGGATAAATTTATTTGCAGTTCTTTCCAAATCCTGATCTTGCTTTTGTTCAAAAGTTCTTTCTAAGCATCTACTAAATTCACTGGAAACTGCTATCTTATTCCCATTTTAACAGGAAGGGAGACAGGGCTCTCCGAGCATGCTTTGTGGGGAAACTGAGGCAGGAGAGGGTTTCTTCCATTTGTACCTGTTGGAACTCTAAACAACAATAGTTAATTTCTTCCCTCCCCCTCTTCATCCCCCCCTCAGCATCGGAGAGGAGTTGTAGGGAAAGGGAATTGTATAGGGAAGCCATGGGGTGAAAAATGGATTAGGGATAAATTGGGGATGGGGTAAACTTAGGAAAGGCTTCATATTGGGTATAGGGTAAAAGGGGAAAGTAGGCTGTGGGTAGGGAAGCTGCTGGGATGGATATTGTTTATAATTTTGTGCATAAGGGCCGCCTTTGATTGGAATACCCCCAGGCCCAGTAACATTTGCTGCTTGTAAACCCTTCTTTCCTTGCACTATATCAAATTGTACAACTTCCCCATCTCCTACACTTTGCAGGTAATTTTTAGGGTTATTCCTTTTAATGGCAGTTCTATGGATGAATAAATCTTCCCCTGTATCATCTCGTGTTATAAATCCATAGTTGTTTTTTACATTGTACCATTTCACAGTTCCTGTGACTTTCGTGGCTACAACTCCTCCTATCACGTGCTTGCGTGTTCGTCGTGGCTGCTTCTCCCATGTGGCCGCCACCTCGCCAACTCTGACGTCTCGGCCGGGCCCCCGTGTTGCAGCTGCTCCGCGCTCTCCGAGCGGCGCTGCTCCGGCGCGTGTCTGGGCTCTGCGGGGCCCCGCGTTGCCATCGCCGCTGGCTCCGTGCCCTGTGAGCGGTTCCGCTCCGCAAACTCCACGCTGCTTTGAGAGCGGCCCCGTTCCGGCTCGGTGCTGCGCTGCGCGGCTCCTCGTGTCGCTGTGGAAACCGCCGCTTCTCCCTCCGCAGGGCTCTCCGAGCCGTGTGCTCAGAGCAGCCTGCCACGCCGATGCCCGGTTCCTGGCTGCTCGTGGCCCACGGCACCCGCGGCATCGCTCCCTCACTCGCGGCCGCGTGGCCGGGGACCCCGAGGCGGGGATGGGGTCCGCGATAAGGTGCGCGCTCCCGAGGGGGCCGGGCGCATCCAGCGCAGGCACCTCCGCCGGCACGGCTGCAGTCATGTGCTCCTGGGATGGCGGCCGCACGGCCTCGACCATGGGATAAGTATGATCTTCTGCTTTAGGGGTAATGGGACCATACAAATGCTCCTCAAGAGCTTCCCTGATTACAAGGGATGCATGGAGAGGTTCTATCACTAGTGCATGTTCTGTTTGATCCTTTATCTCACACAAGATCTCAGACCAAAAACACCTGTGACTAGTTCCAGGAGGATCAATATCAAGAAGTAAGTCTTGAAAAATACAAAAGAAATTTTTGAAAAGTCAGTTAAAAAATGTTCTAGATCTCCCGGAACAAATACTTTCCTGTTTTGTTGTTCAAGGATTCCTTTAACTTCTAGATACATTTCTTTCTGTGGCTCAGAGAGCCACATTTCCCACGATTCTTCCATAGTCCAGAGAGAATATCCAAACCAAGGCGACAAGAGAGAGATCTACAGTGGTTTTTACTCACAAATTTTCTGTCCTTAGGGATCGGTGTCTTGCCAGCATTTCTCTACCATTTGTTACAGTGCAGATACTGCAACACGCATATCAGACAATGAGGCCCGTGGAAAAGAAATATACATAGACAGATTCTTGGGAGATGTTTCAGAGATGTTTATTTCTCCAGCCGCATGGCCGGGATCTGCCGAGGAACTGAGGCAATCACGGGACCCGAGGGTCCTTGCCCGCGCAGGGGAACACAAAACAAACAATGGGGAACAAGGCTGAGCAGGGGCAGGGAAACCCCGTGTCTCCCCCCCAGGGCTGCTCTCCCTGGACCACATGGCGGGGGGGGAGACCCCAACAGAAGATGTAATTGTGGACTTAGTCAAATAGAAGACAGAGGAGATGGATGCAGTAAGAAAAGGGAAGGGCAGGATGCCAGGAATAGTTTATTCACTTTGGCCAGTAATGTGTAAATCTCTTCTTTTTATTCTAAAAATGACAAATGCTTTCGATAAATCTTGAGAGTTATTTGATGGTGTCATTCACTGTTTTCACTAAGTTGCTTTAAAGCTTTCTGCCTGCATACTTAGTGTCAGGAGGATATACCTCCAGCCTGTGGACCCTATTCAGTTTACAAATCCAGTGGCTTCATGCCAGTCACAGTCTTTCCCAGAAGATCTGCAATGCCTTCCCCTCTTGACTTGAAATAATTCATCCATAATTCAGCATTTCAACAAGTCAGACCTGTGTGTGATTGCACCAAGGCTATGGATCCATTCCCATCAGATATGGAAAACATAAGGCTTTGCATCACCTCACATGCTAGCAAGAGGGCTGGCTACTATGTAGAAGAGCAAGAAAAAGAGAGTCTTTATCACAAAGGGCTTCATGTGCAGGCACAGAAGAGCAGCAGGGCTGGCTGTATCAGGCAGTAAAAGACATTACTGTTCAGAAAGGAGGGCAGTCATCCCAGCACACTACCATGTTTGTTTGTCTCTGTGTATGCCTACAAAGCGCAGTTTTTCATCCTGCATGGTCATGCCCAAAAGAGTGGGGTTGTGGCATAGGAAATGTGACCATATGCTGGTAAAAATGTATTTTAAAGAGGGCTATATCCCCTCAGCATATTTCTCAAAAGACCATTAGCTCCCCGTGGAGCATCCTTTGCTCCCCTGTACCTGAGATTTTGTAATCACAGCTTTAAAAATCTGCAGCACGCAAATTTTAAAAGCAGATACACCATCTCAGCTGCTAAGAGACTGCACTATATTCATCCAGATCCTTATACTCTACACAACGGTGTAGCCTACCTATTTTTTCCTTAATGATTGCTTTCTAACATAAAGATTCTTCCCTCCCAAATTGTCTCACTCTACAGCCAAAAATAAGCATTCGAGTGGAGACTGAGAGTGATGAAGAAGCATCTGACCTGCTGTTGTAGTCACATTTCTGATCAGCAGAGGGCTAGAAAAGGTCACAGGGAGCACAGGGCTAGTAATGAGTGGCTTGAGGAAACTGACTATACAGCCGAGTCACCTTTTTTCCCAGTTTGCAATATTTTACACTCAGACTGTCCTCTGCTTCTGGCATTTAATAAAAACATAAATTAAGTAGGCTCAGCCTTAAAAAAACCTCACAAAACTGGATATTTATTGACACCAACTGATCTGCAAAACATAATTAATATTTTTTCCTGCTTTCTTTTATTGTATCTGCAGCTTCAGTAGATCCAGCGTAAGACACAGTCACAGTGTGAGGAACTGAATTATGATTAAGCTTGTAATAATAGAAAAGGCATCTGTCAGTTTTGAGCAACAGGTATGCCAGCCCTCCTTGCTTCTTCTCCTGAAGGAGAATTATATGAAATGAAGGAGGATGAGGTAATGACAACTGTCTCTAACCTTAGATGAGAAGGTAAAGCACTGCTCTGATTGTTCTTTACTGCAGCAACTCAGACTGAGATGCTCTCCCATGCTGTAGCAGTTGTGTGTAAATTCACAGTCAGGAGCGTTTTTATTATTTCAGATTTTTTTTTTTAAATTAGATAAAAATAAAGCTTTTTTTCTTTTTCATAGTATGATATTAATAATCTGTTTTGATGTGGAATAGTAGGATATGGTTGTAGGTATCATAAAGAACTCAGCTGAGACAGCACTGCCAATGGAGATAATGAAATTGCTCAGATATAAAAGGTGAGGTTTGAATACTGCTGTGGATCAGAATCTAATTGTGTTAAATTTTTATTTGATGCTCAGTTTTACCTGTTCTTAAATTACATATAGATGTAAAAGAAACCATTATTTTCCTCTGAGGAAGTAATTTCACTTAAGCTATAAAATAACTGGAAGCTTGAAGCAATTATAACACTAACCATTCAGAAATACTGTCTCCAAATGAAGCACTTTCTTGGACAAATATCCTCTGAGCTGGGTTACCTTTACACCCTGAACACCTTACATAATTCTTGATCAGAGCACTGAAAACATTTCACTGGCCCATCACTGTACTCAGAATGCTTCAACGACTACAGTTTATTAATCTCTTCTCTTATCTTTTTAATAAATGCTATTCTGGCTATTCTGGTAATTTCCTGCATTCAATAAAAAAAAAAAAAAATTCCTTTCCTGGATAACAAGCTCTATGCATTCTGTCATGCAGTCAACATTACTGCTGATGGACAGCTTAAGCTCTTTCTTTCAAGCTAATGATTTCATTGTCTGAAACTCATGCTGGTATTTGAGACATATTTTCAAGTTTGAAATCCCAAAATGCCAGAAATATAAAGTGAATGTGGCCATGGCAAATCTTTTCAAAATAATTGGGAGAAAGGGAACAAAACAGAAAAGTGAAGCATATATAGCAATAGATATTTTACAAAAAATCTTTTAAACCCAAATGTCAAGAGAAATAGTTAAGGAGTTTCTCCTTTAACTTAAAGCAATGATGAAGAAAGAATCTGCTGCAGTACAGAGAGCTAGAGAGAGGTGAAAATGGTGCTGCTTAATGCACAGTTGTGCCCTGGATTTTACACGCAGATCTCCCTGACACCTCACAAAAGACAAGAACACATCAGTGGTTCCAGAGGAGTTTTGCTGTCAAAAGCACGAGTGCAGGCAGCAGGGAGAGGCGTTTCTAGAAAGGCAAGTCCAAAAATCATTCTGCTTCTTTCTCCTGCTGTTGTGTTTTTTCAAAGCCTCTCCAGAAACCTCTTTTAGAGGTAGGAAAAGAAAACTGAACAAGACTGGGATGTTTCCTTGCAAGACCACAGACTGAGGCCCTGCATGCAGGGCACAGGAGCCCAGGCTGACCCATAAACAAGCTCTTAAGGTACTAAGTCTTCCACGTCTGGTTATTGCGGAGCTGGAAGGATGGACTGATATTAGTGCTATTCCTTGAAGACCGATTTAGCTTTCACAAGCCTCATCATTTCACACAGGACCGGTCAAGCTTTATATATGCCAATTTCCTGGCACGAGTAATTTCTAGCACCCCCTTACCTGCTCAGAGCCCAGCTCCTCGTTCTGGTAATGCTGTTACCCTGGATTTATACAAGGCTGATTCCAGAGCCATTTGCAGGATTGGGCTCAAGAAACTAATGCTGTTAGGTTTTCGTTGCAATTAGAAGTACTGGGAATTAAGTGCTTTTTTCTTTTAAAGGGCAATCCAAATGTGAAAAAAGAAAAAAAAAAAATCACAATCCAAACACAAAGGTCTGTCTCCAAGTCTTTTATCTCTGACCTGTAAAACAATGTGGTTGTTACATGAATTTTGTATGGGAGCACAGGGCAACTTCTTGACAAGTGGTACACACATCCACTGCCCTGTAAGATAGGAGACATTTTTCTTGTTTCCCCAGTAGGTGAGGGGATCTAGACATGTGAATTTAGGGGGTAAAGATGATTTCTGGTGAGCCGTTATCTGTCTCAGGGTTCACCTGCAGCCTGATTGTAAGTACAGTTGCAGCACTGCCTCTTTTTTCCTCCTTTCTTCTCTGTGTATGTGCACATGCAGCCTTGCTTTCATTGAATACAGATTTCCTTGATGTTTATGCAGGATACATGTGTTTTTCTGTCAAATCACTTGCAATGGAACATGCCAAACTTCCCAAAGCAAATACAAGCTGCCTGCTACATATCCACTAGAACATAACACAGAAGCCAAATCTCATCTCAGTCCTTTCCTTGGGAACAATTAATGCTCATTCATCTGAGTCCAACTTTCTAGAGCTCTTGTTACAACGTTCCTACCCAATTATGCTTAAAACACAGTGGTATATGGTGTTTCTATATAAGGAACATACTAATGTGTTTTGTCACCCAACACATGGTAAAAGTGTTTCAGTTCCCAGGAGAAATGGTCTGTGTGTGTGGGAGTTCCAGCCACACAAGTCCAACTGCATATATTTGCTGCAGCATGCTTCACTTTTCTGAAAGTCAAATGAAACCAACTCCAATAGTATCAATTTTTTTTCTGCTTTAAAGGGAAAAAAGAAAGGACCAAGTCCTGGTAGAGGACTAAGGAAACATTATTAACAGCATGCATGTACTTACTAAAGGGAGAGAAAGTAGAAATTGAGTTAAAGGAATGAATTGGCCTCCTTGTGTTTTGATACTGTTCACAGGGTAACACAAGGAAAGATGTGTGTAGTTTTGCCATGGGCTTTGATGGAGGTGGGTATCTGAGGTAAGCCAATGTAACCAGATTTTCCTGTGTGATGTGCATCGTGAAGCATCGCTGTGGGGCGATGATGAAAGAAGTGGCTGGTCCAGGGGGAGCAGCTGCTGGGGGAGGGTTTGTTACTGCTATGCTCTATGCCAGCCTGCTTGCCCGTTTGTCAGCTCCTCAGCTTTGTCTTGCTCTATGGAGTTCCCAAAACAGAGCCCCAGACAGAAGTTAGACAGCAAAGAAAAATGCACATTTATAATAGACAAAGAATTGCAATAAAATCCCCCAATATGTGTTTCCCAGCTCTTTCCAAATGCTGTTAGACTTTCCCTTACCAATATTTCTTGTTTAAAAGAGATGTGTTATTCAGTGTCCAGACATTAGTGCTGAAGAGATGCAGCCCTTTCTCTCTGTCAGCAACTACTTACTGCTACTCACTGTGATCTAAAAAAGGCCTGCCTAACCTTATGTTGCCCTGTAAAACTCACAAAATTATCAGGAGACTGTTCAACATAGACTGTGCAGTGTGTATGGATCTGGGACAGAACTGTTTTATCATTGTGCTGCTATGAGTGTAGGTCCATGTGCCCTGGCCTTTTCCATAATTACTGTTTAACTATATGGGGGTTTTGTCTTTGAATGGATGAGTTCAGTGCAACAAAGCAGGTGGAATTATTGGCAAATCAAACCAAAAAGCAACAGAAAGGCTTTAGGAAAAAACACTTGTTTGGTGGGGAGAAATGGGGGAAGAAGGAGACAATGGTGAGCTGTGATGTAGATGATACTCCCAGGGCTTCCTCCCAAGCCATTGTCAGGATTGGCAGTGCTGCCAAGGAGGTCATTAACTGGTTAAAAAGACTTTTGCAGAGGAGGAAAAAAGGGATGGCTGATCCACAGAGGGTATATGAGCCTGTGTTTTCAGCAGGGTTAGTTGAGAGCCCTTCAAACTTCCTGCACCACACCACACACCAGATATGTTCAGAGGTAAGGGGCAGGTTTGCATCCATCTCCATCCTGCTTGGCCACATGGAGGATGCCTCTGTGTTGTGCAGAGGAGTAATTTTGTACTTAGAGCAGGTCCCTGGGTGTGGTAATTGAGAGACTTGAGGCATGGACTCATGAGAACTTCTTAATTCAGATGCAGCTGGAATTTGCTCAGCAGCATGGGTGGGTTTTTGGGGCTGCACCGTGTGTAAGGCCTGCTCCTGGACCCCTGTGCCCCTTGCCCGCCCTCACAGAACTGTCTAGAGCTGTTCTGAAATGAGGACTTAGCTCTTCATGGGGAGCAGAGACAGCCAGTGGTAGTTTTTTCAAAGCAAAACAGTCTTTCTAAAGCAAATCAGCATTTCTTGGTCAACTGGCTGAGTGCATTGCTTGGGTAGGGGCTCTGCCTCACAGCATCCTTCTCAAGCTCACAGCACATCTGCTCAAGCTTACTTTGTCAAAGCTGGAAAACATTTATCAATGTCTCTCTCACTCACACTTATCCACCACACCTCTGCCTCACCTTCAGCTATCCTCACAGGACCCCTCTGGCCAGGCTGAGTTCCATGTTGGAAAGCAGTGCTCAGAGAGGCTGTCACTTCCACATTCTCTTCAGAGATGCTCTTCATCCTTCTCTTCTCAGTTCCAGATGGCTCATTTACCTCCAGTTCAGATGAATGAAGGCAAATGTCCCATTTTTTTTCCATGGGACTTCTTGCCTTTCAACTTCAGGTTTAACCCATTTCCCTTATGGACAAAATGCAGTCTGTTGAATCACACAACTTGAAAATTAAAGTCTTTGAAAATATTCTGACATTCACTACGCTGAAGAAAATTGAGCTTTAAGACCACCTTAGTAACTAATTGTTTTGATCCTGACACTTCAATTTGTAGCAAATATTCCCCTGTCAGAATCATTCCATACCCCTGTTCTTTAAATCCAGCACCTTTCCCAATTTTTACATCTGCTGCTTCATTTGTGCATCCCTCCCAGTCTGCCTACAACAATCACTTCAATTTCTAGTCCTTTCTCCATGACAGCCCTTTTAATCAGTGCTTCCTTAGTCTTTTGCACAGATCCTTGCATGTCTCCCTGTTCCTGCAGTCCTTCCCAAAACACCTCATGGCCCCTTTCCTAACTAGGAATCCCTGTTTCTCCCATATTGCCCTCCATATGGCCACACCAATACTGTGAGTCACAAGGTCTTGGCAGTGAGTGTAAGCCACTGGGAGATGTGGTTCTGATGCTAAAATGGAACCTGAGCCATTTGCATGGGGATTTTAGTTTGGTTTAGTTTAGTTTTCCATCAGAAAGAAAAACAATCAGGTGAAAAGAGTGGTTTTGCACTATACTTTTTTTTTTTTTTTTGTGATATTAGAGAGTTTAAAAGGGCTAAAGTAAAGGTGCAGGCTTTCAGCTTTGAGACAAAGTCATTTTTTTGGAGCATGGATATATAATTTTCATTATTGATGGCTTAAACTAGTTTTGGTTTTGGCATGTTCAAAATAAAACAAAGGTTGAAATATCCACGTTTCCTTGCATAATGAAATTTCTTTCATATTTTGAATACTCCTGCTTCCTACTTCTTTTAGAAGCACCCATTTTAGATTGGAGTATTCTGAGATGTACTTTTACATAACTTTTTGTGGTGACTTTCTTCTCACCCAGTCATGGTGCTACCACCCAATTTACTGTTCCGGAACCATAGCTGGAGTGGTACAACCTATGTCTTTGAAAGTTAATTTTGTGTAAAACAACCAGAAATTAAATTAAAAATTTCCCCATTTTATTCTAGAGAAGCCATTTTTGTAAATCTTAAGCCTCCACCCAACTCTCTCAGTTTTCATACACCACAAAATCAGATCCTCCTCCTCCACCAAATGGTAAAGATTTTCCTTCTGAGACTCCATCAAACTAAAGGACAAAACTGAGGCAGAAAAAACCCCAACACAAACACTTTCAAATTCCCTATAATTTCAAACCTTGCCTTGATATTTACCAAACTTCTTGGAACAGGAGAGGATAAAAGGCAACAGAAAACAATCCAATAAAATATCTTTTCTGTGTGGGTAGCTAAGGGACTTAAAATCACATCAAGGTTTGATTTATGATAGTAAAGGTGATGAGTCTAAGCAAATTATCTGGATAGGGAATCATTAGGGGACATTCAGAGCTACCAATGGGATCTTCTTTTCCTGTGTTTTCCGATAACATTTCAGAAATGCTCAAGAGACTCCAGCAGCTCAAGTGTTGCATCTATTAAAGGATCCAACAGGCTCTGGCTAAATTATTATTTATTATTTTTATTACACTATTGCCCAAATGTCAAATTATTCACAGCTGTTGCAGAAAAAGAGGCACAATCTTTTTACAGCATCTTTCCTACATTACAGGAATTTATAGCAGACATTTTCAGTCTAGGCTGCTGCTGAGGTGAAATTCCTGCTGCTTAGATAGCTGGTGTTATACCAAGTTGCATTCCATCATGTTGTGTGTTGTGTCCCTTTACATCCTACTGTGACACATGGTATTACTAAGAACTTCCTTCCACATTCCCTCTCCCAGCTGGTGATGCTATTCCCCTGGGGAGAATGAGCTGCAGATACAAGTGTGTGGTTTAATACATCTGGGCACCTGGTGGTCCCTGGAGGGTTTGGTGAGTAACCCTGGCGAACACTCACTGGATGCTTTTGTCACTTTGGCCCCCCTCACAGCACTACGGTCTGCTCCAGGGCAGAGAGGAGGGGAAAGCAAGCGGAGGGCTTGGATTCCAGCTTTAAGTCATGGGGATTGCACTTTCCCTTTATTCCCCAGCTTCATACTTCATCACCCATCATGCAGCTCTCAGAGGAAAAGAAATAAAAGGAGATTATACACTTTGGAGAAGAAGCAAGTATATTTAGTTGCTGCTGATCTTGTAACTTTTGTTACTTTGTATGTGGCCAGCCATCCATTCTTGACAATTACCAATGCGGTGCTTTGACAATAGCAGAATGAGATTCACAGCTACGCAGTCACAGCTTGAGACTTTGCAAATGAACATTCATAGCATGCTTCTCAGCTTCCTTTTTATGGAAGAAACTGGCACTTGCAATTATATACTTTTTAACAAATACTCCTTCTGCATCTCTAGTTTCCAACTTTGCTTTGTGATCCTAAGGGAGCATTCTTGCACTGCTAAACTTCCCAAAAATAAAATGAGAGAGAGGCAAATTATGTCCTCTCATAAGCAAAAGAAGCTAGCAGAGGCTATCAAATGAAGATATCAGTCATCTGATTCACTCTTTGAAAAATATTGTTAATCTAAAAGTTGTATTATTTCTGGCATCAACAACTGCATCTAATCCAAGAGAAAAGATTTTCTAGCTAAAAGTTTTTATTTCTCGGGGAAAAAAAAAGGGCATGACACATTAAAACACCAAAAACCTCAAGGCAAGGAGAAACAGTTCATTGTCCTTAAATCTGCAGTAGTGCCTGCTAAAAAGGAGGTGATAAGAGACCAGTACTAATGGTCAGCAGGTAGACTTAGAGTACTGCAGGTCACAAGAGGCTAAGGCCAGTGATTCTCTCAGGGCTCTTAAAGTAAATGTCTCATTTATGTTTCACATCAGTCTTAGAGTAGCCCAGTGCATATTTATTTCAAGTTTTAGCTGAGTGCAAAATGAATTTTAACTGAGTGCTACTTGCTAAATCAGCTGGGGAAAAAAACTGCAACCTTTTAACAGGAGATGCCCGAGGACTTATTTTATTTTGTTTTGTTTTGTTTCTGGATTTGACTAGAACAGGGATGAGCAAAACCTTCTTCCCTTGTTTCAGACAACTGCTGTCATGGCTATGTGGCTGCAGGGCAGTGTTGTAACTGCTAGACTCTGCCTAGCAGGCTGCTGCTCCCTGAGAGCTCAGCGAGGGTTTCCTAGGGCCATGCGATCAGTCGCATCCCGGAGTCCATTTCGGACAGCCCTGCGATCTGGCTCCGGCAGCCAGCAGCGTAACAACGCAGTGGTGGTAAAGAAGGTAGAGAAGGGTCTCTCATGAGGGTTTGAGATGGCTTTAATCACATCTTGTCCCCTCGATGTTCAAAGGTGGAGAGACAGCGTGGTCTGAGTGTGGGATGGTTTTGTCAGGGGCCCAAGGGTGGTCCCTGGGGGCGGCTGGGGTACAGAACAAACAGGGAGAAACCGAGGGAGTAGCCAGGGCTAGGGCAGGGAACAGGGGGAACCTGTGAAATATGGAAAGTAATGGATTAACAGATCCCCACAGGGCAGGGTGATCTCTATATTTTGGTTGCTTTTTTCTTCCTTTCTTTCCTGTTTCCACAGATTTCGTGTTTCTTCCCCTATATCCTCCCAGCAACAGGCTGAGTCCCGGTTACTGCACCCCAGATTCAGTCACAGCCTTGTTGGTGGGGGTTGATCTAATCTCCTTCCCAGGAGAAGCAAATGGATTCATCAGTGATAGATTCCATAGCTAAACTGAAGCAAACCTTGTCCATTTAAGAAAATGGGGTTGTGAGGTAAGAAAGAGTCTTCATGTAGATCCTCATTACTTGAAACCATTCACTCTGGGAAAAGAGGAAAAGACTGCCTACTTCAAACCCTTCAGCGAGGTCTTCCTTCTTGCTCTCCATCAGGCACTTTCTCTGTGAATCTGCCACAGACATTCTCCTCTTTACAAAGGTAGCTTTGTTTAACCAAATTTTACCCAGACAAAGCACTTTCGCGTGTAGTTTCCTAGGTGAGACTGGCTGTCCACTACAAATGCAGTGGGATCCTCAGGAGATTGTCAGAGACAGAATTTTCCATTGTATGTTTAGGAAGTCTTGTTTTCCAACAGCCCGCTGTTACATTTAGCCATTGTAGCCATGCAGTCAGCAGTTGAACTGCACAGTTTTCATAATTAAAGAGTTGTTTCCATCATGTAAAACCACTTCCTTGCGTCACTGACATCACCAAAAACAAGGTGATAACGTCTGATATGGACATGCCTATCAGAACTGGAGACTATATTCATAGAAATCCATAGAATTCGCTCAATTTAGGATTGTGAAATATCACTGAAGGTACAGTGGTGAGTCACAGCTTGTGAAAGGAGTTGGGAGTACAGGGTAAATAATGAAGTGCTTGAGTTTATCCATCCTTGCTTATGAAGAAACAACCATCAGTAGGATTCCATGGATGTGCCAAATCGAAGAAATTCTGGTCATAAATACTTCTCTAAGGAGGAAACTTATTAATAATCAGTCCTTTTGAAAACTGAATTAAAATACATCCTTTTTTTAATTTTAAGGCATATTCTGCAGTCCTTATTCACACAAAACTGCTACATCATCATGATTTCCCTTATAATAGACAAGAAACCGTAAGTCCTTATTTTATTGTAGTGTTACAACTCCGAATACCTTAGCAGTGTGACTATGAGGTAGGTATGGACAAGTTCTAATTGTGTGGTTAAATGTTAGAGTTGATGTAGTAACTAAATTTGAAGAAATATTCTATTCGTATTAAGAATCTCACATTCAGGTTTTAAAATAAAATGTTTCCTTACTTATATTTTTAAAATTTGTTTTGAATATGTTATTCAACAATTTTTATAATACTTCCCCCCACTTTTTCTGTCACTGAGACTAACAATAAGAACAGCTTTTAAGATTTTTTACTTTTTATCTCTCTTTCTCTTTTTAAAATGTTTACTCTTTCCAGCTATGGGATGCAAGTTTTTGAAAGTTAGATTATTGACTGGGTTTTTAAAATTTATTTCTCCTTTTGTTACTCTGTCTTTTCAGTATTTCTGAACTCTCTGATGATTCAGAAGATGGAAAAAAATCATTTGTGTTCACTCAAATGATTAGAGTTATAAAAGAAGAAAATAGAATAAGAAGTCATGAGAATCTTGAAACCCACTGAAACCAGAAGGCTTATTTAATTTTATATAAGGTATCCTGTGGAAAAAAAAAAAAAAGAAAAAAGAGAAACTGCTGAAATAGCATTTCTTAGCCAAATCTTGTTCTTGACACAATCTCATTTTTTTACAGGAAAAACTTCCAGATGACAGTTTTCAATCTCAGCAGTTGATAGTTGTAGGAATGACAGAACAGTTGGAGCAGTGAAGCTTTAAGCTATTGTTCTTTTCCTTGGAGTAGCCTTGAAAGAATGCATTCACGCACTTACCAAGGATGAACAGTTTTTTAACAGATGACTAAAATTTAATTTCTTTTTCATCGACATCAATCGCCAAGATAAATATCTTGATTCTCAACTGCTTGTAGTCATTTGCAAATATGGAGGGTAAGTACAAAATACCTCTAAACAGTGTAAATGGTTGTAAAAATTCTGTGTTGTCTATTATTTGTGTATATTTTTGCCGAGGTTGCCTAGCTACAAATCTGTGTGATACAGGAGTGCAATGTACAAGAAGTGAACAGCCAAACTCCATACCAGTATTTGGATCACAGTTAATGATATTCATCAGGGAGCTGAGATGAGCCTGTTCTGTTTAAGAATCATGGATTGTAACACACACACACACAGACACACACACACATATATATATCAGTAGCTGCAAACTGCATTTTCTCAGGCAGCATTACATCATCTAAAAAGAAAAATGAAAGCAGCCTTTGCTGGTAAACAGTTAATAGCCATGACAATCAGATTGGATTAAATAATTAAACTGAAATAATGGTATATAAACAGGAAGACACCATCAGTTTGGCAGCTGATAAGA